>NC_051185.1:87526958-88126958 GCF_013339695.2 Rhipicephalus sanguineus | reverse complement strand
TCAGTGTGTTGGGAACCCTTGTGGACTGGTCGAAGTGATGGCAAACTCCTTGGTGTGACGAACCGGGGGCCAGGGAGGGGGCGGGGGAGGGGGGGGGGGGGGCAACATGCACTCACTGCCGTATTAAAAGGAAGACAGAATAGGCGAAGGAAATACAGCGCTATTGTGGCTGATGTAGCAGGCTTAGTTTTTAATTGAGGCGTTGGGGCAACCAAGGTGATCTTGTTCAGAATGTTGCTGCAGTTCCTGGAGCAGGACCTGGAACTGGGAATAGGTTAAAATTCGCCTCCAAAAACTTTTTATTTTTCGTGGGTGATGGCATCGCGGAACCCCTGAGACGGCTCCACGGAACCCCATTTGAGAACCAGTGCACTAAGATCTTTAAGAGAAATCGCTATGCAGTTGCAAGGGAATTACTTACTCTATCAAATTGTTTGGCAGTAGGTGTGTAAGCGTACGTTCTAGCGTCTTGCACAACAAAAATTTTTGTTTTGCAGGATCGCTTTTAATTTTGGCCTTCTGTGCATGTTCGTTCTACTATGTATATCGAGTGTTCTTTCAAAAATAAACCAGTTGGCAGCGTGCACTTGTACATGTTCTCTCATTTACATCTTTGTCCCATGTTGCATCACTTTCTTATATTTAAAAGAACATAAAACGAGACACAGTACTGCACACCACAGGTGCTACATGGTGTGTGGTGCATTTAATTTTGGGCTACAATTACTTCTTCAAGCTTACTATTTGTTTCATTAACCGTGCTGCAGCATCAGAATTTATCTCTTGTTTGTTTGTTTTTTGTGCAGGTGATTTCATGCAGCTGACAAAGGTGACGCAGTCGGAGGAGGAGAAGCGTCTTCACATTTCTTCCAGCATTGTTGAGACCCTCTGGCATGGCACGGGTTGAGTGATGCCGCATTTCGCTCCAGTCCTTTTGAGTGGGTTGTCACAGTCTTAAAGCACCAACGGCAGACTTTGCCACTACTCCATGAAGGGACACAATAGAGAAAAAATTCTTTTAGTTGCTGCGTATCATGTGAAGTCAACAGATAATGACGCCAATGAAAGCACGGGAGGAGTCATTTGTATTCAAGCGAAGCTTGTGTGTGAAATGGATATGGGCCGGGCACGTAGCACGTCGGCAGGATAACCGGTGGTGAATAAGGGTAACTGAGTGGATTCCAAGAGATGGCAAACGCGTGAGGGGGAGACAGAAAATTAGGTGGGTAGATGAGATTAAGAAGTTTGCAGGTATAACGTGGCAGCAGAAAGCACAGGCCCGGGTTGATTGGCGGAACATGGGAGAGGCCTTTGCCCTGCAGTGGGCGTAGACAGGCTGATGATGATGATGATGCGCTGCCTCACAGTGCTGTTGGCATTGTATGTATGACTGGGAAAAAACCCGCCATCTGTGGGCGCAAAGAAATGCGGCCCCCAAAGGTGCGCTGGTCACAATGCGTATTGGCACGCGCCGTTTCGTAATAATTGATGCTCTTGTGATCGTGGGCTTGTCAGCGATCGGTTGTTTCTGATACAGCAATATGATCTTTTATCAAGGTGATTTGTCATTTCACGTTGCCACATTTCATTGTTGCCAGGATATGAACGCGTGACTGTCCTTGTTGCCTGTCGAAACTGAAGTGTTGCACTGCTAAGCACGTAGATTACAGTCCAATTCCTGGGATGGAGGAAGGAAACATGCAGCTTCAGTGTGATGGGAAGAAAGAAAGAAAGAAAGAAAGGAAGGAAGGAAGCAAGAAAGCAAGCAAGCAAGCAAGCAAGCAAGGAAGGAAGGAAGGAAGGAAGGGAGGAAGAATAGTACATCAGGTCACACGTCAAGCCCCCATTTTCCCGATGGGGCAAGGGCTCCGGAATTTTTTTATCTGAAGTGTTACCTGTAAGCGTTGCGCTTCGGTCTAGCTGGTACTCCATGATGGTAACGCGCGAAAAACAGACAACGTACACGAGAGCACCTGCCTTTTGGCCACTCTCATCTACATCGTCTGTTTTTTGTGCTTTACTCAGAAGTTGTTTGTCGTCCTGGTTGGATCTTTTAATACATTACAGTTAAGTACTGCAAATGACAACTCCTACGCCTTCCTCGGCTACGTTATCTGTTGGCTTCATATGGTTGGGTGTTAAGATAAACGCACCTCTCTATCCTCTGCCCTTACGAAGAAAGTCAACTTATTAAAATGTTGGCTCCGGTGAAATTTCCTGTTCGACGATTTTTTTTCATCATGGCGAAGGCATCGGCACTCTAAAAAGGAGATGGATTCCTTTTGGACGAGGATGCATGGAACTAATATTGTCAGTGACAAGCGACAATTTTTTTGTTCTCCTGCCACTGTTTTGAGACACTCTTTTAGCCAAAATGACTTTAAAATCTTTTTTTTAACAACTCCATGTCCAGTACCTGCTATTTAGTGTGCTCTGCATTCTTCGTCCGGTCCATTTAGCACTGGTCATGTGACAAACTAAGTCAGGCAAATTTGGGCAGGTTGCTCATACTGAGGCCAAAAATTTGTTGAGCCATGTGGCAATATAGTTCATGAAACACTTTTGTGAGTGCCATTTTTTTTCCCGCTAGGGATGCTACTTCAGCGTAGATTGTGAAAGTGACTGAGATTAGTTAAAGGGGTCCTGAAACATCTTTCATTGAAACGTGTGCAACGCGCTGGAAGTAATGCAATGCCTTTGAAGGAGCGTATTCCTGAAGAAATTTTTGACGAAGGCTTACCGAGTAGCAGGGGAGGTGCAGTGTGTGAAATGTCTACTTACCCACTCAGCTCGGGCCGCACATTATATTCAGCCAACAGTAGCAGTGTCGCCATCATTGCTATTTTTGTTTTTCCTTGTGCGGTCCACTGATGGTAGTCTTTTGAGCTTTATGCCAGATAAAAATGTCTCAAAACGCCAAAGTAACGGTGAAAAAAATAAGCAAGACACTTTAACAAACGGTGCTTGCTTGTTTCTGACTTGTTGAAGAGTTTGTATGTGCACACAAGGTTGTGGTTGAGTAATTGCTGGAATCTGTAGGCTGTGACATCTGCTGATGTAGCATGAAGTGAGGTAGGCCAGAAGCTTCGAAATTTGCAGGATATTTGCAGCAACTGACCCACTATGTGACGTTGTAGGTTGTCTGTCCAAGAGTACAGAATGGTCTTTTGTTGCAGGAAGCATAATGGCGTTTTAACTTGATGTTCACAGCAGCACGTTCCCAGGGTGGGGAATGTTATGTTGTTCAGAAAGTGTTTCAGCTCCCCTTTATTAGTAGTTGAATGTTGTGGTGGCCTTGGTGTTTACTGCCTTGACTGTCTTCTTGAAGACAGGCAATGTTTCTTTGTAAATGAAATAATATAATACTTAACTGTAATAAAAAGAGAAGATTCGTACGATTGCTGTGTTTGTTTCTTGTGAAAAAATGTTCTGACCCCTGTGAAAGGTCTGCAACTCAACTTGTATTGGAAGGTGTATTCCAATGTAGAGCTGACATAGGCACACTGTGCCTATGTATATATTATGTACGCTATGTAAATATTGATGCACCTCAGCATATTCAGCCTATTACAGCCAGAGTTGCTCTGGAGAAGTATGATCGATCTGAAAGTTCTCGAGACATGGAGGGGCCCTAAGTGGCAATCTTTAAAAAAATCGGAAGACTTAATCTTAGACTTCAGCTTTTTTATTCAATTTATGACAAGCAAACGGGGATCAATGGTTCAGATTACCAACAGCCAGCACATTATCAGTCCTCCTGTTTGGATCACAAACTTTTTAAAAATCGTTGTCTTCCCCAACAATTATTTCCAAATGAAATTCATTACCACCAAGTTTGATTGGCCGTAGTATACGTTGGATTCACTCTATGAATTTTAGTGCCCCCCGCTGTGTTGTAAGCGTAGGCGCTGTGGGCAATGCTTCAAATAAAAAGATAAATAAAACTTCACGTAATGACCTCATTGAATTTGCACGTTACGCTCTTAAGCAAAATTCAAACTGCAGTTCGTTTCAGTATCCTACAGAGTGCCATAGCGTAACTTCCGGTCGGCGTCACATTCGGAAGTCGCGTGACTTGAAACGGCACGTATGACGTCATACGTAGAGCCGGGCGCATCGCTGTAGACTCTGGTTCTGGCAGTAGTGATGTTGGCAAATAAGTCACAGTTTCGCCGCAAGGGCGAAGCAATGAATGCGATGGCAACGAATTGTAATGTTATGCGAAGAAAGGCCGGCAGCCAACTCCTTCAGCATCCGATCTGGCGTTAACTCAGTCAAAAGCTGGCGTAAGGAAACGCGGTCGCTCCAGCGACCGCGTTCTGTGACTTCAGCGCAAACTTGGCCTTGAGAACATAACAGGTACAAAGGTATGAGCCGTCTGCCGATGCCTCTAAAGATACGGCGTGCGGGACCGCCGGTGACCACGCCCGCCTGGTCAAAGTACGCAATTCCTGCGGCAGCCACGCAGCACACCCTACGCATCTCCCCTCCATGCATCTTTAGCGCGGCGGGTGACAGTCGGCGTGTTTCAGCCGCGATCGTCGGCAGCCCGACGACGCTTTCACTCGCACGCAGAACATAAGACGCGCGGGGCGACGTTATTCGTCATGAACTTGATGCAGAACCTTGCGGCGACGCCGACGGCGCAAATGTGCGTGGAGTGTCCATATACGTGTCGCGCAGCATGTTGACGCGGGTTCGATTCCCGAATGCGGCGGCCGAATTTCGATGGTGGAGAAACGCAAACAACGCCCGTGTGCTTAAATTTAGGAGCACATTAAAGTACCCCAGGTAGTAAAAGTTAATCCAGAGCTCCTCACTATAGCGTGCCCCATAACATCATATCGTGGTATCGGCACGTAAAATCCGAGCAGTTCAGTTTCGTCTAAGTCAACCGACTTGAAATGCGCGATGCAAAAAATCATCATTTTCTGTGTGACAAGCTTCCCGATGCGCACGTGGATAGCCCAGTTCCTTTTCTGTCGCCTGTCCAAGGGAAAAATAAGCACGTTTACGACGCCTTTCACGGTACATACGGTTTGAGCATTGTGGCACGCAGCAACCGCGATTTCTCTTGTACTATTTACCTATTACGAAAGCGATGCTGCGCAGACAAAATCCATCGTAATTCACTGGCCGCCTGCACAAGAAGTTGCAAGGGACAACGACGAGGAAACAAAGCCCGCACGTAAAAAAAAAACAAAAAAAACAAGATCATTTCTTGGCCAATCTCCCGGAGTGGGTATGAGCAATGTGGCAGAGGTTGCAGCAACAACGTTGTCGCCAGGCAAGTTTTCATTCTGTCACCAGATCCCGACTTTCGCCGGTTGCCGAGTGACGGCACCACCTAGCTGAACGTTGCGAATACGGAATGTAATATCTATATAAATGATTGACTAATCGATTCAGTGATGAAAAGCGCCCCGCAACACGACTGATCGTGTTGCGGGACGCTAAATAGAGACAAAAAAAAAAGAGATGAAAAACAGAAAGAAAGAGAATTAAAGACAGGAAGAAACAAAGAGAAAAAACGAAGAGGAACAAGGAAGGGCCGCCTAGCTCCGCACTTCCTTCAGGCTTGGCGCCACTAGCGCGAAGTGGACACGGCAACACCGCAACGACGATGTCACCTAACGTGCCGCTCTTCGTGCAGGTTTTCTGCGTTTTCCTGAGTCTCGCCTCAGACGGAGTGGCGGCATTCATGGTTGACCCGCTTCACCTGCATCCCAGCAGCGCCGTGTTATACGCACATTTTCACGCGCACAACGATTCCAAAGGATCATCCAGGGGCCACAGCAGTGGCCGTGCTTCGGAAGGACCACACGTGGATAACGTCTTCTGCGCACCCTCTTCGGGCACGATGACGTTGGGACACATGCTCATGACGGACCCGCTACACGATATAAGAGGGGATCCTTCGCCTATCGGCTCCAGTGGACACGGCAACACCGCAACTACGATGTCACCTAACGTGCCGCTCTTCGTGCAGGTTGGTGACCGAAAATACTGTTTTCATAGCGATGACCCCTATATTGTAGTGTTGCCGTGTCCACGCACGTTGCTTTGTTCTATACTTGAGTGTTTTTCTGTGGCAAGATTGTTGTTGAGCCTGTCGGGCGACATTGAAGAGAATCCTGGCCCTATGACAGAACAAATGTGCAAGGAAATGCTACAGAACCAGAAAGAGATACTTTCTAAACTATCGGCGATTCAAGATAAGCATAACTCGTTCGAGGTACAGATGTTGGACTTGCAAAAGCGACTTTGTTCAATTGAAAGCAAAGTTCAAGCCATCGATGAAACTCAAAGCAGGCTTGGGAGACTAGAAACGGTCATTTCAAAGTCCAGTGACGAAACGCTGAGGCTGGCCAACAGAGTAGACGACCTAGATAACCGATCGCGGCGCAATAACTTGATAATAAGGGGCGTGGCGGAAGATGACCATGAAACTGAAGAAATATTACTCAGGAAAGTTAACGACGAGATAGTTAAATCAGTTTTGGAGGTTGAAGTTACTTCTATCGAAAGAATTCATAGGCTCGGGAGGCGGTTGGTTGATAGGACCCGCCCGATAATCTTCAGGGTGGCGGATTACAGGGACAAAACAAGAATTCTGGGTAGATGCTCGAGGCTTAAGGGGACGAATTACAGTATCGGTGAGGATTTTTCAAAGAAAGTTTCGGAAATAAGAAAAAAGTTGTGGAACTCAGCCGCTGAGGAGAGAAAACAAGGTTGCAAGGTTAAGCTTGTGTTTGATAAACTAAAAGTGAATAATGCTCTCTACGCGTGGAACGAGGAAAGTAGTGAAAGGTATAGGTATAGCACTGAACCAAGAACAGCCAACGTTTGACGCGAACAGCGCGAATGTCGATCTTTCAAAATAATTAATGTAAATGCGAGAAGCATGTTGAATAAGCAAGATGCACTAGAGACACTAATATTGGAGCATGAACCCGACCTTATCGTTATTACAGAGACATGGCTGAGTGGTGATATATCTGACGCGGAAATT
Organism: Rhipicephalus sanguineus; assembly: GCF_013339695.2. NCBI lineage: Eukaryota > Metazoa > Arthropoda > Arachnida > Ixodida > Ixodidae > Rhipicephalus > Rhipicephalus sanguineus. The sequence goes on along the minus strand of NC_051185.1, from coordinate 88,119,946 downwards.
ATTCCCCCGGGCTATAGCATAGTTAGGCAAGACCGATCAAGAAGAGGAGGAGGTGTTGCTATCGTGATTAAACAAGATATAGAATTCACCACCATAGCAGTCCCAAGCGACATCGAAGCAGTTTGGATCAAGATAACGTTAAGCAATCGCAGCGTTTTCATTGGGGGAGTATACAGGGCTCCTAACACGACGCTAGAGCAAATTACTCATTTGCGTAACTTCGTCGATTCAAAATTTAAACCCGGTGACAATATGCTGCTGTTGGGTGACTTCAATCTTCCCGATATTGATTGGTATTGCTATTTACCTGGTGAAACAGATGTGACACTTAGTGAAAATTTCTTAGAATTACTATTTTGTTATAACCTAGTACAAGTTGTAAAGGATCATACGCGGATATGCGCAACAAGATCCTCCTTATTAGATCTTATCTGTGTGTCTAACTCCCTAATTAGCTTTATGAATGATGTAGTAGTCTGTGATGGTATGGCTGACCACAAAATGGTTATATTATGTCTTGACTTATCTCCACACTGTTTGCAAAAGGAATTACCAAAACAGATATTGAATTTCCATGCCGCGGATGATGTTAGTATATTAGATTATCTTGAACATTCGTTTGATGAGTTTGCCTCAATATACAAGTCCAAGGGTAGCACGGACAGCTTGTGGGAATACTTTTCGTCTGTGGTGGCTATCTGCATTGAACGTTTCATACCCAAGTGTAACAAAAAGAGAAAGTTGAAAAACCGATGGATCAACAGAGAAATAGTACACGCGAAAAGAAGAATCCAGAGGAAAAGGAAGGCATGTTCCAAAAACTCGAGCACGGACATGAACACCCTCCGCGAAATGAGGAAAGAACTTAATAGACTTGTTCTGGAGTCGAAGCACAATTTTTATAACGTCACATTGCAAAAATTTCTCGCGGATGCACCTGCTAAGTTCTGGCGATATGTCAACCCATCATCTAAACCTTATTCTACAGATAACCGGAAGGTTACGAAGGAACGCACAGAAGCTTTCAACACATTTTTTTCTTCAGTATTCACTCATGACGATGGAACGGTGCCCGTCATGCCTGTTTCCCCTGACCGTCCCTCTGCTGACGATATCGTGATTAAAGAGGAAGGCGTCCTAAACCTTCTGTTGCGTATTAACGTTAAGAAAAGTGCTGGCACAGATGGTATCCCTAATGAGTTTTTATACCGGTACGCTGAGTGGGTAGCTAAATATTTGACATTAATATTTCAGTCATCGATTACCCGTTCTGACTTTCCTAAGGCTTGGAAACAAGCCAAAATTGTACCCATTCACAAGGATGGCATTTCGACCGATGTGCGTAACTACAGGCCTATTTCCCTTTTGAGTACCTGCTCTAAGCTGTTGGAGCATATTGTTAGTAAACACCTTTCAGATTATCTCGAAACACATAATTTATTATCTCCAGCTCAACATGGATTCCGCAAAGGTTTGTCTACCGTAACGCAACTTGTAGAATTAGTTCATAATATATCTGAAACAATCAATAGGCGTGGACAGATAGATCTCATCTTTCTAGACTTTTCCAAAGCTTTTGATAAAGTATCTCACCCAAAACTGCTGTCCATAATTCATGCCTTCTTTAAAAATCCCAATATAACTCACTGGTTCGAATCTTATCTTCATTCTAGAGAACAATACGTCGAAATAGGTGGCTATAAGTCAAGTCCCCTGCCAGTAGTATCAGGGGTACCACAGGGCAGTGTATTAGGGCCTCTGTTGTTTTTAATATTTATTAATGATATTACAATGTGTACAAGTGTTCCACTTCGACTATTCGCGGATGATTGTGTATTATATAATAGAATAAAATCAACAGACGATCAAATGAACTTACAGGCTGGCTTACAAAAAATCTCTGAGTGGTGCAGCCAATGGCAGATGACACTGAACCCAGAAAAATCTGTGTCTATGACTATAACAAGGAAAAAAACAGTTCATTCCTACACGTACACAATTAATGACACTGAATTAGAGAAGTGAAGGTAAACATTAGACAGAAGTCTGTCTGGTTGGGTAAGTAAACTGAGATAACTGATATTTATTCTCCAACCAAAGTTACGAAGACACGTAAAAACCCGACGTTTCGGAACCAGCTCGGTTCCTTCCTCAGGGGGGACTGCGGCGGCTTGGCAGCGGCCTCTTTAAGGCACTCTCGCGGCGGTTAACGACCCCACGCATTACCGAGGAGCGTAGCCCATGCGCATACACCGGGGGGAGAGTTCCGAGTGAACGGTTGATATTTTGAGTGGTCCTCTGTATATGCCACGACTCCAGTAGTAACCTCCTCCTCCACTTGGTTTCACTTTCGAGGATGGCGGTTCCGTTGAAGTCTATTCTGTGGTCAAATGTCTCTGCGTGCTCGGCGACGGCGCTGCGTTCTTTGTTGAGTTTACGGACGTCGTTGACGTGTTGCCTAATCCGTTCGGGGAAGTTTTGGTCTCGCCGATGTATGACGAGGGGCAGTCGGCACACGGTATTTTGTAAACGACGCCGGGCGCCCTGTCTTTTGTTGGTCGGTCTTTCGGGCGGGGAAGGAAGCGGCCCAGCGTGCATGAAGGCACGTGCGCGATGTGCACGCCTTCTTTCCTAAAAATCCGAGCCAACGCCTCGCTGGCTCCCTGGACGTATGGGACCGACACGCGTTTTGGAGAGCCGTTCGTCAATGCTGGCTGGGAGTCGCGTAACCTCTTTTTCTCTGCGCGGCGGGCGACGGATCGAATGAAATTTCTGGGATAACCGTTTTTTCTGAGGTCCGCAATTACGCGGGCCTCTTCTTTCCGGCGTTCCGTGTCAGTGGAACATATCTTTTTGGCTCTCTGAAGTAATGTGGACACAACGGAGGCCTTGTGGGTGGAGGGATGGGACGAATCGTATTGAAGGTACCGGCCGGTGTGCGTCGGCTTCCTGTAAACGGAGAACTCCAAGTCACTGCCCCTTCTTGCCACCTGGACGTCGAGAAAGGGGAGGGTGCGGTCGCGTTCACACTCGACCGTGAACTGTATGGCTGGGTGAACGGAATTTAGGTGCAGTCTGAAGTTTTCAATTTCAGATGTCTTCACGACACAAAAGCAATCGTCCACGTAGCGAAGAAAGAGCTTGGGTCGCGGCGAGAAGGAGCCAAGTGCTTCCCTTTCTATATGTTCCATGGTCAGGTTTGCCATTGTGACGGAGATGGAGGCTCCCATTGCGGTTCCACTGTTTTGCCTGAAGATTGTTCCTTTGTAGGAAAAATACGTGCTGGACAGGCAGAATTCCAGTAGGCGGCAGAGTTCGTCAACAGTGAGTGGGGTCCTTTGACTCAAGCCATCGTCACCCTCAAGAGCAGCACGGGCACAGGATACAGATAAGGGTACCGGCACATTGGTGAACAAAGATACGACGTCGAACGAGACCAGGCTCTCGTCTTCGTCGATGCTCACCTCTGATGCTAGCTGCACGAAATGGCTGGAGTCGCGGACATGAGTTGGGGTATTCCGGGTGAGAGGGGCGATGATTCGGTGCAGGAAGCTTGAAAGGGCTCGGCATGGAGAGGAAGTGAAGTCGACGATCGGTCGGAGGGGAGCGCCAGGCTTGTGAATTTTGGGTAGTCCGTAGAAACCCGGTGCGGAGCCGTTGCGGCAGATTAGACTTAGGTAGAGTGCTTTTAATTGTGGGTGGTGCTTGAAAATTTCGGAGAGTAGCTTGTTTAGCTGAGTCTGAGTTTGCTTCGTCGGATCCTTTTTTAGCTGCGTATATGCGTCACCCTCTAAAAGGGCCGAAATCTTCCGGTCATAGTCCCGGCTGTCCAACACCACCGTTGAGTTGCCCTTGTCAGCGGGGAGGATGACAATGCTCTGATCTTGTCGGAGTTCCCGAAGGGCTTTGCTCTCTTCTGCGGTCAAGTTCTTTTTCCCTTGTGACGGCAATTTCGAAAGGATTCCAATTGATTTTAGTCTAATTTCTTCTCTGGCGCTTGGCCTCACACTCTGGACGGCTTCCTCTACAGCCGCGACGACTTTCGATAAACGGGGCGTCGTTGACACGTTATACCCGTGTCCCTTTGCCAGAACAGAAGTTTCCCGATTAGTGAGTGGGCGGGATGACAAATTGGTGACAAACCTGGGATTTGGGTTGCCTTGGGGCGAACCCCGGTCCAACAGGTGAGAAAGTTTCCTATCCTGCGCGGTCCGATGCCTGACTGCAGACGACGCTGCCACGGAGTCCGCGAATGCGTCGATCGGAGGCATCAATCCAGGGATGCGGTGCTGAAGTTTACGCTTGGCGAAGAACAGGTCTAATTCCTTTTTCCGTAGAGAGGCGTTGATTTCGTGCAGGCGGGCGTTGACCAGCCGTTGTTCTGCTCTCATGACGATTTCCATACCTTCGGGGGTCGAGACAGGGCGTTTCAGGCGTAGGCTTTGAGGGACGACTTTCCTATCTTTGCAGGTGCGATTGAAGTCCAGATGAGTTTTGAAGACTGATATTCCCTCCTTGATGCGTATGTAGCGCTTGACTAGCTGCATGGTATCGCGGCCGAAGTCCTGGCTGATTGAATTGAAGGTAAACATTAGACAGAAGTCTGTCTGGTTGGGTAAGTAAACTGAGATAACTGATATTTATTCTCCAACCAAAGTTACGAAGACACGTAAAAACCCGACGTTTCGGAACCAGCTCGGTTCCTTCCTCAGGGGGGACTGCGGCGGCTTGGCAGCGGCCTCTTTAAGGCACTCTCGCGGCGGTTAACGACCCCACGCATTACCGAGGAGCGTAGCCCATGCGCATACACCGGGGGGAGAGTTCCGAGTGAACGGTTGATATTTTGAGTGGTCCTCTGTATATGCCACGACTCCAGTAGTAACCTCCTCCTCCACTTGGTTTCACTTTCGAGGATGGCGGTTCCGTTGAAGTCTATTCTGTGGTCAAATGTCTCTGCGTGCTCGGCGACGGCGCTGCGTTCTTTGTTGAGTTTACGGACGTCGTTGACGTGTTGCCTAATCCGTTCGGGGAAGTTTTTGGTCTCGCCGATGTATGACGAGGGGCAGTCGGCACACGGTATTTTGTAAACGACGCCGGGCGCCCTGTCTTTTGTTGGTCGGTCTTTCGGGCGGGGAAGGAAGCGGCCCAGCGTGCATGAAGGCACGTGCGCGATGTGCACGCCTTCTTTCCTAAAAATCCGAGCCAACGCCTCGCTGGCTCCCTGGACGTATGGGACCGACACGCGTTTTGGAGAGCCGTTCGTCAATGCTGGCTGGGAGTCGCGTAACCTCTTTTTCTCTGCGCGGCGGGCGACGGATCGAATGAAATTTCTGGGATAACCGTTTTTTCTGAGGTCCGCAATTACGCGGGCCTCTTCTTTCCGGCGTTCCGTGTCAGTGGAACATATCTTTTTGGCTCTCTGAAGTAATGTGGACACAACGGAGGCCTTGTGGGTGGAGGGATGGGACGAATCGTATTGAAGGTACCGGCCGGTGTGCGTCGGCTTCCTGTAAACGGAGAACTCCAAGTCACTGCCCCTTCTTGCCACCTGGACGTCGAGAAAGGGGAGGGTGCGGTCGCGTTCACACTCGACCGTGAACTGTATGGCTGGGTGAACGGAATTTAGGTGCAGTCTGAAGTTTTCAATTTCAGATGTCTTCACGACACAAAAGCAATCGTCCACGTAGCGAAGAAAGAGAAAGAGAAGAAAGCTACGTGGACGATTGCTTTTGTGTCGTGAAGACATCTGAAATTGAAAACTTCAGACTGCACCTAAATTCCGTTCACCCAGCCATACAGTTCACGGTCGAGTGTGAACGCGACCGCACCCTCCCCTTTCTCGACGTCCAGGTGGCAAGAAGGGGCAGTGACTTGGAGTTCTCCGTTTACAGGAAGCCGACGCACACCGGCCGGTACCTTCAATACGATTCGTCCCATCCCTCCACCCACAAGGCCTCCGTTGTGTCCACATTACTTCAGAGAGCCAAAAAGATATGTTCCACTGACACGGAACGCCGGAAAGAAGAGGCCCGCGTAATTGCGGACCTCAGAAAAAACGGTTATCCCAGAAATTTCATTCGATCCGTCGCCCGCCGCGCAGAGAAAAAGAGGTTACGCGACTCCCAGCCAGCATTGACGAACGGCTCTCCAAAACGCGTGTCGGTCCCATACGTCCAGGGAGCCAGCGAGGCGTTGGCTCGGATTTTTAGGAAAGAAGGCGTGCACATCGCGCACGTGCCTTCATGCACGCTGGGCCGCTTCCTTCCCCGCCCGAAAGACCGACCAACAAAAGACAGGGCGCCCGGCGTCGTTTACAAAATACCGTGTGCCGACTGCCCCTCGTCATACATCGGCGAGACCAAAAACTTCCCCGAACGGATTAGGCAACACGTCAACGACGTCCGTAAACTCAACAAAGAACGCAGCGCCGTCGCCGAGCACGCAGAGACATTTGACCACAGAATAGACTTCAACGGAACCGCCATCCTCGAAAGTGAAACCAAGTGGAGGAGGAGGTTACTACTGGAGTCGTGGCATATACAGAGGACCACTCAAAATATCAACCGTTCACTCGGAACTCTCCCCCCGGTGTATGCGCATGGGCTACGCTCCTCGGTAATGCGTGGGGTCGTTAACCGCCGCGAGAGTGCCTTAAAGAGGCCGCTGCCAAGCCGCCGCAGTCCCCCCTGAGGAAGGAACCGAGCTGGTTCCGAAACGTCGGGTTTTTACGTGTCTTCGTAACTTTGGTTGGAGAATAAATATCAGTTATCTCTGAATTAGAGAAGGTAAGGCAACACAAGTACCTAGGAGTGATATTCACCGATGATCTTAGGTGGAACTCCCACATAGATATGGTATGCAAGAAAGCCAGCAGAGCTCTATGGGGTCTAAGACGCAAGCTACGTAGTGGAACTCCTCTAATTAAAAGCTTAGCATATACAACCTTAATAAGACCCATTATAGAATATGCAAAAATAGTATGGGACCCTCACACGGCAATAAATCGACACAAATTAGATCGAGTCCAACGTCTAGCAGCTAGATTTATCTTTAACAAATATCGTCGCTGTTACTCCCCTACTGAACTGTGCCGAAATGCAAATCTTCCTGCTTTAGAATTAAGGACAGCAGTGGAAAGATTAAAATTCCTGTTCTTAATTGTCCATAACAAGCTTAAGATTAATGGGCCCGACTTTTTCAGATTATCACCGAATCCACGTTTCAGGCACAGGCATAGTATGTATATTGAACCTCCATTGACGCGAATCGACTCCTTTAAGTATAGCTATTTTCCACGAGTAATTAATGAATGGAACATGCTGCCCGATTCACTGGTTTCCTCTACCTCCATTTCTGCATTCTTAAACGAGCTTCATACTCTCGCCTATTCGGGTCGTTCGGCATTTACAAGCACTAATCATTAACGTTACGATGTGGTCTCGACGAGTACATTTGTGTTGTTTTTCTTTTGTTTTCTTTTCTTTTCTTCCTTTTCTCTTTTTTGCATATCTCTGAAGCAAGCATGCTGCAGTGCCCTTGAAATCATGTTCACATTTATATCGCGTGTACATTTTTTATTGAACTGTATCTGATTGTTGATCCATTCCTGTAATGACCCTTCTAGGGTTAACATTATTAATAAACAAACAAACAAACAAACAAACAAGCTTCCTTAATGTTTTGGCATTGAGGCATGGGCATGAGCAAGGGGGCGCGAAGGAGGCACTTGCCCACCCTCTTCCGAAGTCAAAATCGAAATCCTGCCGACGCCCATGCACTGGGGCACTATTGTATGGCGCATCCTCTGTCTGCCACTTCTGCTGATTTAAAGTGCCACATTTTAATATCATCAAGATAGATTTCTGACGGGATCCATTCACTTTGGCGACTGCGTATTGCATTTAGAATGTCATTTCATAACCTACAGTTTTATTGATCCAGTAGTCTGTTTATTTGTTGGCGTCAAAAAAATATATCTGAGGAGGCATTTCAGAATATCCAATTGCATGACGACCTTATTTTTGCATAACTAAGTTAAGTAATAACTGCTCTGAGAGCATTATCTCCATGAGATTTGAAACCAATCGAGATACTTAAATAACTCTTCATAAGAGTTCACAAAAGAAAGTTACAGGGTCCCTTATGCATTCGCCTAAGACGACCGGAAGGCGAAAGCCATCTTGTTCTCTTTCTTTCCAGACGATGTATTGATCCTCCCCGATCCCCTGCGAAAGCTTTCTGCATCTAACGTGGTTTTGCACTGCCTCCAGGATCGGAGGCATTGCAAGCTTTCTGCACCTCATCTGGTTTTGTACTGCCTCCGTGATCGGCCCACTTTTGACCAGGCGACGATGTAATGTGATGACATCTATCGTCTTACGTCACGTTACGTCACTCCATATATAGTGACTTCATGACGCCACAAATTTTGGCGATCTGCAACGTCATGATGACGGTGACGTCATCACGTGATTTTTTTGCATCACTAGTGTGGACGCCGACGCCGCGGGACGCCGGCGGCGGTCAGTTTTCGCGTTTGATGAGGCATCTAAGGCGTTCGCCGCATTTACTATTCAGGCGTCTGAATGTAAATGCAACCTGTTTCTCCAATGTACTCCAGAATGTGGAATTAGCTGCTCCAAGGTGCTCTGAGATGCAAAATTACCTGCTCTAAAGTGCTCCAGAATAGAAATTCTTGCTGCTCCAAAATGCTCCAAAACGAAACTTTTGCTTCTCCAGAAATTACTCCATATCAGAAGAGCTCAGTAGCATCACTGAACAAAACCTTAATTTACTCTGGGGTTTCAGCCGGCAAATGTGCCTTTACTTGAGCTTTCGCAGCCTGCCGTCCAACTATATCTACTCGATGACCCTAAAGCAGCCAGAGGTGCAGGTGTGCACTAGCCTACAGCAAACGCTAACGGAGCTACACGCGCTTGATTATCGAAACGCGGTCTTTGCTCGTTTCCCTCTTTCCTTCGCCGCGCTCCGTTCGTGGGCTCGTCTCTACACCTCTCCGAGTGCTCATCCACGCCGTGCGAGGTAAAAGAGCAAGGAGCTCGCGCACCTGCTAGCGGACAAACAGGTTTTTGTTCGCTCTCTTGACAGCGTCTGTTGCTCGTATGGCGGCCGCTGGAGATAGCGGAAATGCATGGAGAGGAGCACCCGAGCATCTCTTGGTGGTTTGCCTTCGCCTAGTGACGTGATACCGCAGCGGCAAGGCTCCGAAAGAGCGCTGCGACGTCTCTCCGCAGCGGATCACGTGGCGTGACTTCACGACTGCCACACGTGGTCCGACGGCTCAAGGTCATCGCGACGCGATGAATAACCTTGACAGATACAGCTTTTGCTCTAATAAAGGTTATTCGGCCATCTCTTGGTCGGAGAGTTGCCTCGCAGCAGATCGCCGCGCTCGCCCTGCCTTTGGCATTGTCGGGGAATTGGGCGTCATCCAGTGCATCGCCTGCCAACGTTCGGCATTCGAATGCTCGCTTTCCGAACAGCCACGTGCACGTCCTCAAAGATGACGTCATTTACGTTCCGCTTTTCTGCCACAGCTTAGGAGACAGAGGATCGCACAATGAGCCAATCCGCCTTTTTCACGACGCCCCGGCGCATGCGCTTTCCCCTAGCGGAAAAGTCGCGAAACATCTCTCCATCTCGGAGGCTTTGCTTCTGGCAATACCGGTTGTCCCGGCCCCTACCAAACCCCTACCAAAACAGCAGAGGGCAGCACAAGAAAATGAAAGAAGCGGATTAATGCTCTCACGTTACTATGAGACCTCTATGGGAGAGAGGTCTCACCCCTGTCACACGGGCCAACTTTAGTGCACTTTGAAGGAGTACACTTCGCCGCTAGTGTATGGCGTTCTCGTGTGACAGCGTCACACGGGAACGCTTAGTGACACTCGCAGCAAAGCGCACTTGCCGGCGAGTGCGTTCGCCAAACTCATTTCGCTGCGACAGATTGTCTAGACTCGGTAGCAGTGGCCCGAGAATAAACAAGTTATTATCTGAAGCTGAATTCATAGTATTTTTGAAACTATTATTTTCGTTATTAGGAATATTGTTATGCATTAAAAGAGCACTTTGCTATTCTGGCTCTCATGCAGTTTACAGCCACGGCTGCCAGGGGTATGCCCAGCACACACCGTGCAATGACAGCATCCGCCGCGTTTGTTACTAAAGTAAATTTCAAGGGCTGCTTACAGCTGTAACACATTATTACTTAAGAAACATTGCCTGAAATAACAAATATCTGTTGTGCTACCCAAGTAACCATTACCATCATTTCCAAGGTACACTTCTTTTTCTCGTGTAGCTGCGCGCCGCCAAAGTGACATTCTGGGGGCGTAAGTGCACTCGCTCAAAATGACACTAAGTTTGCCCGTGTGACCGGGGAGCTGTCCCTTCACCGTGTGTCTACAGCCGTGAGCACGCTTAAACTGAAAAGAAAAAGGATTTCTCGCATATTAGTAAATTACTCCTTCACAATTTCAAAATCACCACTGTCGCCTTGCGAAGACGCTTGGTATGCTAGAAAACGCGCAAGCAGAAAATGCGAGTGGTGACGCCGCCTTGAAATTCGCGAACCAAACGTCATGAAGTCGCAGATTTTTACGGCATCTCGATGCGGCGGTCAGGCTAAGCCTGCCCGTCCCAACGTGGGAGAAGCCCACTGCGCGCTAGTCGCGTCTCTCAGGACTATATTTAATAAAGTTCCACCATCCATCCATCTACCAGGTCCCACGTAGTTTCTAATCAGTAAAGATGAAGAACAGTGACCTCTGATGGGGCCATAGACTTACAATACCAAGCTTTAGGAAAATTCGTTGAGCCAATGTCGCAAAAACAGAAGAGTGCACTTTGAAATCCGTGACGTCACGAGCGGCGATTTCGGCGCGAAATTTAAAAACGAAATTTTTCCCCTTATTAATTACCTTACGATGCTGTAATTAACAACAATCGAGTTCTTAGAGTACAATTTATCAATGTAAATCGATTCATTGTTTCTCTTCCGGGTCCCTTTAACGCGAACGCTCCTCAACGTGGCCTGGACTGGTTTGAGTGACGCCAGCCGCGAAGTGCTGGGCGCTGTTGCTGAGATAATACCTCGGTATGCTCTGAAGCAAAACGGAAAGGCGAGCTAGTTGGTACTGATTCATAATGGTGTAATAGTAGCGCAAAAAAGACGAGGACAAGAAAGTGAACACCACAAGCGCTTACTCACAACTGAAAGCTTTATTGCTTGAACAGAAAATATATCTAAACTTGACGCTCGACTAATTCCCGCGCATGCGCATCATGGGCAAGGCAGAAGGCAAAAACCAGAACAAAAACACATCGCCTTCAATCCTCCGCCCCCCAACAGGCTACCCCCTCTCCTTGAGTAGCATCACTTCCCTCTCCGATATGGCTAAAGAAGGATGACTAACGCACGTAGATGCCCTCGTGCTAATATGAAAAGCTTCAGCGAGTTCTCGTGTCGTGCGATCGCGGTGTTTGAACAAGATCTCCGTCGCGGGGAATTGCGCTTCGCACCGGCACTCAGCGCAGTGCATGGCCAAGTGCGTTAAGGGTCTCCCCTGCAAGGAAGACTGATGCTCTCTTAGACGTATGTTCTTAGTATGTTCGTATGTTCTTAGACGTATGTATGTGGTCGTGTCTACGTCGGCCAGACAGGCCGATGTTTGAACATACGTCTAAGAGAGCATCAGTCTTCCTTGCAGGGGAGACCCTTAACGCACTTGGCCATGCACTGCGCTGAGTGCCGGTGCGAAGCGCAATTCCCCGCGACGGAGATCTTGTTCAAACACCGCGATCGCACGACACGAGAACTCGCTGAAGCTTTTCATATTAGCACGAGGGCATCTACGTGCGTTAGTCATCCGTCTTTAGCCATATCGGAGAGGGAAGTGATGCTACTCAAGGAGAGGGGGTAGCCTGTTGGGGGGCGGAGGATTGAAGGCGATGTGTTTTTGTTCTGGTTTTTGCCTTCTGCCTTGCCCATGATGCGCATGCGCGGGAATTAGTCGAGCGTCAAGTTTAGATATATTTTCTGTTCAAGCAATAAAGCTTTCAGTTGTGAGTAAGCGCTTGTGGTGTTCACTTTCTTGTCCTCGTCTTTTTTGCGCTACTATTACACCATTATGAATCGGTATGCTCTGATAGTATATCGGCATGCATTGGTAACATCTCGGCAACAGAACCCAACGCCACGCGGCGCTAACGTCAATCAAACCGTTTCGGGCCACGCTGCGAAGCGTTCGTGTTAAGCGTGCTGACGGCTGTACATCAGGCATTGAAGCCGACAAAGTGAGTTCAGAAGTAGTGGTGAACGATTCAGAGCTCTACGTATAGTGCTCTACTGTGGAAGATCTGTATGCAACTATGCCGTATTCATTCGGACTGTGTGTTTATAACGAAAGTTCGACGTACAGGGGACATCATTATAGAATCAAATCAGTTCGAACCGAAAGGCACACATAGCTTTAGTCCTGCTGAAAAGCCTCCCTGTTTGAACTGGTTAAACCACAGACTTCTGCAGACTATCCGGATAGCTTAAATCATAACCTACAAAATAATAAGTGCTGCGAAATAGAAATCAAGTTTCCATTCGATATTTTAACCAAGCGGTTGGAAAATAAAGAAAATGCCTGGAAATGTGCCGTTTAAATGCCCGCAATGAATTCCTCACCAAAGCAAGGTACCGGTTCAACCAAAAGAAGCGCTGATAACTAGGGGTGTGCGAATATTTGAGTTTCCAATTTGAATCGAATAATACCTAATCGAATAACTCGACTCGACTTTCGAATAGCCAGGATTCGAAGTTTCGAATAATTCGAAAGGACGAACTTCTAAAACGCGACAAAGGCCAATGGTGCAACTTAGTTAGAGTGGGGTCGCTAAAACTTACGCTAACGTCGCTACAGTAGGTCTTTCGTTGAAACTTTCAGCGATGTCCTGGTTTAAAAGCGCGCGCATGTTTATTTTAAACAATACTATTATGTCATTGTCGCACGTAAAAAAAAAAAAAAAAAACACGCGAGAAAACTGTCCAGCCCTCGCCAACATCGCGCCCGAAACGACGGCACGGACTTCCTGCGTAGTTCGGGTGCGTATGCCGCAACAACCGTAAAACGTCCCGACTTTGGCCAGCGAAACCCCCGGTAATTGGCTTCACATGTGAAAATCTGTTCACATGTGCAGTCGCCGCTGCCGCACCGCCGAGCACGGAGTTGCACTTTATCGATGTATCGCCGAAATCGCTTTGCGATGCCTTCCCATTCCTGCTACTGAGGTTCCCAGTGAGCGCATGTTTTCAACCGCAGGAAACAACGTAACATCACGGCGAGAGAGCCTGCAGACAGGTCATGTGGAACAGCTTGTGTTTCTGCATGGCTGTTTGTAGTGTTTCGGTAGTAGTCACTCACCGCGTTATGTGCTCGAAGACATGGTCATGTTTCATTGCTCTGGTTTTTCTTTCGATTTTCAATAAAACCTTTTGCATTCGATTTGATATTCGATATTTCTGACCACTATTCGATTCGAATTCGAGTCGAGATGAAATTTCACTATTCGCGCACCCCTACTGATAACCATAGCAATGAATCAATGAACGAATGAAAAATAGTTATCATGCACACACGTGCGGTGGACGAACCATACGTGACCTGCACCCAAGCGGCACGGGCAGACCACGTGTACTACAGTACACTTGTTAACATAGGCGTGCGCATGGGGGGGGGGGGGGGGGGGCGCCCCCCCATATCACCTAATGGGTTGCGCCAATTATACCCCATACCTTCACTCGATCAATCGGGCCTTTCCCGCCATTTTTAATGCGCAGGGTTGTGGTTACGCATGTTTTTCGACGACAATGGCGACCGAAGACCCCTGATGTTGCATTAAAGAACTGTTCCCTTCCCACATTTACCTCCGAACGCAGGGGACCAATGGCAAGCATTTGTGAGAACCGCGTCGTCGCTTCATTTTCGCTTTTGCGTCGATTGTGGCGCTCGATATCTTTCGTACTTAGGGTGCCTTGATGCGCGTTTTGTCCGCTTTAGGGTGAGGACATTTGCGGCGTCTACTGCAGCGCGACTGCCATATTTGAGCCCACGGCGTCTTACCGGCGTCTCACCACTCTACGGCGGCTGCGCTGAGAGGCGCGAGGCGAGGGACGAAAAATGGCGTCGCGGCGGCGTCAGCCCCTTCAAAGAATGGAAACACCCAAAAGGGGCGCGCACACATCGAGGGGCGCGCACACATCGAGGCAGACTATTCGTACTCGACCGAGGGAGAGAGTGGAGGGTGCGTTGCGTTAAAATTTGGCCTCCCGTAATGAACAACCCTACACTATAACTCGTGTGGTATGGCTATTTGTTGCGGCGACTGTACAGTCCTGCTCTCACTCTGCAGGAATGCGGCGTTCTCATACAATACCGAACGTAATTATTCATTCTAAGGTACAGGGCGTGCAAACACGAACACAAGAAAGAAGTCAAGACACCACAAACGCCGACTAACAACTGAAGCCCAACATCGGCACAGGAGTGAAGAAGTGCGTGTAATCATTGAGGCATGGCATATCGATAATAGGGGTAACGCATGCCTGAGTCAACCGTTGATTAACATGGATAAAGAAGAAGTTAAATGCCTTAACAGTTATTAGATGCGAAGCATCTTATGGCCGAGTTTAATCCGGTGGTGTGCGTCCGTACAACCCTCACTGCGCATGCGCGAACCCTCTCCACACACCTCCTCTCCCTCTCCACTTCTACCCCTCTCCAAACCCCATCTCTCTCCCCTCACCTTCTCCACACCCCTCCCCCTCTCGCGCGCCTGTAGACCGCGTTCCCCGCTCGCCCTGTGAGAATTAACGGCCAGGCTAGAGGGAAGACACGAAGCGCGTAGCGTTCCTCTTCGCGTTCCACGACGCTTTGACTGGATGGATGCAGCTTACGGCGCGGGGTTTCGTCCAAGCTTAAGAACCTGGCGAGCCAGCTCCTAAAAAAAATTACACCATCTCCCGCTCAAGCGAACCATCTCCTCGCTGCTTCGCATCCACACATGGTTCCCTTTAGCGGGAGATGGTGTAATTTTTTTTCACGTAGACCCCCACGCGTGCCGGATTGATAGGTTCGCCTATTAACTGGGCATGAACAGACAAGTTTTTGTGCCTTCTTTCTTTTTCCGCCGCTGTGCGCCTCTCCAGTTGTTAGTCGGCGTTTATGGCATCTTGCCTTCTTTGTTGTGTCCCTGTTTACACGCCCTGTATTTTAGGATGAATACTTACCAACGAGCTCAGCTCTCTGTTATCCCAACGTAATAACTCATGCATGCATCCAGGGGCGTAGCCAGCACAGAAATTTTTCTCGGGGGTGGGGGGTGGGGGAGCAGGGCTCAACTAAACTTTATGTATGTTCGTGCGTGCATTTGTGTGTGTGCGTGTATAACGCGCAAGCAAAATTGAAAAAATTACAGCATATCCACGGGTGAATGATGAAGAGCTTGGGCGAAGCTCATGAAGCAATCATGGTCTCGGGATTCGCTTCTAGTTGAGCCCGTTTCGCAGCGGCGTCCTTGGCGCGCACCGTCACGGGATCCGCCTGGCGGCGCCCGCCTCTGCGCATCGTCCATGCTCTGCCAACGATCCGACACGTACGGCGACGATCCAGGAGAATGAGAGAGGCGCTCGGTCCCCGCGCATCCCCGCGCAGCAGCCAATCGGAGAGCAGCGGCACTTCCAGCGCCATCTAGGAAATGAGACGAGAAATGGTGATGACGACACAGATTGTGTACAGTTTTTATGTACTTCTATGAGACAGCGCCATCTATTGCATCATACGGGAGATCCGTTTACGCCGGACAACGGAGACGTGACAAGGTTAGACTAAGAGGAGCTACGCCCCTAAAATTTTGAGGGGGGGGGGTGGACCCTCCCCCGTCGCTACGCCCCTGCATGCATCCCCAAGGACAAAAGCGCGTGACGTTGAGGACGCGGAGTGTTTTTCGGGTGGGAAATAGACGTAGAATGCTTTAAAGCAGGGGTCGGCAACACTTTGAGGCGGAGGGCCAATGCATGAAGCCGACACCGCGCGGGCCGGCAACGCGGGGGAAGGGGGGGGGGGTGTTGCTTTGCAGGCAAAAAGAAAAAAAATTCGCGAACTATGTTGCAACCTTGAAGAAGACAAGTCCGCTTGTCGAAACGTCGGCTCCAGCACACGTCCGCTGTTTACAAATTTTTCATCGCAAGCTTCCATTTTCCCCTGACGCCTGCCTCTTTTTAAGGGGAAAGGGGGGGGGGGAGGAAGGGCTGGTTTTGGCGTCGTGCTGGGGGCCACATAGTACTGCTCCGCGGGCCTCAGGTTGCTCACACCTGCTTTAGGGAAAAGATGAAACGAGAAGAGCGGGAAATGAATTTGTGCTTCCGCAACATTGATATGTGGACGGATATGACAACGAAGCCCGCGACAGTGTAGTGGGCCGAGATGACAAAGGGCAGATCTGGTCCTAACGGGGGGAAGAAGATCTGTCCTTCGTCATCTCGGCCCACTCCACTCTCGCGGGTGATGTTTCATCCCTCCGCTCCGAATAAGGGATTACGTTTGCAATGGCTGCTGTTTCCATCGCACGTTTTCCGTCGTGCAGCCGATGGTCTTGAGTGCTCCTTCTTTTGCACCCAACTTTACCACTTTAGACGGACCCACAAGTTTTGTGTTAGTGCTATACACTTTACAAAATGCTGGTAGTGCTATTTGTGTTATTGAGACTCGAATTTAAACAGCTGGTATGAAGCGGTCCTCAGCTAAAAATGACTGCTACATTCAGATTTTACGGGAGTCGAGCGTACTTATTTGCCCCGCCGCGGTGGTCTAGTGGTTATGGCGCTCGACTGCTGACCCGAAGGTCGCGGGATCGAATCCCGGCCGCGGCGGCTGCATTTTCGGTGGAGGTGAAAATGTTTGAGGCCCGTGTACTTGGATTTAAGTGCACGTTGAAGAACTCCAGGTGGTCGAAATTTCCGGAGCCCTCCAGTACGGCGTCTCTCACAATCATATCGTGGTTTTGAGGCGTTTAACCCCAGATATTATTGAGCGTATTTATTTCCTTGCATGGAACTTATTGACACGTGCACTTGTTTCCCGTTATTGCGATAGCAATTACATTAAAAGTTCGTTAATTCGAACCTCGTTAATTCGGAAAAATCGAATAATTGTGATGTGTTTCCTGGTCCCGACCAGCATATGATTTGTTTAATGACACCAAACTCTAGTTAATTCGGCCATACTTGGCCGCAACCCGGCTAATTCGCCCGATGCTCGGAGCGCGCCGAGCGCAAAGCGCCGCAAGCGTGCAACGCAAAAGAGCGAAAACGGCATTCGCAAACAACCGAAACGTGGAGGTGCTGTCTGCATCGCTATATATATCAGTTGCTGCCCACGGTTTTGTCCATATGCGAATCCGCCACTCAGCATCTTCGTTTTGACTAGACGCAATGTGCGCGCAGTGTAACAAAGCACAAACATGGTGGAAGCTGTTGAAGATGAAGAGCTCTCAGCCGCAGTCGGTATGCTGGCATAAAACTCGCTTGCTATATCGCGAATTCGCGACGGACGAACCATCATTTGCCGGTCATTTTACCTGCGAAAGAACTATCGTCACATGCTTATGAGGGTGGTGGTGGGGGCGCGGTACGTAGGGGAGGGATGCAAAGCATGTTTCGGGCATATCCGCCTCTTTCATTTTCCTGTGCTGTCCTTTGCCGTTTTGGTAAGGTTTTGGTAGGGGCCGGGGCAACCGGTATTGGCAGAAGGAAAGCCTGCGAGATGCGGAGACGTTTCGCGACTTTTCCGCTAGGGGAAGGGCGCATGCGCCGTGGCATCGTGAAAAAAGGCGGATTATGTAAACACGGGAGCCTGGCGCCGTGGTAGCATAGCGAACGAAGTCGCGTGATGACGAATATTGCGGTTTCAACACTGCTCTTAGGCAAAGTAATTACAGTATTTACGTATTCATCAGGGAAATGAAAGTGTACTGATGTAACAAATATTTGTTTGTTGTTTTCTTGATACTGTCAATAATTCGGCATTCGGTTTTTCCGGTACCGTGAAATCCGAATTAGCGAGCTTTTACTGTATATGCACACATCATGCGCAGTTTTGCCGTCGCCGTGGTGTTCCGTACAAAGTACAACATCGCCCCGTGCGTCGTATATTTGATGTGCGAGTGAAGGCAGTTGCGAGGGCAGCGGAAGATCGCTGCTCAAGCAGAGAGGAAACGCGTCAACTGTCATTCGTCGCGCGAAAGGCACTCGGAGATACACTCACAGTGGCAAGAGTGCTAACAACTCTCTTCGTGGGAGTAAACGCTTGTCCCATATTTCACTCTATTTTCGGGAGTGCCGGAAACTCCCTCCTGCACAGGGTAGGCACACTCTGTCGACAGAGTTCTGGTACTCTGGCTGAACGAGAGTTAACAAGTCTCCTCACCAGAGTAAGGTCACGCTTCTGAAATGGAGTACATACACCCTCGGCTGGATTATATCGGCCAATGATCGCTTAGAACATGCGCTTTCGATAAAGAACGAACAGGGTCATATTGCCTCTTAAAATCGGACTTTATCGGATATATCCGAATTGTCAAAAATTTTACCGGCGTGTGTTTATCGGATTTCTTCGGATTTATCCGAAAACACGGAGCCCCGACGATAATGCGCGTCCCCTGCAGTCACTCTGTACACAATTATGTACGCGAACTTCGGAGGCGCGTCACACGCAGAGTGTTTCTTCAAATGGCCTGAAAATCAGTGTGCACATTCGTGTAGGTTTCCTGAGTGGACAACTAGCTGTCATTTAACTTCATTGTGCTGCGTATTGCTGCAGAGGATCACTTCTCTGGAGACACTACCATGTTAGACGATCGTTCGACGTGCCGCGTTTAAGGATCAATGTAGATAGCATTTTTTTTGCTCCGCTCGAAACGAATACAACCAAAAAACAAACAGCGCATGCATTTCGGACCTGCTAGCTGATTTTTTTTATGCAAGTATTGAAGCTGACTGATGGCAGAATAATTAGATAATTAGTTTTCATCATTTTCTTTTTTGGAACGTAGTACTGAGTGTCATTGAATTATGCCATGTGAATCTGACGCATTTGAAGACAGTGCATCATATTTCGTGACTGAAGGGGATAAAAGTCGAGGCGCCTCACCGAAGATCTGTTTATCGACGACCCAAAACTGGGCTTGCCGCTGCAGATGTACTGTGACTTACTTACTCTGCGAGGCACAGGTTCGCCCGTTGAAGAGTTCAGTTTTTATCGGTTCGACTGCTGCTTTCTTCACTGTTACAACCATGTGAGAGTACATTTCCTAAAGACTCTTTTCTTTGCGCCTTTTCATGTGTTTCCTTCAAAAGAGCTGTACGTAATTGGATTTGTTGTATTGTAAATAACTGCGAAACTTAGAAGTTTCGAGTTTGAAATCATGTTCTTGGTTGGACGCATAAGAAAGGGAATCCCCAGTGCTTCCAATGGAATGACGCAACTATGGCATTATGGTCGCGGGGCGTACTGCATTCATTAATTTGCAACTGCCTTTACTGTTGCTGTAGTGTTCACCGAGCTCGGATTCTGTGGACACCAGCAGTGGCGTAGACATGGTTTGGTGTAGTCTCCCTTGAAAGTTTTACATTTGGTGTGTGCATATTTACGCGCACGCACGTAAACACACTCGAGAGCATGCATAAACAAGGGCTGGACCTGCGCACCCCTTTCTGGTGCCCCTCAGTCATCCCTGACGAAGGGTCCGAGTGGGACCTGAAACGTAGGGTTTACTTTTAACAGTAGCTTGGTTTGTGTCACTCTCTTTCAACCATAAGTCCCTTACCAACCAGCCAGAACTGTGTCAAATGATCAACTTTAAATGGTCAGGAATACATTGCTGTGGGTCAAAAAAGACTCTCCAAAGGGTGCAAGCCGATTTTAACAACCGAGCTCTTTAAGCGGGGGCAAGTGCGGACGTCGGACGCAAAAGCTCGCCAAGCGATGCACAGCATGTATAGTATAGTAAAGCACAGGCCCGTAGCCAGGGGGGGGGGGCGTGGACCCCCCCCCCCCCCCGAAATTTTTATGATACATGGTGTTTTACCGAAAATAATGAAAATAGGCGTTTTTTTTTGCAAATAGTCAAGGCTTTCAGCAACTGCCCCCGCCCCCTCACCCCCCGAAAAAAATTCCTGGCTACGGGCCTGGTACAGCAAGGGGCTCGAAAGGGAAGTGAGGGTGGGGAGCAGGAAAATGAGGAGAGAAAAGTGAAGGGAAGAGGTTAAAGCGTGGTCATGTACAGTTGCGCTCAATATGACTTGCAGCACGGGAGCGCGTGGCCTCACGAGTTTTAATGATTGCGCACGGCTTCAACTTGCTTCATTTCTGTAACGTAATCTTATTTATTTGGGAATATCCCCCAGTGAGAGAGCAGCGTTTAGTTGTAGAAATAAGGGCCAGAGGAAGGAATGCGAAATCTTTAAACTCGTGAGGCCACACGCTCCCGTGTTGCAAGTCATATTGAGCGCAACTGTACAGTACTTGATATCAAGGGTTGGGAAAGGGAAGTAAGGGTGAGGAGAAGTCTGCGAGGGTGAGGAGCAGGGTAGGAGGAGGGCAGAGGGCACAGCAAGTTCATGCATAGTTTAGTACCGCAGGGGGCCGTGAAAGGAAGTAAGGGTGAGGGGGAGTGATGTGAGAGTGAGGACAGGTTTGGCGTTCATTTTTATTTAATGCCCTTATGTGGCATCGCCCGTGGATATGGGCTCAGAGTGCGCCGTGGTCGAGCGCTTCCAGCGTCGGGCGCACATAGTGCGCGCCCGCATTATGGTCCTCGCAGAGTGATCACCTCTCGAGGATAGCGAACAGCACCACCGCCACGAGCGCCACGGCGAGCACTCCGGAGAGTACGCTGCACGCCACGAGCCGCTTGTCCAGCGTGCGGATGTGCACCTGCACCGCCTTGTCCAGTCGGTCCCGCGGCGCTGCAAAGTAAAGCAGTTTACATCCTTTGCTGTGTCTATAACCAACACCCCTACACCGAAGGAAAACGGCATTTTTACGCATCAAAACGCCTCTATCATGGGGGGTTGCCAATCGTCTAGGCACCCTTATCAGTGAAGAACAGTGAAAAATAAAGACAACCAGTCAGGTAACATACAATTACAGATGACATCATCACAGAAGGTGCACGTACGCACCCAACCATACACACAACATAGCATATTGTAGAATTGTTCCTGGATGGAGCGCTCGCGCTACGCAGCTTTACACGGACCATCTAGTATATAGACATGGTATGTTGAGCCGCTGTTTAGGGCCGAAGGGGATATTCCTGTTCTGCATAAATAAACGATGAACAATCACAGAATACGCTTAACGTTATATGGTTTCCTTGTAGATAGCCCTGAAAGATCTGAACCTAAGCTCGCCTAATATCCAACGCATCTTTAATGAGCGAGTCCCAGTTATCAACTGGCACAGGTGTTTCGATAACCCATAACGCCCATAGCCCCTAAAGGGTGTTTAGGTAAAACATTAACTCTTACGCAAACCAAAAGTCTATTTGGGGAAGCAAAATATCCTTACACCCCCATTTTTGCAAATTCTGGTTAGGCAAAAGCGTGTTTTGCTTTCTTGAAATCGCTTCAAGGGTGCAAAGTGGTTTACATTGTGAGCCGGCCACGACGGCGGTGACCCGACAGGCGTCGACGATGGCCAGCTTGTACTCGGCGGCGGCGATTTCGTCGTCGTCGCCTTTGTCAACTGACCGCGGCGGCGACGGAGTCTTCCGGCCGGACAGGTGGGGTCGCTCGTGTCGAACATTCCTCGCCTGCGTGGTAGCGCTCCCTTGTGTGTATCGTTAAAAGGGCATGAGTCTGAGCTGGTTGGTAAGGCTTCAGGGGTTCGAAAGAGCGCGAAAAAATACGAGGACACAGTTCAGCGCCTGGTATGTAGCGTGTTTGAGAAACGCACTTCGGTGAATTGACGCCCTCCCGTCTTCCCAACCCCCCCCCCCTGAGAAGAAAAAACACGTGGAATTCGTTACGCTACAACTACGCAACAGAGCCGTAGTTTCGATGCGACGAAAAGGAAAAAGAGAGCGTAGTTTCGATGCGAAGAAAAGGAAAGCAAAGTGGTCTTCATTTTCCCTGAATCTGCCTGCTTCTGATCAAGAAATAACGAAACTTTATGAGGGCTATAGTGACACACTTGACACACTAAATCAGTTGAGGTTGTTGCGATAATTATTCACCGTTGACGTTAATTCCACGATAATAAGTTCAATAACACAACAGCTCAATTTTCAGAGGAAAGTCCAGTGCCGGTGCATCTCGGGGACGTTACGAATTTATGAGTGTATACGCCATGTTGTATCTTTGGATTCGTTAGAGAACACGCACCACAATAGCAAGAAATACGACAACAAAGCGCTGTGTTAATTGTCGCGCTTATTTATTTTGTTCGTATTTTCTTTTGCACTCTTTTAAACTCCATGGAATAAATTTCTTCGAAGACAATATGGTCGATTTTGAGTGTATATACCTATAGCCCTGGAGAGCAGTCACTATTAGAGATGAGAGTCGGGGTGGTTGCGACAAATTACAGAATTGAGACGTGTTATGAGCGCAAAAAAAGGCCGACCTTTCTTGAGCCAATTATACAGGGTGTGCTAGCTATCACGCAGCACAATTTAAAAAATGAGGAACGGCGTTACGCGAAGCAAACGTACTGCATATTGTTCCTAGTACACTGCAGTAGCCACTGCAATTTTTTTCGTTAATGAGGTTAATTAATGTCATAATTACATTTGTAATTCGACAAGTATTTACCTAATTGTCAAAATGTCAATGAGGCGTATGTAGGCATGTTCAAATGGCATCTAAATGCGCTACTTTCAACAACGTGCTAATTATTTTTTCCGGTTGATCAAGAAAGCCCGCGAAATATGAGAAGTGACACGTGACTAGACTGTTGCGCGCGTCGGGAACCAGCGCCCTCAAACAGGCTCCATATGAGGTAGACAGTATCAAGAGAAAAATGCAGAAAGAAAAAAAAATGCATCGCCCTATCTGCCACTCCCCGGCCTAAGAAACGCACCGCTTGGTTTCACAGAGTCAGGCCGTGATCAGGACACCTGCCGCGTTATCAGTGAGAACAGTCGGCCGTGAGATGTGATGATTGTGGCGTACTATCGAACGGAATGAATCCCAGCAAAATCGCACGCATATCGTTGGCGCCCGAACTGTAACCTTGCCAAAATGCGGAACGCTGTCTATGGCCACGGATAACAGGCAAAGCGGTTGTTTGCAGTGTGTTTATTTGAGGGCGCTGGTTTTCATTGCGGGTGGGAGCGTAGTCACGTGTCACTTTTCATATTTCGCCGGCTTTCTTTATCAGCAGGAAAAAATGAGCACGTAATTAGTTCTTTGTTAAAAATTGCGCAATTAGATGTCCTTTGAACATGCTTACATACGCCTAATTGACATTTTGACAATTCGGTGAGTACTTGTCGAGTTACAAATACCATTATGACTAATTAATTAAACCTGATTAACGAAAAAAATAGTAGTGGCTACTCCAGTGTACTAGGAACAATACGCAGTACGTTTGCTCCGCGTAACGTCGTTCCTATTTTTTTAAATCGTGCTGCGTGATAGCTGAGACACCCTGTATATACCTCCCGTCATTATTTACAACGTCACCACACGTTGGTGCGGGAAATTTAAGGCGGCCTTCCCACCAGTATATTCTTCGCAGAATCAGAATATGCTT
Organism: Rhipicephalus sanguineus; assembly: GCF_013339695.2. Lineage (NCBI taxonomy): Eukaryota > Metazoa > Arthropoda > Arachnida > Ixodida > Ixodidae > Rhipicephalus > Rhipicephalus sanguineus. The sequence goes on along the minus strand of NC_051185.1, from coordinate 88,096,121 downwards.
TATTGTGATGATTAAGAAGACTGCAGCATGTCAATATGCAGAATTTTGCGCCTTCTCGCATCTGTCACCGTTTCGGGGGACGCGTGGTGTTTTTTGGTATTGCCAAACAGTAATTGACTCATACAAGTGAAATAGACTCCTTTCATTGTTCCAGAGACCAGGGCTCGGAGTCTCGCTTTGCCCAAGGGGCGCAGAAAAATTAGCAAGTCGCGCCCTCCCCCTCCCTCCCTGGAACAACAATGGCTGCTTGTAGCTCTGTATGTATAGTGTTCACGGATTGAAACAGGACAATTTAAGCCTAAGTAACCCACACACATTCAATTCCACCGTCTTCAGCCTGGCTCATATCGGTGTAATTTCAACTCGAACGCGTAGATACGAGCCAATTTTATCTTTAGAGACCAGATTTGTCGCGATATGATGTGGGTATACGTCGAGCAATTACGAAGACCAGCCGTTATACTAAAAAAATTGATGTAGCGCTTGAATTCGTAAACACTGTACATACGTGCGCACGTATGGCGGAAGTTCAGGGGAAGATGGAAACTAGAAGAGATGAAAAATTCTTGAACACGGGTTGTGGCTGGAGCTAGCGTTTGGACAAGTGGTCTCCTCTACAGTCTCTGCCTTGAAGAGGACAATGCCATTTGTCGAAACGTTAGCTCCACCGGCAAGCCGTGTTCAATGATTTTAACAGCGAAGCTGTTTAAGCCGGCCGTAAAAACATTGCTGTGCACAATGTGCACAAAAACGATCATCATAATAAATCGGTACGCGCTCTCTTCATTCTCTTTACAGTGAAGCCGCTTCAGCTACCGGTAGCTTGTGCTCCGTCGTGCAAAACTCCTCAGGTGGGTATGTGCCACAGGAATTGGGCAAGAGTCATTACCGAGTACAGCAGGTGCGAGCGTTAAACGAAAACTCTGCTCGGCAAAGTGGAGCACGTGAAACACGTGAAAGTGAGAGAGAGAAAGAAAGAAAGAGATAGAAAAAAAGAGAAAGGAAAAACAGAGAGAGAGTGTGAGAAAGAAAGAGATACAGAGAGAAAGAGAGAAAACAGAGAAAGAGAGCAAAAGCGATAGAAAGAAAAACAAAAGAAATGGCCAAGCCTGCACTAAGTCACGCATGCCTTGAAACAGTGAATCTGGATGATCCTGAAGTCTAAAAAAAACAGCCAGTAACCTAGAAACAACCTAACAACTAGCTAAAGGCCAGCAACGACCTAGAAGCAACCTAGCGAACAGCATAGCTAAGAGCCTAGCGGCTACTGAGAAGCAATCTAGCATCACCTAGCTAAAAGCCTAGCAACTACCTAGACACAACCTAGGACCACCTAGCTAATGCCTAGCAACAGCCTAGAAAGGTGACTATAGTACGATACAACTTAAGAAGTCCGGAGAGGCCCCTACCGAAGGCCGAAGCACGGCAGCCGATTTCCTGAGCGATTTTGTTGAATACGTTACCTACGTGCAATTAGCAAAATGCAAGTTGCGTAAAATATTGAGCATAACGAAGATTTCATATTGGTGCTAGTCTCGCTTGTGCATTCAGCAATGTGTGCGCTCGAGCTAGTTGGTACTCCATTCTATACTGCTTCTTGCGCAAAATATTTTTTGACGAAGGCCGAAAAGACACGGGCGGAAGTTGCGCCTGTCCGTGTCTTTTTCCTCCTTCGTCAATAGCATTCAGCAGTGTTCTCCCAAGGCGGGGCCAGCCGCCTGGCTCATGACGTGGAGTACGCGCCTGGTGGTGGTGGTGAAACTTTATTGCGGAGTACGCGCCTATTGGGGCAGGTATATGTGCATCCTCCGTTCAGGAGGAAATGCCGCAGACTTCTAAAGTTGTGTCCGACTATAGAAAAGGCCAAGAACAAGCGTTTCTCTTTCTCTGCTTTCTTGCTCCTTGTCTTTTTTTCGCGCCTCTAACTCTTAAACGTTATGGTTAGGGTTCCGTGTTCTTGGATAAATCCGAAAAAAAATTCGATGAACCATCGCCAGTGCAATTTAGGACATTTCGGATTTCGCGGATAAACTCTGCCCTTAACGGCCAATATGACCCTGTTCTGTGTTCTAAGCATATTCTAAGCGGTCATTGATACATCGGCCAGTTTAGCCCATTCATACTTTACCTCACGTCAACAGTATCTTGTAGACCGCACACATCGCACATCTAACAAAGGGCTTGTTGCGCACAGAGCGAGAGATGTCAACGTATCAAGGGCCCCCGGGAGCGTGAGACGAGATCTTGATATACGGTCGCCTGGCGGCACCAGGGTGCTCCAGATATCGAATATACGGATTTCCAAAGTATGTTTGCGTCTCTTACTACAAGCTTTAATGTTGTAATACGCACAAACGTGGGTGTTTTGCGTTCAAGTATTTGTGTTCTTGCGCACACGTGTTTGGGCGTTCAAACCTTCCAGACAACTAAAATACGCTTCGTGTGTTTCGATGTTTTCGTGTACACACATGATTTCATACAAGATATTGGAGTATGGAGAATAATGCATAATTAAACTCCGAATTTCGGAGAATCGGGGATATACGAAAAGTAAACGTCGATAAATGCCGAATTTCCGCCAAGAAAATAATCTCCGATAAGCGTCCTCCGAATTTAAAAAAAATTAACTCAGGAAAGACAGAGCCCTAGTTATGGTATATCAAGTAGCCCAAACCACTAGCCTGCTTAGGTGTCGGTGGAGAGGCCCGGCGCCTTATTTAAAGCACCGCTTTTAACGTGGGTGGCTCCAGAAACTCACTTGCAAGAACGAAGACATCCTCGGCGATCGTGAGGGCGACCGCGACACCCTGTCCCTGAGAAGGCTCGGCGAGGACGGACTCCCCGACTTCCGCCACTCCTCAGCGGGTCTTTCCGGCACGCAAGGCTTGACAGCGGGCGGCGAGCGAGGTAATTCTCGGCCCGCCGACGCCTGACGATGACGATAATTGCCTCGTGGTGGCTTCTCGACTGGAGCCACGCGTGGAGGTGGTGGAGGCGGCGTCACCGGTGGTGGCTTACTCGGCGACTGTGAGCAGGGAGTCCCGCCCGGTCCGCGATCCTCGTCGCAAGCGTTCACCGATGGTTGGGTTGTCTGCGGAAGGCCTGAAATTCCGCCGTTACATAGGCTTCATAATACTTAAAATACAAGCGCGTAACTGAAACAGGGACTTTGGAAGACAAGGACAGGCGCATTGTTTAAGTTCCGCGTTTTAAGTTACGCGCTCGTATTTTAAGTATCATGAATGACCAACTCGCCCTATCAGCCATTTTAACAAGTTACATAGGCACGTGCTCTAAGCCCAAAGTTTCAAGCGTACGCCATGCATGAAGGGATGTCGCTGAAGTGGGAAGATTACCATCGCAGTTGAACAATGCGCTTCACTTAATTGCCTTAAAAACCCACTGAAAGGGCATTCCAAAAAGAATGGTGACAAATAGTTAAAAATAGGTGCTTGGTATGAAACATGCTGAGCGATAGTAAAAGTGACGGTTCCTTCCTGCAACGTAAGCAGCGCACAGGCTAAAGCTTGCTCTCACGAGGCACTCATTAAGATATTTTGACGCTCTCATGTGATTCTATTAGGGCCGAAGCTCCTTAAGGCGGCACCCGTTCGTCCCTCGTAGTCGTAGTCGTAGTAGTCGTAGTGCGTAACCAGTCTTACGCTTTGACCTCCAAGGTGGTGCCGGTGGGAGATTTTTCTTGTGCGTTGTTGAACAATAAAAAATTCGCAGCGTGCGCGTTAACTAAAAGCCGAATTCTTCTGTCTCTCATTCCCCATTAGCAGCCATTGGCATGTTCCAGTAGGAAACGTTAGTAGAAGTAGAAGTGTAAGTGTTGGCTAAAAGCCGACTTCTGTCTCTCATTCCCATTAGCAGCCATTGTTTACCTCCAAGGTACTGCCTGGTGAGATTTCTCCTGTGCGTGATTAAACAACAAAAATTTTGTTGAAAACGCCGTTGATTGATGAAATAAACCAACGAAAGACGCCAAATGTTTTCGAAAAGCAAAACGAAAGAACGCCAGATGTTTCTAAAGCAAAACGAAAAGACGCCAGCTGCTTAACAGAAGACGCCAGATGTTTTCTAAAGCAATGGTTTTCTAAACAATGAAAATTCACAGCGTACATGTAAAATTAAAGTGAGCTGCAAGTCGTCATAACTCATCGAACCTTTAGTATAAACGCGCCCGATCTCACGTCGGTGATGATTTACTGGGCAGAATTCACGGAAGATTCACGGTTTACCGATGAACCTCCGCAGCTTCGCCCACTCATCATCATTCACTCCGTGGATATGCTGTGATTTTTTGTTCCTTTAAGTTTTGTGCACATTATCCGGTGTTGCCCTCCATGATCGTCTCACCTTTGGCCTGGCGATGATGTCACGTGATGACCTCGTGAATGACATCACAAGTCGCCGCGCTTTTGTGACGACGTGATGACGTTACAACATGATGTATTTGATTGCGTAATGTGACATTTCGCTTTTTGTGGCTTTCGTATTAACACACACCTGCTTTCCTTCCCTGGCTCGCTGCTTCATCCTTAATTTTAATTTGAACCCCTTTTCGCAACCCTCCAGGTTTCCATACCGTAGGTAAGTACCGGTAAGCTGCAGCTGTTGTATACAATTCTCTTGAGGGATACGGGTAAACTGCCATGCATGGTCTCAGAATGTCTGAGAAAGCTAACGCCCGATGTGTTCTTGGCTACGCCCCGGATTCGCAAATAACTGGAACAGCGTAAACCATAGAAGCCCGGCCGTACCGTTGTATCTTGAAAGACATTCGCCACCTCTACGCGCGGCCGAGGACAGCAAAGAATTGCGTCGAGCGACGAAATTAATAATAATAAAAAATTCACAGGCATAAAATGAAAGTGGCTCGCGCTGGACAGACGGGTTGGAAATCGTTGCAATTGAGAGGTCGTTGCGCTGCTGTGGATACACGTGCATACTTATTGTAACTGCGCAAAAAAAACGGACGGAAACACGAAGGGCGAGAAAAGGACAAACAAGCGCATAATCAGACTTTTTCGTTACGTCGACGACTACATTGTTTTTTTCCGTAAGGGCACTGACGATATCTCGGCAGGCATCCTAAGGAGTTTTGAGCAGTGTGGTCTTGGCCTGAAGTTTACTTCGGAATACTTAAAGGACCAATAAGAAAGGGAAAATAGACAACCACCCGTTTGTAGCACGAAGCCACAAGGAAATCCATACGGATTTCTCAGAAATAAAGCCTCTTAGTTGCCGAAAAATTCGTCCTGGTCCGGGGATCGAACCCGGGACCAACGCCTATCCGGGGCGGTCGCTCTACCAATTGAGCTAACCAGGAAGCTAGCAATTGGCAGCGCGAGGGCGAATCCATCGACAACACGAAGCAACTGGACACATATTGCAAATCAGTTCTGCGGAAACCCGCAAGGTGGCGGAAGGGTTAAGAAAGGGAAAATAGACAACCACCCGTTTGTAGCACGAAACCACAAGGAAATCCATACGGATTTCTCAGAAATAAAGCCTCTTAGTTGCCGAAAAATTCGTCCTGGTCCGGGGATCGAACCCGGGACCAACGCCTATCCGGGGCGGTCGCTCTACCAATTGAGCTAACCAGGAAGCTAGCAATTGGCAGCGCGAGGGCGAATCCATCGACAACTCGACCAAATCGGTTGTCGATGGATTCGCCCTCGCACTGCCAATTGCTAGCTTCCTGGTTAGCTCAATTGGTAGAGCGACCGCCCCGGATAGGCGTTGGTCCCGGGTTCGATCCCCGGACCAGGACGAATTTTTCGGCAACTAAGAGGCTTTATTTCTGAGAAATCCGTATGGATTTCCTTGTGGCTTCGTGCTACAAACGGGTGGTTGTCTATTTTCCCTTTCTTAACCCTTCCGCCACCTTGCGGGTTTCCGCAGAACTGATTTGCAATTAAAGGACCAAGGTATCTAATTTTTGGATCTGCAGCTGCAGTTCTCGTCTACACATGTGTGTTGGTGCTACGCCCCTAGGTCTGTGAAACCTCTGCTAAACTATAAATCGGGTCACACAAAACTGGTAAAAAATGCCATTGCACTCTCATGTTTTACCTCTGCACTGAAGAAAACCTGCACGCATTTGGTTGAAAGCAGTTTTTCTGCGCAGGTGAAAAAACCGCGACAGGCAGGCTTTCCACGGGACGTATTATTAAAGGTCTGCGAGAAGTTGATTAAGAAAATAAAGAGAGGTCCTGGTGATGGTTGTGACTTGGATGAGAAGGTGCAGCATAAGAAATTTGCTGTTCTGCCATATGTTCACGGTTTTACCCACCGCCTAAAAAAGGTTGCGTCAAGATATGACGTCCAAGTGGTTATATTTTCCAGGAACAAGTTGTCCACTTTATGCGCCAAAGTGGACAGACGAATCGCAAATCAGCAAAATGTTCGGCAAGGTACATGTAATGTTAGTCATGTCAATAATTATGTATCTTGTATCACTGGTGTTGTTTATTCCATACCCTTGACATGCAAACGTGTTTACGTGGGACAAACAGGTCGCTGCCTTAATGGTAGACTTCGAGAACATTTTAATTCTCTGAAAGGCCACTCCGGTCTTCATCTAGCAGCCCACTGTAAGAAATGGGGCTGCACTCCGCTCTTTGGTGATACCTCTGTGTTGTTCCGGCATAAGAACCAAAGAGCGCGAGAACTAATTGAGGCTGCGCATATTCAAAAGAATTCTGAGTCCTGCGTCAGTGTTCCCTCTGTCGCCATACATGATAAAGAGTTAAGTTATCTTGATTTTGCATGACGGGCGTGCCTTGCCTGATGTGGCCAAAGTTTTTGATTTGGTCCCTCGTGCCTTTTTTCTCCTCCTTTTTTTGCCCTGTCTCGCTTCTTCCTGCCCTTTATATTGCCTCGTTCTTGCAATAAAACTTCAGTTGATAGTCTGCGCTTGTTTGTCCTTTTCTCGCCCTTCGTGTTTCCGTCCGTTTTTTTGCGCAGTTACAATAAGCATGGATCATTACCAACTAGCCCAACTTACCACTCTTCTGGATACACGTGTCCCAGCTATAGAGCAGCAAGACTTCAAAAAAGACGAACCTTATTATGTGAAGCAAAGCTAGTACATAGTGTTCCTAGTACTCTGGAATAGCCGCTAATAATTTGCACGTTAATGAAATTTAATGACGTAATTATAATAAATTTTGTAACTCGACATGTACTCAGATTATAAAAATGTCAAGGAGGCATATGTAGGGATGTTTAAGTGACATCTAACTGCGATATTTTCAGCAACGTACTGATTACGTGCTCATTTTTCCGGCTAAAGGAGGAAGCCCGCAAAATATGAAAATACCGCGTGACTAAAGTCCACCAGGAAGCAGCGCCCTCACACAAGGTCACTGTGAGATAGCCAGTATCAAGACATCAGAAAAAAAAATCTTATAGCCCAAATGGTTTGCCTACCACACCCTGGCCGAAGTAGAACGCCGCTCTGTCCTTGAAAGGCAGTGGTCAGAACAGTGCTACGGCCGCGTTATGCATAGGATGAGGCGTCCTTGGGATATGAATAACAAAAAGGGCGTACAAACGAGGAGAATGAATTCCTGTAAAATTGCGACGCCAGTTGTTGGCGCTCGTCTCGTACCATTGTCGGTATACGGAACGCTGTCTGTGGCGGCGCACGACAGCGAAGGCGATTACTAGCAATAAGTGTATTTGAAGACGCTGCTTTATTGTGCTGGTGGGGAGTAGTCACTTGGTATTTTTCACATTTCGCGAGCGTTTTTTTATCAGCCGCAAGCAATGAGCATGCTATGAGTATGTTGCTAAGAATAGCACAGTTAGACGTTCCTGAAACATTCATGCATGTGCCTCACTGACATCTCGGTAATGAGGTGAGCACTTGTCGATTTAGGTGATTTCTTACACTGAAGCAAATAAATCTAATGAAAAATTTGCTATCGGCTACTATGTCATACTGGGAACAATGAGTACTACGTTTTCTTCGCTTAAAAAAATTGCTCTATATAAAATATTGGTTCTCAATGGCTAGCACACCCTGCATAGGCTGCTGCTGCTGCTGCTGCTGCTGCTCATGATGATGATGACGTGTAAAAGAACTTGTTGCGGGGCTGGTTGGTAGACCATTACAAAATTATTAGAGCCCAAATACACGACACATTCAGACACGCACAGAGCCCCACATTCAGGCTCCAAACACGTACAGCGCTCACTTCCAATTATTCCATCGCACGAATGCTTGAATATATATACATATATCTTTACTTCCCGGTGAAATGGAATTGATCAATTCTAGGCTGTGAGGAAAAAAAAAACGTATGTTTTCGATAATATGTGCAGTTGGCTTCGTTGGTGTTAATGCGCGCATGTTCCACATGATGTATATGTCCAAGCACCCGTGAGACGAATAAATAGTTGCAGTGAGCGGTGTACGTGTTTGGTGCCTGAATGTGGGGGTGTGTGCGTGTGTGAATGTGTCGTGTATTTGGGCTCTAATAATTTTGAAACGGTGATGTGTATAAGGGAGCGTTAGCAGTACATCTATCTATCTATCTATCTATCTATCTATCTATCTATCTATCTATCTATCTATCTATCTATCTATCTATCTATCTATCTATCTATCTATCTATCTATCTATCTATCTATCTATCTATCTATCTATCTATCTATCTATCTATCTATCTATCTATCTATCTATCTATCTATCTATCTATCTATCTATCTATCTATCTATCTATCTATCTATCTATCTATCTATCTATCTATCTATCTATCTATCTATCTATCTATCTATCTATCTATCTATCTATCTATCTATCTATCTATCTATCTATCTATCTATCTATCTATCTATCTATCTATCTATCATGTCTGCCTGCCTGCCTGTCTGTTTACATTTCGACACAATTTCTCCGCTGCAAACGCAATATTCAACCGCGTACCTGCAGGGGACGATCCGAATCCCACCTTCGTGGTGATGACGCGCCTGTCGGCGTCCGAGTCAGCCCTCGAAGGCCCGTGTATGCGCCTGAGGGCTCCCTGGACGATGGACGTCTCGAGGTGTCTGAGGGCGACCTGCTGGGGCTCTCGTATGTGCACAGAGAGGTCCTCACTGCGCGGTCGCTGGACGGCAATATCCTCGACGCCGCTGCCTCGCGAGGTCAGCTGCTCCGACTTGGTCTTGTGCGTCGCCCGGATCGATGGTAGCTCGACAGACGGCACGCGGTCTGCGTCGCGTCGATGCCTGTACCGAGAACGTGTGCCAAAGACGTCGTCGGCGTCGTCGTCGCCCAACCAGGACGCCGCCGAACTCTCCAGCACCTTGTGGGAAGCAAAATACAATTGGACCGAGCTGGTGGAGTCGGCGTCGAAAAGTCTCTCAGCAATGTCTGACTGTATTTGGTCGAACTACACAGTACATGTTGTTGGCGCATGCTAGAACGGGCCGGAAATCTAAATTTAAGGTTGCCTGCCGAAGCAACAGGAATATTAAGCTTCTTGTGTCTCGTGGTCCTTAAAGGGACCCCAAAAAACTTTTTGAGCATGGTCAGAAAACGCTGCCGATAGGCAGTCGAGGATCTTGAGAACACGCGAGCCAAACATAGCGCAGCACGCCGCCTGGAACTTACAATTAATTCTCACTCAGCTAGAAATCGCTCCCTCCTCTCTCAACAAATGATATGCCATAAATCCAAATGACGGCGCCATAAACCCAAAGTCAACGGCCGTTGGGTGAATTGAGCATCGTGAGCTGCAGAGTTACCATGGCTGCCGCGGGATGCTTCCACATGCACGCGCGTGGGCTCATGATCACACTGAAAGTAAGCGCGTTCGAAGAAAAAAGGTGCTCGTGGCGATGACGCGTGCTGACGAACGAACGTAGCTTCTTGACCTTTTTTCATCCCCCCTTTGCGTAGCTTTTTTGGTGTGAAAGGAGAGAGAAAGCGCTTAAAGCGTGCGGCAAATCCTTGCAACTCCACTCGTACTTCACGGATTCTAGAAGTTTTTGCGGCAGTCGATTTGTGAGGCAATCAACTCCTTTAATGAAGCCGTTCGATGATCACTTGAAAAGTGTTGCAGGGTCGATTTAAAGTTTTGAAGCTGACTGTATCAGTAAAAAAAAAATTAACTGTAGCGCAAGAAAACTGAGTGCGAGAGAAGAGCAAACACACAGACTAAGCGATCCCGTTTGCATCTCCTCTTTTCTCGTGCTGTTTTTTTTTGCGTTATAGTTCAAAATGGTTACGCATTGGGTGTTGACGAACAATTCCAGATGTGATAGAAGTTCGCCACAAATGCTACAGGCCTGTGTACTTAGATTTAGGTGCATGTTAAAGAACCGTAGGTGGTCGAAAGTTTCGGAGCCTTCACCTATGGCGTACATAATAATTCTATCGCGGTTTTGGCATGTAAAGCCGCATAAATTACTGTCAGAAGTTGAAAACGTCTAACAGTAATTGGTATTGTGACAGTAATTGGTATTATTGACAGTAACTGGTGTTGTTTTCATTCTGCCTTGTGGACATAGGTTTGCGAGAAGCTTACCCTACGAGTGCGACCGCGAAGGGACACGACGTACTCCACCGCCGCCGCGCACAAACACGCTACGGCCGTGTTCATCGACTTTCCGACACGGCGCAGAAAAGACACTCGAGGCGTGTCCTCAACAGACACAGGCTTATTGACGCAAGATGCAACACGGTGCGACAATCACGGGATTGCGGACCGTACGCCTGCCTGCGGCGCTATGGTGACCACACAAAGGGGGCCACCGAACGCTCGAACGAGAAGTCGCCTCCAAAGGCAGCGCCAGCGCGTGACTCCTTCGTTGCAGGCGTGCAAGCCTGGCAAGCCTCCCTAGCGGTGAGCAAGCGCCAGGCAGCAGCGAGCTCAAAGTGGAAAGGAAGGGGGCTGTCGCTGGCGGCCAATGAGGACAGGCGCAGCCTAGTCACGTGTGCTATCGTGCCGTGTGGCGAGAGGTGGCAGCACGCTTGTCTCCATGCCGGGAAGGGGCGGCGCATGGCTGGCATGGCTTGCACCAGACAAAAAGGCCTGGCGCCGTAACCCCGGTCGCCATGTTGCCGTTGAACGGCGGTTCCCAGCGCTCGAGCCGCGCCGGGCCAGCGTACGTGCTAGTTCAGAAGGACGTCTTGCTGGGCGAGTTGGTAATATACCATTATTAAACGTAGCGCAAAAAAGCACGGACAGTAAAGGAGCAACATACACAGCGCGTGTATGTTACTCCTTTACTGTCGCAGCTTTTATTAAGAAAGTCATCCTTAAAAAAAAGCTGCAATATTTTCCCGTAGCGCGTAAGGGAGCACTACTCAGCTCCACAGGGAAGGGAACAAGGAAATGAAACACAGAGGAGCTACGGAACCTGAACCAGCATGTGTAGCGAATGTTCGCACATCCGCGACATCCATCGACCAAGCGACGAAGGAGGGAAATAACGTATGGAACTCGCGGGCTATGGTGAGGAGAAAGCTATTACTAGGCAAAGGGCATTACAACCCGGCTTGTACTCGAGGAGAGAAGATACTGAATTTCTCGCGTGTAGGAAATGAACATTTAGGAAGCTTCTAGGCTATGCAGGCGTCTCCCCCCTCCGTATGCATGTATATACACTGTTCACCCCATCTTCAAGTAGCGAGCACACACGAATACCCAAAGAAAAATTAACGACACGAGTGCTTTCCCTTCGTTGTGTCTTCATGTGTCTGCGCTGTTCGAAGATGAAGCTATACCAACCAGCCCAAAGTGCCACGCTGCTGTTCATTTCCAATCTTGTAAATGGTGAATCAAATTTCAAAACAATGCTCGAGCACGGCCGTGCGTATTGTCCTGGCGTGGCCGTATGGTTACTTGACACCCATGACCTGTACACCTAGGTCATCTGCCAGATCGCAATATCGAACGCCTAGCTGAAGCATTCTATGCCATGTAGGAGCTGCGGAGCAGCGAGTGTTACAGAATACTTTCAAGAGCAGGTATTTTGAAATGTACTGTGTAATGTAATGCAATTTAACGTGTATGTAACCGGTAGCACCGAATCATGGTGAGGCCAGATTTCCTGGCTATCATTGTGGTTCGATCGTTACTTTTTTCGTTGAGCCTTGTAAAGGTCTAACCAAAATTTGTGGCTCACTACCTGGTTATGCACTATTACTACATTACGAGCAGGGGCATAGCCAGGGGGGGTTGGGGGGGTTCAAACCTCCCCGAAATTTTTCAGTTTTGCGTGCGTATATATACACGCGCACATATAAACGCACGCACGAACATACATGAAGTATGGTTGAACCCCCCCCCCTCCCCCCCCGAAAAAAATTTCTGGCTACGCCCCTGATTACGAGACAGTAATTTTTTTTCAAGCAGCACCTTGTGGTAGCTGATCTGGAAGTCCTCATCGCTGAACGTGGTAGTCGAAGATGACCTCCGCGCCAAGGCGGAAAGGTCCGCGTCGCTCAGCGGCGCGACGATTGGTTGCCTTCTCCGAGAGAAGGCGTACGTCGTCGGCGAGATCTGCGTCACGGAGTCGCCCAGGAAGTACGGTTCGATGACCATGCCCGGGGGACTGATACGGCCTGCCGGACCCGGGGCCCTCCTGAAGGCTGAGTCCAGCGGTTCTTCGGAGCCGGGGTCTCGTTGCGGGTGACGTTCTTGGCCACTCGCTGGCGTCGCCTTGTTTTCGGTGGCGAATCCAACCTGAAAGAAGCGTAGTCTGTCATCCTGGGAAGCGTGCAAGTCGAGACTGGGGTGTTTAGCTTTGTTTACGCCCACTCAATATTAATTTTATTTAGTTTATTATGCACTTCACTGCCAGATGCATTGCAGAGGGGGAGTGGTAAACCACAAAACGAAACAAAGAGAAAAGAAAAAAACAACAGTAAAAACATTAAAAGAACCTGAGTATACAATGTCAGCTACTGCATTGCGGAACTGCTCGTAATTGTCAATGTCTTTTCCTCGAAAGCGCGGCTTACTTTAAGCGTAATCGCGAGCGAGCGCACGATTACGCTTAAAGTAAGCAGCAAGTGCTCAAGGTCATGACGCGTGCGTCCCGTAACTTCTTTCCACCGTGCCATCCGTCCCTGCTTAGCTTCCAGCGCACTCGTCGGGACGAGAGAAGAGAGGAAGCAATTACGGCGTGCGACAAATATCTGACTGCGCCCGTACGTGACGGAATCTAAAAATTTTTGCGATGGTCGATTCGTGAGGCAATAAGTTCCTTTAATGAAGTCATTGAATGGTTGCTTGGAAAAGTCTTGCAGGGCCCCTGTAAGAGTTATATTGCGAAATATGTTAATGGATCATTAGTTTACTAACGGTAAGGGCGAATTAACTGGCAGGATGATTGCTGAAAATTAATGGAAGGAGTTCATTGAAGCAGCTAGACGGTTTTCTTGAGAGCGGCTGGAATCGTTGCTACACCTAGCGGAGCAGGTCTCAACCACGCGCTTCCTTCTACGTGGCCCCCGAGATCCGCTTCGTCAGTGTGACCAAACACAAAGTTAAACCAATGAACACACCAGCGTACACGAACACTGGGGTACATTTATCACTAACAGACACCTAAGTAAAGGATTAGGGTCACCTCCAAGTTTTGATCGTCGAGACGTTAGGCCGAAGCGAAGCGGCAGCGACGTTCAGTCAGGTCTAGTGCCAGAACGTGTCTTGCGTGCCACAAGCCACGCGGTGCTTTCTTCTGTCGAGGCCGGATGAACGCGACGGTCACGTCGGTACAGTCACATACTACATGACAACGTGATATTATGGTGCCTAAAATACTCAGCTCTATACTCAGTTTCATACGTAAGGTACAGCGCTATGGAAGCTAGCGAGACATCGTGCAGTTGATGCGCTCGCACCAGAAATTGTTCAATGATATTTCACACCGGTAATGCGATTTAGTTTATTTTTGTTTCTAGAGTGAATAATAAATGAAGATGCTTTGTGCCTTACAAATAAACAAACCACGTTATTTATACGGCTGTAAATTGGTTGTTCTGGAGCCTCTGTTTTCGTATTGTGGCCTCCGCGATTAGTTCCAGTAGCTCGAAGCCGGAACCAATTGCGGAGGCCACGTTTGCGACAAAATCTAAGCGCGAGACGCGCGCACTTGGTCATTTTGCTGACCGAAATTCTTACATAGCTTCCACAACGTTGCCCCTGACGTACGAAACGGAGTATAGACATTATAGCAATATATACCACCGCGTCGTTGATCGTCACCGAGGAGCCAGCTATGGTCAGGAAGGCGCGAGTCAACATACGTGTTCCGACCCTGGCCTCCGAGGTATCGCGCACGCGCAAAATCACAGAGGCCGCAGTTTGGATCTGACAGCTGCAATGTGTAGCCGAGTGCCACCACGGCAACGGACGAAGTGAATAGGTGAGGAAAGGTAGCCGCATAAGCACACGGGACACAAAAGACTCAACACAGAAAACCACACCTGTTCCGTGTGGCTTTGCGTTTACCTTTTCTAATCAAGAATCCCCAACTCGCCTGCACCCACATTCACCTAAGCGGATATACTTGTACGATCATCCTAAGTATGGCTACTGCGCGTGCGAGGAGTGACATATCCACATAGCTTTGGAACAATCTGGCAGACCTATGCGCAACTCTGCTTCCTGGAGCGTACAGGCCTTTCCTATAAGGCGGACCTTATCGTGTTTTTTTTCGCTTAGAACGCCAGAATTTAATTTCTTTTGAAGCATGTACTGATGTACTGATTGTAAAGGGCAGGGGTGATGAGGCTAACGTTTCGCATCACGACCTCACAAATTGGGATTCATTTTCTAAAGCGACGGTTAAAACGCAGGTGTAATTAGAACATGAAATCGGAGAACAAAGGGTCACTTGCCTGCTGCTGGTTCTCGTTACCCTGCAGCGACCGCGCGAGTCCCGACGGCAGGGCGCCACCGGATCGTTCACGCAGGTCCAGCAGCTGTGGGCCGTGCTTCGTCTCGGCGGAGGAACCGTCATCGTCCGAGACGCCATTGCGGTGGCGCCGGTAGTGAGCGAACTCGTACTCGTGGATGCTGGGCGTCGTGCAGAACTCCTTTTCGAGCATGGCTTGCCCTGGTCGCACCGTAGCTGCGTCAACTCCGTCCACGCTTTCGCTGCCCGGTGGAAAGGTCGATACGCTGACGTAGATACACTAGAACGTGCCGAAACGCAGGGAGCTCACGAGCGCGAGCTTGCTGGCGATGATCATACGAGCTCTTGCCTTTTGCTCGCTTGCTTGATTGGTTGCTTGCTCGCTCCTTATTTCTGGCGCCTACCCACTACGGGCAATTGGCGAAGCTTGCACTAAGCCGCGCAAGGCTTGACACTTCGAAACCGGACGATTATGAAGACTAATCTGGTTGCTTCTAGGTTGTTTCTAGGCCTTAGCTAGGTGATGAGTGTTCTTTCTAGGTTGCTTCTCGGTCGTTGCTAGGCTTTATAGCTAGGTGATGCTAGGTTGTTTCTACGCTGATTCTCAGCGCAGAGAGGTTCGAGTTAAACCACAGACAGACGCAGACCCGACACGGATGTCCAAGCTCCAGAGACAGCAACTCGCGCTTAAACCAAGCGTTCGCAGTTCTCATAGATCTACCGGCATGTCGTCGTTGGTCTTCCATCGCTTCGGGGTCTTCTCACAGCCGCCTTTGCCTTCCCCGTTGCCTCGTTGGTTGGTTGGGTCCTAGAGAAATGGCTCAACACACTACGGGGGATCGGCCACGAAGCGTGCGGCAGTACAAGTTGTGAAAAAAAAAAAACTGTTGCGCTTACTGTTGCCTTCTTCCTTTTTAGTGGACCAGTCGTGAGTAGTGTGACTTACCCAATTTCTGTGGCACATACCCGTTGGTTGGGCTAACTGTTGTCCTCGTCATTTTTAGTGGACCAGTGGTGAGTAGTGGGATTTATCCAATTCCTGTGGGACATACCTGATAGGCCGCAGAGGATAGACCGCACAAATTACGGCTGCCTGAAAGAGCTTCGCTGTTAAGAAGCCGGCGGCTAATGTAAATGTGAACATAATATTAAGGAAGGGTAAGGGGAAAGTTTCACGTTTTGGGAAATTGAGCAGCGTATTATATAAACGAATAAAACAAATACCTGTAGAATAAATGAAATGATATCAAGATAATGCCTAGAACATAATCAAGATATTGTTGGCTTTTGCGAAGTATTGTGGAACTGAATCTCACTAATTCATTCACAAGGTATCCTCCTTCTGTCAACCACGAATTCGCAAAGGGCTCCGCAGATATTGTTGTTTCTACAGTTCAATGAGACAGCTCCAAAAGACATAGTGTTCTCAGTATTTAATGGGATTTGTAAATTATTATAATAATGGTTGGGGTTTAACGTGCCAATACAACAATATGGTTTTGAGGGACGCCGTAGTGGAGGGCTCCGGAAATTTAGACTTCCTGGGGTTCTTTAACGTGCACATAAATATAAGCGCACGGGCCTCAAGTATTTTCTCCCCCATCGAAATTGCGGCCGCGGCGGCTGGGATTCGATCCCGCGGGATTCCTGAATTGTCGTGTAATATTTGCACCGGTAGAGTTTCGTTTTCTTCGGTCGTCTTTAGAAAACTGGCTCATACCCACGAGGGGTATTGGTCACACCGTACGGGAAATGCGTGAAAAGAATTCAACAGGGCAATACTAAACCCCGCATAAGATTAAGAAAGAGAGGGACCGTGTAAATAAATACAGCATAGTGGCTGTTCATTCATAGAGAAACAGATAAAATATTGCAGAAAAACTAAACAAAGAAAACAGATGGGAACTTCGATACATAAATGCTGTAAAGAAATAGTAATGAAAGAAATATCGTTATTTGTTTATTTATTGCAACAATAAAATTTCATTCATCTTTCTCACACTTTTTTGAAAATTGTGGCTCATACCAGAATCATTTTAGAATGGAATGTACGTCCAATTGTAATGTTCTGCTGCCCTAAGTGCTTCTGGCAAGTTTAGCTTAATGAACTTAAGGTAGACGAATAGGTGCTCTTGGCCGTTCGCTCAGTCTGCTTTGATCTGGTGTGAGCACTGTGTTGAGTTTATGCTATGTTTCCTTCATTAAGTGAATAAATACAGGCACCGAACTAAAAAAATAATAATACTAGTTTTTACGCAAATAATTAAAAGAAAATTGACGATAATGCATAGTGTCTTTCAAGTGGAGTGTTTTAATTCAATATTAATTCAAAGAAGTTGTGTTTATTTGTTTCTGTAAATGATCACTATATTAAACAGAATTGTTTTTTATCATAGTTTTTTATTATTTTAAATTATCGTTATCCGCGTTGTGACCTATCGCAAGCAGTGAATGCTTGCCGTTATTGAAAGAAAAATCAGCATTATGTGCACGAGGCTGTTATCTTTATTCGGGTAGTTGGGACTATGGAAATATTCGTGGTAAAGCAACGAGAGACCACAGCGCTGGTGCTTTATGATGGCGCTGGCGATATTATACTGGTTGAAATTTTACGATAACGAAAAACAGGCGCGCGTAAGTGCCCGACAATGCCCATTAGAAACGCATAAAACCGGGTGTCCATTGCTCAACGATTTTACAGCGTGAGACTTTCGCACCGGAATCGAACGCTGGCATTCTCAGTTGGAGTTGACTACTCTACCAACGAGCCACGCCAATGCTTGAAACTGCTCAGTACTTGCAGTAAGCTCTCTAAAAATGCTTGCGACGTTGTCCTCGACGGCCGCTCACCCAGCTTACGCTTCGACTGCTATTCGTGCTCCGCGTAGGACTAAAAGTCGTTCGAGTAACCTGCGTTTTCGCATAGGGCCACGTGCAACTGAAAACACGCTCGTAATTAGAAGCGCAATAATGCACATCAAAGTGCCGATTTATTACGTCAATACTTCGTTGTTGCCGGCGTGATGGTTCTTCACCGGTCCGGGGGTCGTAATGATTTGCGACCGGGTTTTCTGTGCAGCAGCTTCGTAGCACACTCTTTCATCCGGGTTGCACCGTGGTGTGTGATGGCGACGTTTTGAGACTTCCGAGCTGATTTTGATCACGCTCCTGGGCAGCAGCCGCAGGTGTGCTTCCGAACTTCAGGCAGCGTTGCTTGCGAGGTCTTCGGTGTTGATCTCAAGTACACGACACTCTTTTCAATCGGTGGCATTTCGTCGATGTTGGGCGCTTCGTGTCACGACGGTTCGCCGTCAAGGAGGCGAGGCCGTTTCACGTCCGACAATGCTGCGGTGCGCCGGTGCTTCAACCGTAGTACATGAAGTAGCGCCTGTTTCCTATAAGACCGAGGCAGTAGAGCAGGATGAAGACCACCATGAGGAACGCTATCAGACACACGATGAAACGAAACCCGCTCAGCCTCTTGCGCTCCTGCGCTGCCATGTCACCGCCGGGAGGTTGAAGCCTTGGTACTGGAGGTACCGGCTTTCTGGGAAGCCGGTGAAAAATGGTGCCTCTGCCCGGGCTCTGACGTCCGGTGTAAGGCTCCGTTCCGTGCTGCGCGACGTCATTCAGCCGATCGGTGATCTGTCGGACGGCCGCCTGCTCGGGAGTGAGAACGTGGTGTCCTGGTATGTGCCCGGCCATTCCCTGCTGGGCCAGCGCTCCCCGGAGCACTTGGGCGGCCATGGCTCGTTCGGGGTTTGGCTGCGTCTGTCGACCGGAGGATCCGGGGGCGTCACTAGGGGGCGGGAAGTGAAAGTTGTACTGGATGTTGATGACGGGAACGTTGAAGGAAGTCGGTCGCGGCAGCGAAATTTCGTCGTCCAGCGCGGGCGCCAGCAGCTCCGGAACTCGCAACTCTTCCGACCGATCTCGGCTTGAGTCCGGCCGAAGCCTGTCGACGCTCTCCCCGCTCGCGCTGCTCGAAATGACACTAGGCGGCCCGCAAATGGCGTTCGGTATATCGGGCTCCACTAGTGGCTCGGCAGCGAGCACTGCGACAAGAGCGGTGCGCGAGGCGCTCGGCAACATGTCGAGGTCACCGGCAATCTTCTGACTGACGTCGCACGAGGCTTCGGAGGCGGCACTGATAAGTGAACCCGCGATCGAGGCTTCCCGAAGCACAGCTAACTCTCGCTGCTGCTCGGCGTTCACGGCGGCCGACGCGGCCGCGACGACGACCGCGGCTGCCGCCAGCTCTCGGATTTCGTTCTTGCTTTTCTCGACGAGCGGCTGTTGCAACGCCGGTTCCATCTCGGTCGCGTCTTTGCCGATCTCCGCGTGCGCTTTTGGCGATACGGCGACAGGCGCAGTAACTGCGTAGTCCGGCGTCAGGCGTTTCGACGCCACGGTGGCCGCGCTCGGTAAGGTCGTAGACGGGGACGCTTTGAGCGACTTTTGGAACTCGGCGTACGGCGTGATCTCGGACGGCGGAAGGGCGGCGCTTGATATTTGGGCCTGGTCTATTTCGCGTTCCAGGAGGGGCGGCCGAGCAACGTTCTCGATAGCGATGGTCTCTGCTTCGTGCTGTTTGAGCTGGTGTCGAGGCGCTTCGACGATGATTCCTTGCACGTGGGCCTGTTGATGCTGGTCTCTCGAGCGAGCTTCCTGCTCCGACACCCTGAGGGCGTCGGCTATGGCCAATTCAGACTCGGTTATTCCAGGAGCATCAGCTCGCATGCCGTCAGTTCCACCAGGAATCACAGCCACTAGTTGACCAAGCGGGCGGGGTAGTGGTACTCCGCCGGTAACTGCGCTTACGGAATCGGCGACTTGTATCGCAGGCGCGGACACGGTGGCTGGCGCAGCTTCTTCCTCGTCAACTTTCTCCGGCTCGCGTTCCGCCACTGCAGCCGCTTCTCGAATTTTTTCTTCCCCTACATTACCTGCCGACCGCAGTGCTGGTTCTGCTATTTTGAGTGAGGCTACATCGCTAGTGGGTCCAGGCGTAGGAAAATGTACCACTTGTTCTTTCTTCGCGAGTGCACTTCCGGGCTCTTTAGTCAGTTTCAAACCTGGTTTCAGACCAATGGTCTGTGCATGTGGCGTAACTTTTTCCGCAGTGGCAAGGGATCCTGTTCCTTCTGGAGTAGCTGAGGGTACTGGCTCCTCTTGAGACAGCTCTGGTGCGAAAGCAGGATGAGCCTCTGAAGCCGGCAGAGTAGCTTTTCGTTTCGATAGTTTTCCGACCGGTGCTTTGATTGCAGTAGAAATGAATTTTCTGCGAGATTCCAGCACTTCTGCCGGAACTTGCGCCTCGCGAGTGTCCGTTTCTATGAGGGACGGCGTTTTCACAGCAGCAGGCTCTGTAGAAGTGTCCGAAACTGGCACTTCTGTTCGTGTTATTGCTGAAGTCGTTTCTACCGAAGGGACCAGAGACAATTTTGTACTCTCGACTGTTGGCTGGATAACACCTACCATTGGAGGTTCTGAAGCTTTCTCTGCAACACGTTCAGCGGCCGGAGGCTCTTCCCTAATTTTCGTGGTGATTGGTTTATCAACGACTTGTTCGGAAGTGGCAATTTCGACTATTTTGCCATGCTGTTCCGGTACTGCTTGTTCGGCTTCCCTCTTAACTTCCTCTTGAATGCTCTGAATAGCTGGTGACTTTTCTGGAATTGCTGCAGGAAATGTCTTCTCGAGGTCTTCGCTACGACTGAGTACTTCCAAGGTTTTCCCGAGTACTACTGGCCCTTCTTTGGTCTCGGATTTCTTTGCTACATGTTCAATTGCTGAAGGCTTCTCTGGAATTTTTACGGGAATTGGCTTCTCAAAGAATACTTCAGAAGTGGGCATTTCAACTTTTTCTCTAGCCTTTTCTAGAGCTGACGGTTCGGCTTGCGTGCCAGCTTGCTCTTGAATGTGCTCAATAGCTGGGGGCTTTTCTGGTAGGGCTACAGGAACTGACTTCTCAGGCGCTTCTTTGGAACTGATCAATTCCAAGGTTCCTTCATGCCTGTCGAGAAGTTCTGGTACTTTGCTCTCTGATTTCTCTGCTACATGTTCGATTGCTGGGGGCTTCTCTGGAAGGGTCACGGGAACTGGACTCGCAAGGAATCCTTCAGAAGTGGGCATTTCGGCTATTTCCCCATGTTTTTCTAGTACTGACGGTTCGGCTTGCCTGTCAGGATGCTCTTGAATGTGTTCAATAGCTGGGGGCTTTTCTAGAAGTTCTGCATGTACTGGCTTCTGAGGCGCTTCTTTGAAACTGATCATTTTCAATGTTTTTTCATGCGTTTCGGGTACTGCTGATTCGCTTTTACTTGCAGTTGCCTCTTCAACGTGTAAATATGCTGGAGGCTTTTCTGGAAGTTGCGTTGGAATCGGCTTCTCAGGGGCTGCTTCAGAAGCAGGCGCTTTCATGAGTTTCCCATGCCTTTCTAGAACTACCGGTTCGGTTTGCCTCTCTGCTGCTTCTTCTGCGTGCTCGTGTGTTGGAGGCTCCTTAGGAAGTGCCGTCTCGAGGTGCGAAGAAGGGACTGTGGATGGAGCGAAGCCTTGGAGTGAAGGTTGTACGGCTTGCTTTGCGACGTGCTCGATTCCTGGAGGCTTATCTGCAAGAGCTACAGCAAGTGGCTTGTCAGTGGCAGCATTACCATCGGACACTTCTGAGCTTGCTGCTTCCTGCTCTTTTTTCTGGGGCATTTCAAGATCGGGGACACTGGCTTGACGTGAGGCTGGAATGTGCCCTGTGATGGTCGCTTCTGTGGTATCAGTAAAGGATTTGGTTACCTCTTCTGGTACTGTAGAGAGGTCAGTGTTCGTACCGCCCATCAAAAGTTGTTGCAGCTCTTCTTCCGAACGCAACGTCTTAAACATGGGTTCCAACACAGCAGCACCATCTATTTCACCTGGTGATTCCGGCTTTGAAGAAGCAACGCTCAAGTGTGCCATTATTGTGGCAGGCGATTCTCTCAACAATGAGGCAATCGAAGTCGAGCGTTTTTCTCGCACTTCCTCATGGTACTCGTGGTGTTCGTCCACGTCCTCGACACCAACAAGAACGGCACCTCCCTCAGAGCTATAATCTCCAGCTGATCTTACCTCCGTGCTGGGTGCCTCGATAAGCTGTGAGGCTTGATGACTCTTCGCTTGATCGGTCGGTGACAGAGATCTTGGTTCCACAAGTGTCATTGTCTGACTTGGTTTTGGCACAACATCTGACGCAATGTGCATCATCTCAGTAATGTGCTGCTCATTTACTGATTTGAGATCAGTAGGAGGCTTCTGTTGAAGTGCCCTCTCGGTCTTCAGGTATTGTACTTCTTCAAGCTTTATGTCACGGGTAACGGGTTCGACTATTCCTGCGGCGGGTGCGGTATCAGCGAGAGTGAGTGGCATTTCGGTTACCTGTGGCTCGCTAATTGGGACCACGGACTCTGACTCTTTTTGAGTCGCATCTACTGATGTGCCGGGAACTTCGCTTTTTGCGAGAGCCTGAACATTGTTTTCCGGAACATGACGTCTCGTTAGTTCATCCTCAACAGCCGTTACTCTTGATGCAGCATGTTTCATTTGCTCAGTGCCAGCTTCCGAGGTGCGGTGTTCAATTGCGAGCCTTGTGCACAGCGGCTCGAGGAATTTATGTTCGGTCTCTCCGACTGCTGCTTGCTCGGCCAGTGAAGATGGCGATACTTCAGCTTGCGTCCGTTGTTGTTCGGCTCCGGCAGCGTGTTTTGCGCCATACGGTTCGAGAAGCGGCGTGACTCCGGGAATTGCGAGTGCTGCGGCGGGTCTTACAGTTGCATCGGGCGCTTCATGCGGTATTTGCTGCGCGATTTCAGTCGGAAGAGTAGCTAGGAAAGACGCGGCTCTGTTCGCGTATTCACCGTCTGTGGCTTCCATAACTTGAACTGATCCTGCTACTGCTGTGTCTGGTGGTATGGAACGTTTTCCTATCGTTGCTTCGACTGACGCACGCTCGCTTTCGGTGGCCATTCGGTCGGTGCCCTGAGCCGTGCGCAGCTCATCTGGCGCAGATTCGGTCCATGGCACAAGCATGGTGGAAGTAACCGTGGCCGTAGTCTGGCGGGCGTACTCCTTGGAAGCAGTAGCGTCAGAAGTAACCACGGCTCCTTTTTCGACAGGTCGCGTGATGGCCGCTTCTAAAATTGGCACAGTTGACAATTTTTTATCCGCTAATTCCGGTTCTTTCGGTGCTGAGAGTCTCACCTGCGCATCAAGTGCCTCTGATGGAAGATTTTTAACAATAGCTGCTTGTTGAGACTGGCTCGTATCGACCCCACCTGTTTTATCGAAAAAAGGTACCGCTGTATCTTGCTGTTTCTCCGCTTGCGCGGTAGCGGCAGGAATGCTCGGTGCTTCAATCATTGCCGGCGCCGTAACAGGCAGCAAAGCTTTAGATGCCGTCGGAACGACTTTGGAAACGGGCAGCTCGCGTTGATGATATATTTTCATCTCCTGGCTTCTGGTAAGCGCTTGTGGCACCTCTTTTGATTCTGTTCCTCTTAAGTGCAGAGGGGCATGATACTCGACCGGCGGCCTGTGTTCTACTGCCTTCAGACTGGTTGGCTTTTCTTCTTGAGTGCTTAGTTTATCCGGAGTTGTAAGGGCTTCATGCTCTTTTGCTGTTCGATAAATGTCGATGGGAAGTTTCGTAGGAGGCTTTTCTAGCGCGGATACATGGACTGTTGGTTGTAGAAAGCTTTCGGGGAATGCGTCCAGCGCCGGTGTTTCCTCTTCGACTGCAATAACTGGTTGTGCAGGGCAAGTCGGCTTGATGCGCACTAGTTCGTCTGGAGCGCTTTGAAGCTCAGCCTTTCTCGCAACGGTGGCTCCAGCCATCTTTGGTTGACGATCGATTTCTCCGCTCTGCGTTTTGTCTTCTATTTTCTGCTGAGGTAACAAGGCCGGCACTGTGAGCTCACTCTTCGTTTTTGGTTTTTCCTCAGCGGCAGCGGTCTGGGACGGAAAATATTCTAGCTGAGGAAGCTTACTGCTAAGTTCCAGTTCTTGATGTTCCGTCGTAGGCACGATCGTCTTTGGCGCTATGGTCAATAAGTGAGTTTGTTCATGACCCCAGACCTGACTTGCCTTGATCATTGTGTCGTGTTTTTCAGATGACTTTGTCTTAGGCACCGCTTTCATAGACTCAGGCTTTGCCCCGTCGTCCATGACGCGTGATGACGTAGACCCCCTAAATGGTTTATCTGTAGCAGAGTGCGTGTCAACTCTTGCAGAAGGGTATTCAAGTGCAGGTAGTTGCTCTCCACTTTCCAAAGCCGTTGACGACTCCAAAGCACTTGATTCGGCTTCGCGTCCCCTGTCTTCATGATGTACAGATGCAAATTCTTCGAAACCTGTATCCGTCGTCATTTCGTCCGTCTGGTGATCTTTCGTTATGGGAAACTCTCTCTGCTCCTCGACTGGAATGCCCAATTCGAAGGACGAACTTTGTTGCGTCGATGGCGTTGCTTCTTCTGATTTGAACTGCGACTCCGACGCAGGCCCTTCGGTTGGCGGTTGTTCCGTCTGCTCGGACTTGGGTGGCTCTGGTTCCGATGACGCGGTGTGAGCTCCGGAAGCACCACCACCCTTAGTACCTTTTCCGGGAGGATGCTTGCCCGATGGCGGATAAGGTGCCGCGTTGGTAGACATGGTGCCGTCAACAGTGACTATCCTCTCGAGTACCTGTTCTTCACTGGCCACGTACTGATAGGCCAAATCTGAGAAGTCTTCCTTCACAGGCTCCGTGCAGTCTGAGGAACTGGAGATGCTTCTTATTGGTTGGCCATCCTTAATAACGACTGAGTATTTCGCGGTCTTTTTTTCGTGGAGGCGCTCAATTCGGCGATCGAGAGCAGTTGCCCTGGTCAGCTCCTTTTCCCAAGCCGCACGGCCTCTGGTAGCCTCTTCCGCGGCAGCAGTGCTGGATCTGCTTGCCCAAGGTGCCGAAATGTGATGCGTTCGCTCTATAGCGCCAGTATGTGGCGTCAATTTTGTAGGTTCTGTGATGACTGGCATGCCTGCAAGAACTCTGAAGGGTTCGTCGTGTTTAGGAGAGAGCACAGTAACGCAAACACCTTGCTCAGGAGGCCCGGAAGCAGCCTCGGCTGGTTTGGAACCAGATATGAACTTGGGCCTCTCTTTCTCCGACTCCCCCGCTTCAGCGCCTTCTCTAGAAACCCATGACTTATCTTCAGCAGGAAGATGGAAGACGCCTTCGGTCGAATTTTCAGGCTCAGAGATTGCCGAGATAGCGTCTGCAGGTTTAAATTCTTCAGCAGCTTTTTCACCGCCTATGCTCTTCTGGGTAGCCGGCAGGAACTCCCCTCTAGAAAACGGCTGCTCTGCTCGGACCGTGGAAGACGCTTGCTTGGGAGCACGTGGCAGTGCAATTTCGACCAAGGACGATGTCTCATCTGGCCTCGGTACAAATGGTTGTGACTCTTTCACTTCCGGATTTATAGAACCTGGCTTGGCATGTGCTACATCTGGTGGAAATCTTCCCTCTTGTTTCTTTGCCGCCAGGACAACATTGGGTGCCTTCTCATCGTAAAGAGTCAGTGCCGACTTATCTTTCCTCACTGACGTCCCAGGCTCCTCCTCTTCCTGCGAGGACTGCGTTTCAGCACTTGAAGGCTGCTCTTCAAGGTCAGCTTCGTAATCACGCACAGTTACTGTGACTTCCGCTCCTTCCGGCTGTGTGGCCGCTTGTTTGGACTTCAAGCCCGTAACCTCGCTTACCCGCCGCGAGCGCATGCCGGAATCGGGCTGCGAAGAGTGCGAAAAGATGCCACCGACGGAGCGCTTCTTTTTGGGGGTCGTGGACACAGCAACCAGCGGCCCCCCAACTGACTCGCCCGTTCTGAAGGCTGGTACAACACGTCCTTCCGCGTCCTGGTGATCAGAAACATGAAGCTGTGTTTGTCCTTTTACCGCGACAACAGTACCAGTCGGAGGTTTTAACTCTACCAGAGCCCACTCATGAACTACAGAGGATACTTCTCGCACAGATGGCCGATGTCGTAGTTCTAATTCGCGCGACTCCGTAAGAGGCACTGGGGCACCGAGCGCTTTACCTCCTGCCGCAACAGATGCAGGCGGTAAACCTTCGAAACAAGGGGCCATCTCCTCGCTGGAAGCCATTGGTGCTGTCTCTTGCTGGTCTAAGGCCTTCGGCCCGGTTGTGCCACTAGCTTGCGCAGCCTGTTTCACGTCTTTAACAGAAGATTCCCTTCGATGCCAAGGAACAACAGCTGATGTTGGAGGCATAATTGAAGAACGACGTCTCATTTTCAGCGCGGCATCAGGAAGGGGCAGTGGCTCAACTTTCGGCGCCTCTTTCTGAAGCAGATAATCTTGTCGAATCATTTTAACCTCCGAACCTTTTCTTTTCATCTCCTGATCATAAGTAACAATATCGGTAGGCGCGAATAATTCGATGTGGGGTTTCGGCTCTTCGTAGGATGAAGGAGCCAGAGCTTCATGCGGGAGTGACTCGAGGGCTGGTGTCGTTTCGATATGCGACTCTGTTGCGGTGCCTATCTCTGAAGGTACTGACACTTCAGGTGCTCCCAAATCAGTGATCGCACCTTCTGCTTTCAGCGGCACATGCTTCTCGATCGCCACTTGAAGCTGAGACTGACTTTTGTTCCAAGGGACAAGATAGGCTGTTGGTGGCACCACTGAAGAGCGTCGTCGAATTTTTTTGGCAACTGGTTCAGGAGTCGGTATCGTTTGTTGGGGTTCTACTTGCATTGGTTCTTCAAGGTTCGCTATTGAAACCGAAGGCTCGGAAAGTCGCTTCATAGCATCTATGGCATTTCCTTGGGGATATACTTCTGTGTGCGCCGTTCTCTCTTCGTAGGAAGGTATCGGTGGTGTTTCTTGAGGGTATAATTGAAGAGCAGGTATCGTTTCGATATGCGACTCTGTTGCGGTGCCTATCTTTGAAGCTGTTGATACTTCAGGTGCTTCCAAATCAGTGACGGCACCTTCTGCTTTCAACGGCACATGCTTCTCGATGGCCACTTGAAGTTGAGACCGACTTTTGCTCCAAGGGACAAGAGCGGCTGTTGGTGGCACCACAGAAGAACCGTCGTCGAATTTTTTTTGCAACTGGTGCAGGAGTTGGTATCGGTAGCGGAGGTTCTACTTTCACCGGTGGTGCTTCTTGAGGGTAGAATTCAAGAACTGGAGTGGTTTCGACGTACGTTGGTTCCTTTCCGTAGGTTTTGGTCTCTTGTGTGCCTGAAGACTTCCTTCGATAACCTGGAACAACTGCAGCGGTCGGAGGCATGACTGAAGAACGGCGTCTTATTTTTATTGTGTCAGCTTGACGAGGCGATGCTTCAAATTGGAACACCTCTTCCTCGCCGACAGCACCTTCTTGTCGAACCGTTTTAGCTTCCGAAGTTTTCCTTTTCTGTCCTTGATCGTCTGCAACGATGGCAGCAGGCGCAAATGAGTCTATGCACGGCGTCGTCTCTACCTTAGATGGAATAGGCGGAGCTTCCTGTGGGAATGACTCAAGGGGTGGGGTTGCCTCAGTATACGGCAGCTGCTTTTCAGTACCTTCTATAGCAGAAGACTTCCTTCGATAACCTGGAACAACTGCAGCTGTTGGAGGCATGACGGAAGAACGACGTCTCAGTTTGATTGTGTCAGCTTTACGAGGTGTTGCTTCGAGTTGGAACGCCTCTTTCTCATCGACGGCACCTTCTTCTCGAACCATTTTAGTTTCCGAAGGTTTCCTTTCCTGGCCATCATCTGTAGCAATGGCAGCAGGCACAAATGGTTCTATGTAGGGCGTTGTCTCATCGTAAGATGGAATTGGCGGAGCTTCTTGTGGGAATGATACGAGAGCAGGGGTTGTCTCGGACAGCTCTTTTTCAGAACCTTTTTTAGCAGAAGACCTCCTTCGATAACCTTCTGTGCCAACAGAAGCGGGTGCAAGCCGGTCCATGCCAGGCGTCGTCTCTTCGTAGGATGAAGGAGGTGGAGCTTCTTGCGGGAGTGACTCGAGGGCTGGTATCGTTTCAATATGCCACTCCGTTGCGGTGCCTATCTTCGAAGCTGTTGACACTTCAGGTGCTTCCAAATCAGTGATTGCACCTTCTGCTTTCCACGGCAGAGGCTTCTCGATGGCCACTTCAAGTTGAGACTGACTTTTGTTCCAAGGGACAATATAGGCTGTTGGGGGCACCACAGAAGAACGTCGTCGAATTTTTGTGGCAGCTGGCGCAGGAGTCGGTATCGTTTGTTGAGATTCTCCTTGCATTGGTCCTTCAAGCTTTGCTACTGAAACCGAAGGCTCGGAAAGTCGTTTCATAGCATCTGTGGCTATTTGTTGGGGATATACTTCTGTGTGCGGCGTTCTCTCGACGTAGGAAGGTATCGGCGGTGTTTCTTGAGGGTAGGATTGAAGAGCTGGCATCGTTTCGATATGCGACTCTGTTGCGGTGCCTGTCTTTGAAGCTGTTGACACTTCAGGTGCTTCCAAATCAGTGATTGCACCTTCTGCTTTCGACGGCAGAGGCTTCTCGATGGCCGCTTCAAGTTGAGACTGACTTTTGTTCCAAGGAACAAGATAGGCTGTTGGTGGCACCACAGAAGAACGTCGTCGAATTTTTGTGGCAGCTGGTGCAGGAGTCGGTATCGTTTGTTGAGATTCTCCTTGCATTGGTCCTTCAAGCTTTGCTACTGAAACCGAAGGCTCGGAAAGTCGCTTCATAGCATCTGTGGCTATTTGTTGGGGATATACTTCAGTGTGCGGCGTTCTCTCGACGTAGGAAGGTATCGGCGGTGTTTCTTGAGGGTAGGATTGCAGAGCTGGCATCGTTTCGATATGCGACTCTGTTGCGGTGCCTATCTTTGAAGCTGTTGACACTTCAGGTGCTTGCAAATCAGTGATTGCACCTTCTGCTTTCCACGGCAGCGGCTTCTCGATGGCGACTTGAAGCTGAGACTGACTTTCGTTCCAAGGAACAAGATAGGCTGTTGGTGGCACCACAGAAGAACGTCGTCGAATTTTTGTGGCAGCTGGTGCAGGAGTCGGTATCGTTTGCTGGGTTTCTCCTTGCATTGGTTCTTCAAGGTTCGCTATTGAAACCGAAGGCTCGGAAAGTCGCTTCATAGCATCTATGGCAATTTCTTGGGGATATACTTCTGTGTGCGGCGTTCTCTCTTCGTAGGAAGGTATCGGTGGTGCTTCTTGAGGGTAGAATTCAAGAAATGGAGTGGTTTCGATGTAAGTTGGTTCCTTACCGGAGGTTTTGGTCCCTTGTGTTCCTGAAGACTTTCTTCGATAACCTGGAACAACTGCAGCTGTCGGAGGCATGATTGAAGAACGACGTCTTATTATCATTGAGAGAGATGGAGGAGGCCGTGGTTCAAGCTGGGACACCTTTTTCTCAACGACAAAATCTTCTTGTGGAACCATTTTAGTTTCTGAATATTTTCTTTTCTGTCCTTGATCATCTGCAACAGTGGCAGCAGGCGCAAATGATTCGATGTGGGGCGTCGTCTCTTCACGAGATGGAATAAGCGGAGCTGCCTCTGCGAATGACTGGAGAACCGGTGCGGTTTCAGAGTGCGACTCCTTGACCCTACCTATACCTGCAGGCCTTGACACTTGGGGCGCTTCCAGCTGACTGATGACGGATTGCGATTCTAATGCAACAGGCTTCTCGGTGATCTCTCCGATTTGCGACTGACTTTTGTACCAAGGGACAAGGGAGGATGTTGGTGGAAGGACAGAAGAACGACGTCTAATTTTCTTTTCAACGGGTGCTGGAATCGGAATCGATGGTTCAGCTTCAGGCAGTTTAGGGGGTGCTTCATCGTGGAACGGCTGAGCGGCTGCAATTTTCAAATTAGAAGGCTGCTTAGATGAAGTGATCTCGATGGGCGGAATTTTTTCTGGCTCCTTGGATTCTGCAGAGATTTCTTGCAATTCAGCAGTAGGGGGCTTTGGCTCCTTATCCTTAGTTACGTCGGTTGCCTTTGCTCCGGGAACGGTTGTTTCAACTTCAGAAATTTTTATTTGCAATTCTGGGGTATGGGTTTTAACATCGAGAGTAATTGGAGTAGGCTCAGGCGTTTCTCGGTATTTGATTTCCATTACGATGTGCTCTTTTTTGTGCGCCGGTACTTGTGGTTTAGTGTCGACGGTAATGTCGAATTCCATTCGTAGTTCTGCTGTAGGCGCGCTAACATTCGTAGGCTTTTCCTCGGTCGTTTGCGAAGCTTCGTCCAGCTGCCACTAGCGCTTGATGCTGCTCGCCTCCATACGCCTTGGGGTGTTCGACGAGGCGCCACTCTGATGCCTGGCTCTCAGACACCTGCGTGCTGACACGTCGTTTCGGAGGCTGCTTAGTGCCTGCCGTTTCCTCTGCAGGTATTTCATTAGCGGGCCCTTCCCAATCTCCCCGAGGCTCAATCGTCTCGAGGCGTGTCGTTGCCTTCAGCTCGGCTTGCTTAGCTAATCCTGCTCGTTCGACGAGGGTGTCTTCGACTTCGGAACCGACCGTTGTTTCTTCAGGCGTCTTGAACGGCAATGGTTTTTGCGCCTCCTCGTCTATGGATTTCGCGACCTCTGCATGCGAAGTGCCGGGAGCTACGAGTAAGACAGCCCCTTGTTCGGCGCCTTCGCTCTGGAAAGGCAACTTAGCTAGGTCCGCCTCCGGCTTGGGCGTCGAAGAATCGGAGAACGACGTGTACACCGTACCCTCATCAGCGAGTGCGCGCTTCTTTTCGCGCTGTGCGTCGGAAAGAACTTTAGCGACTTGGGGCTCACCTACACTGGATTCGAAGGTCGTCGGTGCGACCGTCGCCTCACCCTGGAGCCTCGTCACGGCCAGCGCTTCCTCCGTCTTGCCCTCGCCCACGGTCTCGGCGCTGTGCAGCGGTTGCCGCAGTTCTGCGTCGAGCTTGGTGTCCGTGCCAATGGTGCTAGGAAAGTCCATGGAGGACAGCGTGTCTCCCACTTGTGTCTCCTTCGGAGCCCCACCGGTCTCCTCCTCTCCCTCGGCGCCATCTTCCTCAACGAAGCTGTGCTCGGAGCCGACGAGCTGCGATAGTGTCCGCACCACTTTAACCTCACCGAATCGCCTTACCTCGCGTTCCTCAGGCACAATGCTGCGCAGCTTGAGCGACGCGGCGAAGTTGGACTCAGAATGGCTGATACGTGTGTTATCACGAGGGCTCGGCCGTTCCAGCGCCGGCATGGATTTTGACTTTCCCAGAGACTCCCTGGCACTTTTCGACGGCGCGTCCTCGGTTGCTCCTGCGATGTCCTCGCCATTATTCACCTGCGGGCCGCCAGGACCGTCCGATTTTATGTCCTCGTTGCCTCCCATGGTTGATCGCGCTGCTTCGAGTTGCACTCGGAAGGAACGCCCTGGTTACCCTGCTGGAGGTAGAGACATCGCTGCTCAGAACTCACCCTTGTGCCGGAATATTGAGCCGGGGGCGTTGAGAGACCCCATCGTGGGGTTAATTTTGGGGGCAATAGCCCACTGTTTGGGGAAAGCGGCCTTTAGCGGCTTCAGTTTTTTCTTCTTCGCGCCATGCTCTCCTGTTGGCCTGCCCCATTACGCTGCAGCAGTCAACCGACAAACGGGGAGTGGGAGAGAACTGAATAACTCGTCTTTAGAAGGTACGGTAGAAAAATACGTTTCTTGTGTCGACTTCATTAGTGAGACAAGCTGTATACGAACACAATAAAAACAGCGAAGGTCCTTGCCCACAACCTGAGGCTGCGGCTTGGGGCTGCTTCGCAGGTACAGTCAGCCTAGCCACTGTAGTGAAAATGGATGTAGATACTGCAGTTTAAAACATACATACTGTATTAAGCGCTGCAGCCACATCGCCAGCCCAGCACGAGGCATGAGCTAGAGCTGCGTGAGCTGTGCTTGCTGAAACACTGCCTGCGGCCACCTAGTAATTGCTACTGCCGTTGAGAGGATACACAACCGCTGTTACACCATTGCTTGCGGTATATGTTGGTGAAAGCTGCTGTGGTTTTCGCTGAGGCTGGAACTACGAAGACAACCATTGCCATCTGTCATGCCTGACGACGCCAATCCTGCAATCCTTCCGGCTTCACGAACTATTAACCCATTGTATGTGCCTGTGCCGAACGTCAGCGAGATCCCGACATATTCAGCGGCACCGCCCTACTAAAACGTTCCTTTTGCCATAGCAATAATTCCATGTTTTCCCGTAAGATTCTTACGGAAATGTATGTCAAATATAAGGAAAATATACGAGTTCCTTATTCGACCATTTGAAATTATTGGATTGGAATACAGAACGTTTCAGTAGGGCTGTGAAAAACGACGGTGACGATTGGCATGAGTCCTACGAAGGAGCGAGCGCTTATTTTATTTTCAATACTCGCTTGTAGTCCGATTAATTCAATTACTTTTGTCTAAATTCTAAATTTCCATGTAATGTTTACCGCCGGTTTCATGGCCAATTCCCCTTTGTGGGTAAGAGCCAGTAGAAGAGGATCAAGCAAGCAAGCAAGCGAGCAAGCGAGCGCTACCAACATATATATGGCACGGCGCCATGAAGTTCAGCACGGTGATCGTTTCATTTAACGGCTGTCGCGAAGCTGTGGTACCAAACAGTCGCGAGAATTGTAATCTGAACAGCAGCAACAACTGGGCGGCAGAATGCGCTTTTTCAGTAAACAGAGCCCAGGCAGGTGTAGCTATTGCGTCGCGCATGTCCTGCAAATGTGGCTGCAGCGCTGGGTATTCCTCTTCATTAAAATACCTACGATTGCTGTCTACTAATTTGTATAAAATTACACTCTGGGGCGTTAGCCTTAAGGTTCAATAACCAAAAGAAAATGTTCCTTGTTCATTTTGTTAACTAACGTTTTCACAATGCCAGAAGCATATGTCCTTGTCGCGGATAGGCCTTGCTACCTGACAAGCGCGCGGAAGAAAATGCAGGTGACGACGCCTCCAAGTGACAACCACCGCAGCTCGCCATGATGCCACAACCTTGACTACGTCTTCTGGAGCCTACGTCACTCTCTATCGGTAGTAATGAGTAACATTGAGTTTCATAGACTCACAGGACTAAGTTTCAGGAAATTTTATTAAAGCAATGAACCAAGATACGAAAGAAAAAAAAAACACGTTTAAATTCTTGAATCCAAACTTCTAGGTGCCGTGATTTCCTGGCGAAATTCAAAAATAAAAATGTTACTCACATTTATGCTTCTAATATTGAATGTGTGATGAGAAAATCAGCAGTATATTTCTTGAAGAATCATTTATAAGTGTAAAATAATTTGGCGCCAAATTTCAAGAACTCCGGGAAAGCTTGTGCTTCGCCCTCAAGAATAGAACCTGATAGCCTATTCGGGCCCCGTGCGCATCGTCTTCTCAATTGTTAGTGCTGACTTCCGTTCTAGTTCCATGCCTCAACTGTGTCTCAAGGAGACAAACGTCTGTGCGCGTAACATTGGCCATTCCAAACTATCCTCGTATGTCTACTGCAAGTACAGTAGCGCAGTGCCCACTACGACACAATTATTCATTTTGCGAATCAGCGAAGGGCCCACTACGCGTCAGTAAGGCAACACGCGAACCCATGCAGTTGCTCACTTTGTTGATGCTCTCGCTGATGATGGTTTTTAAATATGTCTTAGCGCTCTGTAATGGATGGTCCTTTAAAACACCCGCTTGTTGCGCAATTGGCGCCTGGCGCGATTGGTTTTGACGCCTGGCGCGATTCTACGTTCCTGCCACACAATATTACATGCGTTAAGGAGACGTCTCTAAGTAGGTTACATTCATACAGTGTTTTTTTTTCC
The DNA here is from genome assembly GCF_013339695.2 of Rhipicephalus sanguineus. Lineage (NCBI taxonomy): Eukaryota > Metazoa > Arthropoda > Arachnida > Ixodida > Ixodidae > Rhipicephalus > Rhipicephalus sanguineus. Next base: position 88,062,378 of record NC_051185.1, on the reverse strand, counting down.
AAAGCAGTTCCAAGCAATGTTGCAGAGAAACTCAGAGCCAATAACTTCCTCAACAGACCACTTCATTAGGATTGTCACTCAGCTAAGAGATGTATAGGAGCAAATCGAAAGTCACCCAGAATGGTATACGGCATTGGTGAGGTGCTTATCCTTACCGCTGTTCCAGCATATAATTGGAAAAGGCCGTTACTATAGCGTTACTTGATGCAATCGCTATAGAGATGATTGCGAATTCTGTAGCACCGTTTGTTTATAATTGTGTCGCGATAAGAGCATAATCAACATATTACTGATATTAGTTCTTTGTATTGAATTGCGCTCAAGTGCCATGTCTATGTTGAATAAATACCATGACAGAAAAAAAAAATATGGCGTGGCTTTGCGGTAGAACACCTACTTGCCACGCAGAAGACCTGGGTTTGATTCCCACTCAGAAGCGAAGGTTTTTATTATTTATTTATTTGCATGTTTGTAGATTTTTTGGTCACGCACAGCGCTGATTTTTCGCTCAAAACGAACGACGCCGACCCCGACACCGTAATTTCTGCAAAACGAGCTCTTTACCGCTATCGCGTTAACCCATATATGTACAGCGTCCTAGATATAGGACGCTTCTTTGATGCAATTTAACATCGGTATTTCTTTAGCTCATGACTAGCGCCACCTACAGCACATCAAGCAGGCTTCATTCTCAACGTGTGCAAGCCTAGACATTGTTTGCTTTTCATGCTGCCACGTGCCGACCGCTTTCTCCGGGCAAACGCGTGCTTTGTGTGAAAGACGTCATGGAGAGGAAGAAGTGCAATGTCGGTGTGCACGTGAAACGTTTCAAGGCTTACCACGCCCGCACATAGCACCCCTAATGCCCAGTGTCCTATATATTTTTTCTGAGTTTGGGCTTATATATGGGTTAATATTCTTGGATGTTATCGAAGGAGCCATGGCAGTGTTTGAGGAGCGCCAGTTGTTCTTACTTCTTTTACGGGACTTCGAACGCGATGTTGGCTCACAATGCTGACAGCCGTAGGTTAGCAGTCGTAACGCGAAACATTTAAATGGCGCGAACTGCTGAGAGAATCCCTTATTGATATAGATTATTGCGTGCAATAAACAGCGACACAAGAAGGAACACAGATAGACGAAGCGCACGCTAACAACAGTTTGCACTTCGTCTGTATATCTGTATTCCTTCTTTTGTCCCTACCAAAGAAGGGAATTGTCCGAGGGGCGTTTTTCTGTTTTTTCTCGTTTTTCTGTATTATACACAAGTAATGAAACAGACAGACAATTAGTCCAAAGAAAGCATAGGGTACCTTATTTGTTGTTTAATTGCTATTTTGTAACGATTGTCACTTAAACTGAAAGAAATTAAAGTGGACGAAAAATCATCCTTCTCGTCGGTGGGATCCGAAACGTCTACCTTGAATTACGCGTGCGATGCTCTACCATTTGAGTTACAGCGGAGGGTGCTGCCCCGTCCACTTCTTTGTAGGGCATTTATGTGTGCTTAATACCTGGGAGTGCCCAGGCGGCGAATGTGGAACACTCTTTTATGCGACCGAGTGTCACGGGGCATGTTATCTTCGCAAAAGGTGTCGGCTGACCAATAAACCGTCGCATGCTACCTGAGGCGTCGTGTCTGCCAGGCCGGAGCCCTCGCTACGAAAGTACGAAAGTAAGGGAATTGTCCGAGGGGCTCGGTTTTCTGTACTGCACACAACTAAATTTTTGCGTACTTTTTTGTGCCTGTTATTTTTTGTGCGCAACAATCTACATCCAGATGAATTACTAACAAGTCCGAGTGGAAACCTTCCTGAGGATCCCTTATGCATTAGCCTCGGACGCCTAGAAGGTGGACGCCATTCCGTGCGGCTATTTTCAAACAAAGCATGTTATGAATCAAGGATATCGGTGGCAGTGATATTGTACGCGAAATGCCGCCGAAAAACAGAAATGCCGCCCTCCAAGCTGTGCCGGTTACTTGCGTATTTGCTTGCGCTGTTTTAACACGAAAGTGTTTTATGCCGGGGTCCACCACGGCTCCACTGACGTTTTTCCGTCACTGATATGACGTTGTAAAATATAAAGGCTAACAGATGGCAAAGAAAAAACTAGAAGAGAAAGTTCCGTCGCCGGGAGTCGAACTAACGACCCCTCGATCCTCAGCGCGCGGCGCGAAGCGATTAGGCCACAGAGGGCACGTTCATCGCCATGCTAATCGCAAGGTATTTATATACACCATTTGCCAGTGGCGGTACTCAGAGATCAGTGGTACATCAGCTTCTTTTCATTATCACTAGCGAGATGGCGCGAAGGGCTCGAAGACGGCGCTTTAAAGATCGCCGCCCCACGCGTTGCCATGAGTGCGCGCCTCTACAGCGCGTGGTCGCTCGCACGCGCGCTTATCTCGTGATGGCGGTGGTTTGTACGTATTTTGCTCTCACCGCAAGTTTGCGTTGAGAGCATGAAGGTCACTTCGCTAACTACAGCGCCCGCTTTTGCGAAAGGAGCGCGCTGCTCACACAATTACAAGTTACAGCTGTGACAGTTCGCGCATATCCTGCGTACGTCCGTTCCGTGCGTCCTGTCTGCTTGAGCAGCGCGTTGCAAGTCTCGAGCTGCTTGCCATTCTTCGCGTGATATTAGAGTTTGTTGCTATAGCATTCATTCCTTCACCTTTGGACGAAAAAAATGCCCAAGAAACCCTTAACTGCGTCTGTGAAGATACGTTTCACTTTCGTGGTATACGGATTCCTGTGACAGAGGGATCAGCCATGCTTTTTTTAACACGAAAGTGTTTTATGCCGGGGTGCACCAATATTTCACTGACGTATTTCCGTCACGGAAATGGCGTCGAAAAAAGGTACACGATCAGATGGCAAAGAAAAAAAGGTTCGGTCACCGAACCCACGACCGCTCGGTCCGCAACAACAGATGCCGGACACGCTATCCACTGCGCCACGGTCACAAACTCTAGGGGCTTTACAAACGCGCCTTTTATATCTACCACTCTCCCGGTCGGCGGCGTGGTGTTGCCCTCTGGGAGCGGCAAGGTAAAGTAATTCGTCATTACTAGGCCTCCGCGAATAGCACCTGCAACGCGTTACACGTCCGTCCCATTCGGCGCGTTTTCAATAGAAGTGCAATTTTGTCAATGCCTTAACACACCGCAAGGTGGTGACATTGGCGCAAGCGTCGTAAAAGCGTCGGCCTCGTTCATAGCATCACGCTAATCCAAACCGAAAATAGCTCTGCGACGCGCGCCTGCCTCACCTGGCTGTAACACCGCGTTCCCCGCTCACGCACTCGCCCCGAGAAAAATCGCGGCCGGGCTACCGGGGCGGCACGACGCGCTTTGCGTTTCCCTCTAGTCCGGCCGTGGTGTTCAATCACATTTTAACATGCCGCGGGATGGCGACCAAGTTCTGCGTCCAATATGCGACGCTCTTCTGGCTATCACACCTCGTTCTTTGATTACGCTTTCACCGTTGACTACTAGAGCTACCACAAGGGTTTGTTTAATCATTTAACATGGACGTTAGTCGTGGGGATGTAGATGTACCACCAATCATCAAAGTGGGTGAACACATGTTAAGCGGTGCCATTAGCTGCGAGACATCAACATACATAGTGCAAACTCTCTTATATCAATGTACAGTAAACATCCAGTTACTTCTGTAAGGGCACGCTTTACTTTCGTGTTATTCCGATTCCTATGACGGAGGGATCAACCATGTTTTTTTTATTATCGTTGCCCTCTCCATTGCGAGAGTTCGTCGGGGGTCAGCCGTTTCTCATATTGTAGTCTATCGTAACACTTCAGTTGCCTGTAGCAACTGAAGTGTTACGCTGCTAAGCACGTGGACGAAGGTGCAATTCCCGCATGGCGGAAAAAAAATGTTACGAGGGGACACTGCGCAATGCGATGAAAATAAATAAACAAATAAATTATAAAGGTGTTTTTGGACGGTACTCGAAGGTAATGCGCAATGGCGATAGTCAAGGCGGAGCACGGACTCACAGCACGAACGGCGTTCTTTCAGAAGGAAGCCGAAGAGGACTACCGGCTTGAAAGCGCTGGAGAGGACGACCCATTACAGAGTTCCAAGGCTTCGGTACAAAATAAATAAATAAATAAATAAATAAATAAATAAATAAATAAATAAATAAATAAATAAATAAGCAACGAAATAAAGAATGAAAAGTGACACTTCAGACACGCACAACGACGCTTTGATTGCCCCCATTTTACCGATAAGGCAAGCACCCCTGAATTTTTTTGTGATCACCATCATCGGAGCTTGAGAGGCCAAGTGAGTAGCTGCACACATTCTTGACGGTGTCACGCCTGGTGCAATTGGATGCTTCTTCCCCGCAATACTACAGCGTAATTCTTCTATAACCGACCTATTCTTTCGGGCTGTAGTTCTGTGACAAAATACCCGATTGTAAGGCGGTTAGCGGTAAAACATTCAGCAAGGATAAAAGTTTATTGGTCCCTCCCGTTTTTTTGTGTCTAAATAAAGAATAAACAAGAGACAATGAAAACCGCGAAATGCTATACGAGGAGAGGTCACTAGCACCTATAAAACGTTATTAAAAGCTCATTGCCAAGCGGTACACCAAACAAGACTAGTAAAGGTTTGTAAAGCTTTTAAAGGTTTAGAATCACTTACCCTACAGTAGTTGTTGAAATGACCACCGGAGACGTCAAGCCTCTGACTTGCACAGTATGCAGCCCCTCTTGCATAGGATTTCGCGGAATGCCGCGGTTTTCGTTATTTTTCCTTTATTCTTTCTTTTGGGGGCTTTCACTAAAATAAATAGGACGGGTCATAAAAATTTAGTTTCTTCTGCAAATATCCACCACCCCATGTCAAACTGAACAAAAAACAGGAGGTTGCCTGGAGACAACTACAGGCAAGCACGTATCCGAACCCAGCGATCCTTCGCCTGTGCTACCCAGACATTTATACAACCGACGAGTGTAAAGCGCGCGGAACCAGAGCGACGCTGCAGCGCATGCTGTGGAAGTGTGCAGGTAGCGAGCTGCAGTCCACTACGAACTGGGTAGACATGGCAGTCTCGCACCGCGAGGAGCGATGGTACGCGGCTATACTCTTCCACGACTTCGCCGATCAACTGTAGGCCGTCCGGCACACCAAAGGAGGGCGCCCGTGTCCAAGGACTCGAGGCCGTCACCTCAGTACCGCTCAGTACCCCGCTCAGTGCCGCCGGACATGTTCAATAAAGTTTTTGCTCGCTCACTCCTGAACGTTTCGCCGCAAACCACGTTAAAATCGGATGATTGATAACAAAACAACAGAACAATGAAACAGGTCAGTTCCGAAAGAATCACCCTGCAGATCTGTTAAAGAGAGTTCTTACCGCACGTGAGGACTTTATAGGATCTATTTACCAAAGCGGGCGTGGTTTTCTGGTAAAACACTTCACTTCCACGCAGAATACGTGGGCTTGATCGTAACGCACCTACTGTTTTTTTTTATTGAAACCACGATTTGCGTACCAAACGTTGCGTTTTTCAAGGCCACTGTCTAATAAGGCACTTGAGGCTTTCGCTCTAAAAATTTCCGACGCAATATATCCCAAGGACCGCACAAACATAGGCGTCACAAGTAGACTCTTTGCTGACGTCACGAGTTCTCTGCGAGTGCACAATATCGCTAGCCACGTGGTATTGATGACGTGCGGGCAGGCACACAAGTGATCGGGCAGCGAAGATACGCGAGCACTTTCACAAAACGTATGTGCCGCGAAAGAGAACAGTGAGAACAGTCTGCATAATCTTAAAGCGCGTACTTGATGTGTGGACCTACATCAACTGAGGCGTCAACCAGCGCTTTAGATAACCGAAGGCGATGGCTACTTAGGTGTATTTACGAACCATGTGGAATTGCGAACCATGCGTTTAATATAGAAGTGCACTTTTCTCAGCTCCTTAACACACCGCGAGGTAACGGCCTTAGCCCAAGCCTCGGCCTCGCTCATAGCATCCATCCATATTAAAAAATCACAGGATATCCACGGGATGAATGATGATGAGTGGGGCGAAGCTCCGGAGGGAATCATCGGTAAACCGTGATAATCTTCCGCGAAATTCGCCCTGTACATCATATAAAGAGTGTGAAACACCGTGCATATATTAAACATGAAACTTTTATTGTACTGCTGGTTTACGTGGTCCCTTCATTATCACCGCTTTGTGATCGGTGAAATGCAGGGAGATTGTCCGCTCCTGAGCGAAAGAGAAAGCGCGCCAAGAGCAAGCGCCTTGTCTGCCTCCATCCGGCGACTCCAAGCGAAAGAGAAAGCGCGCCGAGAGCGAGAGCCTTTTACGATCGCAGGCATCCAATGACATGCGCCATTCGCATTATACAAGCGCCATCTCTCATCATTAAACAGCAACTCCAAAAATACATGAAACGCCATCTAGTGAGCAATTCATTAAACTGTGGCCGAGTTGTTTAATGGTGCGCGCTGCCGAGCGGCGGGTCGAAGTTTCGAATCGCGGTGGCTCGCTTCGGAAATTTTTGTCTCCTGATTTACTTTTCTTTGTGGCTTTTATTTTGCGATACCAATTATGTGGATACTCTCGGCTGATTTTTGCCATCGCCGTCATGCCCCGGATATGTATATGTGCGTATATATATGAAAAAGGCACAAAGAAAAATAAAGCAGAAGAAAAATTCCGAAGCACCTGACTGGGGATTCTAACCATCGACCCCTCGCACCCCATCCTGCTGCATTAGACAACTCAACCATGCCCCATGCATGCGCCGGCGAAATAACAGCGAGCTATTTATATACACCATTTACCGCTGGTGGTAAGTAAATCTCGGAGGAGCTTGAGCGTGTTTTCTATCACGCAACGCTCCTAACTTTCCTTCACTTTGAAAACTGTCCTTGAGACGCGCACGACAAAGTGGCCCTTTTCTGTACCCACTCGTGATATGGAAGAAAAAAATCACAGCATTTTCACGGAGCGAATGATGGTGAGTGGGCGAAGCTGCGGAGGTTCATCGGTAAACCGTGAATCTTCCGTGAATTCTGCCCAGTACATCATCACCTACGTGAGATCGGGCGCGTTTATACTAAAGGTTCGATGAGTTATGACGACTTGCAGCTCACTTTAATTTTACATGTCATCATCATCATCATCATCATCATCATCATCATCATCATCATCATCATCATCATCATCAGCCTGTCTACGCCCACTGCAGGGCAAAGGCCTCTCCCATGTTCCGCCAATCAACCCGGTCCTGTGCTTTCTGTTGCCACGTTATACCTACAAACTTCTTAATCTCATCTACCCACCTAATTTTCTGTCTTCCCCTCACGCGTTTGCCCTCTCTTGGAATCCAGTCAGTTACCCTTAATGACCACCGGTTATCCTGCCGGTGTAATTTTACATGTACGCTGTGAATTTTCATTGTTTAGAAAACCATTGCTTTAGAAAACAGCTGGCGTCTTTTGTCAAGCAGCTGGCGTCTTTTCGTTTTGCTTTAGAAACATCTGGCGTTCTTTCGTTTTGCTTTTAGAAAACATCTGGCGTCTTTCGTTGGTTTATTTCATCAATCAACGGCGTTTTGAACAAAATTTTTATTGTTTAATCACGCACAGGAGAAATCTCACCAGGCACTACCTTGGAGGTAAACAATGGCTGCTAATGGGAATGAGAGACAGAAGAAGTCGGCTTTTAGTTAACGCGCACGCTGCGAATTTTTTAGTGTTCAACAACGCACAAGAAGAATCTCCCACCGGCACCGCCTTGGAGGTCAAGGTCTGGTACTAGCGTTACGACTGGTTACGCACTACTACTACTACGACTACGACTGCGAGGGACGAACGGGTGCCGCCTTAAGGAGCTTCGCCCCTAAAAAACAAAACAAAGAACAGCGGGCACGCCCTAAATCAGACGCCCCCGTGTAGTAGGAGACACAGGGGGTCACCCCACGCGCCGCAGTTTAATAGAAAAAGAAATATCTAAGAGCGTCTGATTCTCCCTTGTCGGCTCTTGCACACGCAACACTCCTAATTTTCTTTCAATGTGAAAACTGCCTTTGAGACGCGCACAACTTGTCCCTTTTCTGTACCCACTCGTGATGTGGAAGAGAAAAAAAAACAAAGAACACACCAGGCACACGTTGCATCGGACGCCCCCGTGTGGCCGGAAACGCAAAGGATCACTCCACGCAGCGCAGTTTAAAAGAAAAAGAAATATCTAAGAGCATCTAATTTTCCATTCTTCAGACTTACCCCCGAATTCAGAAACGCTCCTTAACTTGATCTTGACTTGCCAACGCCTCCAGGCAGCGCAAACGCGTTTCAGAAATCCTCCCCAACTTCAAACGCGTCCTTCCAGCGAGCTTCGCTCCATCAAGTAATCTTGAAAACCAAGTCTGGACGCGAGAAGTCTTGAATCGGTCTTCGAATCTGAAGCATAGCGGCGGGTGACAGAGACGCAGCACACCACCGAAGACGTAGCCTCATGGAGACGCTACGAGCGTTTCAGTTTTATTCAGTTTGCATGCACAACGCCTCCTCAAGCAAACCCTGTGATGCCACATTAGAAGACGCACACCTTTTCCCGAGTGGGCCTAGGCCATGGTTACGCGGCAAAGGAAAGCAAAAACATACAAAACATGAAATTCGCACAGTGGCCTCCGCGATTAATGCCGGCAGCGCACCGTAGTAACAGCGAAATACCAGAACTAATCGCGGAGGCCGCGTTCTGCGATATTGTTTATGAAAGAAAAGAGCACAAGAGCTGCTGGCGTTTTCGTCATTTGAAACGACACAACCAACACGACATTCATGAATGACTCTCATGCTATTATTTATTTCTTTTTTGGCTGCGCTGCTACGAATAGGCTTTGACGTTGTGGCCATTTGCGGATGCTGGATAACACCACATGTTGTGTTTCCATATCCTAAGTGACGGAACTACAGTGTTTCGCATGTTTCATGGTCAGTTTTACTTTTTCAGGAAGAAAGAACGATATTGAATTCCAGTTAACATCATAATCTCGAGCGCTGTAGCGTCGCATCGTGAGCAAGCGCTGACTTGACGAAGGAAGGCACTCGGAGCGTCAATGAAATGCAATGGCTGTCTAGGCGAGTTTGAAGTCAAGCGCTGTCTTGAGGCTGACTTGATCAAATCAAGTCAGCCTCAAGACAGCTTGAACTTAACTTGAAGCTTCGACTTGATCAAATCAAGTCGAAGCTTCAAGTTAAGGCGCATTTATGAATACGGGGGTTCGTATCGAAGCTTGCGCGTGATGGTTAGACATCGGTGGCAATAGAGCGCAAGAGAAGACGAGGACGTGCGTCTCCCTTGCTTGTCCTCGTCTTCTCTTGCGCTGTATTCCCTCCGATCTCTACTAGAGAGTATGAGAATTGAGGACCCAAGACAGTGGGTCACCAAGCTGAGTTAGGTAGGCTGCTCTTGCGTTCGGAAGATCAGCAGAGCTTGAGAACTGGGTCAAACGCAAGCTGCGTTGGCGCAAACGCACGGGGCGCCACACGTGGCGAAATTGAAATCTTGCGAGAACCGGGCTATACAGCGTCGTGGCCCGCGCGGCGTCTGCATAGTCTCGCGGTGACCCAAGATGTCTTAGCGACCCATGCTAGTTTTCGATTTTTGGGTCTTGGGCCAACGCGAGCACAAAAGCTCAAGAGTGGCTACGGTTCTGCGCATGCGCCCTGGCGGCTCGCGAGCTCCTTGGTCCCCAAGATTTTTGGGGCCCCAAATCTCAAACTTTATATTGTCGACACTTGCAGCGCGTTGCCCAAGCACGAAGACGTAACAACTGCGGCAGCTGTTAGTTCACGTTTGCCCTGTGCATGGTTGTGCGTTCTTTTCGGGCGTCCTTCTTTGTGCTTCAGCGGCGCGCTGCAAGTATCGAGCTGCTTCTCGTTGTTCGTGTGACATCCTAATTTCTTGCTATTGCATTCATTGCTTGGCCCTTGCGGCGAAACGGTGACTTTTTATATATACATACATATACATATCCAGGACATAACGGCGACAGCGACGGCAAAAACCAGCCGAGAGTGTCTATTTAATTGCTATCACAATAAAAGCAGTTTGTTGCAGCAGGTTTGTTCATGGTGTGGCGGCTGGTCACTACTCACTCACATCTCATGGGAATCTGCACTAAAACCAGTAGGTTTAAGTTTCTGAAACCATAGCATAGACTTTAAAGGGGTACTGACACAAAAAATTTTGGCCTCGCGTTTTTTTGCGTTAATGTGTGGCTGCGGGCATGTTAGTCATAACACGGCACATCGTTTGCTCCAGCGCGCGACAGATAATCAATTACAGGCTCCTCATTACCGCCCGGTGTCAGCGTCGGTTTCAAAAACGACAAGAAACCGGGTGCAACTATCACCATTTAACTGGTGCAGCGCTCGACACGTCAGCACAGAGAACTGTGACGGACTTCCGCGTGGTGCGAGAGCAGCCCCCGAGAAGTAGGCTGCGGGAGCGAACGCGGCAAAAAAAGATGGCGGCTATGACGTCATCATAACTTGTTGCAGCGTGGTCACGTGAGGGAACTATGGGGGGTCACTGAGGGTCACCTTTGAGGGTGCCAATAGCGTGAGGGTGTCACTCGCTCACGCAAACTTCAAAATTCATTTAAGATACCTTCCAAGCTATATTCGCTGTTGATATTTTGCAGATTATATACGCATGTTCACAGGAATCGATCCCGCAGGCTCTCTCGGGCAAAACATTTTGTGTCAATACCCCTTTTTGAGGAACGGTGCCAGGCCCAGCGATCTGACTCGGACTCGGAGACACAAATCGCACTACTGGATCACGTCCGCTGGTGGGCGGTGAAAGCCAGTGGAGCTTAGGACACCACCCAAGCAGATCATGAATTCCACTTTACGTCGGTCCGCGACCATGCATTGCGGGCGTTTACCCCATTGACCTACCACCAAACACATAACGGAGGCTACATGAACGCGCCTTTTATCTTTCACACTTTCCTCTCACAGTGCTCTTGGATTAAAGCTATCTTGGATAGATGGATGGATGGATCCATGCTTCGAGCGCCGCTTTATAAAGGGGAGGTGACATGTGTGCCACCATGGCCGAAAACAAACAGACGTCGTTGCCTCCGCTATTAGCTCGTGCAACGCGGCGTTGCTACGACCGTCCCACTCGGCGCGTTTCCAACAGCAGAAGTGCAATACAATGTCGTCAACTCTTCAACACACCGGATGGTGGCGGCTTTAGCCCAAACGTCACTCATAGCATCCATCCATATCGAAAAAATCACAGCATATCCATGGAGTGAACGATGATGAGTGGGCGAAGCTGCGGAGGTTCATCGGTACCGTGAATCTTCCGTGAATTCTGCCCAGTACATCATCACCGACGTGAGATCGGGCGCGTTTATACTAAAGGTTCGATGAGTTATGACGACTTGCAGCACACTTTAATTTTACATGTACGCTGTGAATTTTCATTGTTTAGAAAACCATTGCTTTAGAAAACATCTGGCGTCTTTCGTTAAGCAGCTGGCGTCTTTTCGTTTTGCTTTAGAAACATCTGGCGTTCTTTCGTTTTGCTTTTACAAAACATCTGCGTCTTTCGTTGGTTTATTTCATCAATCAACGGCGTTTTGAACAAAACTTTTATTGTTTAATCACGCACAGGAGAAATCTCACCAGGCACTACCTTGGAGGTAAACAATGGCTGCTAATGGGAATGAGAGACAGAAGAAGTCGGCTTTTAGCTAACACTTACACTTCTACTTCTACTAACGTTTCCTACTGGAACATGCCAATGGCTGCTAATGGGGAATGAGAGACAAAAGAATTCGGCTTTTAGTTAACGCGCACGCTGCGAATTTTTTATTGTTCAACAACGCACAGGAGAAGTCTCCCACCGGCACCACCTTGGAGGTCAAAGCGTAAGACTGGTTACGCACTACGACTACTACGACTACGACTACGAGGGACGAACGGGTGCCGCCTTAAGGAGCTTCGCCCCTAAAATAGCTCTCCGATGCTCGCCTGGCTGTCGGACCACGTTTCCCGCTCGCCATGTGAGAATTAACGGCCAGGCTAGAAGGAAGAGACGACGCTCGTCGCGTTTCTCTTCGTGTTTCACAACGCTTTGAAGGAGTACACATCGATTATCAGTGTTTGCTATGTGCTTGTTGATGCCATCTTTGCGCGGGATACACGATATGCGGTATCCAGGTATATCATGACAACTTCAGCTACCGCAAGGGTTAAAGACCATGGGCGTTAGTCGTCGGTAAGGAGATGTGCCACTAGGCGTCAGCGAGGGTGCATCCACACAACGTGGTAATACCAATAGACATTGTACAAGCTCTCATATACCAATGCACTATAAACAATCAACTACTTCTGTGACGACACGTTTCACTTTCGTGTTATACCGATTCCTATGACGGAGGGATCAGCCGTCTTTTTCCCCTGCTGCTTGATTCATGACCGAACCCCCGTAGTGGGTTGAGACATGCCATAAGAAACACCCCAACCAACCAAGCGCACGCAGCAGAACCAAAGAAGAAGAAGAAGATGCGGCTGCCGTGTCTCCTGTTTATGACAGCCGTCGTCGATTTATGTCAGGGCGGTGAATATTTTCGATCCATCCCAGGTCTGGTGAGCTTGCTTCCGACGGAGAAAGCTCTCATCGTTGCTATGAAGCGTCACATCGAGCAGTGTGAACACACTTGGAGACGCAGTGCACTCGTATCTCCTCCGCAGCACCTCGAGCTCCTGGATGTTCCGTCGTCCCCTTCAGAGACTCAACCTGCGGCACCGGTGCTCCTGAGGTTCTTGAGGCTCTCTGTACTCCAATCCGCAGCTGACGTGCTTGGAAGCGTTCGCTGCCCTCGACCTTTAGTCGAGACGGGTCTACTTGCCTGGCCTACGGAAGACGACGTAGACGGCGCAGCGGCCAATGTGTGCAGGCTCCAGAAGGCGTACAGCTTGTCGGCTGCAGAGGTCATCGCGACGCAGTGCTCTTCGGTTCTGGCCGATAATCTGTCCCCGGACGACGCCCTGTCGCTGGGCGTTCACTGCTCCCGGTGCGAACCTTCAGCAGCCGCTCATTGGGTCAAACTAGGCGAAGACCAACGCTACGCGGATTTCTTCCATTACCATCTTGCGGAGCTGGAATCTTCGGCGCCCAAGGCGAATTCCACCTCCTGGCGGGCTGTCGTCAGTCGCCCGCCGGAGACTCCCGCAATGTGGCCGTACCGAGACGCCTTTCGGGAAAATCAACGCTACAGCTTTCCCAGCGACACATCCTTCGGCGTGCTGTGTCGTGACAGTCGGGACTCCGACACTAGACCCAGTGGACATTTGCGCTGTTGGCTCTCTTCCGGAAAGCACGGTGCGGCTACTCTCTCGCCCTTCGCAGTGGAGGAGCTCTCCCACTCGGAGCCTCGACTCTGGCTCGTGCACGACTTCTTGAGCCCCGCCGAGTGCGCAGCGCTTCGTCGGGAAGCTTTCCAGCTCGAGCCTGCCTTGGTTACCGAGGAGGATGGGCGTGAGAACGAGCCGGACACCAGGACGGCGGCGCTCACCTGGCTCGAAAGCAATGGAACCGCACGGCGCGTCTACCAGCGTGCCGCAGTGCTTACCGGTCTTACGATGGAGTCCGCCGAGAAGCTCCAAGTACTCAACTACGCTGCCGGCGGACATTACAACCAGCACACGGATCCTCTGGAAACAGAAGAAGACGAGGGTGACCGGCTGGCCACACTTCTGGTCTACCTAAGCGAAGTAGAACAGGGCGGCTCCACCGCCTTTCCCAAGGCGAACCTCTCCATCAGACCTCGTCGGGGGTCTGCGCTCTTCTGGTTTAACCTGAAGCAAGAACCAGCGGTGAGCTCGCGACAGATAGACTACAGCACCACGCACGGCTCCTGCCCCGTGCTGCGTGGGTCCAAGTGGATTGCCACGCTCTGGATACGCGAGTGGTCGCAGCCGTGGGACCTTGACTATTCCCTTTCGTAGTGAGCGGCTGGTAAGGGTTGTTGCTTAGGTTTACATTAGGTGTTATCAAGGAGCATGAATAACGGCGGTCATAACGAGATCGAAAGTTCTTATGTTTGATGGTATGTGTCAGTTTTATTTCGATAAAGAATTTGCCTTTGTAGGTGTGACTAGCTGATCAAGTGCAGGCCTTGCCTATTTCTATTTTTTATGAGAAAATAAATGCATGAATACAAAACCACATTGATTAAAGAATCGATTTCTGCGCGTTCCACATTTTGTGGTGTTATTTGCTTGTATAGAGGGTGCCCGAGCCAACTCTAGCCAGAGGTAAAAGATATGCGGACCAAATGGATGCTGCTGATTCCATGCTTGTTGCATGTAGGGAATCACTATTTTTGTGTTCTGCTTAATTGGTTAATCAGGCAATATTATTTACAAGCAGCGAACCTGGGCAACAACTTCTATTAGAAAGAAAGAAAGAAGGAAAAAATGGTTGGTTGATCCCTCCGTCATAGGAATCGGTATAACACGAAAGTGAAACGTGTCGTCACAGAAGTAGTTTATTATTTATAGTGCATTGGTATATGAGAGCTTGTACAATGCCTACTGTTGTTTGGCAGATATAGCACCGGTTGATGTGGACGCATCTCACTCACGTTGACGCCTAGTGGCACATCTCCGTAACGACGACAAACGCCCATGATCCTGATTTAACCCTTGTGGTAGCTGAAGTTCTTAACGTATACGTGGACTCCGCATATGGTGAATCCCGCGGAATGATGGCATCAACAAGCACACAATAAACACTAATGCTCGATATGCACTCCTTCAAAGCGCCGTGAAATGCGAAGAGAAAGGCTACACGCGTCGTGTATTCCCTCTAGCCTGCACGTTACTTCTTACAGGGCGCGCAGGGAACGCGGAGCGACAGCTAGGCGAGCGTCGGAGAGCTATTTGTCGATATGGATGGATGCTATGAGCGAGGCTTGCACTAAAACTGCCACCACACGGTGTGTTAAAGCGTTGGCGAAATTAAACTTGTATTGGAAACGCGCCGAATGGGACGGTCATTGCAACGACGCGTTTTTTTTCGAGCCTGGTGGCACAGATGTCACCGCCCCGTTATAAAGGGGACGCTCATAGCATCCATCCATCCATCCAAGTTCACTGCCAGACGCAAGTGTGAAAGATAAAAGGCGCGTTCATGCCGCCTCCGTAATGTGTTTGTCGGTAGCTCAGTGGGCTAAACGCCCGCCAGCCATCGTGGCGAACCGAGAGGTCATGGGTTCGATTCCCGCTATCGGAACTTTTTCTTAGTTTTTTTCTTTGCCATCTGATGGCATTCATTTTGCTGACGTACTTCCGTGACGGAAATACGTCATGAAAGTCTTGGTGGACCCCGGCATAAAACACTTTCGTGTTAAAAAAACAAAGAAAACTAGGGCACCTCCGCAACAGTGGTGCAATGACTGAGGTAGCAGCAGAGGTGGTGGCGCTCTCCTCACCCTTACGTCACTATTTCTTTCCCCCGCTATTTCTTTCTCTTTCTCGGTGTTTCTATTCTGCGTATTCCATCTTCAATTTGCCTTATTTCTCTGTATTTCTCGGTCGCTCTTTCTAATTCTTCATCCCGCTCTCTGCACCTTTCTCTCCATTTCTTCGATTCTTTCTCTTTGTCTCCCTCTTCTTTCTGCCTTTCGTTCTCTCTGTTTCTCCCTTCTGTTTCTTTCTAATGTATGTATGTATGTATGTATGTATGTATTTATGCATGCATGCATGCATGCATGCATGCATATATGTATGTATGTATGTATGTATGTATGTATGTATGTATGTATGTATGTATGTATGTATGTATGTATGTATGTATGTATGTATGTATGTATGTATGTATGTATGTATGTGTGTGTGTGTATGTATGTGTGTATGTATGTATGTATGTATGTATGTATGTATGTATGTATGTATGTATGTATGTACGTATGCACTCCCTCCTCTGCTCTTTGCCTTGTGCCCCGCCAAGGTGGCCCAGTTGGTATGGTGCTCGACTGCTGACTCGAAGGTCGCTGGATCGAATCCCAGCCGCGGCGGCTGCATTTCCGATGGAAGCCAAAATGTTTGAGGCCCGTGTACATAAATTTAGGTGCACGTTAAAGAACCCCAGGTGGTAGAAATTTCCGGAGCCCTCCACTACGGCGTCTGTCATAATCATGTCGTGGTTTTGGGACGATAAAGGGGAACTCCGGTGCATTTTGGACTATATTGAGATAATGCCGTTTTCAAATAGTATAAACGGTCCTGTAACAGCAAGGGTGGTTCATTTTGTTGAAAGACTCGTCAATAATTTTAAATAAGCAATAAACGAGGAGTCGAAACCGAAACAGGGAGCTGAGCTGCTCCGTGCTGGGTATGCGATGACGTCACAATGTACGCTACACGCCACCACGGCTGGCCAGGGTGTAAACAGAGCACATCCTCTATCGCACGAAAAGCAAGCTGGCGATGTCATCGACGCGGAATCAAGCTGTGCCAGCCCGTCTCAACTTGCCACTGAAGAGTTCAGCGATGATTGCAGCCACTAAATGAGCGCGGAAGCATCGCCTTTTGATTTCAACCTGCCGGCGCGTGAAGTAGCTGACGTGCCCCGCATTGATCTCCTCTTTGCTCAATATTGTGCGTGCTTACTGTGAAACCCGATGTCAACGACGACTAAGACGCTGGCAGCTAACAAAAACGAACAACTTTACTCGCGTCGTCGCCGCCTCGTAGAAGAAAGCCCGTGCTTCAACCGTCTGCTGGGCGACGCGGGGTTCGAAAACAGTAGGCACGTTATGCCACACACACAGGGTGGCCCGCGTTAACAGGCGTGATTCAGGAATTGGCTACCAATTTTAAAATTCGTT
This sequence comes from Rhipicephalus sanguineus, assembly GCF_013339695.2. Taxonomy (NCBI): domain Eukaryota; kingdom Metazoa; phylum Arthropoda; class Arachnida; order Ixodida; family Ixodidae; genus Rhipicephalus; species Rhipicephalus sanguineus. The sequence continues at coordinate 88,045,462 of NC_051185.1, read as the reverse complement.
TTCTAAAAAACTGAACGACTTACAGTTGTATAACTTGTTAGATATCATCAGGGTACCGAAGAGAACATATGTTTAGAGTTTAATTCAAATCTGTGAATATCGAAAAATCCCCTGAGTCCCCATTTAAACCCAAGATATCGTCATCATCCTTTGCCTCCTGCTCGCCCTCACACCTGTCCTCTCCTGCCTTTTCACCACCTTGCTGTTTATGTTCTGGTAGCCGCTCACCTTGAGATGTTGTGTACGCTGCTTCGAATTTCGCCTCGCGAAGAAATTTTTTCCCCTAGAATTTCTCTCCCTCATTTTTTATTTCTATTTCTTTCTCTCTTTCTCTGTCCCTGTGTACTCGTCGTCTCACCCATCAGGGTTATTGCATCGGTGCTTGTGCTTTGGGAGCGAAGCAGAAGATGAAGACGGCGACGACGATGAAGAAGAGGACGAAGAGAGGGCGTGCTGGTTCCTGATCATGTTTTTCTGGTGACACCGCACAAACTACGGCGAGCTACTACAGCCTCACTGTTTAAAGAAGAAAGACGGGAGACCGACAACTCATAGATAGAGATAAAGAAACAAAGACATAGAGAGAAAGGTAAAGAGAAAAAAAAAGAGAACGTAAGAAACAACGAGAGAAAAATACAGTAAGACAGAGTGACCAATAGACAAAAAGAAATTGTACCATATGCACGAAGTGAGCGATGTTAGAGGAGCTTGCTCCGAGATAATCAGGTAAACCGTGAATGCTCCGTACAATTCATCTACTTTCGTATAAAGACTTGACACGTTGTTATAGTAGTGAGTGTGGTCAGGTTGTTGTCGAACCACAAGCGATCGCAAACCTTTGCAGCTGTGGCCGAACGTGTGGCCGAGGAAATCGCGCTTGAAGCGCGCGTCGGTGCCACCAACTTCAGGTAGCAACCGCGTTCGGCGCTTGGCCGCTGCATCCCGCGCCTGTACCTCTTCGACGTTCTCTTGCCGCCGCTTCCGCTTCTTCGGCTTCGCGGGCTTGTATCTCGGGGTTCGCACGACGCTGACGTCTCTCTGCGGCCTCGTGAGCTCTCACCGCAGGGTCTTGGCGGCGAGCTCGCGATGGTGCTGCCGTGCGAGCACTCCGCTCCGCCGCCTTGTCTTTTTCTTTCTGACTGGCGACTGTGGAAAGAGAGAGGAAGTGCGCAGTTGTGGCCCTCTAGGGGTCTCTTATGAAACTAGAGCACGCGCCGGAGAGGAGAGAGCGCCGCATGCTACTGTTGGCAATGCTATATGTGGTTTTGCATGCGTTAATATCATCATGAAGGCACTCGAAGAACAAGAGGAAGAAGACCTCTTTCGTGCGAGCGTGCGCGGACATGGGATGCACAAGCCCGGCTCCTATGGCGCTGGACAGCCCCAAGCATAAGGAGCTAACTCCTAAACGGAAAAAAAGTTGGGAACCAACAGACGCAAAGAAGAAGGTAAAAAGAAAAAGAGAAAGCGTAGCCATGTATAGCACAGATTGGCAAGTATATCCGTGTGATGTAAGAAATATTATAACCTTCATGGACCGCATGCGCTCTATTCATTTTATTCGTCAGCTTGGTTTTCTTCTTGCTCTTCTGCTTTGCTCCAAAAACACGTGCGTCGATTTGTACACCGTCTGATATAATAACAACGATGGGCAAAATATAGTACATTTAACACATCAGGAATTCCATAAATTCGGTTGTGTTGGCGCCGTGCCACGCCAGTGCCGTCCCGACCGCTACGGCGTCCTGTCGCCATGGCAAGACCGAGGAAAGGCAACACTGCAAAAGAAGAAGATGCCTACCGGGAGAAACTGATTTACGTGCTATTGGGATGAAGTTATCTGTGCCTGCGATTTTGTCTTTTCCAGCCTCTACTTCTGGGTTCTCCAATGCGAAGGTTTGATTGGCTGTGCGGAATTACCTCAATGAAACCAATCGGTTATCTGACTTATCGGTATTATTATCCTTCTCTGTTGACACTATATAGTTATGTAAAAATGCTAATAAACAGACAAAGAGCCTTGGTTTTTTTTATACACATTTGATCGAGTACCAAAATCTTCTATGCGATTTGTGATGTTTCTTTACTGTAAGCTCCTTTATTTTATTGTTCCATAATATCTTATCAAACCACTGACTTTTCTCGCCAATTTCGCAGAGTGGGTGTGAGCCACAGGTGTAGGTAAAGAAGAACAAGCTCGGCGTGCGCCTTGCTGGAATGCGCTAGATGAAGGAGAGCCGATCCCACCCGCCCCGCCGAAGAAGCCGTCGCCAAACGCCGACGCCTCGCATAAGACCGAGAACTCGCCAAGCGTCCGAACGAGACCAGCCGGGAAACAATGAAGAATCGGCGCGATAGCGTTAGGGGTCGGCGAGCGGCCGAGAACTTCAAACGAGAAGCCCGCCGATCCATGGGAGGCGCGTATGGAGGCTTCAACAACAACAACAACAACAACAATAATCAAATCAAATCAAATCAAACGTTTATTTAATGTGCCCAAGAACAACCGTAAGGTCTTTGTACTGGCGTACAAAAAAAAACAAAAACAAAAAAAAACAGAAAAAACAAAGGAAACATTCATAATAAAATATCAGGGATAAAAAACGTTACAAAATTGCGCATATACAACTATGCGCAGGCAGAAAAAAAAATATCAACAGTGTACAAGGCTATGTAAGTACAGTGCAAAGCTCGGAGCAGAACAACGACTGGGAGCTGTGAAAAACATCGAGCTCCAAAAAGTAAGCATTGTAAAGACGTTGTATCCTGCCAATGGTCGAATGTTCACAGAGGCAGGCGGTTACATGAAAAGGTCTATTCTCTCTGGTTAGCTTACGTGGAATTCGGAAATTAAGACAATTGAGCAGTACAGGGCAGGATATGATACCATGCACAAGCTTGTAAAGAAATAACAGATCAGCGCGATTTCGTCGGCAGCAAAGTGATGGCAATGATAATAATCCAGCAGCGTTAGAACGAGATCCAGAGTCATTTCTAGCGAAACGATGGTTGTAAATGCTTAGGAATTTTTTCTGGACTCGCTCAATGGCGTTGCTGCTGGAATTAGGAATGCCATTCCAGATCACAGATGCATACTCTAGTTGAGGAAGACATAGCGCGGTGTACAATTTTCGGAAGGGCACAGGAGAACGGAATTCTCTAGACATTCTGCAAACACAGCCTAGGGTGCGAAGACCCCGCAAAGCAACACGCTTAGCGTGAGCAGAAAGTGTAAGGTACTATCAAAAAGAACACCTAGGTCATTGATCTCACATACCTTACACAACGACACAGAATTGACAGAATGGCACACTAGATGTTTTTCGAGTGAAACTCATTACCTTGGTTTTTGAAATATTTAGGGAGAGGTTATTGCTCCTGCACCATTCAGAAAAAGAACACAAATCAGATTGCAGCAAGCGACAATCGATAACTGAGTGAATTTCCTTAAATATCTTTATGTCATCGGCATACAAAAGGAAAGAAGAATTCCGAATGACAGAAGAAGCATCATTAACATAAATTAAAAAGAGGAGTGGGCCCAAAACCGACCCTTGAGGAACCCCACTAGTACCTTTATACAAAGAGGACGTTTGGCCATTAACGGCAACGTAACATAATCTATCAAGAAGATAGCTATGGAGGAGATTCACAATTGAAGAATCAACATCAAAGTGTGCAAGTTTATCCACAAGCAGCGAATGGCTGACAACATCAAAGGCTTTGCTAAGGTCACAGTAAATAGCGTCAACCTGTCCTCTCTGCGAAATAGGCGTGGAGACTTGCATCATGAAACTGGCAAGATTAGTGACATTTGAGCGGCCAGCGAGAAACCCATGCTGATTCACAATCAATGAATTTTTTACATCAAAAGACAATATTTTGGGAAGAGCAAGCTCAAAGATTTTGGATGCGGCACAAAGAAGGGAAATAGGGCGGTAGTTCGAGACGTCACTTTTACAGCCAGACTTAAACACTGGGAAAACACGAGCAGTTTTCCACAAGCTAGGAAACGTTGAAGCATGCAGACACTTATTAAATATGGTAGTCTATACTGGGACAAGTATACTGCCATAGGCTTTTAGTATGGCAGAGGGGATGCCATCTGGGCCAGCTGAAAAGGATGGTTTCAAGCGCTTAATGCATTCTGAAATGGAATCTTCATCTAGCGACATAGCATCAGCTGTGCCAACTGCCTTAACCTGTCGACCGTTACTAGCTACAGAGGCTGGAGACTTATAGATAGATGAAAAATGCATGGCAAAACAGTCAGCAACGGCTTGAACTTCTACTCCATTTGGGTCCAGTATCCTGAAGGACTCGCCACTTTTGCTCGACCGTTTGCGCAGATACTTCCAAAACTCAGCCGGCCTGTCAGACGCGCTTTTTTCTAAAAATGAAATATATAGACTGTGATCCCGTTTATAAAGGCGTTTACAAAGAGTACGAAAACGACAGAATTCTTCCTTCAAATGAGTTGATGCAGAACGTTTATACTTCCTGTGTGCACGATCTTTATGTTTAAGTGCACTTATAAGTTTTGATGAGAACCAGGAGGGATATTTACAATGATGAGGTGTATACTGGGGAATGAACTTGCGCATGCTGGTCAAGATAAGCTCCGTAAACTGATCGACTTGATCATCAACATTGGATTTGTCAGTTACCAGTGACCAATCTGTGGTGGACAAGTCATGGTACAAGCCAACGTAGTCACCTCGCTTGAAGGCAAATCTGGGCGTTTTGTCAATTTTTCTGGGAAAGCTTGGTTTTTCTGGTGAAATACAGAGTGTTAGTTTGAGTGGTGGGTGAAATTTGTCAGGACGAACAAGAGAGATGTGAGAGAGTGATACTTCGATAGGTTGATTATTAGAAATACACAGATCTAAGACGTTACCACAGGAATTGGCAATACTATTGTGCTGCTGTAGGGAATTAAAAGCGAGAAAATCTAACAATACGCTGCATTTGTTCTTTAAGAAATGATGATAATGAGAAAATTTAAGTGTGGTCCAGTCAATTCCTGGTGTGTTAAAATCGCCAAGTACAAGAATTTTGTGCTTCTTATGTGAAATTAATAATAATAATAATAATAATAATAATAATAACAATAATAATAATGTAGCGAAACCTTAGAACTGGTAAATGGGCTGCGCTCTCAGCGCCTTCTAGTGTGTCGTCCTCTTTGGCTCCTCCTGAAAGGACGCCGCTCGCACTAAGAGCCCGTGCTTTTAACGCGATAGCGTTAAAGAGCTCGTATCGCATAAATTCCGCCGTCGGCGTCGGCGCCGGCACCGTTGGTTGTGAGCGAAAAATCATCATCTTGTCCGTGACCGAAAAATCGAAAAAGCTGCAAATAAAATAAATAATAAAAATGTTGGGTCCGAGCGAGAATCGAACCCAGGCCGTCTGCGTGGAAAGCAGGTGTTATACCACACAGCCACGCCTGTGCTTGGAGCTGCACTGAAAGTAACTTTGATGCTTCCCAAAAATACGCGTCCTGTATACAGGTGTCACAGTACGAGATGTAACATGGCAGTAATATTGCGTGGTACAAGCGTACATTGCCATCGGGCGTCACACCACGTCAATATCATAACGACTTGGTGGTTTAAAGACAGCCACCCATTACAAAAGGCGCACACATTACTGCGCGTATTCCCTTAAGACCACGTAGTGGGTGCATCGCAGCTTCGAAAAAGGTTCTCGCGCATAATTGCTCCTGGTTTAAAGCATGATACCCATTACATAAGGCACACACCTTATTGCGCGCATTCTGTTAGACACTCGTAGTGTTCGAAGTGCGCACTAGGGGCAGGATATTGATATCGCGTTCAACTCTTAAAGGCGAAGCTTAAGCGTCCCCCAATTTTTTGCCTACACTGTCGCCATTGTGCATTGTCGCTATGTGCCGTCCAATGAACGCCTTAACAAATTGGTGGAGAGTGCTGTGGGCATTCGATGCCCCTGGAGCTTCGTTCCCGTACCCTGCCATCTACCATGCGTCAAGACGCCGCTCAGCAAACGACTCCTCCCACACCGACCACATGTCCCGGTGTCGCACGCATCCGCGATCCCTCTATCTTCACTGGCGCAAGAACCAGCAATAATAATAATAATAATAATAATAATAATAATAATAATAATAATAATAATAATAATAATAATAATAATAATAATAATAATAATAATAATAATAATAATAATAATAATAATAATCAATCAATCAATCAATCAATCATTTATTTAACGTGCCCAGGAACAACCGTAAGGTCTTTGTGCAGGCGCACGCAAAAAAAAACAATAAAAATAAACTATACAATACAGACAGTCTTCAGAAATAAAAAGAGCAAATACACGTAGACAAAGAGAAATGAACACAAAGGGGAGGAGTAAAATAAGACAACACGAGAAATATTGAAGGGGAATGAAAAATTAGATTGCATATATACAACTATGCGGAAAGACGGAGAAGGGAAGACTTTGTACATTGTGCCATACTATGTCAAAACAGTACAAAGCTCGGATAAAAACAATGATTGTGGACTATGAAAAATGTCAAGATCAAGAAAATTAACATTATAGAGACTTTGTATTCTGTGAACGGTAGAGTGTTGGAAGAAGCAGGCGGGTACATGAAACGGTCTGTTCTCTCTGGTTAACTTACGCGGAATTCGAAAATTAACACAATTGAGAAGTACAGGGCAGGATATGATACCGTGGACTAGCTTGAAAAGAAACAAGAGATCAGAACAATTTCGTCGGCAGTGACGTGATGGCAATGATAATAATTCAGCAGTATTTGAACGAGATTTTTTAGCAAAGCGATGGTTATATATGCTAAGGAATTTTTTCTGGACTCGTTCAATGGTGTTACCGCTGGATTGAGCAATGCCATTCCATATCACGGACGCATACTCCAGTTGAGGAAGACATAGCGCGGTGTACAATTTTCGGAAGGGCATAGGAGAACGGAATTCTCTAGACAATCTGCAAACACAGCCTAGGGTGCGAAGACCCCGCAAAGCAACACGCTTAGCGTGAGCTGAAAAGTTTAACGTGCTATCAACAACAACACCAAGATCACTGATCTCATAAACCTTGCATAAGGACACAGAATTGACAGAGTATTGAAATGACACGCTAGATGTTTTGCGAGTGATAGACATGAATTTTGTCTTCGAGGCATTCAGAGAAAGGTTATTAGCGTTGCACCATTCGGAAAAAGAGCGCAAATCTGACTGCAGCAAGCGACAGTCGTTAACTGAATGAATTTCCTTAAAAATCTTGATGTCATCGGCATACAAGAGGAAAGAAGAATTACGAATGGCAAAAGAAACATCATTAACGTAAATTAAAAATAGGAGTGGGCCTAATACTGACCCTTGAGGGACCCCACTAGTCACTTTATACAAAGAAGACGTTTGGCCATTTACCGCTACATAACAATATCTATTGAGCAGATAGCTCTGCAGGAGATTCACAACCGACAAGTCAACATCAAATTGCGCAAGTTTAACCATAATCAGTGTGTGGCTGACTACGTCAAAAGCCTTGCTCAGGTCACAGTAGAGTACGTCAACCTGTCCTCTCTGAGAAATAGGTGTGGAGATCTGCGTCATGAAACTAGCAAGATTTGTGGTAGTTGTGGTAATAATAATAATAATAATAATAATAATAATAATAATAATAATAATAATAATAATAATAATAATAATCAATCAATCAATCAATCAATCATTTATTTAACGTGCCCAGGAACAACCGTGAGGTCTTTGTGCAGGCGCACGCAAAAATAAAATCAATAAAAATAAACAATACAATACAGACAGTCTTCAGAAATAAAAAGAGCAAAAACACGTAGACAAAGGGAAATGAACACAAAATGGGAGGAGTAAAATAAGACGACATGAGAAATATTGAAGGGGAATAAAAAATTAGATTGCATATATACAACTATGCGGAAAGACGGAGAAGGGAAGACTTTGTACAATGTGCCATACTATGTCAAAACAGTGCAAAGCTCGGATAAAAACAGTGATAGTGGACTATGAAAAACGTCAAGATCAAGAAAATTAATATTATAGAGGCTTTGTATTCTGTGAACGGTAGAGTGTTGGAAGAAGCAGGCGGGTACATGAAACGGTCTGTTCTCTCTGGTTAACTTACGCGGAATTCGAAAATTTACACAATTGAGAAGTACAGGGCAGGATATGATACCGTGGACTAGCTTGTAAAGAAGTAAGAGATCAGAGCGATTTCGTCGGCAGTGAAGTGATGGCAGTGATAATAATTCAGCAGTATTTGAACGAGATCCAGAGTCATTTTTAGCAAAGCGATGGTTATATATGCTGAGGAATTTTTTCTGGACTCGTTCAATGGTGTTACCGCTGGATTGAGCAATGCCATTCCATATCACGGACGCATACTCAAGTTGCGGAAGCCATATTGCCGTGTACAATTTGTGTAGGGCCATGGGAGACCTGAGTTGTCGAGATATTCTACAAACACAACCGAGAGAACGAAGGCCCCGCATAGCAGCGCGCTTAACGTGAGAAGAAAAGTTTAACGCGCTGTCAACAACAACACCAAGATCGCTGATTTCATAAACCTTGCATAACGGCACAGAACTGACAGAGTATTGAAATGACACGCTAGATGTTTTGCGAGTGATAGACGTGAATTTTGTCTTCGAGGTATTCAGAGAAACGTTATTACCGTTGCACCATGCGGAAAAAGAGCGCAAGTCTGACTGCAGCAAGCGACAGTCGTTAACTGAATAAATTTCCTTAAAAATCTTGATGTCATCGGCATACAAGAGGAAAGAAGAATTACGAATGGCAAAAGAAACATCATTAACGTAAATTAAAAATAGGAGTGGGCCTAATACAGACCCTTGAGGGACCCCACTAGTCACTTTATACAAAGAAGACGTTTGGCCATTTACGGCTATAATAATATCTATTGAGCAGTTAGCTCTGCAGGAGATTCACAACTGACAAGTCAACATCAAAGTGCGCAAGTTTAATCATAATCAGTGTGTGGCTGACTACGTCAAATGCCTTGCTCAGGTCACAGTAGATTACGTCAACCTGTCCTCTCTGAGAAATAGGTGTGGAGATCTGCGTCATGAAACTAGCAAGATTTGTGGTAGTTAAGCGGCCAGCAAGAAAACCATGTTGATTTGGAATCAATGAGTTTTTCACACTAAAAGACAATATTTTGTGAAGAGCCAGTTCGAAGATCTTTGATGTGGCACATAGCAGAGAAATCGGGCGATAATTAGAAACATCTGTCTTAGAGCCCGACTTAAATACTGGGAAAACACGAGCAGTTTTCCACATGCTGGGAAATGTGGAAGTGTCCAGGCAGTTATTAAATATCGTAGTGAGTTCTGGGACAAATATAGTACCATATGCTTTTAGTATGGCGGAGGGGATGCCATCTGGGCCACATGATAAGGATGGTTTTAAGCGCTTAATGCATTCGCTGATAAGATTTTCATCCAGCGACAAAACACTGGATGAGCTAACTGCCTTGGGCTGTTGTCTGATATCAGTGCTGGAGTCTGAGGCCTTATAAACGGATGGAAATGTGTGGCAAAACAGTCAGCGACGGCATGCACTTCTACCCCATTTGAGTCTAGTAGTCTGAAGGACTCTCCGCTTTTGCTAGACCGTTTACGTACATACTTCCAAAACTCAGCCGGCCTGTCAGAGGCGCTTTTTTCTAAGAATTCAATGTACGAACTATGATCCTGTTTATATAGGCGTTTAGAGAGAGTTCGAAAAAAGCTGAACTTTTCCTTCCACTCGCTGGATGGAGAACATTTAGATTTCCTGTGTGCGTGATCTTTATGCTTCAGTGCACTCATAAGTTCAGATGAGAACCAGTGGGGATATTTACGTTGTTTAGGTGTATACTGGGGAATAAAATTAAGCATGCTGTTCAGTACAAGCTCCGTAAACCGATCAACCTGGTCATCAACGTTAGGTTTGTCAGTAACCTGTGACCACTCAACGGTGGACAAGTGATGATAGACGCCCGTGTAATCACCTCGCTTGAACGCAAATCTTGGAGATTTGTTTACGTAACTGCTGTAGCTCGTTGTTTCGGCTGATGCAGATAATCTTACGTTAAGTGGTGGGTGGAATTTGTCCGGACGTACAAGAGAGATGTTGGAGCGGGAAACTTCAAGGGGCTGATCGTTTGACACACACAGGTCTAAGACGTTGCCACTGGAATTGGCGGCTGAATTATGTTGCACTAGGGAATTAAACGCCAGAAAGTCCAAGAGCAAGCTGCACTTTTTCTCTGTAAAATGATTGTAATGAGAAAAGGTAAGCGTGCTCCAGTAAATTCCAGGTGCACTGAAATCCCCAAGAACAATAATTCTGTGCCCACTATGAGAAGATATCACAAGTTCAATAGAAGACATGACATCGTGAAACGAGGCAGGGGAAATGCTGGGCGGTAAATAGAAGCATCCAATCAACAATTTTTCACGGCGCTCAAGGTTGATTTCTAGCCAGATCGATTCTTCGATAGTTTCTAGGTCTTTCCGTCTAACGGATTTCAATGAATTGTCAATGGCAATCAGCACGCCACCGCCTTTCTGTTTAGTTTCACTGAAATCTCGGTCATGGCGGAAGCTGGTGTAGGTCGGGGGAGCAAAGTCCGATGAGGGAATTTCAGTGCCGAGCCAGGTTTCAGAAATAGGGATAATAGGAAAAGAAGACGAAAGAACATTAGAGAAAAACTCGAGTGTCTTGGTACGCAGACCCCGAGCATTTTGGTAGAATATGTCTACGTTACACGGCACTTTCGATTCCAGGCACTAGCTCAGAGGGATGAAGCATGTCATTGCGCAGCTCCCCACGAAATGGCTTCAAGAGGCATCCGAGGGGCCACATCGAAGGGTCATTCAGGCGTTGTAGCGTGTCCTCGTCAACTTCGATATAGAATGAAGAATATGACTGGAATCTTGTTTGAAGTCGCCGGCAGGAAATGGGAGACATATCGAATGAAGCAATATGTTTTTTGATGTCAGCAGCAGTGGTGTCCGGGCTCAGCTTCGTAACAAAAATGGCATTTGGCCGTTGTGGCCGTTGTGGCCGTTGAGCTACAGATATATTCGATGTTGTCATAGCTCCAAAAGAGGCGGGTTTCTTCTTTCTTTCCCCCTCAGTCACCGCTGCATAAGAGGCTGTCGCAGGCATCACACTGCCACGCTCGGACGTGTCTACGTCAGCTGGCGGCGAATTCGAAGATGAAAGAGTTTTGAAGAGAGGTGATTCAGAGCAGGCTGGTTGCTCGGAAGTCACTGATCGGTCAACGATCACATGCGCTGGGGGGATCACAGATGCCTTCACTGACACGGCGGCCGTGCGGCGCGTCAGCTCTTCACGCAGGAAGCGGATCTCTGCACGAAGGGAGGCGACCACACGGGCTTGTTGTTCAACACCGCGGGAATGATCCTTACGGAGGCGCTCGTTTTCTTCGCGTATTTGGGATACCTCGTCGCTGAGGAACGAGATTCCCTCCAACGCGTCGAGGAGGAGGCGGCGCAGCCCGGCGAGGTCAACACCCGGAGGGGCACACGTGGAGAGGGAACCGGTTTGAGAGCTGCAGTGCTCATCGCTGCACGCCGCTGAGTTGTCTTTGTTAGGCTTACCAGAAGAACTGCTCAGATCACATAAATTGCAGCAAAATGAGCGCGATCCAAACTTCACAAGTTGCAGCTCTTCATCAGGCCAGGTTACACACTTCGCATGAACACGTTTAGAACAACTTTCACAGCGGAAAAACTGCTGCTTACCGAAAAACGGGCAGGAGCATAGCAAGCATGCATCCCGACTGGGAGCCATGGTGCGGGACTAATAATAATAATAATAATAATAATAATAATAGTAATAATAATAATAATAATAATAATAATAATAATAATAATAATAATAATAATAATAATAATAATAATAATAATAATCAATCAAACGTTTATATAATGTGCCCAGGAACAACCGTGAGGTCTTTGTACTGGCGCACGGAAAAAAAACGAAAACAATGGCAAATATTCATAATAAAATATCAGGGATAAAAAACGTTATAAAATTTCACATATACAACTATGCGCAGGCAGAAAAAAATGTCAACAGTGTACGAGGCTATGTAAGTACAGTGCAAAGCTCAGAGCAGAACAACGACTGGGAGCTGTGAAAAACATCGAGCTCCAAAAAGTAAGCATTGTAAAGACGTTGTATCCTGTCAATGGTCGAATGTTCACAGAGGTAGGCGGTTACATGAAAAGGTCTATTCCCTCTGGTCAGCTTACGTGGAATTCGGAAATTAAGACAGTTGAGCAGTACAGGGCTAGTACGATACCATGCACAAGCTTGTAAAGAAATAACAGATCAGCGCGATTTCATCGGCAGCAAAGTGATGGCAATAATAATAATAATAATAATAATAATAATAATAATAATAATAATAATAATAATAATAATCAATCAATCAAACGTTTATTTAACGTGCCCAGGAACAACCATAAGGTCTTTGTAGTGGCGCACGAAAAAACAAATAAACAAAGGCCAACATTCACAATAAAATATAAGGGTAAAAAACGTTATAAAATTGCACATATACAGCTATGCTCAGGAAAAAAAAAAGGTCAACAGTGTACGAGGCTATGTAAGTACAGTGCAAAGCTCGGAGCAGAACAACGACTGGGAGCTATGAAAAACATCTAGCTCTAAAAAGTAAGCATTGTAAAGACGTTGTATCCTGCCAATGGTCGAATGTTCACAGAGGCAGGCGGTTACATGAAAAGGCCTATTCTCTCTGGTCAGCTTACGTGGAATTCGGAAATTAAGACACTTGAGCAGTACAGGGCAGGATATGATACCATGCACAAGCTTGCAAAGAAATAACAGATCAGCGCGATTTCGTCGGCAGCAAAGTGATGGCAATGATAATAATCCAGCAGCGTTAGAACGAGATCCAGATTCATTTCTAGCGAAACGATGGTTGTAAATGCTTAGGAATTTTTTCTGGACTCGCTCAATGGCGTTGCTGCTGGAATTAGGAATGCCATTCGAGATCACAGATGCATACTCAAGTTGAGGAAGACATAGCGCGGTGTTTAATTTTCGGAAGGGCATAGGAGAACGAAATTCTCTAGACACTCTGCAAACACAGCCTAGGGTGTGAAGACCCCACAAAGCAACACGCTTAGCGAGAGCAGAAAAGTGTAAGGTGGTATCAAAAAGAACACCTAGATCATTGATATCACATACCTTACAGAACGGCACAGAATTGACAGAATATAAAAATGGCACACTAGATGTTTTTCGAGTGAAACTCATTACCTTGGTTTTTGAAATATTTAGGGAGAAGTTATTGCTCCTGTACCATTCAGAAAATGAACAGAAATCAGATTGCAGCAAGCGACAATCGATAACTGAATGAATTTCCTTAAATATCTTTATGTCATCGGCATACAAAAGCAAAGGAGAATTCCGAATGACAGAAGAAACATCATTAACATAAATTGAAAAGAGGAGTGGGCCCAGTACCGACCCTTGAGGAACCCTACTAGTAGCTTTGTACAAAGAGGACGTTTGGCCATTAACGGCAACATAACATGATCTATCAAGAAGATAGCTGTGGAGGAGATTCACAATTGAAGAATCAACATCAAAGTGTGCAAGTTTATCCACAAGTAGCGAATGGCTGACAACGTCAAAAGCTTTGCTGAGGTCACAGTAAATAGCGTCAACCTGTCCTCTCTGCGAAATAGGCGTGGAGACTTGCATCATGAAACTGGCAAGATAAGTGACACTTGAGCGGACAGCGAAAAAGTCATGCTGATTCACAATCAATGAATTTTTTACATCAAAAGACAATATTTTGTGAAGAGCAAGCTCAAAGATTTTGGATGCGGCACAAATAAGAGAAATAGGGCGGTAGTTCGAGACGTCACTTTTACAGCCAGACTTAAATACTGGGAAAACACGAGCAGTTTTTCACACGCTAGGACAAGTTGAGGTATGCAGACACTTATTAAATATGGTAGTCAATACTGGTACAAGTATACTGCCATAGGCTTTTAGTATGGTAGAGGGCATGCCATCTGGGCCAGCTGAAAAGGATGGTTTCAGGCGCCTAATGCATTCTGAAATGGAATCTTCATCTAATAATAATAATAATAATAATAATAATAATAATAATAATAATAATAATAATAATAATAATAATAATAATAGCAATAATAAGAATAATAATAATAATAATAATAATAATAATAATAATAATAATAATAATAATAATAATAATAATAGCAATAATAAGAATAATAATAATAATAATAATAATAATAAGAATAATAATAATAATAATAATAATAATATCTGGGGTTTAACGTCCCAAAACCACAATATTACTATCACGGACGCCGTAGTTGAGGGCTCTGGAATTTTCGACCACCTGGGTTTCTTTGAAGTGCACCTAAATCTAAGTACATTGGCCTCAAAACGTTTTCGTCTCTATCGAAAATGCAGCCGCCGCCGCCGGGATTCGATCCCGCGCCTTCGGGTCGTAGTTAAGATGGGAATTCCTAAAGAAACACAGCACTCATGGCATTAGCGGCATCTCATTCGTCGACGACAGCCGTTTCTTTGTGTCTAATAAAGAAGCACGGTTGATTCATGCAACCGTGCTTCTTACAGTATACATCAAAATGTGAAACGAAACGGTCTGCTACTTTCTTGACTAGTCCTAGAACAGTACGATTATCGTGTTTCAGCGTGGCAACGTGTTTCACCTTGTTCAAGCGCGAATTTCTGAACACAGAGTCTGGTTGAATACTCGAATATTTTGCGACCGCCCCCGGTAGTGGTGTCAGTCCTCTAGTATTTCACTACTGGATGATTCTTGGTTGCGTGGCTTTGAACCTCTCCTCGACGCTGCGCAGGCCGTCGAAGAGCAAATGGTTGAAGTCTACGACGGTAACGAAGACCACGCAAAGGCCGTATCCTTTCCTACGACCAGATCGGCCGGCGTGGAGACGGACGACGACCCTTGGTTCTAGCCAACTGCACTGTACATAATAAATGCAGTGCACCAGCTCTGCTGTGAGCCAGCCGTGATCGAGTTAGCGCAAGCGCCGATCATTGTTCAATGCGAAGCATTTGTTAGCGAACCTCTGGCCTACGTCTGGGTGCTCTCATGATCGCCTCCTTAACTTGGTGTAGACCAAGATTTGCATGGGAGGGTAAGAGGATTTGACGAACATGATTGCCGGGTCATGACATGAATAACTTTAAAATCCTGTGGCGTACGTCGTCAAACCCTTTCCACTAGACACGTGTGGCACATACCCGTTTACAACGGGCCGCGGTGTACGGGTATGCGCCACAAGTGGTTGACAGTTTATATCTACCCAGGAACGGCGAGAACAGACATTGGTGACCTAAATGCTAGAGCATTAAGGAAAACCAACATCGGCAGCGTTTAACCGAAGAATGGAAAGAATAAAAATTAGGATCCCAGTAGGAATCGAACCCAAGCGTTCTGCGTGGCAATCAGATATTCTACCACAAAGCCAAGTCTGGTCTATAAATTGGTTTGCAAAAACAGCCTACGTAGGCGTAATAGCAGTGCAACGTCATTTGTGGTTGTGGTGCTGGCTATCTAATTTTACAAGAAAGCAATGAACACTACATGATACTCCTACGATGTGTACTCTACGATACAGGCGTCATATCAGATTAACGTCTGTGGTTCTAGTGTTGGCTCCGCTTTTATAGCAGTGTAATAAACATTACGTTTGTATTCCTATGATTCAGCAAGCTATATTGAAGCATTGCTATACCCCGGAGGAATACATTAACGAAAGTTACATATGATATCCACATCACCGCACCGTAAAGTGCACTTCGTCCACCAGAACGACGCAGCGTCCTCTTCATTTCTTACGAGGCTGGGCGATGGCCTCATGCTGACCGAGGATGATGCCAGATTGATTGACAGCCGCTTTGTAGACTAGGCTGCGTATGCCACATACGCCCAGGTAGTCTATGAATGCGACAAACACCATCCACTGATGTTGGTCTACGTAGCACTATCCAGGCCTACCAGCCTCGACGGCCTATACCTCACCAACGCGAAGGGTGGCTTCAGGTTCCGACATGTCGACGGCTCTGTCGACAGACAATTTGTCGACGAAATGACCGAGGCATCCATGAATTCCAGAAGGTCTACTATACCACATACTTCACTACACATGGACCCCTCATCACCACAATCACGACCGGATCCTATAACAAGTCACGACAAGCTGCTGGTGCTCACTGATCACGGTGATGATGCCCTTGTTCAAGAACTGTGAAGAACGTCTTGCACACATGCACACGGGTTCGTGAAACGTGCGTGCGTTCTCGGGACACGTATAAGCACTACATATCAGCTTACCGCTTCTGGTGTTGGCAATACCCACGTTGCCATTGGCAGCGTTACCCAACCGTAAACAACTGGTTATATTACACATATGCGGCTCTTCAACATATATATGTGTGCGTATAAAATTTATACAAATCTTTAGCGTCATTTTGTAACGTGTCGCTCAGTAAACAAAGTTACGCCACAGTCACCTACCCGCCGCATGCTTCGCATAACATCGACTCCCACGGTACGTGGGGTCTGCCGAATTTTTGTTTTAACCGCGGAGTGGCTAAAGCTTTTCGTTGCGCCGGGTAGAGCGCACAGAAGTGAACCGGCACGCGTTCGCTTCGTCCTCTTCTTCATCTTCCGTTTCGGTCCCACAACACGTGCGCCGATTTGTGCAGCCTTGCAATGCAATAACAATTATGCTACGTGAGTAAAAATTACCAGCACGCAACATGTAGTCACGCGACTAAAATGACATAACGTCACGTAAATACTAGGTATGGGACTAAAATAACGTGTATCGAATAACATCTGGTCATGTGACAAAACATGTGACAATACTTAATACCTAGTGACGTGACTAAAGTCACGCAAAATTACGTGAGTAGCCACATGACTAAAATAACTTTTAACATCCCGCAACTAGTCACGTGATTAAAAATCACGTACCAGCACGTAGGAGCTAGTCATGTGACTATAATCACGTAAAACCGGTCACGTGACATGTTCTCGACAAAACCACGTGACATGTGCGAGGTGTGGGATCCGGCTGAAACCAGAGAAGGATAGCCAAGCCTAACTGTACTTAGCACTACTAGCTAAAACTTGGCATCTGTAGCAAAATCTGGGCATCAGTAGCAAAAAATTACAAAAAGCTAGGTTGAACACTAGCCCCGCTGTTGGTTCCAGCCTGGCGCCACTAGTGCAAGCTGCGCACTTCTTTTTTGTTTTTGCATATATCTGAGAAATTCTGATGAGGGCGCAAAATATGATTTTAATCAGTTTTGTTTGCTACGATAGTTCTGTCAAATGGTGGGGGAGCTTTTGACTCGCTGCCTCGCAGTAGTTTAGAGATAAGCCATCACCTTGACACAACTCTCTTTGGTATGTACACTGGGTTAAAAAAGTGACCTGTAATAAGCGGAAGTCGTTATTCATCACCATTGGCTGTGATCGGGAATAAAACTCGCGAGGTACCACATGTTCGCCTAAGACGACTCGAAGCCGAAGGCACCTGCCTTATTTTTTGCCTTCGGAGGCGATCTAATCTCCTGCTCATATAGGAATCTCCCATAAAGTTTGCCTTTGATGCACAGGTCCCAAGATGCAGAGGAGAAATGCATATCTGAACTGCGTAATTCACTACATTATCCTATAAAAGTCCTTCGCGTCACGGAAATCACCAAACGTAAATGGTTATTACCTTTCTACGAATCCCAGTAGTACAGGCATTTGGGCTACTTGGTTCGATGCATTCAATGAAGCTATAGTGCTGAAGAGAGTAGGGCACGTTCAGTCCTTGTCCTTTCCCTCCGTGTTTTCAGTGCTATGGATTCATTGGATTTCAAGAAATGCTCATTTTGCTGAACAGTTTTGAAGCCCCTGTCCAACATAAAGGTGTAACTTTAGCCAGCTGTTTTAGCAGTTTATTTTTCTTAAAATACGGAGGCTGTTTTAGGAGTTTTATTTTTTTCCGTGGAATTTCGGTGTTGATAACATGTTTATTTTTCGTAAATACCCGGTTCTCGGAAACTGCAGGTTTAGATTTGCTTTAATCTCAATGCTCCAAGATCTTCGATTAAATGATTTATCTGAACATGAAAGCCTTAGAACACTCGAAGCGTGTTTTAGTTTTCTGGAAGGATTGAACGCACAAGCCCATATGCACACAGCCACTAATACTTGAATACAAAACGCCTAGCTTTGTGCGTATTACAACCTTAGACCTTGTTCTATTAGACGCAAGTAGATTTTACGATGTCCATATATTCTATGTCGTGTGGCTGCCCCAGCGTCGTCAGGGGACAGCGTATCAAGATGTCTCGAGCCTCCGAGGGCCCTACACGCATTGGCTCCTCTCGCTCCGTGCGCGACAAGCCCATCGGTAAATGTTGGATATGTGCGGTCTACGAGATATTGTTGAACTGAGGTAAAGCTCACACCGGCCAAACCGGCCTATGTATAAATGAACGCTTAGAACCAACTCTTGCGATAAAGCGTGGAGGACGATGAATCAACCTCTATTGAGCCCAAATTATATCGGTGGTGCACGCAGGCACCAGACGGACGGGGTGGTTCCCAAATGAGAAGCGATCTCAAAAACTACGCTAAGTTATCCGTACTACTCGGTCGTCGAAGCTGCCTGAAGGCAAGCGAAGCCATTTTTCACAATCGTTTGCAGCGAAAGAAGTGGATCGGTCCACATCAACGCTAAATTCAGTTCGAAGTGGGAGTCCAAAACCGCAGCCATGTTTTACGTACACTACGTTAACCACGCAAGCACGGTTACGCTAAATCTGCAAAATAGCGTACGTACGGTAAACGCTACGGGTCGTTTAGCGTGCTGCGCATGCTCATTTCGGTCCCCCTATTCCGCTAAACCCGCTAAACTATAACTTTCTAATGTGAACCGTGTACCTATAAAAAATTGTTGCAGTGGCTTAGCTCGGCTATGCCAGGATAACGTAGCGTTAGCAAAGGTTCAGTTGATTGTTCTTATCTTTTCTGATTGTCTAGGAGTAGCTTGGTTATCATGCTTACTGCTGCTCCAATGACAGACACAAGGTATACATATTATGTGGCACGTGTATATTTATTTTGCCAGACAACTTGTTCGGGATCCGATGAGTTAACCTTCTCCGCTCTTCTGCGCTTTGAGCAGCATTTGCGCTCTCCTTCTCCATGGCTAAACCGCAAAGGCAAACGCCAGTCAGAGACCTTATAAAGCTGCTCTAGCGCAGTGTCAGACGGCGACTGCACAGCGAACGCGAACAGCTGCGCGCGCGCCGGCGCCAGTACGTCTACGACGTCAGTCCTCTGGAAAGCGCAGACCGGCGGCAGCGAGTCGCGCGCGGCAGCGGCGGAGTGCGCGGGAGGTGCCCGCTCCAATGCGCCAGCTCTGTGACATCACTGATCCTCGCGCATGCGCAGCACGGCTCTTGAGGAGCCACGCGAAACTGGTTCGGCTAGGCCAGTGTAGCTAACGCTACGAAAAGTCTCAGCCAGTTCTTTCTGAACAGTGAGCGACGCATGTGGTGGAAGTGCGTCACCTGCCGCTGCTGCTAAACGAGCTGCCCGAGCTAGAGTCGCGGGAAAATTTCAGAGTACCGCAAAGGTAGGCTGCACGCGGGCAAAATTGGGCGGTGGTCATCCCGTACGTACATGCGGTTTCCCATCGAATCAAAAACGCAGCAGGACGTGCCGGTGTGCAGGTCGTGTTATCGGCCCCCCGTAAACTGGGGTCTTTGTGCAAACGTGGGAACGGAACCCACTGTGACCACGATCCCTGCAGGAAGAACCACGTGTCGCCTCTTGTGGAATGCCAAAGTGGTGTAGTGTATGAAATTGCCACCACTTGCGGCGGGACGTACATCGGCCAGACCGGACGATGCCTAAACGACCGCCTGCGGGAACTTGCGAACAACGTGAGGAATAAGCAAGGCAGTAATCTTGCGATCCACTGTGCCAAATGCGGATGCGCACCTCTGCTTCAAGACACCAAGGTACTACGCAAGTACAATGACAATCGCGCTCGAGAAATTTTCGAGACTTTCACGATGATGCGCAAAGGCTCAGTGTGTGTTAGCGCCCCGTCACTCACCCTGTCTGACAAGGAATACAGTTTCGTACAGCAATCTTAACTATCTACACGCTTGTTTTTAGTACCTCGTGCATCAGCATCCATCTCCCTCCCTCTATCTCCCCCCATCCCTTCCTTTCTTTCATAAGGTATATATTTGTGCAAGCACAATAAAAGCTTTGTTGGCAGTCAGCACCCGTCCTCGTTTGATGTTTCTTTTGTCCATGTCTAAATAAGCGCTGTCTTTTTAAGATGAATCCGTACCAACGATCTCCCATCCAAACTCTTCTAGATCATCGAGACGGATAAGTTTTCGGCCCTACTTTTGTCTTTTTTTGCAGCTTTGACCTTTTTTGCAGTTCAGTGTCGGTGTTTGTGGTGTCTTCATTTCCCTCTTGTGTCCGTGTTTGCACGCCCTGGCTCTTTAACATGGCCCTACATACGTTGACGCGTCGCCCTCCATGCGCGACAAGCCCCTTGTTAAATGTGTCTACAAGATAGGTGGTGGTGATGGTGATGTTGCAGCAGGCGGCGTTAGCCTGGCCTGCATGGCCGGCAATTGTTCCGCCTGAACATCTCCTGAATTGGAAGCGTCTGTCACGACATGTTGGACAGCACAGTGTCTCGCAGGAAGACATCGGACAAACTAGCTGATGTATGATTGAACGCTTAAGACAAGCCCTTTCGATAAAGCTTGGAGCAGGGTCATATTGGCCGTTAAAATCGGAGTTTATTAGAGAAATCCGAATTTCCAAAATTCTACAGCCTGATATCTTTTCGTTTGCTTCGGATTTATCCGAAAACGCGGTGCCCTAGGTTTAACTAGTGAGGGTTGTATCCGTGCTGTTGCAGGCACAGCTCGTATATCAGTGTCACTTTTGCGTAAATATTTCCCAGAACCTCTCATCGAGACCAAACCACCGAAACCACCGAAACCAAAGCTTATCATAATGTGGGTTTGCATTCGACATGCTTGAATTGAAACTATGTGCGTTGCTCATACTTCAAAAGCCCCACACTGCGTCAGGAACAGTGCACTCATAATCGTACACAAACGAGTTGTTTGAACAACGCACATTGCCAGGCCTTCTCACACGTCCCTAACAGCCCTAGCGTGCATCATTGCCCATGAGAAGTTGGCTCCATCGACAGGTTCTTGCTGCCCATTTGTTCACGTGCAGCCGATGATAACATTGGGTTCTAGGCTTAAAATTTCTTTCGGGACAGCGTAATGCTCTCCCATAGTAGAGTCGATCGTACCCTTACTCGTCGAACATTTGTTCTGACCATACGCTCTACGCGAAAGAGGATGCTCGTTCTTACGCAGCACTAACACTCGCTCTTATGAGGGGACGCTCTGGCGTAGTTGCATGCTCAGTACTTCATGCATTTATTCTAACCATACGCTGTATGCGAAAGGCAGCGTTCGTGCGTACGTAGTACTGAAAGCCGCTCTGTTTAGGGGCCGCTCTGCTATAGTTGCGTACTCAGTACCTCATCCGAGGTACACTTTTCGAGCAAAGAATCTCCTGACTTCAGTCTAAAGCTAGTGTTGCTAGGCAGCGCGTAAGGCCGACATCAGGAATTTGACATTTAAGGAAAATTTCCACTTGACGAACATTCATTAGCTAACGTTGGGCACTTCTAGAGGCTGAAGAACGCAGTAGAGAACGTGCAACAAGTCATGCCAATTCACCCCGAAAACAGTGTTCTGGGGGCAGCCGTTACTATACTAAAACACAACGCTGACGTTTGGAAATTGCATTTGCGCATAGCGAGAAAAATAAAGAAATAAATAAAAATAAATAAATAACTAACTAACTAACTAAATAAATAAATAAATAAATAAATAAATAAATAAATAAATAAATAAATAAATGAAGTCGTAGGCCAGGTGCGGGTGCTCCAAGCTTCTCTTGCCCCCATTTGCCCTATTGGACAAGGGTTCTCAATTTTTACCGGTCTCCCATAGTGACGGTAATTGTATTCTAAAGCGTATTCATACCTTTCCGATACTGCTTGCAGCTTTTTCCGCGCAGCCCGTTAAGTTCTCAGCCAATTTTAACTACAGAGGAGTTAGAAGAATGATGTGCTTTTTAAGTGAGAACACTTTAGCGGCCCGGCCCGGCTTCTCGTGCGTCCACGCATCTCAAGTGGCGTGACCAAGGTCTCAGTAGAGCGCTCAACACTGCCCACAAAAAGGCTAGCAATGCTCAAAACAGGGTCCTGAAAGAACGAACAAGGTATCAAATGATACAATTAACAGAAATAGCCAAGAAGTAATCGTAATAAATGACGAAAAATCACCGAAAACTATTTCGGAAACCCGCGGCTGACTTCGGGTCTAAGCAAGAGAGGGCGCCACCGCCCAGTAGAGCGAGCGAATACCGCTGCCCCAACGTTTCGCCGCCGCTGCATTGCTCCATCTCACGGGGGAACAACGTTACGGAACTCGCTGCAGACCATGCGTATCTCAACTGTCGTAACAGGCAGGGAGCCGATTAAGCGCTACAAAAAGTAGCGAGTTTGCAAATATCCCTAACAATGTTATACTCGTGCAGGGGAAGCCCTCCGTCCTTGCTTCAAACATTGTCGTCATCGATGCTTGTGAGCGGAGGAGTGGGAACTGTACGAACGGAAATTGCTAGGTGCTCACACACTTATTGAGGTTTCACAGTAGTGAGGCTGCCAACTACGTTTTCTTTTTTTTACGGACATCTGTGTTTGACACTGCTAGACTAATCTTCACTCTTCATTGTTTTCATTGTGAAGCCGAAAACCCTACGTGCAGCTACGTGAGGTGAAAAGGTCTACGCCCGGCATCCATCATCACGGCGCACTTGGTCACCTGACGTCAGCGCGTTGAGCGGCACACACAGGTTTCCCAGAGGTGGTGGCGCCACTTGTGTCGGAACATTACCGACGATTCCGTTACCTTCTAATGCCAAATGCGAGCGCAGCTGCACGGGTGCTTTCACTTTGCGACACACTGAGGCAACGAATGTGAGAAAGTTATATGTGTGATTTTAGGAGTCTCTACATCGATGTTGCAATATTCAGTGTATTCCATTCATCATCACTAACCAAACATTTATATTCATGAAACTATTTGGGTACACCTAGTTTTTGCGGTAGTGAACACGCATGACTTCATAATGCGACTGGCGAAGCGTAGGTGGTCTCTTTTGCGCCAATGAACGCAGCTTAGCTTGTCGCGAGCCCTTACGCCTGGCGAAGATATGCGTCTCGCTACGCATATATTGAGACGTATAACTATATGCAAAATGAACATGTATGGTATATTGAGGCGTAAAACTACATGCTGAATGAGCATATATGTGTGTCATAAACGCACTTTCTCTTTTTTAACTATAGTTTTGTCTTGCCCTACGCAGATGATTGACGTAATTTCCACTCAGTTCTTTTTGGAGTTATTTGATTGCGGCGCCCTAAGAATGGAATAAATACTAGAAGCGAGTGAAGCAGCTGCCACACGTAGGGTTTATTTACAGCCAAAATGACCAATCTCTAAACTTATTTCACACCGCGGTTTAAGAAAAGGCCAACATTGTGAAATGTTATCGTAATTGTACTTTCTGGCCTCTAGCCTGAAAGAACTACCACATGATTATGATGTAAGCCTGTGTCGGAATCTCCCAAATAATATCTATCTCCTGTGGTTCTTTAACGTTCTCCTCGCCCTAAGCAAACCAGTGTTCTCGCATCTTGCAGCATAGAAATGCGTTCACAGTGTCCAGGAATCGTACCCGCGCCCTCGAGCTTAGCAGCGCGATAATATGTACCCGCTGAGCTACCAAGGCGTGCGTAAAAAAATTGAAACGCTGTAACATTTTTTTGCAACCATAGTCTCAATTCTGTATTTTTACTTACTGAATCAGTGTGGCACAAAGAGAAACGATTCCAACATCCTCATCGCTGGTAGACGTCTGAAGGAGTACGCGTACGACCGCATCGAACGCGGAGCTTATAAATTATGATAGAAAATTGAATTATATATATATATATATATATATATATATATATATATATATATATATATATATATATATATATATATATATATATATATATATATATATATATATATATATATATATATATATATATAACCAATCCATGAATTAACAAGGGTAGTGGACAACATTTTAACAGAAGCTGTTCTTAGTGAAGACCTCTCCGTTCTGCGAGGGTGAGGGCAGACGATGTCGAGGCTCGGAAAAGGGCTGAACCTTCCAGAAACGCGCCAAGATGTGGTGAGGTTCAGTGTTCATGAGTTCGCGCTTTCAGAATGGCCAACATTTCTCGTTCTCCTGATGAAGAAGCGGCCCGACGGGAGCTTTAGCGAGAGCTGACGCGAGAACGGGCATGTCGTCGCCGAGCCAACCACGATCTTCTCGCAAGAGAGACTGAAGCTAAGCGCCAGCGAAGGGAAGAGTTGAAAAACGCAGGAGTATGATCGCCTGATGAAGGAGGGGCATCAGCTTCGCTGTTTCGACAGTGTTCGTGAAGTTGAGCTGGCTGGATTTTTTTAAAATTTGATGGGATTTTTAAATATTTGAGAAAGAGTTGACCTTCGTACCCCACTCCATACTGATTGAAAAACTACAATGGTATAATATTAAAACATTACTTATCACTTGCATTAAGCGGTAATTAACAGCGCGAAGTAAAACGGTACTTATTAACAACTTGCGTTCACATAAGCTTCGAGTAACTTCAGCCAGAGTGGAAGGTTCTCCTATGGGCCCTTTATTTTTTTTAACTTTTCTGTACGACATCAGTAACAATATAACGTCTTGTGTGCAATTATTCAAAAACTACTGCCGTATATACAGAACAACTCTAGCGAGTGCGTTTCTTTGCAGGCGGAAATGAACAAATTTCGTGGTTACAAATTTATAACATGCACATGAATTTTGAGAAAACTGGAAGAATGTATTTCACCCCAAAACGTAAAACTGATTAATACGTCTTAATTAGAGGCACGTGGTCCCTCATGCATTTGCCTAATGCGACTCGAATTCGAAAGGAATCTTGTTTTTCTTTTTCAGTCGATTGTATTATGGTCTCCACAGTCTTTTGAGCCTCGGTGATAAATGCATATTTAAATAAACCGCACCACAAATATATTACATTAACAAGTGTATAAAATATTTGTGCACAAGTAAGCCATTCAAAAATCACTTTTTTCCGCGCATAATTTCAGCCTGGAATCGCTTAACGGGGGATGTTGCCGTCCATTACGTCTGACACTATTTCCTACTTGTAGCTTTAACATTATGTTTGTAACAGTATAGTTAACAATATTGTTATTCCAAATAGTAATCACATACGTTTTAATCTAGTATCGTGTGTTTGCTGTTTACATGAAATGACATGATCTTTCCCTCTGCAAAATAAACCTGTACATATATGCCACTAGCACAAAATTATGTAATATGTTAACCCCCTCTGTAACACCCTTGGCGCGATGTGGTATCAAACTCATGCACTCACCCTCATGCATTCAGCTAAGGTGACTCGAACGCGAAAGACATCTCCTTCTTCATTTTCTTGTCAGTCGATGTATTATTCTGCCCCGCCCTGCTCTGAAAGCTTTCTGCAACAAACGTGGTTTCGCACGGCCTCTGAAACCGGCCCACCTTTCACCAAGCTACGATGTCATGTGGTAACATTATCGTGTGACGGCGCTGTATGACCCCATAATGACGACATGATGACGTAACAAAGTTTGGCTATATGTGAAGTCGTGACGACATCATATACTGACGTCGTCAGGTGATTCTTTTGCATTGTTCGTGTTGACGCCGTGATGAAGCCCTGCCGACGCCGCGGCTGCTTTTCGTGTTTGATGCGGCATCTAATAGTTTTGTCTTGATGTTAATAGCTGGGGTTTTACTTGGGAAAATCGCGGTGCGATTTATGAAACGCATTTTAGTTAGGCTGTTGATATTTGGGCCATGAATTTAAATTCCTTCAACGTGCGCTGATGAAAATTTCGTGAACAGGGTGCTTGCTGGAACGACGTTTCGACATGCGTGTTCTTCAAAGCTGCAAATGCTTAAATTAGCGCGATGGTTCATATGCCTCCTGCCCTCTCTACAAACCCAAACAAAGAAGGAGGAGACAGCAACTGCTAAAGGCGTGGTTGGAGTGGGGGAGAAAGAGAGGTCAGCGTATCGAATTGGATGAGTATAAAAAAAACAGGACTATTGTTTGCGAAACAGAAAAAATGCGAGGTCGGGGGTGGGGGTATGTAGACGTTTCAATGAATTATCAGAAGGAAGCACCACTTGAAAATGATAATTTCGCGGGGATAAGCACGGGCACGTTTGAAATTTCCTGAAGGAGGACTGAACTCTCATTGGTGTTTATTGTAGATATACCATGTCGGATTGATTCAAGGGTCCCCCTTGGAACGTTTATGCCTGTGGACTGGAGTGTATTAAACTTGTGAAGAAGGTATGACTCTGAATATTTTTTCTTTCGGGTAGTAAAAGTTTGACTGAGGTATGTAAAGTTTGAGATCGCCGAAATTGTGACCTGCTACATTAAACTGCTGTGTGACTGATTTCGTTAATTTCTGCGCCATGGCCCCACGATGCCCGTTCAATCTAACATTCACAGGCTCTATTGTTTCGCAAATGTACTGTTTGTGACAATATAGACATTCAAAGCTATAGATAACGTTTGAACTAGTGCATCCAAAACTAGATTTTGTACGACGGACGTAATATATTCTGATGCTTTTAATTTTAACGTCATCTCGAAGATGTTTGCAAGTCTTACATCTTGGACTAGAAGAAGGTATTATGTGGGCAACGGAATGAGGGTTTACTCTTGTATGCATTAACATATCTTACAGTTTCTGTTGCGGCGAAACAAGACCTTTGGTATTTCGGGAAACGCTTTTGCAATTCACTTTTGCTTGGTAACATTGGATAATACTTGCGGAGGATATTATTTATGTTTGGGAGCGTATTTTAGTATTTGGTTATCAATGCTTGTGACTGGTTGGGCTGTGCAACGGGTGCTCTTCCAGCTCTCGCTAATTTCCTGTGTAATTCATATACAAGGGCATTCTATATCATCTACATCAAAATGCTCGGTCGGGATCGAACTGGCGACTTTCGGGTGAACTACCGAGCACCGCAACCACATTACCACAGGTACGGATGACCCGGCATAAGTATCTCCCATACAGGTTGCCGTCAACTACATGTTTTCAACCAAGAACTTGTGGCAGAAATGTATATCTGCACAGAGAAACTCATTGCCTAAAACATATAAAAGGTCTCCGCGTTGCGGCTACGCCCAAACGTAAATGGTAACTACTTTTCTGGGAATCCTCTTTGTATTGCACAGCTTGGTAACCACTGTCAAACATAAAGAAGTAAAGTAGGAAGTGTGTAAACTGATATATTGTAAGCTCACTCCCTCCCTTTAGCGCGTACTGGGTGTCGCAGCTAACAAGCACCAATATTATAAAAAAAAGCCATGCGCTAGGGCCATGTCCTATCTGCTGCATATTAGTGGTACTCTTATGTAAATACAACCTGTATATTTTTCATTGCTAAGCGATAACTTATTCTTAAATTTAACGAGCGAGCAGTTTTATTCTTGCTGGAATGGGTAAAATATTAAGTTCAAGCTGTAGGCTGCCTCAAATCAATCAAGAATCAAAGCTGTTTCTTGTGCTAGCATCTACATGCTTGTTTTTTGCGGGAAAAAAACACAGGCCTGCGAAACACACAAAGCATGAAATACATGCGCGCTTCCCCGCCGCTACTCAAGCGATTAGAAGCGTTCTTTGATTGATTGACGGCTGCGATGGTTCAATAACGGCCGCTGTTCATTGTGCAGGACTTCATGGTAATTGAGAGACGCGCATCAAAACACGACCCGACGCGGCCATCATCGCGCGCGAAGCCTTGTATAGTGTGGTAATGAACGAACGCTTCCGTGTATTAACCAAAGAACGCTTGAAAGCACTTGCTTGGAGCGTTTCGCGGGGTTTTGTTTTAACTCCGTAAAAACAACGAGGCGGTATTCAGCGTGACATAAACGCGTGATTCTGGGGTTATTCGAGGCGGCCTACAACATAAAGCTGGCGTTTTAGGGATTCAGGCAAGAATAACCCAACGCCGCCTATGTAGAAGCATTTGCTTCAACTTATCGTAAATGAAAGCACGTAAACAC
The DNA here is from genome assembly GCF_013339695.2 of Rhipicephalus sanguineus. NCBI lineage: Eukaryota > Metazoa > Arthropoda > Arachnida > Ixodida > Ixodidae > Rhipicephalus > Rhipicephalus sanguineus. The sequence goes on along the minus strand of NC_051185.1, from coordinate 88,017,000 downwards.
GTGCGCTCAGAATTCGTAGACAGTATAGTAATCGTCGGTGACATTTTTGTCTGCACATATATCTGAGCAATGCTGATTAGTGCGTAAAGAATGATTGTTGCGAACGTTGTTGCGGGCGCCCAACTAAATCTGTCTATTTTCACTTTTTTTTGCTAGAATATAGTGTCAAATGGTGGCAAGATTTCTTGACTCGCTGCCTCGGAGTAGCTTACCCCAAAGCGTTCACCTTGAAAACTAGTACAGTATGTGTTCTTGGTTAACAAAATCACCTGTAATAATGCGAATCGGCTGCGACTAGGTGTAACACTCACAAGGCCTCTCATGCCATTCGCCTTAGCCGACTAGAGGGGAAAACCATCTACTTCTTGCATGTCTTCTGAGATGTTGCATTCACCTTCCCTGCCTCCAGCTAAGAATTTCTACACCATTTTCTACACCAATTTCTACACCAATTTCTACACCAATTTCTACAGGTGGCACACTGCCTCCAGGCTCCGAGGCATTTTTAATTTTTTCGCAGCTCACCTGGTTTTGCAATGCCTCCGTGATCGGTGCACCTTTGACCAAGCCACAATGTCATGTGATGACTTCCTCTTATGACGTCACGTTATTCGACCTCACAGCGACGTCAAGATGAGGTCAGAAAATTTAGTTATATGTAAACTCATCATGGTATAATATCGTGACATCGTGGTATGATATGGTGACATTATTGCGTGAGTCGTGTTTATGCCGACACCGCCGTACGCCGACGCAGGCGGTCGCTTGTCGCGTTTGATGAAGTATCTCAGGATTTCATCCTAATAATGATTGATGTGGTTTTACTTCCTAAAAGCACAAATGATTTCTGAGGTTTATCAAAATGCGACCGCCGCGGCCGCGATCTCGCCCGCGGCTTTCGTGCCGACAACCGAGCACCGTAACCACTGTACCATGGATGCGGACGATGCACAGGTTTTCAACAAAGATCCAGACTCAGAAATGCATATCTGAACAGCGTAATTAACAGCCCTATATAAAATTCCTTCGCGTCACGGAAATGACCAAACGTAAATGGTTCTTACCTTTCTAAGAATCCCAGTAGTACAGGCTTTTGCGCTACTTGGTTGAATTCATTCAGTGAAGCTATACCGCTCAAAAGTGTAGCGCACGTCCAGTCCTCTTCCTTGGTCTCTGCGTTGCTATAGTGCTATTGATGCAGTGGATTTCTACGAATCCTCTTTTAGGGGCGAAGCTCCTTAAGGCGGCACCCGTTCGTCCCTCGTAGTCGTAGTCGTAGTGCGTAACCAGTCTTACGCTTTGACCTCCAAGGTGGTGCCGGTGGGAGATTTTTCCTGTGCGTTGTTGAACAATAAAAAATTCGCAGCGGTAGCTAAAAGCCGACTTCTTCTGTCTCTCATTCCCATTAGCAGCCATTGTTTACCTCCAAGGTAGTGCCTGGTGAGATTTCTCCTGTGCGTGATTAAACAATAAAAATTTTGTTCAAAACGCCGTTGATTGATGAAATAAACCAACGAAAGAGGCCAGATGTTTTCTAAAAAAAGCAAAACGAAAGAACGCTAGATGTTTCTAAAGCAAAACGAAAAGACGCCAGCTGCTTAACGAAAGACGCCAGATGTTTTCTAAAGCAATGGTTTTCTAAACAATGAAAATTCACAGCGTACATGTAAAATTAAACTGAGCTGCAAGTCGTCATAACTCATCGAACCTTTAGTATAAACGCGCCCGATCTCACGTCGGTGATGATGTACTGGGCAGAATTCACGGAAGATTCACGGTTTGCCGATGAACCTCCGCAGCTTCGCCCACTCATCATCATTCACTCCGTGGATATACTGTGATTTTTTTTTGCGCCGCTTTGCGCTTTCTTTGAACCTCAATATCGGCGTTTGTGATGTTTTCACTTCTCTCTTTTGCCCGTGTTTGCACGCCCGGTCTCTTTAACATGGCCCCGCATACGTTGACGCCTCTTGCCCCGTATGCGACATGCCCTTTGTTAAATGTACGAAGGGTGCGGTGTACGAGATACTGTTGACATGAGGGCAAGTTTACATTGGAAAACCTGGCCGATGTATGAATAAACGTGTAGGACAAGCCCTTTGGATAAAACGTGGAACAGGGCCATATTGACACTTAAAATCGGAGTTTATCGGATAAATACGTAGTGCCAAAAATTTTGCAGGGGGGTACTTTTTAGTTTTCTTCGGGTTTATCCGAAAACACGGTGGCTTAGGTATAACCAATGAGGGTTGTAAGTATGCTATTGTAGGCAGAACTCGTATATCAGCGTCACCCTTGCGTAAATATTTGCCTAACCCTCTCATCGAACGACGGCTTTAAAACGCCGGGCTCCACCAAAATCAAAACTCATGATAAAATGACTTTGCATTCGCAGTGCTTGAATAGCAACTATGTGCGTTGCTTAGAGTTAAAAAGCACCACATTGCTTCAGGAACAGTGCACCCATAATCCTACACAAAAGATTTGTTTTAGCAAAGCTGATCGCCAGGGCTTTTCACAATTTCCTAGCAGCCCTAGAATACATCATTGACCACGCAACGTTGGCTCCATAGACACTCTCATCTTGTGTATGTGGCGCCATTTGGTTTCAAGCATAACACTTCAGGCATCTTCAGGAGCTTAATGCTCTCCTAAGTATAGTACGTCATATTTTGTATCGTCGAACAGTTGTTCTAACCACAGGCTCTATGCGAAAGGCAGCGTTCATGTGTACGCAGTACTAAAACTCGTTGTTATTAGGTGCCATCTCTGATAGTTGCATACTCAGTACTTCATGCGACGTCCACTTTTCAAGGAAAGCTTGGCTTGAATGAACTCTGAAACAAGCGTTAGAAAAAGCACTCCTCCCCCACCGCTGGCGCGCACCCGCCGCTGTGGTCTAGTGGTTATCAAATCAAATCAAGTGAAACTTTATTTCGTCCACAAGTGTGTGTGTTGTGGAACACAAGGGCTCTAGAAAAAGAGGATCTATCCAATTGAGAAGCCTTGAGCCCCCGTTTTACATGGCATACAGCGAGAGCGTGGAAGTAAATATACAGTACTCATATAATACAATACTTATACGAACACAATACTTATACTAACACTATATTACAATACAATATTTACAACAAACACTATACAATACGATATATACACACTGTCTAATGATAAATCATTTAGACTACCTCGAGATCAGAATCAGCATTCTTTTATGCAATTTAAGAAAACTGAAAAAAAGGACAAAAGAAGAACGGAAAACAGTAAACATTGAAACTCGATGTACAGAATCTGTACTTTTTTCAAAAAAGAAAGGGCATCAAACCTTGGCGACAAAGAATGCTTCGATTGCACTGTTCCCAGTTGTCTCTAAATTGAATTCACATTGATGGAGTTCATTTAACAACTTTGAAAGCGTATGACGAAGCATTTGTTTCGTTTGCATAATGCGTGAAAAAGGTATCTTTCAGATATCATCATTGCGTGAATTATAAGAACTTGTGAGCGGTGAGCGGTGTCTACTCAGAAAATGTACGAAGTAGCACGTCTGTATCGTGCTTGTACTTTCTGGCTAGACTTAATGGATACAAATTGTGTGCGGACGTGATGTTATAATTGATAAGCAGGGGGCTTTTGTGTGCACACTTTTTTCCGCGCACAGAATGCGGCGAAGTGCTTTCTTTTGTAATACAAACAGGTGGTTCAGGTTTGTTAATGTTGTTGTGCCCCAGAGTAGACAGCAATAATTTAAGTGAGAAAGACATTGTGCATTATAAATATAAACCTTGACAACTATTGGCGAGTGGAATTTGAATTTCGCGGAAATTCCTACTGCCTTTGCTACCTGTGTAACAACATGATTTACATGAATGTCCCAGGTGATTTTACTGAGTCAATAATCTGTATACGTGAGTTTCCTAAAGTAAGATTGGAAGTGGGTGCTACAGGCAATAGTCGGGGTGTGAAGATAATAGCTTTTGTTTTGGCTGTGTTGATTTCAAGGGAATTGATTGCGCTCCACTTGTGTAAGTCGCACAGAGCTATGTTAACGGCATTTTGAAGAGTTTCGTGAGAATTGCTGAGAAACAAAGTAGTTGTATGATCTTCAAAAGCTATGTACATTGCTGCATGATTAATTTTTGAAATGACATTCATATAAAAGGTAAACAATAGTGGTCCAAGTATGCTTCCTTGAGGTAGACCTGAGGTAATTGCCTTGTGCCGAGATAAACTGCGTTGAATACAAATACATTGCATTCTATGTTGCAGGTAGGACGTTATAAGAGCGAGCGGTGTGCCTCTAATTCCACATAATTCAAGTTTTTTAGTAACTTTTAAGTGGTTGAGACGGCCAAATGCCTTAGGAAAATCAATACCACCCATTAGACATTTTTCATGGAAAGGTTTCTGTACCAGGCCCAGCGAGCCGCCGTGGCCAGGGGGGCTCTGAAAGAGGGCTCCACCTAGAATTAGCCACGTACTCTAATTCGGCAATAAAGTTTATTCTCTCTCTCTCAGAATGATTTCTTTTTGCATGACAAAAGCAAGTTCAGTTGATCTCCCTTTTCTGAATTCAAATTGAGTTGGGCTAATTAAATTCTGCTTGTTGGCGAACCCAATGACTCTGGGGTAAATTATCTTTTCTAAGCCTTTGAGAAACACGGGCAGTATGAAAATCGGTCTGTCATTTGATAAGCTATTTTTTTCTCCACGTTTGAATATTGTAATAACTTTGGCTACCTGCATTTTCTGCGGAAAGACACCTGAAGAGCGAGAAAGATTATAGATATGCGTGAGCTGTGGCAGTATGATGTCAAGAACATACATGACTGACCTGATTTTAATGCTGTGAATATCGCATGATATTGTTACGGAGAGGAAGTGAGGTTACAAGTGGTCTACTTGTCTTTGTTACCTTGACGATGTGATTGTCTTTTCTTCCACCTTCGACAGCCACCTGACGCGTCTCGCTGCAATTCTCGCAGTCTTCAGAACAGCCGGACTTCAACTGAATTCCAAGAAATGCCAGTTTGGACGCCGGGAGATTACCGTGCTGGGTCATCTTGTAAACGCTGACGGCGTCCAACCAGATCCTGAAAAGATCCGCGCTGTTCGCAGCTTTCCTGTGCCCCGCTCTACTTCTGACGTGCGGAGCTTCATCGGCCTATGCTCTTACTTTCGTCGTTTTGTGAAGAACTTCGCCGACATTGCTAGGCCACTAACAGATCTGCTGAAGAAAGACACCACATTCTCATGGGGCCCTGAGCAGGCTCAAGCGTTCACCGCTCTCATTGGCTTCCTGACTACTCCCCCCGTACTTGCCCACTTTGATCCATCTGCTCCAACAGAAGTTCGCACCGACGCCAGCGGGCACGGTATCGGCGCAGTTCTCGCTCAACGGCAGCACAGTCAACAGTGCGTTCCCCCGAGAGAAATTATTCCATCACCGAAAGAGAGTGCTTGGCTTTAGTCTGGGCTGTCGCAAAGTTCCGGCCATACCTATTTGGCCGCATGTTCTCCGTCGTTACAGACCACCACGCTCTCTGCTGGCTCACTTCTCTGAAGGACCCGACCGGACGTCTTGGTCGCTGGGCTTTGCGGCTCCAGGAATTTTCGTTCACAGTCACCTACAAGTCTGGACGTTTGCACAAGGATGCAGACTGTCTTTCTCGTCATCCGGTGGATCCTCCTGACCCCGCTGCGCATGATCCGGACAGCTGCGTAATGGCTTTTACTGATGTGAGCGACATGCGCATCGAACAACGTCGGGATGAGTCATTGCGCACCATCATCGATGCCATCCAGTCTGGCAGCACCGACGCCGCATTCCGTATGTTCGTGTTGCATAACGGCATCCTCTACCGCCGCAACGTCAGCATTGAAGGCCCTGAGCTCCTCCTTGTCGTTCCTCGCCATCTACGGCCCGTCATACTTGAACAACTTCAAGACGCACCGACGGCGGGACATCTCGGAGTTTCGCGCACATACGACCGCGTGCGACGTCGGTTCTTCTGGCCTGGGCTATACCGCTCCGTGCATCGTTATGTTGCTACTTGCGACCTATGCCAACGCCGGAAAAGGCCTCCTCTGCCGCCTGCTGGATTTCTACAACCAATTGAAGTTCCCTCGGAACCATTCCATCGCGTCGGCCTTGACCTGCTTGGCCCTTTTCCGACGACGACTTTGGGAAATAAGTGGATCGCGGTCGCTACAGATTATGCGACACGTTACGCCATCACGAAGGCCATGCCAACTAGTTGCGCCACTGACGTCGCGGATTTTCTTCTTCACGACGTCATCCTCCTCCACGGTGCACCCCGACAGCTGCTGACGGACCGCGGCCGCTCTTTCTTGTCCAGAGTTGTCGACGACCTACTTAGATCTTGTGCCACAGAGCACAAGATCTGTCTACCGCCTACCATCCACAGACTAATGGACTTACTGAACGTCTTAACCGCACACTCACAGAGATGCTTTCCATGTACGTCCTCTCAAGATCATCGCGACTGGGACGCCACGTTGGCCTATGTGACTTTTGCATATAATTCCTCTAGACATGACACCACGGGATTTTCACCTTTTTATCTTTTGTATGGTCGCCACCCCATATTGCCGTTTGACACCGTCTTACCTTCCGCGCCATCTGTTACCATGTACGCTCACGACGCTATTGACCGGGCTCACATGGCTCGTCAAGTCGCCCGATCTCGTCTCGCCACGTCGCAGGAGATGCAGAAAGCCCGCTATGACCACCGGCATCGTATATGAAGTTTGCCGCAGGTGGTTGGGTGCTCCTTTGGTCACCATGTCGCCGTGTAGGGCTCTCCGAGAAACTCCTGTCCCGCTACACAGGACCCTACCAAGTCTTGCGTCAAGTTAGCGACGTGAATTACGAGATTGCGCCGTTGCACTTCGATTCGTCAAGTACGCCACCTGTTGACATTGTGCATGTTTCGCGGATGAAGCCCTACTTCTCTCGCAATTCATCGCCGGACCTGCGCCGAGACGGCGCTACAACGCCCGGGGGTCCTGTTACGGAGAGGAAGTGAAGGAAGACGAAGAGCTGAAGAGCCTGACTGGCGCGCGAGTGTGGCGGTCAGCCATCTTGACTCTTTTACTGATTCCTCTCTGTAAATACATATTTTATATACTCATACCACCCCGTATCAATATCGTGTTATAGTGCCCAAATGCTGACTCGAAGCTCGCGGGATCGAATCCGGGCCGCATTTTCGATGGAGACGAAAATGCCTGAGGCTCATGTGCTTTGATTTAGGTGCGCGGTAACGAACACCCGGAGGTCAAAATTGCCGGAGCTACGGCGTCTCTCATAATCATATCGTGGTTTTGGGATATGAAACCCTAACAATTATGATTATTACACAGCTAGCGTGCGCGAAAACTTTCAAAATAAAACAAAACAAAGTTTCTTTCAGGGGCTGGGGTTCGAACCTGGGCATCCATGCTCGAAAAGCGAGTGCCTTTACCAATAGGCCCGGCCCCATGCTTGCCCAACGGGAACTGAGCTGAAGCACATGAAAGGGTTCTACATATTACGCAAAAGAACACCTGGGAAGTAGGGAAGTTGCTATGGTCGTTCCATTATATATTTTGCGTCGGCAGACATAAAGCATTCTGCTGGACCGTGCGTAAGGCCAGTATCAATTATTACGCATTTAAGGAAAATTCCGATATCGAGAAAATTCATTTGGTAACGTTGGGCCCTTCTGGAGGCTGACCAACGCAGGAAATAACGTGAATGAAGCCATGCCAATTCAGCCTGAAAACGGCCTTCTTGGGACAGCCGCTACAGTATTAAAACAAAACACTTATGTTTGGAGAGAGCACTGCGCACTGCACACAGCGAGAGAAATAAATAAATAAATAAATAAATAAATAAATAAATAAATAAATAAATAAATAAATAAGTAAACAAATAAATAAATAAATAAATAAATAAATAAATAAATAAATAAATAAATAAATAAATAAAGGCAGTAGGCGACGGACGCCCACTCCAAGCTTCGCTAGCCCGCATTTGTTCTATTTGGAAGGGCTTCTGAATTTTTTCCGGTCTCCCTTAATGAGCGCTAGTTGCATGCTAACGCGTAGTCATACCTTTCGAAGACTGCTTACCGCTTTTTTCCACATAGCGCGTTTTGTTGTCAGCTATTCTTAACTACACAGGAGTTAGAAGACTGCAACGTGATTTCCAACTGCGGAGCATTTTAGGGGCCCGGCTGCTCGTCCATCCATGCATTTCATATGGCGTGACCACGATCTCAGTAAAGCGCTCAACACTGGCCATGACGAGGCTACCAATGCTCAAAACTGGGTTTAAATGTACCAACAAGGTCTCAAATAATATAATTAACAGAAATAACCTAGAAGTATTCGCAATAAATAGCTAACTATCACTGAAATATGTCCGGAAGCCTGGGGCTAACTTAGGGTCCGCGCAAGAGAGGGCGCCACCGCCTAATAGACTGAGCGAATGCCCCTCCCCGAACGCTTCAGAGAGGCTGCGTCGCTACATCTGCAGGGGGAAACAACGTGACGGAACTCGCTGCAGACGACGCGTATCTCAAGTGCCGTAGAAAGCACGAACTCGATAAAGCGCAGTTAAAAGTGCCGAGTTTGCGATTTTCCCTAACATGATTACACTCGTGCCGGAATAGCCCTACACGGTTACTTCAAGCATTGGCGTCGTCGACGATTTCGTAAGGGGACGAGTGGGAACTCTACGAGCGGGAATGGCTGGGTTCCCGTGCTGCACACTTGCACAGGTTTCACAGTAGTGGATCTACAATACGATTTTTTTTCTTTTTTGCGGATTGCTGCACATAACTCAGCCAGACTAATCTGTGGCGAAAGGTTCGATGCCTGGCGTCCATCGTCACAGCACACAAAGTCACATGACGGCGTCACGTGACCATGACGCGTTAGAGGGTCCCTCCAACACTTTTTCAGCACGCTCAGAAAACGCTGCTGATCGGTAGTCGAAGCTCCCGAGGACACGCGAGCCAAACATAGCGTAGCACGAGGCCTGGGATTTACAATAAATTCGCAAAAAAAGCTATAAAAGTCCTTGCTCTTCTCTCGACAAAAAAAATGATGCTTATGGCGTCACAGGCAGGTTCCACGCCACTGGCTGATTTAAACATGGCGCGCTTGGTAGTTACTGCAACCGCCACGAGAGCCTGCCGCTCGCTCGCTCGCGCGTGTGTGTGCGCGTTCGTTTTCAAAGGGTTCGACGCGTTCAAAAAAAAAGAATGAAAAAAGTCACAGCATATCCACGGAGTGAATGATGACGAGTGGGCGAAGCTGCGGAGGTTCATCGGTAAACCGTGAATCTTCCGTGAATTCTGCCCAGTACATCATCACCGACGTGAGATAGGGCGCGTTTATACTAAAGGTTCGATGAGAGTTATGACGACTTGCAGCTCACTTTATTTTACATGTACGCTGTGATTTTTGATTGTTTAGAAAACCATTGCTTTAGAAAAGATCTGGCGTCTTTCGTTAAGCAGCTGGCGTCTTTTCGTTTTGCTTTAGAAACATCTGGCGTTCTTTCGTTTTGCTTTTACAAAACATCTGGCGTCTTTCGTTGTTTTATTTCATGAATCAACGGCGTTTTGAACAAAATTTTTATTGTTTAATCACGCACAGGAGAAATCTCACCAGGCACTACCTTGGAGGTAAACAATGGCTGCTAATGGGAATGAGAGACAGAAGAAGTCGGCTTTTACCTAACGCTTACACTTCTACTTCTACTAACGTTTCCTACTGCAACATGCCAATGGCTGCTAATGGGGAATGAGAGACAGAAGAATTCGGCTTTTAGTTAACGCGCACGCTGCGAATTTTTTATTGCTCAACAACGCACAGGAAAAATCTGCCACCGGCACCACCTTGGAGGTCAAAGCGTAAGACTGGTTACGCACTACGACTACTACGACTACGCAGGACGAACGGGTGCCGCCTTAAGGAGCTTCGCCCCTAAAATACACTAATAAGCAGCGCCTTATTTATCGCAGTTTGCACTTCAGACACTTAATGCTGACAACGTTACTAACTATGCTGACAATCGCGTACACCGCGATTAGTTTTAATCTGCCTGCTGGATTTTTTTCCCGAGACACTTTTGTGCATCCATTGAAAATGCATTGGGTGATTTTTGAAATGGTAACTGTAGTGCAACGATCATTTATTCGCCAATTGCACTGTAGTGACATGTACAGTAGGACAACCCTTCTTTGTGTTTGTAATTTAGTGTAATTACGCTGGTTGGAATTTTTCCTGAAGAGTCTTTCTTAAGCTGTACTGCGGGAAAGCCGCCCTACAGAAGTAAAAATAACCTTCTGTCGCTAAATTGATGATGAAGTGCATGTTGATCCCACAAAAACTCAGGAAAAGTGAGATGTGATGCAGCATTGTCACGCTTACGTTTAGGGAATTAGTGGTAGTAATAAAAATAACGAACCCAACAATTTATTTGTTACTTATGGCGGCAAGATCTCAGTCTAAAAGTAAGCGTACAGTGTAGCTGGTATTTCAATGTATTCAGTTACATTATGACATATCACAATATGATGTAATGGATTTGTACGCTTTATTGCTATCAATAAATAATGATCGATGCTAATTATCATCAAATAATTTTATGCAACCTGGCGTTCAGCGGTGTGAAACGAAAGGTATCCGAGATGGCAATATATCTTTTTAAATAATAGCAATGACATCTATATTTAGTAATCATAGTCATCCTTATCATATTAATTTATGTCCACAGCAATACCGAGTTCTCTGCAGATGATGTCCAATTTACTCGGTCTAGCGCGAGCTCATTCGACTTTATGCCTGTAAATTTTGTAGCTTCATCGCCTCACCTCACCGTTGTCCGTCCTCGGCGCAATTTACCATCCATAGGTGACGATGCCATCGCTCCAATTAATTAGCGATTGGGGTTAAATAGTAATGAAGTATAGGTAGGATTACGCTATAATGTTTCGTACAATATTGTATAGCAAGATGATGTATGCAGCAGAATTCTTAAGGTGTTAAATAGCATTCAGAATTCTTATTTTTATTAGGGTAAATAATTCAAAAGGATATAGCTTATCGTAAGACGTGTATTATACTAAATGCCAGGCTATTCTTAGTGAACTTCTGTGACTTTGAGATTATCTATCTATCTATCTATCTATCTATCTATCTATCTATCTATCTATCTATCTATCTATCTATCTATCTATCTATCTATCTATCTATCTATCTATCTATCTATCTATCTATCTATCTATCTATCTATCTATCTATCTATCTATCTATCTATCTATCTATCTATCTATCTATCTATCTATCTATCTATCTATCTTGCCGACTACGCATTTGTCTTCTCTTGACCGTTTTGTTAATGGTATGTACACCAAAATTGGTATGGTGTACATACAAATTGACTGCATGAGGAACATAAATGACAAGTCGTAACGTGAAAATCCGCACATAGATGTCATGAACGGCATGATTTACATACGACGGTCTTAGTGCTCTCGCGGCCGTTTCGTTAATTTAATGTATACCAAAATTGGTATTTCGTGACAATAGGGTATGAAGAACATAACTGAGTGGTCGTAATGCGCAAAACATGAAATGCAACAGCTGGGCGTACGCAAAAGCGGGGTGTACGCAACAGCTTGGCATTGCGTAGCTTTCCTAAAGAACACTCAGAAGGAGCAGCATGCGTGAATCGACTGCGCCGCTTGCACGGCGAAAAACAAAACAAGAAAAATGCTGCAAAAGTTTCGCGACTCCCTCGATGGGCGCATGCACTTTCAAACTACACGACGGAAATCGCGAAATGTTTCGCTGCTCCTTTGCTTGGAGGCGATGCGGGTGTTTGCGATGTGGAGGCTTCACGAATGTGACGTCATGGAATGTGCCGCGGGGGGCCACTTGGCCGATCATTGTAAGCGGTGTGGCTGCGCCCCAGGATTTGGTGCAACTCGGGTGTTGGGAAGGGGTCATGACCAGACGCGACGTGAGATCTGCGAGGCCATGTATATACACAGGAAGGCAGATAGGTGTGTAAGTGTGCCCTCAATTGCCCTAACGAAAAAGGAGATTGGCTTCTTGAAAGGGTGCATGAGCGACGCGTAGCTTGGCAAGTGCAGCTTGCTTTGAAGGCTACATGTTGACGTTTCTATCAGGTTAGATGTTTTATATACTTTCTATGTGACGTGTCCAGAGTAAAATGTTCAGTTGACTAGCGGTCGTGCCGTGTGTATCTTTCTCTGTCCTTGTTTTTTCCCGCTATATTATGTATTTGGGTCAAGAACAACTAGCCTAAGTTTCAGCTTTAACTGTGACGTCAGGACCCTCTCCTTAGTATTCCTTCCTGCATGCTCGTATATCAGCGTCACTTTTCGTAAATATTTGCCTATACCTGTCATCCAGCGAGAACCTTACAACGCTGGGCTTATGTACTATGAACCACCAAAAGCTAAACTTATGATAAAAGGACTTTGTAGTCGCCATGCTTGAATAGAAACTATGTGCGTTGCTTAGAGTTAAAAAGCACCACACTGCTTCAGCAACAGTGCACCCATAATCCCACAAAAATTTGCTTGAACAAACCTTATAGCCAGGGCCTCTCACCATTCCCTGCAGCCCTAGAAAACCTCAATGCCCATGCAACGTTGGCTCCATAGACGTATGACACTAGAGGTTCCAAGACGCGTCGCGCCACCTGGCGGAGAAGTATTGGGTAATACAAAGACGGACTCCCTCACACAGTTTGCTGTGGGACCAGGTGCAACTAGCGAGTGCGAAACAACGATTGAGCTTGATGTCGCGTGCGTTTGTGCATTTAACACTCAGAACGAAAGCTGTGAATTTGTCTCCGCTAGTCGGACGCTCCACCGAACCGTCATGAAGTGCTTGCAGGATCACTCGCCAGAACGACGGCGAAAACAACAGCGGACGTGACCACTCCGCATGCTATGAAGAAACGGCGCAATCTATTTATTTATTTATTTATTTATTTATTTATTTATTTGCTCGTATAATCTCTAATCTCGTATAATTTGCTCGTATAAACACTAATCTTGCCTTGTGAATTGCCACGGACGTAAAAGATTGAATAACAACGTTCAGTGTTACAGATCTCCATAGTTGTCGTACGAAGCAACAAGGCGAGAGCGCTGGATGCGGGCCGTTGCGAGTGTGTTGGATAAGTGAAGTAGCCGCGTTCTCCACAACCGGTCGAATGAGAAAGTGTGATAATATGGCTCTGCTGTTGGTTTGCATAGATAGACCTGTAGGAAAACCGTGGTGACCTCGACAATGAAGCTCAGCAGAGGCTCTGACCGCGGTGCGTGCCGTGTCACAAGAAGTGAACAGCTACGGGCAGACTACACAGCATCGCGGACGTACGTTTTGAAGGCTTAGAGTTCCGGTTCTAACAAGCTAACACGTGCGTTATACAAGTAAATCTTTCAAAGTGACCACGTTCAGGTTTGTAATGCCCGTGGCCTCCGCGGTTGCCGTAGCTATCTCGGAGGCCACGGTTTTGCCGCTGGTTGTACCCCGCGAAGTGGACACGCACGTATCCCCATTTGCAGTATATACAAACGGATGACGACCATCAAGAGACCATTTGGGGCTGCGCAATAAAACAGTCCAATGCACAGGAAGCGAGAGATGAATTAAGCGAGAATGCAACTCAAAAGGCGAAGATCGCCGGGGCCATTCGTCCCTGATAAAGCGTGTTTTGTGCCACTGATCGTAAGATATATATCGATCGTGTATGTACATCATCGCTTTGACATTACGTATAGACCCGATTTTAAGGCATTTAGGCTCTACAGAACTGATGTCGAGGGCTTGCCTTGAACGCGATGTCATGCGATGCTCGCTTGTACCTGCGAGTTGCAGCGCGCCGGAATAACTAAAACTTCTTTTGCATTGTACTCGTAGTTCGCTTTCATCAGCTTCCTTTGTTTCTGAAGCGTGGATTGGCGGAAGAAGTTTTCCAGGTCCTCGATTTCAGGAGACCGCGCCTCGACACCAACGAAAGAGTGGGGGGGGTTATATTGCGGCCTATGCACACTCGCTTGCGGACGGCTCTCTTTGTACTGCCCAGGTAAAGCCAGGGCTGCGATGAGGGCGCTGGTGGCTGTGTTTTTCACAGCGCCGCCTGGGCAGAGTCTGACGTTTATAGACAGTCCCACGCGCAGGCGGCTACGTCAACACATAGCCGAGGATAACATTGGGTTTCAAGCTTAAGAGTTAGGACAGATTAATGCTCTCCTAAGTAGAGTACGTGGTAGTTTAAGTCGTCGAACATTTTTCTAACCACACGCTCTATGCGAACGGCAGCGTTCGTGCGTACGCAGTTAAAAAACTCGTTGTTATTAGGGGCCGCTCTCTTATAGTTGCATACTCGGTACTTCATGCGAGGTCCACTTTTCAAGCAAAGCTTGTCCTGAATGAACTCTGAAGCTAGCGTTCCAAAAAGACCCTGCCCACCAACAGCTGGCCCACACCCGCCACGGTGGTCAAGTGGTTATGATGATGGACTGCTCACTTGAATATCGGGGGATCGAATCCGGGCCGCATTTTCGATGGAGGCGACAGTGCCTGAGGCCCGTATGCTTTGATTTAGGTGGAAGGTAAAGAACCCCAGCAGGTCAAAATTTCAGGAGCTACGCTATCTCTTATAATCATATCGCGGTTTTGGTACTTGAAACCCCACCAATTATTTTTATTATTACACAGCTGCCGCTCGTCAATGCAATAAAGATAAAAGAAAACGAACTTTCTTTCCGGGGCTAGGGTTCGAACCTCGGTATGAATGTAGGAGAGGAGAAACATCTGGCGTCTTTCGTTAAGCAGCTGGCGTCTTTTCGTTTTGCTTTAGAAACATCTGGCGTCTTTTCGTTTTGCTTTTAGAAAACATCAGGCGTCTTTCGTTGGTTTATTTCATCAATCAACGGCGTTTTGAACAAAATTTTTATTGTTTAATCACGCACAGGAGAAATCTCACCAGGCACTACCTTTGAGGTAAACAATGGCTGCTAATGGGAATGAGAGACAGAAGAAGTCGGCTTTTAGCTAACACTTACACTTCTACTTCTACTAACGTTTCCTACTGGAACATGCCAATGGCTGCTAATGGGGAATGAGAGACAGAAGAATTCGGCTTTTAGTTAACGCGCACGCTGCTAATTTTTTATTGCTCAACAAAGCACAGGAGAAAGCTCTCACCGGCACCACCTTGGAGGTCAAGATCTGGTACTAGCGTTAAGACTGGTTACGCACTACGACGGGGACGAACGGGTGCCGCTTTAAGGAGCTTCGCCTCTAAAAGGGGAGACAACAAGACAAGCGCTTGTCCTGTTGTCTTCCCTTTTTGTATTCGTCTGCGTGTGATAGATCAGTCAAACCATGCCTTTCAACCAACTAGCCCAGTTGTCGTTTCACGTGCAGTGTATCAGGCATTGCACATTTAAGGAAAATTCAGTCTTGGAGAAAATTCATTTGCTAACGTTGGGCCCTTGTAGAGTGTGACCAACGCAGTAAAGAACGTGAAAGAAGCCATGACAATTCACCCCGAAAAGAGCATTCTGGGGACAGCCGCTACTCTACTAAAACACACTTACGTTTTTAGGTTTTAGAAGAGCATTGCGTTATGCGAGAGAAATAAGTAAATAAAAATAAATAAATAAATAAATTAAGGCTGTCGGCCAGGTGCGCCTGCTCCAAGCTTTGCTTGCCCCCATTCGCCCTGCTGGGGAAGGGCTTCCGAATTTTTTCAGGTCTCCCATTTTGACGCTAATTGTTTTCTAAATTGCATTCATACCTTTCGGAGACTGATTACCGCTTTTTCCGCACAGTAGGTCAAGTTTTCAACCGTTTCAAACTACACAGTAGTTAGAACACTGTAACGTGTTTTTTTAAAGTGCGGAGCACTTTCCGAGCATGGCTTCTTGTCCATCCATGCATTTAATATGGCGTGACCACGCTCTCAGTAAAGTGCTCAACACAGGCCCTATTAAGGCTTGCAGGGCTCAAAAGCGGGTTAAAATGAACGAACAAGGTATCAAATGATATAATTAACAGAAATGGCCAAGACGTATTCGCAATAAATAACTCACAAGCGTTGAAAAATGTTTCGGAAACCTGCGGTTGGCTTTAGTTCCGCGCAAGAGATGGCCCCACCGCCCAGTAGAGCGAGCAAATGCCTCACGCTCTACGACGCGTATCTCAACTACCGTAACAAGCGGGAAGTCTATCTATCTATCTATCTATCTATCTATCTATCTATCTATCTATCTATCTATCTATCTATCTATCTATCTATCTATCTATCTATCTATCTATCTATCTATCTATCTATCTATCTATCTATCTATCTATCTATCTATCTATCTATCTATCTATCTATCTATCTATCTATCTATCTATCTATCTATCTATCTATCTATCTATCTATCTATCTATCTATCTATCTATCTATCTATCTATCTATCTATCATGTCGATCAGACGGTGATGTGCAAGGTAGCCCGGAAGGTATTATAGAGCGTGCAATCTTTTTGCAGGCCACAAGAAAAAGTAAATGCAAAGGTACACGCATCAAAACCCGCTGTTATTCTTTACAAACATCAAATGTCCCACGGGTTAAAAAATATGGCCAATCGTTTCGATGTCAAGGTCGTGTTTTCGGCTCCAATTAAACTTAATGTATGTAGCATAATAGACAGAAAGATAGCAGCCAGAGCCAAGTGCCTCGAAAATAAGAGGTGTCATGTCAAACACAGCTCGCCTTTTGTCGAATGTGCAACCTGCGTCGTGTACATGTTAGCTCTATCATGTGACCGTGTATACGTGCGCAAAACTGGCCGATGCTTAAATATTCGTTTACTCGAGCACGAAAGAGTGGTGGTGTCAAAGGAAGTTGCCTACTTGGCGCAGCACTGCACCACGTGCGGCTGATCACCCTTTTTCGTTGACGCAACTGTTCTACCTAGGCATCGTGATAAAACCAATCGTGAACTAATCGAAGAGTTCCATATTAGGAGATGCGGGAATTGATGTGTCAGCCCCCGTCTACTTTCCTAATAGAGACAGAGTACTCCTATTTATTAACACAATGCGGTAACCTATTGATTCGCGCCACAACCCTCAGCCCCCTTTTTCTTTTTTGTGTATTTTTTTCGTTGTGACGCATGTGCCCTCACAAATCAGATGGGGAGAGTCATTCTGTTTTTATAGGCGAGAGAACCTGCACCACGCGCGCAACCTGTAATTTTTATATGTGTTGCCTCTTGAATAAATTTGCAGTAGCGAGCGTGCGCCTGTGTGGTCGGTCTCCTTATGTCCCTGTTTTGTATTGCGCCTCCCCTTTGCGCCTCCCCTTTTTTAAACTTAAGATGTTTCAACTAGCGCAGGTAAAACTAGATCTCATATGATTGACGCAAAGAGTTCCTGTGATTTTAACTCTAACGTCACCTTGAAGGTGTTTAAAAGTCTTACGTCTTGGACAAGACCAAGGTATTACGTGGGTAATAGAATGAGGGTTTACTTTTGTATGAACTAACATATATTAAATTTCGTGTTACGCCGCGATACACGACCTTCGGTACTTCGGGAAACGATTTTCTAATACACTCGTTTGCTCATTAATTTCCTATCTAATTTACATGCGCTGGCGTTCTCTATCGCCTCCATCGGAAGGCGCGGTCGGGATCGAGCCGATGACTTTAGGGTCAACTACCTTACACCGCAACCACTTTACCACAAATATACTATGTGTACAACCTGTATATTTTTCATTGCTAACCGAGAATTTATTAATAAAGTTAATGAACCAACAGTTTTATTGTTGTTGGAATTGGTAAAATATGAAGTTTCAGTTGTAGGCTGCCTCAAATAAACGAAGAATCGAATATTTCTTTTTGGGCTGAAATCCACCTGCTTGCTTTTACCGAGAAAAATGAGCAGTTGTTTTCGTGTACGAATACAACCGATGAGCGAAGCTCCTTAGATATGGGACGAAAACGACTATGTACGTTTTGAAACTGTTCATTGCGTCGCGCGCCATGATTTTTGCGCAACGCGCGCCTTGTTATTTTTTTTTCTTTTTTAGGAACGAAGCTCCTTAGGCCCGCACCCCACCGTCGCCGTCGAAGCTCCCTGGAACACAGATGCGGCGCTGGCGCAAAAAGACAATAGGGAGTTTTCGAATAGGGGCACCCATTATTTTGGGGCCCCAAAGAAATAGCGTCGAGGCCACTCCGCATGCGCGAGATCCATACAGCGTTTGGGTTTTGCGTTGGGGACGCTATTTCTCAAATTTAGCGGGAGCTCCAAAGCTTGCCCCAAAACATTTGCGTGAAACAAACATGACGGTGCCCATTCAAGCAACGGCTCTTGGCCTAGAAAATCGTGACATAGAATAGGGGGAGTGTCCAAAGCGCCCCAGAGCCTATTCGAAAACTCTTAGCTCCTGCTTGACCCAAAGCGAGCACACGCAAAGTGCTTTGGGGCCCCAAACTTTCGGGGCCCCTATTCCAAAACTCTTTAATGAAAGACCGCGAGCGGCGCAAAAAAAAAAGGAAAAAAAAGAAAAACAAGGCGGTCGGCGCGTGTTGCGCAAAAAACAAGGCGCGCGGCGGTATAAACAGTTCCAAAACGTACATAGTCGTTTGCGAGCCATTTCTATGGAGCTTCGCTCATCGGTTGTATTCGTACACGAAACAACTGCTGATTTTTTTGTCTGTACATATATCTGAGCAATGCTGACGAGCGCGTAAAATATGATATTCGCTATATATTTATTTGCTAGGATATAGTGTCAAATGGTGGCAAGAATTTTTGACTGGCTGCCTCGGAGTAGCTTACCCTGAAGTGGTCACCCTGAAAACTATGTACGGTATGTATTCTGGTTTAAAAGAAATCACCTGTAATAAATGCATATTGTTAATAAATGCAAATCGGCTGCGATCGGGTGTAAAATTCACAAGGTCCCTCGTGCATTCGCCTGAGGCGACTATAAGCGAAAGCCATCTACTTCTTCCATGTCTTCTCAGATGTTATATCCTCCTCTCCGGCCCCTCCGAAATATTTCTGCACCTAACGCATTTGCGCACTGCCTGCACGCTCCTAGGCATTCCTAGTTTTTCGCAGCCCACCTGGTTTTGGAATGCCTCCGTGATCGGCCCACCTTTTACCAGGCGACGATGTGATGTGTTGACGTCATCAAGGGACGTCACGTTATATGACCTCTGAGCGGCGCCTACATGAAGCCAGAAAATATGTAAAGTCATCATGATATTTATGGTGACATCTTCAGGTGGTCAATTTTTGGATGAGTCGTGTTGATGCCGACGCAGGCGGTCAATTGTCGCGTTTATGAAGCATGTAAGCATTTCGCCCTAATAATGATATCTGAGGTTTTACTTGGTAAAAGGACGAATGGTTTATGAGGTTTATCAAAATTCCACCGCTGCGGCCGGGATCTAACACGCGACTTTCGGGTCAACAACGAAGCACCGTAACCACAGCAGCATGGACACAGAAGATGCACAGGTTTTGAACCAACATCCAGACGCAGAAATGCATATCTGAACTGCCTAATTCACTACATTAGCATATAAAAGTCCTTCGCGTCCCGGAAGTGACCAAACGTAAATGGTTATTACCTTTCTACGAATCCCAGTAGTACAGGCTCTTGGGCTACTAGGTTCGATACATTAAATAAAGTAAAAAGTAGCCCATGCCCTGTCGTCTTCCTTGCTCTCGTGTGTTTTCTGCGCTATCGCGTCATTGAATTTCTACGAATGCTCTTTCTTTAGAACAGCGTTGTAGCTGCTGTCCAACATAAACGTGTAACCTGAGCCGCCTCTTTTCGGAGTTTATTTTTCCTAAAATACGCGTGGTGTTTTTCGGAGTTTATTTCATAGGGGAGATTCGGCATTTGTAGGAAATTATTTTTCGCATATTCCCGATTCTCCGAAATTCGGTATTTACTTTTGCAATATTCTCAATACTCCAAGATATTAGAGTAAATGATATCTGAACACGAAAATGTTAGAACGCTCGAAGCGTGTTTTAGTTGCCTGGAAGGATTGAACACACAAGCACATATGCACACATCCGCAAATGCTTGAATAGAAGAGACCTGCAAATGGCGTATTACATCCTAGAAGCTTGTTGCATTAGACGCAAGCATTTTTTGAAGGGGTCCGTATGTCCGATGTCGTCTAGGGTGCCCTAGTGCCGAGAGGGGACCGTGTGTCAAGATGTCTCGATCTCCCGTAGGCCCTACATAGAATGACAGATAGCTGAGCTTCTTGGAAGGTACTCATGTTAAAGAGACAGACTTTTCGTGTCTACCTTTCCTTTTTAGGGGCGAAGCTCCTTAAGGCGGCACCCGTTCGTCCCTCGTAGTCGTCGTGGTCGTAGTAGTGAGTAACAAGTCTTACGCTTTGACCTCCAAGGTGGTGCCGGTGGGAGATTTTTCCTGTGCGTTGTTGAACAATAAAAAATTCGCAGCGTGCGCGTTAACTAAACGCCGAATTCTTCTGTCTCTCATTCCCCATTAGCAGCCATTGGCATGTTCCAGTAGGAAACGTTAGTAGAAGTAGAAGTGTAAGTGTTAACTAAAAGCCGACTTCTTCTGTCTCTCATTGCCATTAGCAGCCATTGTTTACCTCCAAGGTAGTGCCTGGTGAGATTTCTCCTGTGCGTGATTAAACAATAAAAATTTTGTTCAAAACGCCGTTGATTGATGAAATAAACCAACGAAAGACGCCAGATGTTTTGTAAAAGCAGAACGAAAGAACGCCAGATGTTTTTCTTAAAGTGTAGTAGTAGTAGTTGCATGTAGCCACCTCGCCCGATCGTCAACGGGCGAGGTGGACCGGCAACGGCGCGAGGACCCTGCCGTACGAGAGTTAAATCACACTAAAAGACATACTTTGCGGGCGATACACTCTAGTGAGCTTTCAACTTTTCGTCTTAATGTACATGATAAAGAAATTATTTCTACGAAAAACGCAAGGCACACCTTGAGCAATATGTTTGGTTTTGGGACGCTAAATGGAACCATGAGGCGATGCGAAGCCGGAGCATTTGCACGATCGCGTTCCGTTGGCTTTCGTTGGGCATGCTACCGACCTCGCGTCGTGGAACGCGCGTCCTGTCTTCCCTCTAGCCTTGCCTTTAATTCGCACAGGGCGAGCGGGGAATGCGGTCGCTCTTGGCGCTCTTTCGCTCGGGAGCGGACTTCTTCCTTGCATTTCACGGATCACAAGTGATAATGAAGGGACCACGTAAACCAACAGTACAACAAAAGTTTGATGTTTAATATATACACGATGTTTCACACTCTTTATATTATGTACTGGGCGCATTTCACGGAAGAGTTTCACGGTTTACAGATGATTCCCTCCGTAGCTTCGCCCCACTCATCATCATTCACCCCGTGGATATGCTGTGATTTTTTTTTCGCCGCTTTGCGCCTTCTTTGCATCTCAAAGTCGGCGTTTGTGATGTTTTCACTTCTCCCTTTTGTCCGTGTTTGCACGCCTGGTCTCTTTAACATGGCCCCGCATACGTTGACGCCTCTTGCCCCGTATGCGACATGCCGTTTGTTAAATGTACGAAGGGTGCGGTGTACGAGATACTGTTGACATGGGGGCAAGTTTACATCGGAAAACCTGGCCGATGTAAGAATAAACGCTTAAGAACAAGCCCTTTCGATAAAGCGTGGAACATGGTCATATTCACCCTTAAAATCGGAGTTTATCGGACAAATACGTAGTGCCAAAAATTTTACAGGTGGGTATTTTTTAGTTTTCTTGGGGTTTATCCGAAAACACGGTGGCTTAGGTGTTACCAATGAGCGTTGTAACTATGCTATTGCAGGCAGAAAAACCTCTCATCGAACGACGGCTTTAAAACGCCGGTCTTATACATTATGAACCACCAAAATCAAAACTTATGATTAAATGACTTTGC
Organism: Rhipicephalus sanguineus; assembly: GCF_013339695.2. NCBI lineage: Eukaryota > Metazoa > Arthropoda > Arachnida > Ixodida > Ixodidae > Rhipicephalus > Rhipicephalus sanguineus. Next base: position 87,994,975 of record NC_051185.1, on the reverse strand, counting down.
ATTCGCAGTGCTTGAATAGAAAATATGTGCGTTGCTTAGAGTTAAAAAGCACCACATTGCTTCAGGAACAGTGCACCCATAATCCTACACAAAAGATTTGTTTCAGCAAAGCTGATCGTCAGGGCTTCTCACAATTCCCTAGCTGCCCTAGAATACATCATTGACCACGGAACGTTGGCTCCATAGACAGTCCCATCTCCCGTGTATGACGGCATTTGGTTTCAAGCATAAGTGTTAAGGACAGCTTAATGCTCTCCCAAGTATAGACCTTTTCACAGACGGCTCCCTGGGCGCCGCCAAAGTTCTCTTTGGGCTGCGCTAAATAGGCGTGACCCCTCAAAAATGCACTACCGAGGCTGTGGCCTCGGCCTTTGTACTCCCGCGCGCAGCCCAACATGGCGGCGTTTTTTCTCTCCTGTGAAAAGGTGTATAGTACGTCATATTTTGTATAGTCGAACATTTGTTCTAACCACATGCTCTATGCGAAAGGCAGCGTTCGTGTGTACGCAGTACTAAAACACGTTGTTATTAGGTGCCGCTCTCTGATAGTTGCATCATAGAGAAAGAAAAAAAAGTTAAGAGAGGACACTCCGCGAAATCTGGCCTCAGGAAGTACGTCACGACTACGTAACGAACTAGTGCTCTCACCAAACGCTAGAGGACGCAAGCGCGAAAAAAAAAAAGTTGTCATCAATCCAACAGAATTGTTTTTGCAAAATAATAATCAGACGCTCAAATTTGGCATGTTCTTTGTACATAAAGACAATTTATTCTACACACCTTACGTGGTGATTTTTCTTCAGCCCTGCTGCCATAAACACCATCTACGACTCGCGTACCAGCCATACTAGCAACAAGCCCATGCATGACAGCGGGAAGGTTTCGTCAACGGCGGTTGCGTCGGTGTTTTCGCGTGTGATACATCAGGTCAGGTACGTTTTAGAATGACACGTTGATGACCTAGTTGGGTCATTTATTCAGAAAAAGGTTACAACTGCGCGAATAAGACCCCATGTAAGAAAAAAATCACAGCATATCCACGGAGTGAATGATGATGAGTGGGCGAAGCTGCGGAGGTTCATCCGTAAACCGTGAATCTTCCGTGAATTCTGCCCAGTACATCATCACCGACGTGAGATCGGGCGCGTTTATACTAAAGGTTCGATGAGTTATGACGACTTGCAGCTCACTTTAATTTTACATGTACGCTGTGAATTTTCATTGTTTAGAAAACCATTGCTTTAGAAAACATCTGGCGTCTTTCGTTAAGCAGCTGGCGTCTTTTCGTTTTGCTTTAGAAACATCTGGCGTTCTTTCGTTTTGCTTTTAGAAAACATCTGGCGTCTTTCGTTGGTTTATTTCATCAATCAACGGCGTTTTGAACAAAATTTTTATTGTTTAATCACGCACAGGAGAAATCTCACCAGGCACTACCTTGGAAGTAAACAATGGCTGCTAATGGGAATGAGAGACAGAAGAAGTCGGCTTTAAGCTAACACTTACACTTCTACTTCTACTAACGTTTCCTACTGGAACATGCCAATGGCTGCTAATGGGGAATGAGAGACAGAAGAATTCGGCTTTTAGTTAACGCGCACGCTGCGAATTTTTTATTGTTCAACAACGCACAGGAAAAAAATCACAGCCTATCCACGGAGTGAATGATGATGAGTGGGCGAAGCTGCGGAGGTTCATCGGTAAACCGTGAATCTTCCGTGAATTCTGCCCAGTACCTCATCACCGACGTGAGATCGGGCGCGTTTATACTAAAGGTTCGATTAGTTATGACGACTTGCAGTTCACTTTAATTTTACATGTACGCTGTGAATTTTCATTGTTTAGAAAACCATTGCTTTAGAAAACATCTGGCGTCTTTCGTTAAGCAGCTGGCGTCTTTTCGTTTTGCTTTAGAAACATCTGGCGTTCTTTCGTTTTGCTTTTAGAAAATATGTGGCGTATTTCGTTGGTTTATTTCATCAATGAACGGCGTTTTGAACAAAATTTTTATTGTTTAATCACGCACAGGAGAAATCTCACCAGGCACTACCTTGGAGGTAAACAATGGCTGCTAATGGGAATGAGAGACAGAAGAAGTCGGCTTTAAGCTAACACTTACACTTCTACTTCTACTAACGTTTCCTACTGGAACATCCCAATGGCTGCTAATGGGTAGGGGTGTGCGAATAGTGAATTTCGGAACCGAATCGAATACGAATCGAATAGTGATGACACCGAATCGAATACGAATACTAATCGAATACTTTTCGAATAGTTTTTGAATAGTAAGACAACCATTCTCAAAACGGTCCTAGAACTCCGCAGCGTTTTTTTTTCTTTTTTTGAAAGAAATATTCACGAACTTTCACCAAAGAGCGTTGCGCTTACTTTTAACTGACTCAAAATACCACAGTTATGAAATCTGAGGTAAGCTCGTATACAGCAGCGACCACAACCTTCGAAATATTTTCTAACTGTAGGTTGAAATAAAGCAGTGACTGCAGATGCTTTGTCGCCTGCTTTTAAATAAAACTGAGACATAAAATCTAAACAATTTTGAACCGAAGACTACGCATACAGCTAAGGCGGTAATGAAACATATAAACCTGCCATCGCAACCTGGTCCTCGGCACTGAAGGCATGTAGACATCGGTGTTGAAAGCTGTATCTGCAAGAACAATTTACGCAAACACAACCCTTGCATCTATTGCTATTCATGAAGCTGAATGCAGGTGCACCTTCAGTTCTTACAAGATGACGACAGGAACTGATTAATGCGATGCAGAGGCAGCATAGTAAAAACTGAGCGAGTATGGAGCTTTCATAAAAAAAAAAAACGCCTTCATCCGGTAATCAATATAGCGTCGGTAGTTTCGTAAAAGCTTGGGCTGCATGCATACTGGTAATTTAGTGATTAAAAGAAGAAAAATGGCCTTTAACTATTCCAAAGTATCATTGTTTTGGGGTTCTTCCGTCGGCGCTAATTATTCGAAAACTATTCGAAAAATATTCGGTATTTCGAGTACGTACTATTCGATTCGAGTACCGAATCGAATAGAATGCTACTCGATTCGTTATTCGAAATTTTCGAATATTCGCACACCCCTACTAATGGGGAATGAGAGACAGAAGAATTCGGCTTTTAGTTAACGCGCACGCTGCGAATTTTTTATTGTTCAACAACGCACAGGAAAAAAATCACAGCATATCCACGGAGTGAATGATGATGAGCGGGCGAAGCTGCGGAGGTTCATCGGTAAACCGTGAATCTTCCGTGAATTCTGCCCAGTACATCATCACCGACGTGAGATCGGGCGCGTTTATACTAAAGGTTCGATGAGTTATGACGACTTGCAGCTCACTTTATTTTACATGTACGCTGTGAATCAAGATCTGGTACTAGCGTTACGACTGGTTGCGCACTACGACTACGACAACTACGAGGGACGAACGGGTGCCGCTTTAAGGAGCTTCGCCCCTAAAATCTCCAACCGGCACCACCTTGGCGGTCAAGATCTGGTACTAGCGTTACGACTGGTTACGCACTACGACTACGACAACTACGAGGGACGAACGGGTGCCGCTTTAAGGAGCTTCGCCCCTAAAATCTCCCACCGGCACCACCTTGGAGGTCAAGATCTGGTACTAGCGTTACGACTGGTTACGCACTACGACTACGACAACTACGAGGGACGAACGGGTGCCGCTTTAAGGAGCTTCGCCCCTAAAATTTCCCACCGGCACCACCTTGGAGGTCAGATCTGGTACTAGCGTTACGACTGGTTACGCACTACGACTACGACAACTACGAGGGACGAACGGGTGCCGCTTTAAGGAGCTTCGCCCCTAAAATCTCCCACCGGCACCACCTTGGAGGTCAAGATCTGGTACTAGCGTTACGACTGGTTACGCACTACGACTACGACAACTACGAGGGACGAACGGGTGCCGCTTTAAGGAGCTTCGCCCCTAAAAACAGTTTGCGGCTCTATGCGGCGGCTAGAAGTGAACATCGCGCAACGTATGCAGTATAACAAAGGGTGGCACGCCAGGCGACGCGTGCTGCGTCTGCCACCGACGCGAGCGTCTGTGCGCTGAGCTCGGTGCGAAACATTGAGGAGCGTTCGCTGGGCCTCGCATGCTTCACGACGCGTTTCTCGAAGCTTTGGACCACGAATAAATCCTGGCTTTTCTGATATATTGTGTCGTGTGGTTTCTGTACCCTTTTTTTTCTGTGCATTATTTCAGTTAACCGCTGTCGTGACTCGCGACTTCATTGCTGCTGTGTATATGTCACTTGGTCCTTCTTCTTCAGCTTTGTGCGCTGTGTTTTTGCCATAGATCCGAGGAAGACAGTGACCCTGCTCGAATGGCCCCGCGAGAGCTTCTTGCTCATCAGCGATGCGCACGGCAGAAATATGGCGTCCCCCACAAATCACTTAAAGGGGAAGCCGCAGTGGACCTCCGTAGAGTTCAAACGGGGGTCTATCCAAATTTGTTGCGATTGCACAAAATTTTTCCGACATTGTATGGGCGCGATTGTCCGTGGTGTCGCGGCTCGCCACCCACCCTCTACCATATCTCATGGAGTTGCAGTAAAAGGCCAAATAACCTCAACTGCCTACAGCATAAGTACCACATTGAAAACTCTTTGGAGCAATGGGAGGCACTCCTCGCTAGCTCGGACCCGGAGGTGCAACTAGCGCTCCTGGACCATGTCCGGCTGGCGGCACAAGCCAGTGGAGCCTTGGACATGGGGCCCCACCCATCTAGTTCCTAGACCCCTTCCCTTTTCCCCAATAAAAGTTATTCTTCTTCTTCTTTGCTGCACAGTTTGTCATACTTCACCAGCTTGTCGGCTTCTCCCAACTCTAGCGATGTGTGCGTTGTCTGTGTTCTCTCTGTATTTGTTACAATATTTGTTACAATTTATTTGTAAGCGTAGACAGGCTGATGATGATGATGATGATGATGATGATAAAAACACAATCAGTATTTGTGCGTTTACGTGATGAATATGCAATACAGAACCCGTTCTGCCACGCGGCTGCCTCACGGGCTCGCAGGCCACAAGTAGGATTATCAGAGAGCACCAGTGCAGATACGCAATCGCGATCATTGTGTTAATTACTTCGCGGTATGCTCAGTATCACAACGGGTTTTCACATCAGCTGGTGCTCCAGTGTGCTCAGTAGCGTAGACAGGGGTGGCACACAGGGCCCGTGCCCCCTCCCCTCCCCAGAATGTTTTTTTCTGCGATGGGATACAGAGCACAAAATCACAATCGACCACAATTGCCTCCCGGGCCCCACGTCGGATTAAGGGCGCGCCCCCCCCTCAGAAAACACTCCTACGCCGCTGAGTGCTTTTTCCTGAACATACTTAATGGGCGTAACGATTTGGTAGGAGTCGACCAAACTTTATTGCTGTATGCGTAAGGACCACTCTGTCTGCCGTATGACAATGATCAAAATAAGGCGCGCAAAATTCATGACGATTTCAATCTGCATACAGCTTGGCACTTGTTTTGCCAGTGCATTTCCTTTGAATATGCAGTTTCACAGTTCAACTCAGTGCTTGTAATATTCACAAGGCTGATGCGGCACTGCGCGGCATAACAATGGTGCGTGCCGACTTGTGGAATGACGCGGCTTCCTTTGCAACTTGGAAACGCAATCATCGGTAGCAAAGGCGCCGCCGAAAACGCGCGCGCAGCAGCACGGCGCAGTAGCTTCCGCGGGCAAGCCGACGACATTTGACGTTTTCAGCGGCCCACCAAGGAAGCATCCGGCGCTGGTGTCGCGCGCGCAGACTTTAGGTGGCCTCGTCTATTGCAGGCATAACTCGTAATAGACGATTTCCTGCGCGGCGCACGGGCGCTGCCATGTTTGATCACGTGATCGTAACTGGCCTTCCCCCAACCAGTTGCCCCAGCCAACGCATTGGGCTAGCGGAACGGCCATGGCCGTACCACACAAGCTGGTTGCAGCAGGGTGCAAGAAAGTCACATGCTTGCGCAGCAGAGCATAGCTCTACATGTTATCGCCTCAAAGTTCATAACCTTGACACATTTACGTTTGTTTGGCACGTACTACGCCACAGCGATAAGTGATATGTTTAATCTACTTACCATTTATGGCGTATGCGTTTAATTGTTGTATTAGCAACCGCCAATAGCTGGGGTTACAAGCCAACATGGCAACACCCATGCAGACGCGACCTCCCGCTTCGTTCCGAACACGCGCTTGCTACTCGCCCACTGTCCACACAGCAATAAATAAATGGCGAAATCGGCAATCACTTTGTGTCGCTGGGGGAAAAACATGAGGTATGCTTTGTCTTTATTGTTGAGATCAGCTGATTTAGCCAAGCCAGCTAAGCCTTGTCTCTGAGAATATGAGAATGAGTCTTGAAAACACTACAAAATACCGACGAATACATTGCTCTCGAAGCAATGTATTCAGGACACAAATATAAATCAAATAAATGCGTAGGCTTCGATCTTACGGGCCACTCAGCGCAGGACAACGACGTGATAAATTCGAGGTGGAAGGAAACTGCACCACAGGAGCCGCCATGTTGACCTTTCCGGCGCTACCGTCAGCTCGCTTTTACTCGTGAGCTTGCAGACGCTATGGGGACGCCGAGCAGACGACGCGACGCTGATGGAGACATATTGAGCGGCGCTGCCAAAGGACACGGCAGGGCGTTCGGCAGTAGTAGGCCACGGTAGCGGGACGGCCACGGTGTGGTGGTGCCATCTAGTTTTGAGTGAACAAACCAGCTGCGGAAAATCGTCTATAAGCATCACTTTTGCGTAAATATTTTCCTGAACCTGTCATCGAGGGACGACTTTAAAGCGGTGGTGCCATCAAATTTCGGGGCTCTAACAAGCCTGTTGTGGGTTTCCTCTGTATGCAAGGACACTCCACACGAAGCGTCGGACAGAGCAGACGTTTAGAATATATTTTAATTCACTTCCAAAGTGTACATAAATGTCCATTCTTCCGATCTAAACCCATCGCTAGCGCGCCAACGCTGACGTAGATCTGTAGGATGGGCAACGAAAGTTGTAGTGACGTCACACTAGATCTGCTGTAGTGACGTGAGTGACCTCCAGACCTCCGCCACCTCCGCAACGTACGTACCGGCAGTAGTGAACTAGAATATATTTTAGTTCACTAGAGTACCGACAAAGCATCGGTTATTACATCACTCGCCGAGTTTCGATCACTCTCTGGCTAAGTGCGTCGAAGCCCTGTGTGGTCACGTGACCAAGCCCCCTACACTTCGACGTCACTGCCCAACTTCGGCGCCCTGAAACCGAAACCGAAAGTTGTTCCCATCAAAAGGCGATATTAAATTATTTGGCGAGAATACATGAATCTTGGTGTGCGCATCATTTTTCCCGGAGATATAGGAAACGCTTACAGCAAAGAACGCGCAAGCCACAAATTTGGTGGCACCACCCCTTAAAGTGACGAACTTATACAATATGAAGCACGAAAACCAATACTCATGATAAAATGACTGCGCAGTCGACGTGCTTGAATAGAAACTATGTCTATTGCTTCGACGTCAAAAGCAACAGACTGCTTCAGGAACAGTGCGTGCATAATCGTACACGGAAGAGTCATCTGAACAACGCTGATTACCAGGCCTTCTCACACGTCCCAAAGAACCCTAGCTTACATCATTGCCCCTTCGACGGTGGCTCCGTCATCGTTCGTGCTTGGTCGCCGATGAAGGCAAATGTAGCTTGACAGATTCGTAATCATGCAGATGGCCGATGACGACATGGGTTGCAGGTTTATAATGTAGCTCGGGACATCTTAAAGGGGGCCCTCCAACACTATTTTTCAAGCGCCCACATCGCTGCAAAAGTCAAGCGTAGTGCCCATACACCCACGACCGCTGCGTATAATATGCACGGCATCGCCCCCTAGCGTGCACTTCAGGGCGACAGAGCTGACGTCTCTGCTCTAACGTGAGGCGCGACGTTCTCTTGAAGCATGAACTATCCTTTACACGTCAGTTTACTCGGCGTGCCTGGTAATACCCACAATATCCGTAAAAATACAGCCAAGCATTTTGAGGTTGTTCGACACCTCGTAACGCTTGGTTGACGAGGGTGGCTCCGTCGTCATTCCCTTTCCTTCGCCGATGAAGGCAAATGTAGCTTGACAGATTCGTAATGATGCAGGTGGCCGATGGTGACATGGCTTGCAGGTTTATAATGTTGGTTTGCTGCTCCCGGTGCGAATACAGGTGGCCTATGAAGGCATGGGTTGCAGGTTTATAATGTACCTCGACAGATTCGTAATGATGCAGATGGCCGATGACGACATGGGTTGCAGGTTTATAATGTAGCTCGGGACATCTTAAAGGGGCCCTCCAACACTATTTTTCAAGCGCCCACATCGCTGCCGACCGCATCAACACGTAGTGGCGCTCGCTAGAACTATTGCGGGCGGAAATGACGAAGATGAGCGCTGGCCTATGATTGGATAAATGTAACTTTAGAAGTAATAACGGCGTTGCATCACAGAAGGCGTTATTATGGGGTTTAGTTTTTCTTTAGAATGCTTTTTTCACTGAAGACCAACTAGACGAACGATCTTAGATTTTTCAGCTTTAAAACTGCAGCGCCCGGCAAAGAATGCGCCGAACGCCACGGCGCTGGTGTAAACGGGCTGTGGACGCTCCAGGCGCTGTTGTTTGAAGAAAACTGAAGGGAAAAAATGTAAGAGCGTTAATATAGACGCTGTCGCAACAAGAAAGATGACTAAAACTGCAAAATATGATAAAGGCGTTCGCGATCTGCCTCGTTTCGCACGTGCTGTTCACTCCTAATGCACCACAATGTTTGTTACTATCGCAACGGCGTCATCATTACGTTGGAGAGAACGGGCAACATTGTATACAAGCTTCCCGTATGTGGGATCTTAGCGTTCATTTCATTGGGGCGCCGTGAGACGTCACAGGGCAAGTGAAGCGTGTTCAGGTGACGCCGCGAAAATCGAGTTGAGGGTAGGCCTCCATTTTATTGTATTTTGAGTGTTCAACGCTGAATAACTTCGCACTGCGTGCCCCTGTCGCTGCCGTTCTTGCTGCACTAATCTCTTCAGCCTTCAGTCTACGCAACCCGAAAGTAGAAAACGTAAAGCAATGAGGTCTGGAAAAGTGTTAGAGGGCCCCTTTAATGGTCTCCAATGGAAAACCAGCTGCAGTCGTGAATACACACGGCCGATGAAGGCACGGGTTGCATGTTTATAATATAGCTCGACAGATTCGTAATGATGCAGATGGCCGATGATGACATGGGTTGCAGGCTTACGATGTAGCTCGGCACATCTTACTGATCTGCAATAGAAAACCAACTGCAGTCGTGAATACACACGGCCGATGATGGCATGGGTTGCAGGCTTATAATGTAGCTCGACAGATTCGTAGTGATGCAGTCATGAATACACACGGCCGATGATGGCATGGGTTGCAGGCTTATAATGTAGCTCAACAGATTCGTAATTATGCAGTCTTACGAATGCAGGATTCGGTTTCATGCTTACAATGTAGCTCGGGACATCTTAATGGTCTCCAATGGAAAACCAGCGCTGGCCAGTTGGCCCGCATGCAAAAAAAATAGTTAGGGAGGGGCGAAACATGTAGGGAAGGGTGTTTCAGCTCCACTAACGTGACACCTGTGGAGGGGCGAAGCATGCAGTGTGCGCCGGTATTTCCCAAAGCGAAATCGCTGTTGGCAAAGAGAGACAGAAGGAAGATTAAACACAGATACCCACAATTCTGCTTTTATCCAACGTGCACGCTGCGAACCTTTTTGTTCAAATACGCCAAAAAGAAATCTCCCACCCGCACTATATTGCAGGTCAAGATCCAGTGCCTACATATACGGGGTGGCCGGTGAACCGCTGTGCAGGTTTTTAGGGGCGAAGAATCTTATGGTCTCGGCGTGCCGGCGTGCATCGTCGTCTAATGTCGTGACGGTCCATTTGCTTAAGCGCAAGAGAGGGCGCCACCGCCTCAGCGCTCGCCGTGTGGCGAGAGAGCGCGAACGGCGCGCGTTGACTATGGAAACGCTCTTACTGCGATGAACGCTAAACTAGCAGCTCGCAAGGAACGAGAACACGCCCTCGCCCGCGAGAGACAATGCAGACGCAGGCAGCATCTGCTAGCGAGTTTTTTGATTGAAAAAACGCCAGGCCTGCGCCGAAAGCGCAGCACAGTAACAGCGAAAGCTGGAGGAGCGGCATTTCTAGAGCCCGTTGTACACTCTCTTGGGGCTACCAATACAAGTACACTAGCAGGGTATCCACTACACCATTTTGGTTATCTTGCCCACACAATTAATGCAAATAAGAGAACAAATATAAAACATCATTAGCTTAGTGAGGCCCAAAATGCACATTCATGCAGCCACCGTCAAGTTTGACGCCCCCCATAGTGAAATAGCAACAGTCGGAGCACGCTTTATGCTTCTGTTAGCAGTCTGCACTGCAAATCACAGTCATGTCATAGCCAGTGCTGGTGAAATAGCAGTAGTCAACACGAAACTGACAGCCACTGTTGGCAGCTTGCACGCTGAAGCACATTCATGTGGTTCCATTGTTTATTTTGGTTATCTGGCTCACAAAAGTAATGCAAATAAGTGAACAAGAACAAATATAAAATATCATTAGCTCAGTGAGGCCCAAATTGCTCATTCAGGCAGCCACCGTCCAGTTTGACTCACCCCATAGGGAAATAGCAGTAGTCGGAGCAGTCTGCACTGAAAATTGAAGTGTTGTCGTAGCCAAATTTTAATTTAATAATCTGACTCGGGCAGGTAACGTGAATACAAGCACAATTATTAACGTGATTAACAATGCTAACATTTTTTGTCATGTCTACATACCTGAAAAATGCTCAGCAACGTTGAACGTGCTTTAGTGAGTCACTTTGTTCATAACAAGCCGTAGGCAAAGTGACGGACAGATTCGGACAGTGATAAATGGTGAAAGTTGAAAAAGCTGTCAAAGCACTGCTTTGCTGGACTCCGCTTGTAATGAAGAAAGAGTCAAGGCAGAAAATGATACCCCACTGCACAATGTTATATATGTGTACCACCACATGTGATGGGCAGCGAAACCATCTGTTTACTAAATTGAATGCAATAACGTAGCAAGGTGCTGTTTTACAACATGGCACCGTTTCATGTACACTTCTGGCAAGCTGCCGTATGCACTGATGCATAAACACATTAACAGGGGTAAGAGATGGAGTAACCGTGCAAGCCACGTGATGCTTTCAACATTTTGTATCTGTCAATGTTTCTATTATCCCAGCTGACAGAACTTTCTTTAGTACAAGTTGGTTAATCACGTTGCAGCAACAGCACAAGAAGTAAGGTCAGAATAGTAGGAGAAAAAAAAAGCAAGATGGCAGACTGAGGAGGCAACGTAGACGAGAGAGAAATGCTTTAATGACATCGAAGATGCCAGCCCTGCTATTCACGGGACTTGGTGCTTTGAATGAGACGGAAGGAAGGAAGGAACACAAAAAGGGAGAAGGGAGGGAGGTTAACCAGACAGCAGTCCGGTTGGCTACCCTACGCCGTGGGAAAGGGAAGGGGAGTGGAAAGATGGGAGAGACAAAGAGAGAGAGAGGGGGAGCGAGAAAAAAAAAGGAAATGATCAATAAATGAGCTGACACGTATGTGGCGGTGGCACTGTACAACAGTCATAGGCGTTCACAAAGGCCCGTAGTTCTTAAGAAGCACAAAAGTGCTTTAACTGCCTTGTGGGCCGCCGAGCGATGGGGACGGTGCTCCAGCAGCATCTGCACGGAGAGCGGTCGATCGTCCAATCGTCGCATCGCGTCAGAAAGAGTTCGTCGTTCAGAGGCAAATCGAGGGCAGCGGCATAACAGATGATCAATGTCTTCCTCAGTTCTGCAGACCTCGCATGCTGCACTGTCGGTCACTCCAATTAATGTTGTGTATGCCTTCGTGAAGGCAACTCCTAACCAAAGCCGACATAGAAGCGAAGCTTCACGTCGACGAAGTCTGGATGGAGGTCGGAGTTCCAGCGTAGGGTTTATTTGGTGGAGTCTTGTACATCTTATACTTGGCATGTTCCACTCCGCCAAACAGAGACTACGTGCCAGGTGACGAAGCTGCCTTGCAGCGTCTGTCCTAGAAAGAGGAATCGAAACGGTGGTCTCTTCTTGATGGGATGTGCGAGCAGCATTGTCTGCGGAAACATTGCCACTGATCCCGCAATGACCAGGTAGCCACTGAAAGTCAACCTCGTGGCCTTTTTCTTGGACGCGGTGATGAATCTTCAGAATTTCGTACGTAAGCTGTTCGTGGCATCCGCGTCGGAGAGCTGACTGCAGGCACTGTAACGCCGGTTTCGAGTCGGAGAAAACAGCCCATTTGCTCGGTCTCTCCGAATCGATGTACTCTAGTGCACAACGCAGAGCCGTAAGTTCTGCCGCCGTAGATGTAGTCACATGGGATATTTTGAGTTTTAGGGTGATTTCTCGTGCTGGTATGACCACTGCACCACCGGAACTGGACACCGTGGTTGACCCATCGGTGTAGATGTGCACGTGGTTACTGTAGGTTTCATGGAAGAAAAGTAGGCTCAATTGTTTTAGTGCTGGGGCGGGTAAAGCCGATTTCTTCTGCAGTCCTGGAATTGCTAGGCGTACTTGTGGAAGGTACAAGCACCACGGAGGAAACACCCGTTTCTCAGCAGGCGCATACCCTGATGTAAACGATGCGCGATGGGCATGGACAGTTGCACTAAATGTCGTGCGGGGCCTTTCAGCAGCGAGGCTTGCCAGGTGGTGTGAAGGATTCCTGGCATATTGCCTGAGGTAAGTGCGCATGGTCTCAACGGTGATGTGTGTCGTGATTGAGTAGTCCTGGGCAATGGCAATGGTTTCAGCTGTTGAAGAGCAGCGTGGTAAACCAAGGCATATCCTAAGAGCCTGAGCTTGAATGCTTTGTATCGTACGAAGGTTAGTTTTGCAGGTATTGGATATTGCAGGTAGGCTGTATCGCAGGAACCCAATAAACAATACCCGGTACAGCTGTAGCATAGAATGTATAGACACTCCCCAAGTTTTCCCTGCGAGGAACCTGAACAAGTGACAGATAGCAGTCTGCCGCTTTTTCACATCGTTTACGTGAGGGGTCCAAGACAGGTCTCTGTCGATTACGACTCCCAAGAACCTGTGACTCCTGCTGGATGATACACATTGGCCGTTGATTGATATGCCGTAAGCGGACATTGGCTTTCTGGTGAATGACACGACTGCGCACTTTTCACTTGCGATCTCGAGTCCTTGATTACGCAGGTAGCGCGATGTCACTGTGGCTGCCTTCTGAAGTCGAGCGCGAAGTTGAAGCCGCGTCACAGCTGACGTCCATATACAGATGTCGTCAGCATAAACGGAAAGTCGTACGCTGCTTGGCTGGTTGTCGACTAGTCTAATGAGCGTCAGGTTGAACAATGTCGGGCTTAGCACTCCGCCTTGAGGGACTCCTCGGCTACCGTAATAATCGGGTGTCGGGCCATTTTCTGTCTGCACGTGAAATGATCTCTTCTGCAAGTAGCTGTGCACCCACATATACATCTTGCCACCAAGTCCTACTGCTTCTAACGCGCTTAGAATGGCTTCGTGGGTGACATTGTCGTAAGCCCCTTTAACGTCTAGAAACAGAGCAGCAGATAATCGTTTGCAGGCCTTCTGATGTTGGACGTATGTCACCAAGTCAACCACATTGTCTATTGACGAGCGACCGCGTCTGAACCCGGCCATAGCATCTGGATAGATTTCGTAATATTCTAAGTACCATTCCAGACGCGTGAGGATCATCCTTTCCATTACCTTTCCCACACAGCTAGCTAGCGCAATCGGGCGGTAGGAGGAAATGTCCAAAGGCGACTTGCCAGCTTTGAGGAGTGGAATCAGGCGACTTGACTTCCATTCCTGTGGAACCAGACCAGTCTCCCAGGAGTCATTGTACAGCAACAATAGCGCCTTCCGAGCTTGATCTCCTAGGTGACAGAGGGCACGGTAGGTAATGCCGTAAGGTGCCGGCGCTGAAGAACGTCTACACAAAGCCAGCGCAGCGTTTAGTTCTACCATAGAAAATGGACACTCCATGCGGGGATCGCGTGAAGCTAGTGGGCAGTCGGGCGTTCCCATCTCCGTTTCTGCGGAATTTGCCTCACCGGCAATCCTTCTACAGAAAGATTCTGCGACGGCCATCTCCGTACATTGTAGATGTAGTGCCAAAGATTTAAACGGATGGCGTTGACCGAAGGTTGCATGCAGACCACGAACAGTTCGCCATATAAGCGACAAAGGCTTTCGTGGATCCAGGGACTCACAAAAAGATACCCATCGGCGTGAAGCCAGCTTGTTCATGTGACGCTGTATTTTCTTTTGTGTGCGTCTAGCCAGTCTCAAATCGTAATTTGACTTTGTGCGTCTATATCGTCGTTCCGCACGACGGCGAATTGCTCGAAGTCTCTCGAGTTCAATGTCAAAATCGGTGCGCGCTGAACTCATCGAAAGCGAACGCGTGGTAGTCTTTAGTGCACTCTTCATTGCGTCCACCAGGTTGAAGGGTGAGCCGTCACAACAGTCCTCCAAGATTAACTTGTATTTTGGCCAGTCGGTGCACTGGATGGCTCTAGTGCACTTGGAGCTAGATAAACCTTCAATCTTCAGATAAGTAGGGATGTGGTCGCTACCCCGCGTTTCCAAATCCGAGAACCAGTGAACTCTTCTGGCGAACGAACGTGAAACGAAAGTAAGGTCTAGGCAACTGCTGTACGTTGGTCCACGCAGATAAGTAGGACTTCCATCATTCGAGAGGCAAAGTTCGTATTCAGAGGCAAGGGACACCAACTGTTTCCCTCTAGTGTTGACCCTGGAGCTTCCCCATAAGTAATGGTGGGCATTGAAGTCGCCAGTTATCACCCACGGCTGGGGAGTCGATGTCAAAATTCCGCGTAAGCGCTCGCAATCTAGACGAGTTGATGGAGATAAGTAGGCTCCAAGAATTGTGAACGTGATCTTGTTCTTCTTCACTGTTAGACATATGTACTGGTTGTCTTCGTCAGGTGGTACTGGGTGATGAACGTAAGTCAAGTCGCGGCGTATAAACATAACAACCTTGCTGCACTCTCCGTGGGTGGAGGACATTAAGCATTCATATCCGGATAGTCTTATGGGAGCTGACAGGTTGGGCTCGCAAATCACAACGATAGGGAACTGGTTGGTGAATACATACTGTCTGAAGTCGGACATGCGCGGTTTAAGCCCTCTTGCGTTCCACTGAAAGACAGATGAATTCTTGACCTCCTCTCGAAACGATAGCATCTCGCGGGCCATGGTTTTACCCTAGAGCTGCAAGCACTGGACTCAAAGTGTCCAGCACCTGCACCGCGCTGTGTGCAGACGGGGTCTTCATGTTGCTCAAGAGAATGCGCATTGCGCTCATAAGGGATTGCAACATGACTATGACCTGTCGATCATCAGTCGTCTTTGCATCAGCGGCTCGTGAAGACATCGAGGGTGGCGGGATCCGATGCGACTCTGAATCAGGTTGCGCTCGTGAAAGTGAGGGCCACTCTTCACGAGGTGCGAGCGTTGACCCTGCCTTTGTTTTCGTTGTATCCGTCTTTGCAACGCTTGACGATCGGTGGCCAGTTGCTTTGGCGGTAGATGGCGAGTCTCTAGCGTCAGATGCGACGTTTCGTGACCTTCTGTGGCGATGCCGTCGTCGCCTGACAGTAGCAGCTGCCTCTCTGTGCGTTGAATTGTCGCGCACCATACGTTTGAGTACCGCCCGCTCGTTCCGCACTCGCGGGCAATCCTTTGATGACGCTTCATGAGCACCATGGCAATTAGGACACTTTAATACAGTTGCCTGGCAGACGTCTTCTGAATGAGGTTCAGCACACCGCGGGCACACAGCATTGTTGGTACAGACACCTTTTACGTGTCCTATCTTGAAACATTTGTAGCATTGAAGGGGCTTCGGAATGTATGGACGGACTTGGTGGCGAACGTGGCCAACTTTTACGTGTGACGGAAGGATGTCTCCCTCAAACACAAGCTTCAAGCAACGTGAGTGGCCGAGCCTTGCGATGTGCGTGATGAGGGCGCCTTCTGTAGTTGGCTTTATTAAAATAGGAAAGTCGTCAGTTGGGATGGAAACGTCGACGTCATAAATGACGCCAACACTGCCGTTACAGCCTGTGGGGATCACTGATCTCACTTTGACATTGTCGATTTCCGTCACGTTCCGTAGGCTTTGCAGCGCGCTACGGTGCATAACATCTACTGCCAGGACATTCTTCCGTGAGTTTATCCTCACGTCTTTAATCTCATTTGGCACAAGCCCCTCGAGAAATGCAGAGAGGACTTGCCTGTTTAACAGTCGTAAATTGGCCGCAGGGTCTATGGCCATGAAGAGCATAGTGTGCGGCCAGCGCTGTGGTGTAGTCTTCACGGTGGATACACTTGCCGACGATGATGTCCGCAGCAGTCTTCTTTTTGCATTTCGGCTCATGACAACCGTGAAGTTGTCGTCCGATGAGTCGAAGCTGTCCGAGTAGAACTCCGTTGCCTCGCTGTCTGTGCCGCTTGAGGCATTCCCACGTTTCCTTGACACTGCCGGACGTGACGGTTGCGCGCCAGGAAGGTCCTTGGAGGCTTCTTCGTCCATTCTCGCATGAAGGGAGCGCCAGCTCCCAGAATCGGTAGGAAAACAAATCGAAAAAATCGAGATACAGGTAGAAGCAATAGCAAGGATGCGGCCGCAGCATGCTTACAAGAACAAACGCATAAATAAAAGGACAGAAATGGGAAATGGGACAGAAACTCACGGAAGCACTCACATATTCACACACATGCACACCGACGTGAGCGCGAAAACTGAGATCTGAAATACAAAAAAGGGTAAAATAACAAATGTACACAAACACGCAAGAAAACACGCACACATATTTAACGCAGACGCGAGTAGAACTGTTAAGAGTCAGTTCACAAGCAGCTGTGCCTATTTTGTCATACTTTTTTAATGCACATATTGGCTCTTGCCTTCACTGTCATAGGAATTTTTTAGTAGCGGCATGTCACGACAATCGAAAATCAGCGCAATGCTGTGTTGAGGAAAAGCAAGTCGAGCGCTGGCAGCACAACTTACGGGCGATTGTGTCACAGCAGGAATTCGACAGCTGGCGCGTGCAGTGAGCGAAGAGTTCTAAGCCACACAGCGACGCGAATTCGTGCCAAGCTCCCTTGTAACGGCACCAGTGTATCAGTCATAATTTCATGTTAGCACTGAGGCGGGCATTAAGGAAACACACTGCTCCCAAACGCCTGACCGTTATTAATCCAATGACATTCGCTCAAACAGCGCGTGCTAGTCACTGATTGTTAGCATTGGTGGAAAGCAATCACTGGACGGTGCTACACAACACACAAACGACGCTACTAGATGCTCGGCCATCTTATCAAGCTGCTGCTAACGATCGGTCGTTTGCACTGAGCTGGCAGCAACAAATCTTTGCGTTGAAGGTTGCTTTCGCAAATCTTTTCTATTGAGAGACTCGTAGGTTGGTTTCATCCGCGCACGCTTTTCTCATTTATTCTGATAATGGTTTTGCTCCATCACTTTGCCACGTCCGACGAGAAACGCAGAGGCACTGTACACAAACACACCTGCCGCCTACAGTAGGTACCAGACTTTGGCAAACTCTCCTCGTCGTAACTTCCCTTAGGAGCAAAACAAAACACTATGGAACAAACACGTAAGATGTTTGTTTGCAGCGGTATCTCGCCGCGGGGTCCTGTTTCCAGACGAAGCGCAGCGCAGCGTCACCGATGTTCGCTGCAAGCTATCTTCGCCGGCTCACGGCTATGAAAAAAAAACGCACGCGGCATACAAATTGTGCATCGTAAGCTCACAAAATATTTCCGGCATTACAGGCCACCACAAACAATTCGAATTCGCTTTGACGAAGGGAGACGCACACATCTGACGCGACTCGTCCCAGTTCGAAGCGAGGGCGGCCATGCTAGGCATGTTCTTCGACGGCGGGGTCACCGGCCGTCCGGCTCGTGACGTCACCTGAAGTGCACGCCTATTGGTGGAGGCTCGTGTGCACCTGCCTTTGAGGGGAAAATGCCGCTGCCTTCTAAAGTTGTACCCGACTACAGTTACGTAATTCGCATTGCGTGATGCCTAGTCGCTATGTTACTCTCCCACCACGCTATATAACAAGTTAACATCAGAAAGAGAGAGAGGGGGGAGAGACCTTTATTGAGAACCTGAAGAAATTGCTCATGGGTGGCTTATAGGCTTCACTGGCAACCAATAACAGTGCACTTGCGAAGAACCCACTCCGCTATAAATCATCATAATTTTTGTTAAGTACAGGGAACCAGACACTATGCCATTTTTCGTCATTCTGTGGAGAACCGTGGTACCCGCTAAGCACCTGTAAGGCATTATGTGTACTTTGTTGGTGCTGTGCCTGATGACGATGAAGAATTATGGCAGAGCGCTTTGTATTGATTGGACGCATTCAACAATCGCCTCGTTGCGCAATTCGCATTGTGTGACGCCTGGTTACAGAATTCGCGTAGTGTGACAACCTGGCTGTTATTTTACTCTTCTACCACGCTATATTACATATGTTATTGTGGTTCCTTCCCGACATGAAGCCACTATAGGGTCTTTCTGCAAAGCAGTTTCAGACACCGGCGTGGCTCTGAGGTAGAATACTGGGCTCCCTACGCAAAGGGCCCAGGTTCGAACCCCGTTCCGCTCTGAATATTTCTTCTTATTTCGTGTTTTTTTTCATATTTCGCGCTATAGCGGTTACGGGCACCGGCGGCGGCATCGGCGGACAACTACGGCGTGAAAAACGGCCGTTGAAATGATGTCATTTATTTATTTATTTATGTATGACATTACAGTGGGGAGGAAAAAGCGAAGAAAAATTCAAAGCAAACAATTAGCAGCAATTCCTAGCAGCATCAAGGGAACATAAGTAAATACACATACAGCAAGGTGAATAGTGTACACTTAGGTGCACCATAGTGTATCATTGTGCAAACAAAAAATAAAGAACCAAGATTACCAGCACACAAGCATGCATATAATTAATTTAACAATGAACTTTATTATAGTGATAAAAGCATAATTATATGAACAAGAATGCAAAATACAGGAAATTACACGTACACGCATGTAGCAGTCATCACTAGCAATAACATGAGCGAACAGCAACTCTAATACAAGAAGAATTATTTTAGCAGTGCAAAAAATATGTCATTGGACGATATAGTTGCGACAGACTTGTCTAATTGATTCCAGTCCCGCATTGTTCTAGGACAAAAACACTTCCTAAAGGAGTGTGTTTTGCAGGGAAATTCCAAAACCTTATTCTCGTGGTCAGCCCAATAGGAATAGTAGTTAGGTGCCTTTATGTAACGATGCCTATCAATGCCAACTTTTGAATGAAAGATCTGAAAAAAACTTCAAGCGAAGTCTGCGTCTTTTACAATCTAGTGTATCCCACTACAATAATTCTTTCGCGCGCGTAGGACTGAACTTTCTGTCATAACGTCCGCAACCTAATCGAGTGGCCAAGTTCTGCACCCTTTCAAGTTTTTCTGTGTCGAATACTGTTGAGGGGTCCCAAACTACACACGCATAGTCAAACAGCTTTCGCTGTAAAAACCGACGCCTCGCGCGACACAACCGTTCACCGGCCACCCCGTATATATAGCCTCCTCAGACCTGAGAGTAATGGCACAGAGAAATAACTTTGACCAAGTTCTTATACTTACTTTTGTGTTGCATAGAACCCACAAAAATTATTTTGAATGTGCGCAGAGCCTAACAACAAGTAACTGTTTGTCCCCCTGCAGGGACACTGGGTCTATCCTTAGGCATTGCTAGAAATACGTATGCATTTTTGTGTATTTGGAAAGGGCCACAAATAACTGTTTCGAGGATGAACTTTAGAGAAAGAAAGATTAAATTGATTTTTATTAGTTCTGGTGACACATTTAGAGCACAACAAAATCACTTTTGGGACGTTCTTAACCCCACACACCAGTGAGTCATGCTATCAGCGCAATTTCTTTGCGACAGAACTCACGAATGGAATTCATAGAAGCAGTCTCTTCCAACTTCTATGCAAAGGAACACGTCGCACCGAGCACATCTGTGGCGTGTCTTCATGCTGCAGCCAGCGTTCCGGCACCTCGCTCCATTTGGTAGGTCGTCCTTCATTGGCAAATGCAGTGCGTCTGTTTTGCGGAAATGTTCTGATGGCAGAGCTTTTGGCCTCTTCCTTGGTGGGATGTCTAGGTCATCTTCGTCTTCTTGACGAGTTGCGATCACCTTCTGCCATATCAAAGCTTCGGCCACGCAAAGCTTGAAATCAAGGTACTCCAGAATGTTTTTTCTTTGCACGCCCTCTGTCTTCTTGTCTGCTCTGTACTGAAGCCAGCTGTTTACGCAAGCAAGATCAGACATGTGAAGAATTGTACGCAGTGTCCACCTGTTTGTGCGGCTCCTTTGAGCATACAGGGAGAGCATTCTGTCAGCTAAGTCAACACCCATATTTGCATTGCAGTTTCTGATGACGGATGGGCGCGGGACATCCAGAAACTTCTTGTCTTTCTTGCACCATCTTTTGCACTTATCTTCAGGCTCCACTCCAAAGGCAGCCGACAGCATCACAATGGGCTTTTTGTCGACCCATTTTGTGCAAGCAAGCGTGCTGTCTTGTCGCAGTCGCTGCTCCGAAGTGCCCCGAGATTTCTTCAACAAATCCTTGTCATTTGTGAAATGGGCCTCTTTTGGCATTCTGTTCTTCATCAGAGTGCCGGTGCCAAAAATGCCCTTCTTCATGAGCTCATCCATCAAACCGACCGAAGAAAACCAACGGTCACAGTAAAGCGTGGAGCATGCAGGCACTGTCTCAACCAGCTTCAAGACTGAGTTGCCCGATATGCCAAGGCCAAAGTCTGGAAACGTCTCTTTGCCTTTGTAAATTGCAAAATCATAAATCAACCCGTCCTTTCCTGCGAGAACAAAGTTTTTCAGGCCCACAGGATTTGGTTTGTTAGGGATATACTGCTTCATAGGACAGCGCCCTGAAAATGGGATGACTTGTTCATCCACACAGAAGCAGTTGGGTCTTTCCAAGCCCAAGCAGCCCTTTCGCACCACCTCAACGAAAGGCGCAACCTTCCAAAGTCTCTCGCTCTTCTTGTCGTCATCACTGATGTCGTCGTCAAGTTGGCAGCACAGGTTAGATCGCAGTAAGAAGAAACGATCCCGTGGCATCGTGTCGGCTACTGAGCTAACAGCCAGGCCCTTCTTCCAAAAACATCGTATTCTTGGATAGCCAATCACTCCACTCAGCATGGAACAACTCAGAAACGGTTTAACTTCCTGACCAGTGATTTTAGATATGATTCCACGCTCTCTCAGAATTCTCTGGTTTGTTTTCTCGGCCATTTTTTCGAGCATGTTGTCATCTACGTACTGCTTGTAGTAGTCGGCAGGCGAGAACTCCAATCTAGCTTCCGAAAAAACACAGCCCGTCTCGAGAACAGGCACATTGTTTGCTGGTGAAGAATAGGCTGCCTTCCACAGAGGACGCCTTTGCGAAATTCCTACGCCGCTGGAGCCGTCGTCGTCACTATCAGAAGATGAACCAGCATACTCCTCAGTGTCGGAATCGTACGCGGCATTCACGTCGTCAACGTCGTCTTCATTCTCGGAGTCCGAAATATCGGAAGTTTCCCGGTCGCAAATTGATTGCAATACTTCGTCTGCCTTCTTGGTGGATAAGCCTAAAATTACAAAGCAACGGGAAGTTAGACTTAAATTCCCACTGGTAAACTTTCATAAAAAAGAATGTGCTAGTCGGCCATATGACTTCAATATAAACACGCACATGAACCCAATGTCCCTGTGCGAGGACACTGAACTTAGTAAGCTGCGAAGGTCCCAATAAAGTCAATGGTTTTCTCTAAACGGTGTCAATGTGTTCTCCAGGCATTAAACCTTTGCACTCCGTTGCAATTTTTTAAAATGAAAAGCGTTAAGACCAACGATAAAGCGGCTTACCTGGTCGTCTCGCATAAAACGTGCTGGCGCTGATTGCCGCCATGTTTTTTCGAGCGGGAAAGAGAAATTTCGCCGAGCTCAAGGTAGATGGCGCCACAGACCTTGTCCTCCTAGAGGGACATTGGCTCTCTCCGCTGCAACAGCCGTTGTAGTTTTCGTCGCCTGTGAACCAATGTCCCTGTGGGGGGACAAAAGGTCTGAGGAGGTTAGGCACAGGGTGTTGAGCTGCAAGTAGTGCCGGTGAGAAATTTATCTTGTGCGTTGTTGAACAATAAAGATTCGCAGCGTGCACATTAACTAAAAGCGGACTGCGGGTATCTGTGTCTAATCTTCCATCTGTCTCTCATTGCCCATTAGCAGTGATTTTGCTGTGGGAAACACCGGCGCACACTACATGCTTCGCCCCTCTACAGGTTTCACGATAGTGGAGCTGATACAACCTTCCCTACATGCCTCGCGCCTCGCCATTTTTTTTAAATCAAAAACTCGGTAGCAGTCGCTGCCTAAGTCGGCATTGCCTCTCGCGGTGAGGGCGCGTTCTCGTTGCTTGCGAGCCGGCAGTTCAGCGTTCATCGCGGAAAGAGCGTTTCGCGCCGTTCGCTCTCTCTCTTGAATGAATAAAACGCGCGAAAGAACGAGGACGAACAGAAGAAACAACAGACCAACAGCGCCGTGGTCTGTTGTTTCTTCCTTTCGTCCTCGTTTTTTCGCGCGTTTTATTCATTCAAGATGGAATCACACCAACTTGCCCAGTTAAACGTTCTAACACTCTCTCTCGCCACACGGCGAGCGCTGAGGAGCTGGCGCCCTCTCTTGCGCTCAAGCAAATGGGCCGGCACGACCACAGACGACGATGCACGCCGAGACGCAGAGACCCTAATGTGCTTCGCCCCTAAAAAACCTCCGCCACGAGGACTCGAACTCGCCATCTTCACGTACCCAACGGAGCACGCTACTCCTGCACCATGCTGAAACACGTTCATCTTACCGTACAAGGACTAGTCAAGAAAGTAGCACACCATTTCGTTTCATATTTTGATGCATACTCACGAAATACGCGGTCTTCCTTTCCAAATCAACCTTGCTTCTGTATTAGACATAAATAAACGGCTGTCGTCAACGAATGACATGCCGACAATGCCAAAAGCGCTAAGATTCTTTTAGAATTCCCATCTTAACTACGAAAAATATCGAGTAGATCGAGGAGCAGGTTTCAGTTTGCCGGCTGTTACTGCCGATCTTTAGTAGCCGTTTCTCGCTCTTGCTACTGGTCAACATGTACAGAAGCTCTGTGATTATTCGTTCGGTAAATACTCGTGTACATGATTTATTATTGAGTAGTTTTCTCGCGAAAGCAACGATATGCCAGTACTGCGGGCGCGCCAGTGTACTGATTTGAAGTTCTACCGATATCTACCACTATAAAACCGCTTGGAAAAAAATTCACAGCATATCGACGGGTGAATGATGAAGAGCTTGGGCGAAGGTTCTAAAGCAGTCATGGTTACACCGTGAAATCTTCAGTGCTTTCGCCAAGAGTAATCAAAGCGATAGCCCAGTACATCATCAAAGACGTTACAAACACTGTATATATTTAAACAAGAAAGTTCATTTCGTAAGTGGTAGCTAGACGTGGCTTCCCTTCCCCCTTCATTATAACTGCTTTATGGTCGGTGAAGTGCGGGATCGGTGATGGGTCGTAGTGGGGTGTTTGCAAAGACGAAGCAGTGGGCAGTTTGCAAAGGTGGCTCTTCCGTTCCCCCGTCATTATAACGGCTTTATGGTCGGTGAAGTAATGGATCGGTGATGGATCGTAGTGGGATGTTCGCAAAGACGAAGTAGTGGGCAGTTTGCAAAGGTGGTTACGCCGGACAACGGAGACGTGACAAGGTTAGACTAAGAGGAGCTTCGCCCCTAAAATAAATACAATGCGCTGATGAAATCTGGTAGTGTGTCAGTTGACAATACGTACCAGTTGAGAAGTACGTGTTCTGACGTATGTCGGAGAAGTACAGGCGAGTACGGCCGGCAGCTTTCGTTGAGCCTGTATGCGTTGCTGAAAGCGCGTCGCATCGATGGTCATAGCTCCTTGTGCGGACACTGTAAACAAGAAAAATGGGTTCATCTGGGTTAGCGGATGACCAAACTGCACTCTATGGCCATTCTTACACGTCAGAATTGCGTATACTTAAACGAACAAGCGTTGGTGCCATGTAGATGGACTCGGCCGGTACGCTGGACTTGACGCTCGCAGGGAGTCGCACTGTGTAGGACCGATCTCGGCGTTGGTTAGGTGCGATCGCTGAAGTTTCTACATTTCAGCTTCTGCACCTTTGTAACTGTTACCTAAAGCGTAGCTGATGTAAGTGGAAGAGCAAGAATTCACTGAGATGCGTTTCCGGTGAGGCGATACCGAACGACGGCTGTTTTTCTGGTCTCCGTTGGAAGCGGTCGCAAAGCCAGAGCTCATTGACTTCTTGCCAACTGCACGGTGATGTAACGATTTGCTGTGTCTATTGAGACCGACGCCTGCAGACCTGTAAACACTGCAATGTGGAATCATTACGTCAACACGTCACGGATTCAAAACTGATATATGTGCGGGGCATACACGAAATGTGCATTGATTGCTGCTACGTGCTCTGCAAGAATTAGCAACGTTTATTGACACGGCATGAGTACAAAAAAGCGTGCTAGAAAGCAAAATGATCAGCGTTGGATGCCTTGGTTTAATAGCATATTTGTCTCTACTATCGAAAGGAAAACATTAAAAATTACAGTGATTTCACATATCACGTACATATCACGAAAATAGTACGCATCTCATCCTCTTTCGTGGCTAAGCTCTAATTTGTGACACATGTTTGGTACCTGTTAGGATAGCTTATACCGGTACCATCCAAGCAAATATTCGATATTCAACCATACCGAACCGTTTCGCCGTGCACAATACTGAAAGCAGCGTGCGGCACTTGCAGAAACAGTACAGGCTCCAGTATGCGCCAGCGCCCTCCAGTGCAAATTCCAGCGTCTCCAGCGCTTCGCAGTGAGCCACTCAGTCACAGCGGCGAAGCCAGTGCCCATACCAGTGCGACCCAGCTCTTTCCCAGTGCGTTCACCGAAGTGCCAGTGAATCCCGGCGTGTACCAGTGTTCCCAGTGCAATCCAGTTGCCAAAAAGCAGTCCCCACGATAGGTGGCTGGAGTAGTTATATGTTTTCAAAGACGGCGGTAGAACGCTACCTGTGGAGTCAATCTCCAAATTCTTGGATTATCTATGATTTACCGAAGCATCCTGCAATCAAGCACGCACTGCACACGTGGGTCACCTTGCATACGCTCACTAAATTAATGAAAAGCGAAAATTTTATGGGTCGAAAGCTATGGTAGATGTAATGGGCGCACGTCTTATAACCGAGTCATTCATAAAAATAAAATTACCAATGCTGCACCACGGTGAGTGATTCGAAGGTCGATGTGAGAGAGTACTGGCGATCACGTTTCCTGGCAACGAAGATACCCTTGAAGGGGCGCCGGTCACCCGCGTGCTTGCATGGGCCGTTTTCCAATAACTGATGCTCTGTCGATCGTGGCCTTCACCGCGATCAGCCGTTGTGACATTGCGAACTGATCTTTTGTGGAGGTGACCTGTCGTTTCGCGTTGCCACATTTTATTGTTGCGTGGATAAGGACGCGTCACCGTCGTTGTTGCCCGTAGAAGCTGAAATGTTGCTGCTAAGCATGTGGGTGAAGGTCCAATGCCTATATTGATGAAAGAAACAGTTAGGATGGACCATTGCGCAATGCGATAGAAAGCAAGAAATAAATAAAGAAAACTACTACGAACAGTACGCCAGGGATGCAGAGAAAAAGCCTCGCTTGCCCCTATTTTCACGATAGGTCGCGTGATTTTTTTCTTGATAGAACTCGTTATCGATCCAGTTAGTGCATAAAATGTGCGAAATTTGTGGGGCAAATAGGCTGGTGTTTGCCACCCGTGTGTTCCCTTCTTCATTTTATTGCGATAGCAATTATATGGACAGTTTCGACGGGTTTTTGCCGTCGCCGTCATGTCCCTCCCGTGTGAAGTCTAAATTGAGAAGATCCCCCCGCGCATCGTATGCTCTACCTCGGGTAAAAGCGCGCGAGCGGGGGCGACGAACGCGGCCGAAGCAGACATCAAACGAGCCGACCCATTTCCGTCGCTCGGAGGGTGCATGCGATAACATGTCCCTGCTCGGGAGGCCCGCCATCGAAGCAGCCAGGAAACGCCCCGCCCGTCTTTAACGACCATGAAAAGACGCGAGGTGGGGGAGGGGGGGGGTGCCGCGCGAGCAGCAACTTTGAACTTTGAATCTAAGGGCGCGGTCGCGATCGCTGGCGCGCGCGCTATCTCGACAGCCATCACAGCGGGGGGCCCGTATACCCTTCTACGTGCTGCGCTCTCAACGCGAAGTGACTATGCGGAGAGCATCTCTCCCTAGA
The DNA here is from genome assembly GCF_013339695.2 of Rhipicephalus sanguineus. Lineage (NCBI taxonomy): Eukaryota > Metazoa > Arthropoda > Arachnida > Ixodida > Ixodidae > Rhipicephalus > Rhipicephalus sanguineus. Next base: position 87,968,311 of record NC_051185.1, on the reverse strand, counting down.
GCGGCTGTACTCTCTTACATCAGCATTTTCTAGTTACGTGAGATAGGATACAGAACAGTTTGCTGCCAGCCTCACTTTGTATAACACTACAATTTGTTGCTATCACATTCATTGCTTCGCCCTTGCGGTGAAACTGTGACTTTTATTAGTGGACCAGCGGTGAGTTTTGGCATTTTCGCAATTTCTGCGGCGCATACATTTCTGCCCATGAATGACGGGCATTTAGGATATTGCCTAGCTTGTAAAAAGTAAATGCGGCTTGCTGAAGTTCTCAGGAGCCAGCAAGAATAATGGCACTGGATCGCTCATGCTGAGCACTTTTCACCTATACTCACGCCGCCCACATTCGGCATCAACGTGACGCTTCAGATGGTCAACGGCCACCTCCTTACGGAAATGAGTGTTCCTGGCACTTGATCTACAGCGTAAAAGACGGGAACAAGAGAGGTAGCATGTATTTCAACCAACTCGGCCAGCCTGCTATCCTACTTCAATGAGTAGTCTTGGACCCTGGTATCAGCCCTCGTCGGCCCATACTGCTCTGAAAGCTCTACAGCATTTTTGAAAACCACAAAACTGTCGGATAACTATAGCGGTCACGCAGATTTATTAGATGTGAAGCATCTTATGGCGGAGTTCAAACCGGTGGTGTGCGGCGTGACCACCCTTACTGTGCATGCGCAAACCCTCTCCAATCACCTCCACTCGCCCTCTCCACTCCCCTCCCCATCTCTCCCTTTCCCCTGATCCTCTCCCCCTCTGAAACGCGGGGTCAACATGCCGAAACGCTGCTTCGCATCGCCTCATGGTCCCCTTTAGCGGGAGATGGTGTGATTTTTCTCTCTTCTTTTCTAATACTTCCGGTTCTAACACCGCACCTTGCGCCGACTTGTCAAACGGCGATCGACCCCTCCGATTTCCATCTCTCGTTTTACAGCATAAGCTGTTGAGCTCACAGCAGCTGATTTTAGTGGCGTAGTTGTTCCCCAAAGCCGCCGCCGCTGTTCTCTGCCGTAGCTATCGTGCACATTGAGAACAAGAAACCAGGGTTCGAGGTGGATTTGAACCCACGCTTTCTGCGCGGCAAGCAAGTATTCTACCACGGAGGCTGATTGACTGGGGCCTTGGATTAAGGGCTTCAATCTCTAGGAGTTCACACGCAAAAATGACAAAAAAGTAGGGCACCTCCGTACTGGTGGCCCGAAGACTGAGGTAGCCACGGAGCTGGTGGTGTCCCCCTCCTCCTCGCCCTTACCTCCCTATTTCTCTCTCTCCCTCTCTCTCCCTGTTTCGTTCTATTTCTTGGTCTTTCGGTCTTTCTTTCTCTATCTTCCATCCTTTTCTCTGTCTTTCTGTCAATCTTTTTCCTTCTGCCTTTTGTTCTCTCTGTTGTTCTCTTTTTTTATGGTGTGCTTTACTCTGTCCTCTCCTACTTTCCCTCCTCCGCTCTCTCACATCTGTCCTCCTCTCCCTCACTTCTCTTCCCTCTCCCCTTGCTACGCTGTACTGTACAAGTCACGCTGTGCTCTCCTAGCCGCTCGCCGTCGGGTGTTGTATATAGGCAGTCCCGTAGCCAGGGGGGGGGGGGCTAGGGGCCTGAGCCCACCCCCTCCCCAAAATTTTGGTGAAGTACGTGTTTTTATTAAAAATAAGTAATACAAACAGGTCTTTTCTCAAATAGTCAAGGTTTTCAGCAAGGGGGCCCTCCCCGAATAAAATTCCTGGCTACGGGCTGGATACGAGGGTTCGATTCTCGCCTCGCGAAGATATTTTCCCCTGATAATTTTTCTCTTTCTCCGTCTTTATTTATCTTTCTTTCTCTCTGTTTCCTTGTCTCTTTCTTTCACTCTGTGCTCGTTGTCTCGCCCATCAGGGTTATAGCATCCCGCGCCGGAGCTATCGGCGCTTTTTTTTGGGAGCGAAGCAGAAGATGGAGACTACGACGACGATGAAGAAGAGAACAAAGAGAGAGCGTGCCTGTTGATGACGATGTTTTTCTGTTGACACCCTACAAACTACTAGGAGCTATACCAGCTTCACTGTTGGTAAGATTTCTTGTACTGTTACTGCCACAAAGCTAGGTAATTGGAAGAGTACTTGCTTTCTTTTCGGAAAACGAATTTACACAAGCGTTATGTTTGACGAGGAAAAGCGTCAATAGGTTTAACATTGCGTGGCAAAAGAGCAGATTCACACCAGACGAACTGCGTAACAAGTGTATGGTTTAAAGCTTCCCAGCCATTGCAAAGGGCTCAGCCACAATCCTTCAATGATCCTCATCATAATCGAGCACAACGACATGAAAGCGTACAGGTACGCAAGCACGCATATGACCTTATAAACGCGTAGTGGGTGCTTCGCTACTTCGCAATATGAGAATAGTCATGGTGCAGTAGGTACCTCCCAAATGTACTTACAGTAGGCAGCCTAAGAGAGTTTACTACGGCTTTTGTGACGTCCGCTCCACTAGCTTACGCTGTGACTACACTGCGCATTCGGCGCAGGCCTGGCTGCTATGAATGAAGGAAAGCGTGTTAAGGGTCTCGTTTTGGCAGACTTGATGCTTTCAGGTAGTATGCGAGGGATTATTGGTCAGCTGCCAGCTCGTGGAAAGATCACGTGCTACGTGACGCCAAGAGGCAGAAAAAGAGTAATCCACACTCGCCGCCATGTCTTCGACTGGCGCTGACTAAGATTCCTAAGTTTAAATGCACATATATAGCCCACAAAGTGGACGGGAGGATGACCGCCGCCGTAGCTCAGTGGTAGAGCATCGGACTCGTTATTCGAAGGTTGCAGGTTCGGTCCCTACCGGCGGCAAGTTACCTTTTCGTCCACTATACTTTCTTCACAATTATATCCTAATTTTTACAAGTAACACCCTCTATATTTTCCCTGACATTATTGTCTGTTAGGTCTCAATAATATATGGGCGAAGTCAACCAAAAGTGTTAAGAGCCAAACACGGTAATTCTTGTACTTACCTTAAGAAAAGTGCGTTCGCGTTCAGCCACCAGCCTCTTGCAAAAACAGAGCGGCCTGCCAAGTAAAGAACTGTACCATATTGAATTACAAGCTGAAGCTTCGCAAAAAAGTCAAAGTTTCGGCGCAACGGCGAAGCAATGAATGCGATAGCACAAATTAGAATGTCGCACGAAGTACGGCAATCAGCTCGATACCTGTCACGCGCCGCTCGATCGCAAAGGACTAGCGAAAATAACACACACATGACGACCGCGAACTAACAACGGTTGCAGCTTGACACTTCCAGCGCACTGCTCAAACACAAGAAAGGACACTCGAAAAAAACGCACAGGTACACACAGGATGAGCGCGAACTCACTGTTACGGTTGTTACTTCTTCGTGTTCGAGCAGCGCACTACAACCCAACGCTCTTAGATTTCTTTTTCTTTAAAACTGAGGCGCCTGGAGTGACCCCTCCGCATCTCCTGCCGCGCGGTGGCGTTCGGTGCATCGTTTACTTAAAGTACGTTTACTCGGCGTTCCACATTTCATTGGGTACAGAAATGAGCCACTTTTTAGTGCGCGTGTGGAGTAAAATGTATAAATAGGTCGCCGTTGTCATGCTAAACAGCCGGTGGCGCGTGGCCGAGTTATTTAAAAGCGCGCGCTGCTGAGCGGGGGGTCGAAGGTTCGAATCCCGGTGGCGCGCTTCTGAAACTTTTGTCTCCAGATTTACTTTTCTTTGTGGCTTTTATTATTGCGACAGCAATTATCTGGACATTCTGGGCTGAATTTTGCCATCGCCGTCACCGTCTTGCCTAGGATATGTACATGAATGTATAAATATGAAAAAGGCACCACGGAAAATAAAGCAGAAGAACAAAATTCCGAAGTACACGACCGGGGATTCGAACCATCGACCCCTCGCTCCCCAGCCTGCTGCATTAAACAAATCAACCATGCCCCATGCATGCGCCGCCGAAATAACAGTGCGCTATTTATATAAACGATTTACCACTGGTGGTAAGCTAATCTCGGAGGAGCTTGAGCGTATTTTCTATCACGCAACGCTCCTAATTTTCTATCACTTTGAAAACTGTCCTTGAGACGCGCGCGACAAAGTGCTCCTTTTCTGTACCCACTGAAGATGTGGAAGAAAAAAATTGGCCGCGTATCTGCGTGCTTCGCTGCAAATGTCGTCTAAAGACGATAGAAGAGGCGCTGTGTGAGATATGGACACCATCTGGCAATACGTACGTCGGGAAACATGAGTGCTGTGTTGCGTGCTGGTAGTCCCGGCGCAGCAGCACGCGAAGACCGGCGGTGACCAACGCGGCCGGCGGGGACGCCAGCCAGCCCGAAAACGCGGTTTGGCGCGAAGCGCTGAAGCAGAGAAACGTCCGCACTCAACGAGTACTCTCCACACACTCTTTTATTTACACGTCGCCTGGGTAAAACAGGAACGCCAGAGCGGCGCCCACAACCGGCAGCCTGAAGGCCGCCCACAACGCTGCTTTTTCATTTTTTAAATATTTTTTTTCACCTTCTTGGCCTTCTCAAAACTAAAGTTTTTCGACACCAACCCATGGCATTCGTACAGTGCAATACAGAACCGAAACCGAAACACAACAATGAGCTCGTGCGAAGGGCACGGAGGAAGGCAAATTTCAGCGCAATCGCATTTTCAGCTTTGTTGAAACAGCGCTCACTAGACGACGACGAAGTAAAAGAAGGCACAGGACAGGCGCTTACTTCGTCGTCGTCTAGTGAGCGCTGTTTCAACAAAGATGAACGCATACCAACTCGCTCAGGCTTCCACTCATGCATTTTCAGCGCAGCTTAAGAAACTAGGGTCCTTAAAATTACGTATGTATGCATTTTCTATTAAAGGAACACGCCACCTAATACTTACCTAGTGATGTTGCACCTCAGATATGCATGATATTTACTTTTTGATCGACAACGTTCACAAGTATGAACAGCCGTACCAGTTCAAGACGGCTGGCCCTTGTACAAGTGGTCAACTTTGGCCGAGTGGCTGAATCGAGGGACGTGCCGACAAACAGAAAGACAGACAGAAGGACAGACAGAAAGACAGACCAAAATTTCTGCGTTTAAGTTCCCCAAGAAAGACTATCGTCTTTAAAAAAAAAAAGAACACCGGGCACGCCTTACATCAGACGCCCCCGTGTGGTAGGAGACGCAGGGGGTCACTCCACGCGCCACAGTTTAAAAGAAAAAGAAATATCTAAGAGCGTCTGATTCTCCATTGTCGACATTTGCACACGCAACGCGCCCGATTTTCTTTCAATGTGAAAACTGCCTTCGAGGCGTGCACGACAAATTGGCCCTTTTCTGTACCCAATCGTGATGTAGAAGAAAAGAAAAGAAAACAAAGAACACTGGGACCACCAGGAACACCTTGCCTTGCATCGGACGCCCCCGTGTGGCAGGAAACGCAAGGGATCACTCCACGCGGCGCAGTTTAAAAGAAAAATCACAGCATATCCACGGAGTGAATGATGATGAGTGGGCGAAGCTGCGGAGGTTCATCGGTAAACCGTGAATCTTCCGTGAATTCTGCCCAGTACATCATCACCGACGTGAGATCGGGCGCGTTTATACTAAAGGTTCGATGAGTTATGACGACTTGCAGCTCACTTTAATTTTACATGTACGCTGTGAATTTTCATTGTTTAGAAAACCACTGCTTTAGAAAACATCTGGCGTCTTTCGTTAAGCAGCTGGCGTCTTTTCGTTTTGCTTTAGAAACATCTGGCGTCTTTCGTTGGTTTATTTCATCAATCAACGGCGTTTTGAACAAAATTTTTATTGTTGAATCACGCACAGGAGAAATCTCACCAGGCACTACCTTGGAGGTAAAGAATGGCTGCTAATGGGAATGAGAGACAGAAGAAGTCGGCTTTTAGCTACCGCTGCGAATTTTTTATTGTTCAACAACGCGCAGGAAAAATCTCCCACCGGCACCACCTTGGAGGTCAAAGCGTAAGACTGGTTACGCACTACGACTACGACTACGAGGGACGAACGGGTGCCGCCTTAAGGAGCTTCGCCCCTAAAAGAAACATCTAAGAGCATCTGATTCTCCATTAGAGACTGAGTATCGAAGCTCGGGCGTGTTGGTTAGACATCGGAGGGAATACAGCGCAAGGGAAGACGACGACGTGCGTCGCCATGCCTTGTCCTTGTCTTCTCTTGCGCTGTATTCCCTCCGATCTCCATTAGAGAGTTTTAGAATTGGGGACCCAAGACACTGGGTCACCAAGCTGCGTTGGGTAGGCTGCTCTTGCGTTCGGAGGATCAGCAGAGCTTGAGAACTGGGTCAAACGCAACCTGCGTTGGCGCAAACGCACGGGGCGCCACACGTGGTGAAATTAAAATCATGCTAGACACGGGCCATACAGCGTTGTGGCCCGCGCGGCGTCTGCATAGTCTCGCAGTGACCCAAGAAGTCTTGGTGACCCACGCTAGTTTTCGATTTTTGGGTCTTGGGCCAACGCGAGCACAAAAGCCCAAGAGTGGCTACGGTTCTGCGCATGCGCCCTGGTGGCTCGCGAGCTCCTTGGTCCCCAGCTTTCTGGGGCCCCAATTCTCAAACTCTACATTGTCGACACTTGCAGCGCGTTGCTCAAGCACGAAGACGTAACAACTGCGGCAGCTGTTAGTTCACGCTTGCCCTGTGCATGGTTGTTCGTTCTTTTCGGGCGTCCTTCTTTGTGCTTCAGCGGCGCGCTGCAAGTATCGAGCTGCTTCTCGTTGTTCGTGTGACATTCTAATTTCTTGCTATTGCATTCATTGCTTGGCCCTTGCGGCGAAACGGTGATTTTTTATATATACATACATATACATATCCAGGACATAACGGCGACAGCGACGGAAAAAAACCAGCCGAGAGTGTATATTTAATTGCTATCACAATAAAAGCAGTTTGTTGCAGCAGGTTTGTTCATGGTGTGGCGGCTGGTCACTACTCACTCGCATCTCATGGGGATCTGCACTAAAACCAGTAGGTTTAAGTTTCTAAAACCATAGCATAGACTTCAAACGGGTACTGACACAAAAAGTTCTGACCTCGCGTTTTTTTTGCTGCAATGTGTTGCTGCGGGCATGTTAGTCATAACACGACACATCGTTTGTTCCAGCGCGCGACAGATAATCAATTACATGCTCCTCATTACCGCCCGGTGTCAGCCTCGGTTTCAAAATCGACAAGAAACCGGGTGCAACTATCACCACCTAACTGGTGCAGCGCTAGACACGTCAGCACACAGAACAGTGACGCACTTCCGCGTGGTGCGCGAGCAGCCGCCGAGAAGTAGGCTGCAGGAGCGAACGCGGCAAAAAAGATGGCGGCTATGACGTCATCATAACTTGTTGCAGCGTGGTCACGTGAGGGAACTATGGGGGGGTGACTGAGGGTCGCCTTTGAGGGTGTCAATAGCGTGAGGGTGTCAATCGCTCACGGACACTTCAAAATTCATTTAAAATACCTTCCAAGCTATATTCGCTGTTGATATTTTGCAGATGATATACGCATGTTCACAGGAATCGATCCCGCAGGCTCTATCGGGCGAAACATTTTGTGTCAATACCCCTTATTGAGGAACAGTGCCAGGCCCAGCGATCTGGCTCGGACTCGGAGACACAAATCGCACTACTGGATCACGTCCGCTGGTGGGACGTGAACGTGAACCCAAGTAGCTCATGAATTCCACTTTACGTCGGTCCGCGACGATGCATTGCGGGCGTTTAGCCCATTGACCTACCGCCAAACACATACCGGAGGCTACATGAACGCGCCTTTTATCTTTCACACTTTCCTCTCACAGTGCTCTTGGATTAAAGCTATCTTGGATAGATGGATGGATGTGACATGTGTGCCACCATGGTCGAAAACAGACAGACGTCGTTTCCTCCGCTATTAGCTCGTGCAACGCGGCGTTGCTACGACCTTCCCATTCGGCGCGTTTCCAACAGCAGAAGTGCAATGTCGTCAACTCTTCAACACACCGCAAGGTGGCGGCTTTAGCCCAAACGTCACTCATAGCATCCATCCATATCGAAAAATAGCTCTCCGACGCTCGCCTGGCTGTCGGACCACGTTCCCCACTCGCCATGTGAGAATTAACGGCCAGGCTAGAAGGAAGAGACGACGCTCGTCGCGTTTCTCTTCGCGTTTCACAACGCTTTGAAAGAGTACACATCGAGTATCAGTGTTTACTAGGTGCTTGTTGATGCCATCTTTGCGCGGGATACACCTTGTGCGGTATCCAGGCATATCATGACAACTTCAGCTACCGCAAGGGTTAAACCATGATCATGGGCGTTAGTCGTCGGTAAGGAGATGTGCCACTAGGCGTCAGCGGGGGTGCATCCACACAACGTGGTAATAACAATAGACATTGTACAAGCTCTCATATACCAATGCACTATAAACAATCAACTACTACTGTGACGACACGTTTCACTTTCGTGTTATAACCATTCCTATGACGGAGGGATCAGCCGTCTTTTTCTCCTGCTGCTTGATTCATGACCGAGTCCCCGTAGTGGGTTGAGATATGCCATAAGAAACGTCGCATCCAAGCAAGCGCATGCAGCAGAACCAAAGAAGAAGAAGAAGAAGATGCCGCTGCCGTGTCTCCTGTTTATGACAGCCGTCGTCGATTTATGTCAGGGCGGTGAATATTTTCGATCAATGCCAGGTCTGGTGAGCTTGCTTCCGACGGAGAAAGCTCTCATCGCTGCTATGAAGCGTCACATCGAGCAGTGTCAAAAAACTTGGACACGCAGTGCACTCGTATCTCTACCGCAGCACCTCGAGCTCCTGGATGTTCCGTCGTCCTCATCAGAAACTCGACCTGCGGAACCGGTGCTGCTGAGGTTCTTGAGGCTCTCTGTACTCCAATCCGCAGCTGACGTACTTGGAAGCGTTCGCTGCCCTCGACCTTTAGTCGAGACGGGACTACTTGCCTGGCCCACTGAAGACGACGTAGACGGCGCGGCGGCCAACGTCTGCAGGCTCCAGAAGGCGTACAGCTTGACGGCTGCAGACGTCATCGCGACACTGTGCTCTCCGGTTCTGGCCGATAAACTGTCCCCGGACGACGCCCTGTCGCTGGCCGTTCACTGCTCCCGGTGCGAACCTTCAGCAGCCGCTTATTGGGTCAAACTAGGCGAAGACCGACGCTACGCGGATTTCTTCGATTATCATCTTCCGGAGCTGGAATCTTCGTCACCCAAGGCGAATTCCACCTCCTGGCGGGCTGTCGTCAGTCGGCCGCCTGAGACTCCCGCAATGTGGCCGTACCGAGATGCCTTTCGGGAAAATCAACGCTTCTGCTTTCCCAGCGACACATCGTTCGGCGTGCTGTGTCGTGACAGTCGGGACTCCGACACTAGACCCAGCGGAGATTTGCGCTGTTGGCTCTCTTCCGGAAAGCACGGCGCGGCTACTCTCTCGCCCTTCGCAGTGGAAGAGCTCTCCCTCTCGGAGCCTCGACTCTGGCTCGTGCACGACTTCTTGAGCCCCGTTGAGTGCGCAGCGCTTCGTCGGGAAGCTTTCCAGCTCGAGCCTGCCTTGGTTACCGAGGAGGATGGGCGTGACAACGAGCCGGACACCAGGACGGCGGCGCTCGCCTGGCTTGAAAACAATGGAACCGCACGGCGCGTCTACCAGCGTGCCGCAGTGCTTACCGGTCTTACGATGGAGTCCGCCGAGAAACTCCAAGTACTCAACTACGCTGCCGGCGGACATTACAACGAGCACACGGATCCCCTGGAAACAGAAGAAGACGAGGGTGACCGGCTGGCCACACTTCTGGTCTACCTAAGCGAAGTAAAAGAGGGCGGCTCCACCGCCTTTCCCAAGGCCAACCTCTCCATCAGACCTCGTCGGGGGTCTGCGCTCTTCTGGTTTAACCTGAAGCAAGAACCGGCGGCGAGCTCGCGACAGATAGACTACAGCACCACGCACGGCTCGTGCCCCGTGCTGCGGGGGTCCAAGTGGATTGCCACGCTCTGGATACGCGAGTGGTCGCAGCCGTGGGACCTTGACTATTCGCTTTCGTAGTGAGCAGCTTGTAAGGGTTGTTGCTTAGGTTTACATTAAGTGTTATCATGAAGCATGAAAAACGGCGGTCATAACGAGGTCGAAAGTTCTTATGTTTGATGGTATGTGCCAGTTTTATTTCGATAAAGAATTTGCCTTTGTAGGTGGGACTAGCTGATGAAGTGCAGGCTTTGTCTATTACTATTTTTTTATGAGAAAATAAATGCATGAATACAAAACCACATTGATTGAAGAATCGCTTTCTGCGCGTTCCGCATTTTGTGGTGTTCTTATTTGCTTGTATAGAGTGTGCCCGAGCCAACTCTAGCCAGAGGTAAAAGATATGCGGACCAAATGGATGCTGCTTATTCCATGCATGTTGCATATAAGGAATCAATTTTTTGTGTTGTGCTTAATCAGTTAATCAGGCAACATTATTACGACACTTCTGAAGCAGCGAACCTGGGCAACAACTTATATTAGAAAGAAAGAAATAAAAAGAAAGAAGGAAAGAAAGAAGGAAACAAAGAAAGAAAGAAAGAAAGAAAGAAGGAAAGAAAAATAGGGCACCTCCGCACTAGTGGTTGAATGACTGAGGTAGCAGCAGAGGTGGTGGCGCTCTCCTCCTCCTCACCTCACTATTTCTTTCACCCGCTATTTCTTTCTTTTTCTCGGTGTTTCCATTTTGCGTTTTCCATCTTCAATTTGCCTTCTTTCTCTGTATTTATGGCTCGCTCTTTCTAATTCTTCATCTCGCTCTCTACACATTTCTGTCTACTTCTTCGATTCTCTTTCTCTCCATCTTCTTTCTGCCTTTCGTTCTCTGTTTCTCCCTTCTGTTTCTTTCTAATGTATGTATGTATGTATGTATGTATGTATGTATGTATGTATGTATGTATGTATGTATGTATGTATGTATGTATGTATGTATGTATGTATGTATGTATGTATGTATGTATGTATGTACTCCTCTGGTCCTTTGCCTCCTGCTCACCCTAAAACCTGTCCTCCCCTGCCTTTTCAACCGCCTTGCTATTTATGTTCTGGTAGCCGCTCACTTTGAGATGTTCTGTAGGCTGCTTCGAATCTCGCCTCGTGAAGAATCTTTCCCCCCTAGAATTTCTCTCTCCTCTGTCTTTATTTCTTTTTCTTTCTCTCTTTGTTTCGCCCCCTTTCTGTGTACTCGTCGCCACGCCCATCAGATTTATTGCATCGGCGCTTGGCTTTTGGGAGCGACGCAGAAGATGAAGACGACGATGACGACGATGAAGAAGAGGAGAACGAAAAGACCGCGTGCTGGTTCATGATCATGTTTTTCTGGTGACACCGCACAAACTACGGCGAGCTACTACAGCCTCGCTGTTTAAAGAAAGGAGACGGGAGACCGACAACACAGAAATAGAGTAGAGAAACAAAGACATTAAAAGAAGGTAAAGAGAAAAAAGGAGAACATAAGAATGAACGAGGGAAAAATACAGAAAGACAGAGCGACCAATAGACAAAAAAATTGTACCATATCCACGAAGTGAATGATGTTAGAGGAGCTTGCTCGGAGATAATCGGGTAAACCGTGAATGCTCCGTACAATTTCTCTACTGTCATATAAAGACTTGACAAGTTCCTATAGTAGCGAGTGTGGTCAGGTTGTTGTCAAACCACAAGCGGTCGTAGACCTTGCAGCTGTGGCTGATCGTGTGGTCGAGGAAATCGTGCTTGCGCGCGTCGGCGCCACGAACTTCAGGTAGCGACCGCTTTCGGCGTTTGGCCGCTGCATCCCGCGCCCGTACCTCTTCGAAGTTCTCTTGTCGCCGATTCCGCGCTGCTTCGGCTTAGCGGGCTTGTATCTCGGGGCTCGCACGACGCTGACGTCTCTCAACGGCCTCGCGAGATCTCACCGCAGGGTGTTGGCAGCGAGCCCGCGCTGCTGCTGCCGTGCGAGCCCTCCGCTCCGCCGCCTTGTCTTCTTCGTTCATGTTATTAGTATCGAAGCGCACCGACTGACGACTGTCGAAAGTGAGAGGAAGTGCGCAGTTGTGGCCCTCTGGCGCTCTCTTATGAAACTAGAGCACGCGCCGAAGTGGAGCGAGATCCGCGTGCTACAGTTGGCTATGCAATATATGTGGTTTTGCCTGCGTTAATATCATCATCAAGGCGCTCGAAGAACAAGAGGAAGAAAACTTCTCTTTCGCGCGAGCGTGCACTGAGAAAACTAGACTATTACTATCTGGGGTTTAACGTCCCAAAACCACGATATGATTATGAGAGACGCCGTAGTGGAGGGCTCCGGAAATTTCGACCACCTGGGGTTCTTTAACGTGCACCTAAATCTAAGTACACGGGCCTCAAACATTTTTCGCCTCCATCGAAAATGCAGCCGCCGCGGCCGGGATTCGGTCCCGCGACCTGCGGGTCAGCAGTCGAGCGCCATAACCACTAGACCACCGTGGCGGGGCATCAGAAAACTAGAGCACACGCCGGAGTGGAGCGAGCGCCGCGTGCTACAGTAGACCATGCTATATGTGGTTTTACATGCGTTAATATCATCATCAAGGCGCTCGAAGAACCAGAGGAAGAAGACTTCTCTTTCGCGCGAGCGTGCGCGGAGATGGGATGCACAAGCCCGACTACTACGGCGATGGATATCTCCCAGCATAAGGAGCAAGCTCCTAAAGGGAAAAAAATATGGGAAGCAACAGACACATGAAAAAGCGAAAAAAAAATCACAGCATATCCACGGAGTGAATGATGATGAGTGGGCGAAGCTGCGGAGGTTCATCGGTAAACCGTGAATCTTCCGTGAATTCTGCCCAGTACATCATCACCGACGTGAGATCAGGCGCGTTTATACTAAAGGTTCGATGAGTTATGACGACTTGCAGCTCACTTTAATTTTACATGTACGCTGTGAATTTTCATTGTTTAGAAAACCATTGCTTTAGAAAACATCTGGCGTCTTTCGTTAAGCAGCTGGCGTCTTTTCGTTTTGCTTTAGAAACAGCTGGCGTTCTTTCGTTTTGCTTTTAGAAAACATCTGGCGTCTTTCGTTGGTTATTTCATCAATCAACGGCGTTTTAAACAAAATTTTTATTGTTTAATCACGCACAGGAGAACTCTCACCAGGCACTACCTTGGAGGTAAACAATGGCTGCTAATGGGAATGAGAGACAGAAGAAGTCGTCTTTTAGCTAACACTTACACTTTTACTTCTACTAACGTTTACTACTGGAACATGCCAATGGCTGCTAATGGGGAATGAGAGACAGAAGAATTCGGCTTTTAGTTAACGCGCACGCTGCGAATTTTTTATTGTTCAACAACGCACAGGAAAAATCTCCCACCGGCACCACCTTGGAGGTCAAGATCTGGTACTAGCGTTACGACTGGTTACGCACTACGACTACGACAACTACGAGGGACGAACGGGTGCCGCCTTAAGGAGCTTCGCCCCTAAAAGAAAGCCTAGCCATGTATAGCACAGATTGGCAAGTATATCCGTGTGATGTAAGAAAGACTATAATCTTCATGAACCGGCATGCGCTGTATTCATTCAATTCGATGATGATGATGATGATGATGATGTGCCTCTACACATGGGTCATACCCACACTGGCGCATTGGCCAAGAATTGTAGATATGAAGATATAAAACTACTAAGTTAACACAACAGACAAGCAAACATAAAAAAGAACTAGTGCAATAATTATTTCTACATAGAGCCCAGACTTAAAAACACATTCGTTTTGTTTCCTGAAGGAAAGCAATTACTGCATCAAAAACATTCCTGTGGCTGACGCCCAAATCCGAAGCACCGAAGGTGAGAATAGCGTCTATTGTTAAAATTATCCCCAGCTTAGCACATTCTATTCGTCAACTTGGTCCTCTTCTTCCTCTTCTACTTCGCTCCTAAATCACGTGCACCAATTTTTCCACCGTCTGATATAATAACAACGATGGGCGAAATACAGTACAGTTAACACATCAGCAGTCCCATAAATTCGGTTGTGCTGGCGCCGTGCCACGCCAGTGCCGTCCCAACCGCTACGGCGTCCTGTCGCCATGGCAAGACGGAGGAAAGCCAACACTGCAAAAGAAGAAGATGCCTACCGCGAGAAAATGACTTACGTGCTATTGGAATGAATTTATCTGTGCGTGTGATTTTGTCTTTGGAGCCTCTACTTCTGGGTTCTCCAATGCGAAGGTTTGTGTGGCAGTGCGGAATTACCTCGATGAAACCAATCGGTTAACTTAGTTATCGGTATTATTATCCTTCTCTGTTGACAAATATATATTTATGTAAAAATACTACTAAAAACTAGAGGTGTGCGAATATTCGAAAGTTTCGAATATTCGTCGAATATTACATCCGAAATATTCGTATTCGATTCGAAAATCGTGTATTCGAAAATTTTCGAATATTCGATAACTTCGAATATTCGAAAAATTCGAATATGCGATGCTATTATCATGCATAAAATAACTCGTCTTCCACATCTCCGCTGCGTTCGTATCGCTAAAAACGTTGCCGAGAGGGGCGATACACATCGTAAGTACAAGGAGGCACGATATCTGCCTGCGACGAGCGCCCCAATACGTATGATTTATTGCTGGTGCATCTCCGACGTGCAGCGCTGTTGGCGATCATGTAACCGTACATTTTCAATATTATGCGGCCGTAACGTGCCGCACTACCACTCGTTCACTATGCGGGAACACTTCTGAAGAAAGACAGTGACCCATGTCACTGTCTGACCCATGTCACTGGTGGCGGACTGTTCAGATACCCCAGTCTGGCAAAGCTTTGCCCCATGTACTGTCGACCGCAAAAGTTTGCGGGATGTGCAGCGCGTGGCGGAGCGACGGAAAACTGCATTGCTGCGTCACCTACCGTGATGCGGCGGGTGTTGAGGCTATCGGCCTCGGCGATTAGCGACGGCGCGTTTAGACAACGTGCAGTTGCCGGATATAATCGCGGAGGCTGCGGCCGATAGCCTCAACACCCGCCGCATCACGGTAGGTGACGCAGCAATGCAGTTTTCTGTCGCTCCGCCGCGCGCTGCACATCCCGCAAACTTTTGCGGCCGACAGTACATCCCTATACCAGCCACTTCTGTTCCAAGCGAGCGTGCCTTTTCAGTGGCAGGGGGGGGGGGGTTGTCTCTGTTAGAAGGGAGCGCCTGCTGCCTGATCATGTGGAGCAACTCATATTTCTTCATGATAACATGTAGTCATTACATTCATTGTGCCGTGATATTTGCTTGTGTTGTGATGTGCATTGTGCTAGCCTGGACATTGTGTTCTGGAGATAGCAGTGTATGTTATGTTGCCAGTCAGGCTGTTAATGTTTTTTTTTCTTCAAATAGCTACATGTTAAATAAAATATTGTTACTGTGGAGGCATTTTTCCTTTGATATTCGATATTCGATTCGATATTCGAAGGTGGATATTCGTATTCGATTCGTATTCGAAAAATTTGATATTCGCACACCCCTACTAAAAACACAAAGAGGCTTCGTTTTTTTTAATACACATTTGATCGAGCACGAAAATCTTCTACGCGATTTGTGATGTTTCTTTACACTAAGGTCCTTTATTTTATTGTTCCATAGCATTTTATCAAATCACTGAATTTTTCTACAATCCCCCACCGTGGGTGTGAGCCACAGGTGTAGGTGAACAAGAACAAGCTCGGCGCGCGCCTTGCGGGAACGCGCTAGACAAAGGAGAGCCGATCCCGCCCGCCTCAGCGAAGAAGCCGCCACCAAACGCCGACGCCTGGCATAAGACCTAGAACTCGCCAAGGGTGCTAAGGAGACCAACCGGGAAACAATGAAGAATCGGGCGCGAAACCGTTAGGGGTCGGCGAGCGGCCGAGAACTTCCAACGACAAGGCCGCCGATCCATGGGAGGTGCGTATGGCGGCTTTAATAATAATAATAATAATAATAATAATAATAATAATAATAATAATAATAATAATAATAATAATAATAATAATAATAATAGTGTGGCGAAGCCTTCGAACTATTTAATGGGTTGCGCTCTCAGCGCCCTTTAGTGGGCCGTCACCTTTGGCTTCTCCTGAAAGGACGCCGCTCGCGCTTAGAGCCCGTGCTTTTGCCTTCACTGTCGCCATTGCTCATTGTCGCTATGTGCCGTCCCATGAACACCTTAACAAATTGGTGCGGAGTGCTGTGGGCATTCGATGCCCCTGGAGCTTCGTTCCCGTACCCTGCCATCTACCATGGGTCAAGACGCCGCTCAGCAAACGCCTCCTCCCACACCGACCACATGTCCCGGTGTCCAATGCATCCGCGATCCCCCTATCTTCACTGGCGCAAGAACCAGCATTAATAATAATAATAATAATAATAATAATAATAATAATAATAATAATAATAATAATAATAATAATAATAATAATAATAATAATAATAATAATAATAATAATAATAATAATAATAATCAATCAATCAATCAATCATTTATTTAACGTGCCCAGGAACAACCATGAGGTTTTGTGCAGGCGCACGCAAAAAAAAATCAATAAAAATAAACAATACAATACAGACAGTCTTCAGAAATAAAAAGAGCAAAAACACGTAGACAAAGAGAAATGAACACAAAAGGGGAGGAGTAAAATAAGACAATATGAGAAATATTGGAGGGGAATAAAAATTAGATTGCACATATACAACTATGCGGAAAGACGGAGAAGGGAAGACTTTGTACATTGTGCCATATTATGTCAAAACAGTGCAAAGCTCGGATAAAAACAATGATTGTGGACTATGAAAAACGTAAAGATCAAGAAAATTATTATTATAAAGACTTTGTATTCTGTGAACGGTAGAGTGTTGGAAGAAGCAGGCGGGTACATGAAACGGTCTGTTCTCTCTGGTTAACTTACGCGGAATTCGAAAATTAGCACAATTGAGAAGTACAGGGCAGGATATGATACCGTGGACTAGCTTGTAGAGAAATAAGAGATCAGAACGATTTCGTCGGCAGTGAAGTGATGGCAGTGATAATGATTCAGCAGTACTTGAACGAGATCCAGAGTCATTTTTAGCAAAGCGATGGTTATATATGCTGAGGAATTTTTTCTGGACTCGTTCAATGGTGTTACCGCTGGATTGAGCAATGCCATTCCATATCACGGACGCATACTCAAGTTGCGGAAGACATATTGCCGTGTACAATTTGTGTAGGGCCATGGGAGACCTGAATTCTCGAGATATTCTACAAACACATCCGAGAGAACGAAGGCCCCGCATAGCAGCACGCTTAACGTGAGAAGAAAAGTTTAACGCGCTGTCAACAACAACACCAAGATCACTGATTTCATAAACCTTGCATAACGCCACAGAATTGACAAAGTATTGAAATGACACGCTAGATGTTTTGCGAGTGATAGACATGAATTTTGTCTTTGAGGTATTTAGAGAAAGGTTATTGCCGTTGCACCATTCGAAAAAAGAACACAAATCTGACTGCAGCAAGCGACAGTCGTTAACTGAATGAATTTCCTTAAATATCTTGATGTCATCGGCATACAAGAGGAAAGAAGAATTACGAATGGCAAAAGAAACATCATTAACGTAAATTAAAAATAGGAGTGGGCCTAATAACGACCCTTGAGGGACCCCACTAGTCACTTTATACAAAGAAGAGGTTTGGCCATTTACGGCAACATAACAAGATCTATTGAGCAGATAGCTGTGCAAGAGATTCACAATCGACAAGTCAACGTCAAAGTTCGCAAGTTTAACCATAATCAGTGTGTGGCTGACTACGTCAAAAGCCTTGCTCAGGTCACAGTAGATCACGTCAATCTGTCCTCTCTGAGAAATAGGTGTGGAGATCTGCGTCATGAAACTAGCAAGATTTGTGGTAGTTGAGCGGCCAGCAAGAAAACCATGTTGATTTGGAATCAGTGAGTTTTTCACACTAAAAGACAATATTTTGTGAAGAGCCAGTTCGAAGATCTTTGATGTGGCACATAGTAGAGAAATCGGGCGATAATTAGAAACATCTGTCTTAGAGCCCGACTTAAATACTGGGAAAACACGAGCAGTTTTCCACATGCTAGGAAATGTGGAAGTGTCCAGGCAGTTATTAAATATCGTAGTCAGTACTGGGACAAATATAGTACCATATGCTTTTAGTATGGCGGAGGGGATGCCATCTGGGCCACATGATAAGGATGGTTTTAAGCGCTTAATGCATTCGCTGATAAGATTTTCATCCAGCGACAAAGCACTGGATGAGCTAACTGCCTTGGGCTGTTGTCTGATATCAGTGCTGGAGTCTGAGGCCTTATAAACGGATGAGAAATGTGTGGCAAAACAGTCAGCGACGGCATGCACTTCTACCCCATTTGAGTCTAGTAGTCTGAAGGACTCTCCGCTTTTGCTAGACCGTTTACGTACATACTTCCAAAACTCAGCCGGCCTGTCAGAGGCGCTTTTTTCTAAGAATTCAATGTACGAACTATGATCCCGTTTATATAGGCGTTTAGAGAGAGTTCGAAAAAAGCTGAACTCTTCCTTCCAGCCGCTGGATGGAGAACATTTAGATTTCCTGTGTGCGTGATCTTTATGCTTCAGTGCACTGATAAGTTCAGATGAGAATCAGTGGGGATATTTACGTTGTTTAGGTGTATACTGGGGAATAAAATTAAGCATGCTGCTCAGTACAAGCTCCGTAAACTGATCAACCTGGTCATCAACATTAGGTTTGTCAGTAACCTGTGACCACTCAACGGTGGACAAGTGATGATAGAGGCCCGTGTAATCACCTCGCTTGAACGCAAATCTTGGAGATTTGTTTACGTAACTGCTGTAGCTCGTTGTTTCGGCTGATGCAGATAATCTTACGTTAAGTGGTGGGTGGAATTTGTCCGGACGTACAAGAGAGATGTTGGAGCGGGAAACTTCAAGGGGTTGATCGTTTGACACACACAGGTCTAAGACGTTGCCACTGGAATTGACGACTGAATTATGTTGCACTAGGGAATTAAACGCCAGAAAGTCCAAGAGCAGGCTGCACTTTTTCTCTATGAAATGATTGTAATGAGAAAAGGTAAGCGTGCTCCAGTCAATTCCAGGTGCATTGAAATCCCCAAGAACAATAATTCTGTGCCCACTATGAGAAGATATCACAAGTTCAATAGAAGACATGACATCCTGAAACGAGGCAGGGGAAATGCTGGGCGGTAAATAGAAGCATCCAATCAACAATTTTTCACGGCGCTCAAGGTTGATTTCTAGCCAGATCGATTCTTCTATAGTTTCTAGGTCTTTCCGTCTAACGGATTTCAGTGAATTGTCAATGGCAATCAGCACGCCACCGCCTTTCTGCTTGGTTTCACTGAAATCTCGGTCACGGCGGAAGGTGGTGTAGGTCGGGGGAAAAAAGTCCGATGAGGGAATTTCAATAATAATAATAATAATAATAATAATAATAATAATAATAATAATAATAATAATAATAATAATAATAATAATAATAATAATAATAATATCTGGGGTTTACAGTCCCAAAACCACAATAGGACTATGAGGGAAGCCGTAGTGAAAGGCTCGGGAAATTTCGACCACCTGGATTTCTGTACAGTGCACCTAAATATATGTACATGAGCCTCAAAACATTTTCGTCTCTATCGAAAATGCAGCCGCCGCAGCCGGGATTCGATCCCGCGCCTTCGGGTCGTACTTAAGATGGGAATTCTTAAAGAAACGCAGTACTCTTGGCATTATCGGCATCGCATTCGTCGACGACAGCCGTTTGTTTCGGTCTTATAAAGAAGCACGGTTGATTTGGAAGGGAAGATCGCGTTCTTCATCAGTATACATCAAAATATGAAACGAAACTGTCTGCTACTTTCTTGACTAGTCCTTGAACAGTACGATTATCGTGTTTCAGCGTGTCAACGTGTTTCAGCTAGTTCAAGCGCGAATTTCTGGACACAGAGTTTGGACAAAGCTCCCGCGTCTGCGACCGCCCCTGGTTGAATACTCGAATATCTTGCAACCACCCCCAGTAGTGGCGTCGGTCATCTAGTATTTCACTACTGGACGATTCTTGGTTGCGTGGCTTTGAACCTCTCCGCGACGCTGCGCAGGTATGACCCGGCCCTTCGGCGACCTCCGAAGAGCAAGTCGTGGAAGTCTACGACGGTAACGAAGACGAGGCAGAGGACGTATCCTTTGCTCCGGCCAGGTCAGCCGACGTGGAGACGGACGACGACCCTTGGTTCTAGCCAACTGCACTGTGCATAATAAATGCAGTGCACCAGTTCTGCTGTAACCCAGCCTTGCGCGATCTAGTGCAGGCTGCGATAACTTTTTTTTTAACCGCGGAGTGGCTAAAGGTGTTCATTGCGTTGCGTAGAATGAACAGAAGTGAGCCGGTGCGCTCTGGCTTCGTCCTCTTCTTCATATTCTGTTTTGGTCCCACAACACGTGCGCCGATTTGTGGAGCCTTGCAATGCAATAACAATGATGCTACGTGAGTAAAAATTACCAACACACAACATCTAGTCACGCGACTAAAATTACATAACGTCACGCAATACTAGTTATGGGACTAAAATAACGTGCATCAAATAACATCTGGTCATGTGACTAAACATGTGAAAATACGTAATACCTAGTGACGTGACTGAAATGACGCAACATTACGTGAGTAGTCACATGACTCAAATAACATTTAACATCCCGCAACTATTCACGTGATTAAAAATCACGTACCGTCACGTAGGAGCTGGTCACGTGACTATAATCACGCAAAACCGGTCACGTGACATGTTCCCGACAAAACCACGTGACATGTGCCAGGTGTGGGATCCGACCAAAGCCAGGGAAGGATAGCCAAGCCTCACAATACTTAGTACTACTAGCTAAAACTTGGCATCTGTAGCAAAATCTGCGCATCACTAGCAAAAAATTACAAAAAATCTAGGTTGAACACTAGCTGCGCTGTTGGTTCCAGCCTGGCGCCACTAGTGCAAGCTGCGCACTTCTTTTTTGTCTGTACATATATCTGAGAAATTCTGATGAGGGCGCAAAATATGATTTTATTCATTTTTGTTTGCTACGATAGGTAGTGTCAAATGGTGGAAGAGCTTTTGACTCGCTGCCTCGTAGTAGTTTACCGATAAGCCGTCACATTGACACAGCTATCATTGGTATGTATTCTGGGTTGAAAAACTCACCGGTAATAAATGCCAAATCGTTAATCACCACCATTGGCTGTGATCGGGAATAAAACTCACGGGGTACCACATGTTCGCCTAAGACGACTCGAAGTGGAAGCCATCTGCCTTATTTTTTGCCTTCGAAGGCGATATAATCTCCTGCTCATATGGGAATCACCCATAAAGTTTGCCCTTGATGCACAGGTTCGAAGATGCAACGGAGAAATGCATATCTGAACTGCGTAATTCACTACATTAACCTATAAAAGTCCTTCGCGTCACGGAAAATAGTTATTACCTTTCTACGAATCCCAGCAGTGCAGGCTTTTGGGCTACTTGGTTCGATGCATTCAATGAAGCTATAGCGCTGAAAAGAGTAGCACACGTTCAGTCCTTGTCCTTGCCCTCCGTGTTTTCAGTGCAATGGATTCATTGGATTTCTAGAAATGCTGTTTTTGCTGAACAGTTTTGAAGCCCCTGTCCGACGTAAAGGCGCCACTTTAGCCGCCTGTTTTAGTAGTTTATTTTTAAAACACGGAGGGGGGCTATTTTAGGACGTTATTTTTTTGGTGGAATTTCGGCG
Source organism: Rhipicephalus sanguineus (assembly GCF_013339695.2). Classification (NCBI taxonomy): domain Eukaryota; kingdom Metazoa; phylum Arthropoda; class Arachnida; order Ixodida; family Ixodidae; genus Rhipicephalus; species Rhipicephalus sanguineus. Next base: position 87,946,494 of record NC_051185.1, on the reverse strand, counting down.
TTCATCGAGTTTATTTTTTGTAAATTCCCGATTCTCGGAAAAGCGGGGTTTACATTGGCATTAATCTCAACACTCCAAGATCTTCGATTAAATGATTTATCTGAACATGAAAGCCTTAGAACAATCGAAGCGTGTTTTAGTCGTCTGGAAGGATCGAACGCACAAGCCCATATACACACAACTACAAATACTTCACAACAAAACACCTAGGTTTGTGCATATTACAACCTTAGACCTTGTTCTATTAGACGCAAGTAGATTTTACGATGTCCATATATTCTATGTCGTGTGGCTGCCCCAGCGTCGTCAAGGGACAGCGTATCAAGATGTCTCGAGCCTCCGAGGGCCCTACAAGCATTGGCTCCTCTCGCTCCGTGCGCGACAAGCCCATGGTTAAATGTTGGATGGGTGCGGTCTGCGAGATATTGTTGACGTGAGGTAATGTTTTCATCGGCCAAAGCGGCCTATGGATGAATGAACGCTTAGAACAAACTCTTGTGATAAAGCGCGGATCACCATGAATCAACCTTTATTGAGCCCAGACTATATCGGTGGTGCACGCAGGCACCAGACGGACGGGGTGGTTCTCAAATGAGAAGCGATCTCAAAAACTACGCTAAGTTATCCGTACTACTCGGTCGTCGAAGCTGCCTGAAGGCCAGCGAAGCCATTTTACACAATTGTTTGCAGGGACAGAAGTGGATCCGTCCACATCAAAGCTAAATTCAGTTCGAAGTGGGCGTCCAAAACCGCGGCCATGTTTTACGTACACTACGTTAACCACGCAAGCACGGTTACGCTAAATCTGCAAAATAGCGTACGTACGGTAAACGCTACGGGTCGTTTAGCGTGCTGCGCATGCTCATTTCGGTCCCCCTATTCCGCTAAACCCGCTAAACTATAACTTTCTAATGTGAACCGTGTACCTATAAAAAAATGTTGCAGTGGCTTAGCTCGGCTATGCCAGGATAACGTAGCGTTAGCAAAGGTTCAGTTGATTGTTCTTATCTTTTCTGATTGTCTAGGAGTAGCTTGATTATCATGCTTACTGCTGCTCCAATGACAGACACAAGGTATACATATTATGTGGTACATGTATATTTATTTGCCAGGCAACTTCTTCGGGATCCGATGAGTTAACCTTCTCCGCTCTTCTGCGCTTTGAGCAGCATTTGCGCTCTCCTTCTACATGGCTAAACCACAATGGCAAACGCCAGTCAGAGGCCTTATAAAGCGGCTCTAGCGCAGTGTCAGACGGCGACTGCACAGCGAAGGCGAATAGCTGCGCGCGCGCCGGCGCCAGTACGTCTACGACGTCAGTCCTCTGGAAAGCGCAGACCGGCGGCAGCGAGTCGCGCGCGGCAGCGGCGGAGTGCGCGGGAGGTGCCCGCTCCAATGCGCCAGCTCTGTGACATCACTGATCCTCGCGCATGCGCAGCAGGGCTCTTGAGGAGCCACGCGAAACTGGCTCGGCTAGGCCAGTGTAGCTAACGCTACGAAAAGTCTCAGCCAGTTCTTTCTGAACAGTGAGCGACGCATGTGGTGGAAGTGCGTCACCTGCCGCTGCTGCTAAACGAGCTGCCCGAGCTAGAGTCGCTGGAAAATTTCAGAGTACCGCAAAGGTAGGCTGCACGCGGGCAACATTGGGCGGCGGTCATCCCGTACGTACATGCGGTTTCCCATCGAATCAAAAACGCAGCAGGACGTGCCGGTGTGCAGGTCGTGTTATCGGCCCCCCGTAAACTGAGGTCTTTGTGCAAACGTGTGAACGGAACCTACTGCGACCACGATCCCTGCAGGAAGAACCACGTGTCGCCTCTTGTGGAATGCCAAAGTGGTGTAGTGTATGAAATTGCCACCACTTGCGGCGGGACGTACGTCGGCCAGACCGGACGATGCCTAAACGACCGCCTGCGGTAACATGCGAACAACGTGAGGAATAAGCACGGCAGTAATCTTGCGATCCGCTGTGCCAAATGCGGATGCGCACCTCTGCTTCAAGACACCAAGGTACTACGCAAGTACAATGACAATCGCGCTCGAGAAATTTTCGAGACTTTCACGGTGATGCGCAAAGGCTCAGTGTGTGTTAGCGCCCCGTCACTCACCCTCTCTGACAAGGAATACAGTTTCGTAGCGCAATCTTAACTATCTACACGCTTGTTTTTAGTACCTCGTGCATCAGCATCCATCTCCCCCCCCCACCCCTTCCTTTCTTTCATAAGGTATATATTTGTGCACGCACAATAAAAGCTTTGTTGGCAGTCAGCACCCGTCCTCGTTTGATGTTTCTTTTGTCCATGTCTAAATAAGCGCTGTGTTTTAAGATGAATCCGTACCAACGATCTCCCATCCAAACTCTTCTAGATCATCGAGACGGATAAGTTTTCGGCCCTACTTTTGTCTTTTTTTGCAGCTTTGACCTTTTTTGCAGTTCAGTGTCGGTGTTTGTGGTGTCTTCATTTCTCTCTTGTGTCCGTGTTTGCACGCCCTGGCTCTTTAACAGGGCCCTACATACGTTGACGCGTCGCCCTCCATGCGCGACAAGCCCCTTGTTAAATGTGTCTACAAGATAGGTGGTGGTGATGGTGATGTTGCAGCAGGCGGGGTTAGCCTGGCCTGCATGGCCGGCAATTGTTCCGCCTGAACATCTCCTGAATTGGAAGCGTCTGTCACGACATGTTGGACAGCGCAGTGTCTCGCAGGAAGACATCGGACAAACTGGCTGATGTATGATTGAACGCTGAAGACAAGCCCTTTCGATAAAGCGTGGAGCAGGTCATATTGGCCGTTAAAATCGGAGTTTATCGGAGAAATCCGAATTTCCAAAATTCTACAGCCTGATATATTTTCGTTTGCTTCGGATTTATCCGAAAACGCGGTGCCCTAGGTTTAACTAGTGAGGGCTGTATCCGTGCTGTTGCAGGCACAGCTCGTATATCAGTGTCACTTTTGCGTAAATATTTCCCTGAACCTCTCATTGAGGGATTCCTTTAAATCACCGGGCTTATACAATATGAACCACCGAAACCAAAGCTTATCATAATGTGGCTTTGCATTCGACATGCTTGAATTGAAACTATGTGCGTTGCTCATACTTCAAAAGCCCCACACTTCGTCAGGAACAAAGCACCCAGATTCGTACACAAACGAGTTGTTTGAAGAACGCACATTGCCAGGCCTTCTCACACGTCCCTAACAGCCCTAGCGTGCATCATTGCCCATGAGAAGTTGGCTCCATCGACAAGTCCTTGCTTCCCATTTGTTCACGTGCAGCCGATGATAACATTGTGTTCTAGGCTTAAAATTTCTTTCGGGACAGCGTAATGCTCTCCCATAGTAGAGTCGATCGTACCCTTACTCGTCGAAGATTTCTTCTGACCATACGCTCTACGGGAAAGAGGATGCTCTTTCTTACGCAGCACTAACACTCGCTCTTATGAGGGGACGCTCTGGCGTAGTTGCATGCTCCGTACTTCATGCATTTATTCTAACCATACGCTGTATGCGAAAGGCAGCGTTCGTGCGTACGTAGTACTGAAACCCGCTCTGTTTAGGGGCCGCTCTGCTAGAGTTGCGTACTCAGTACCTCATGCGAGGTACACTTTTCGAGCAAAGAATCTCCTGACTTCAGTCTAAAGCTAGTGTTGCTAGGCAGCGCGTAAGGCCGACATCAGGAATTTCACATTTAAGGAAAATTTCCACTTGACGAACATTCATTAGCTAACGTTGGGCACTTCTAGAGGCTGAAGAACGCAGTAGAGAACGTGCAACAAGTCATGCCAATTCACCCCGAAAACAGTGTTCTGGGGGCAGCCGTTACTATACTAAAACACAACGCTGACGTTTGGAAATTGCATTTGCGCATAGCGAGATAAATAAATAAATAAATAAATAAATAAATAAATAAATAAATAAATAAATAAATAAATAAAGGTCGTAGGCCAGGTGCGGGTGCTCCAAGCTTCTCTTGCCCCCATTTGCCCTATTTGACAAGGGTTCTCAATTTTTACCGGTCTCCCATAGTGACGGTAATTGTATTCTAAAGCGTATTCATACCTTTCCGATACTGCTTGCAGCTTTTTCCGCGCAGCCCGTTAAGTTCTCAGCCAATATAAACTACAGAGGAGTTAGAAGAATGATGTGCTTTTTAAGTGAGAACACTTTAGCGGCCCGGCTTGTCGTGCGTCCACGCATCTCAAGTGGCGTGACCAAGGTCTCAGTAGAGCGCTCAACACTGCCCACAACAAGGCTAGCAATGCTCAAAACAGGGTCCTGAAAGAGCGAACAAGGTATCAAATAATACAATTAACAGAAATAGCCAAGAAGTAATCGTAATAAATGACTAAAAATTACCGAAAAATATTTCGGAAACCCGCGGCTGACTTCGGGTCTGAGCAAGAGAGGGCGCCACCGCCCAGTAGAGCGAGCGAATACCGCTGCCCCAACGTTTCGCCGCCGCTGCATTGCTCCATCTCACGGGGGAGCAACGTTACGGAACTCGCTGCAGACCATGCGTATCTCAACTGCCGTAACACGCAGGGAGCCGATTAAGCGCTACAAAAAGTAGCGAGTTTGCAAATATCCCTAACAATGTTATACTCGTGCAGGGGAAGCCCTCCATCCTTGCTTCAAACATTGGCGTCATCGACGCTTGTGAGCGGAGGAGTGGGATCTCTACGAACGGAAATTGCTAGGTGCTCACACACTTATTGAGGTTTCACAGTAGTGAGGCTGCCAACTACGTTTTCTTTTTTTACGGACATCTGTGTTTGACACTGCTAGACTAATCTTCACTCTTCATTGTTTTCATTGTGAAGCCGAAAACCCTACGTGCAGCTACGTGAGGTGAAAAGGTCTACGCCCGGCATCCATCATCACGGCGCACTTGGTCACGTGACGTCAGCGCGTTGAGCGGCACACACAGGTTTCCCAGAGGTGCCACTTGTGTCGGAACATTACCGACGATTCCGTTACCTTCTGATGCCAAATTCGAGCGCAGCTGCACGGGTGCTTTCACTTTGCGACACACTGAGGCAACGAATCTGAGAAAGTTATATGTGTGATATTAGGAGTCTCTACATCGATGTTGCAATATTCAGTGTATTCCATTCATCATCACTAACCAAACATTTATATTCATGAAACTATTTGGGTACACCTAGTTTTCGCGGTAGTGAACACGCATGACTTCATAATGCGACTGGCGAAGCGTAGGTGGTCTCTTTTCGCCAATAAACGCAGCTTAGCTTGTCGCGAGCCCTTACGCCTGGCGAAGTTATGCATCTCGCTACGCATATATTGAGACGTATAACTATATGCAAAATGAACATGTATGGTATATTGAGGCGTAAAACTATATGCTGAATGAGGATATGTGTGTCATAAAAGCACTTTCTCTTTTTTAAATATAGTTTTATCTTGCCCTACGCAGATGATTGACGTAATTTCCACTCAGTTGTTTTTGGAGTTATTTGATTGCGACGCCCTAAGAATGGAACAAATACTAGAAGCGAGTGAAGCAGCTGTCACACGTAGGGTTTATTTACAGCCAAAATGACCAATCTCTAAACTTATTTTACACCGCGGTTTAAGAAAAGGCCAACATTGTGAAATGTTATCGTAATTGTACTTTCTGGCCTCTAGCCTGAAAGAACTACCACATAATTATGACGTAAGCCTGTGTCGGAATCTCCCAAATAATATCTACCTCCTGTGGTTCTTTAACGTTCTCCTCGCCCTAAGCAAACTAGTGTTCTCGCATCTTGCAGCATCGAAATGCGGTCATAGTGTCCAGGAATCGTACCCGCGCCCTCGAGCTTAGCAGCACGATAACATGTACCCGCTGAGCTACCATCATCATCATCAGCCTGTCTACGCCCACTGCAGGGCAAAGCCCTCTCCCATGTTCCGCCAATCAACCCTGTCCTGTGCTTTCTGCTGCCACGTAATACCTGCAAACTTCTTAATCTCATCTACCCACCTAATTTTCTGTCTCCCCCTCACGCGTTTGCCATCTCTTGGAATCCAGTCAGTTACCCTTAATGACCACCGGTTATCCTGCCGACGTGCTACTTGCCCGGCCCATATCCATTTCTTCTTCTTGATTTCAACTATGATGTCCTTAACCCCCCGAGCTACCAAGGCGTGCGTAAAAAATTGAAACGCTGTAACATTTTTTTGCAACCATAGTCTCAATTCTGTTTTTTTACTTACTGAATCAGTGTGGCACAAAGAGAAAGGATTCCAACATCCTCATCGCTGGTAGACGTCTGAAGGAGTACGCGTACGATCGCATCGAACGCGGAGCTTATAAATTATGATAATATATATATATATATATATATATCTATATATATATATATATATATATATATATATATATATATATATATATATATATATATGTGTGTGTGTGTGTGTGTGTGTGTGTGTGTGTGTGTGTGTGTGTGTGTGTGTGTGTGTGTAACCAATCCATGAATTAACAAGGGTAGTGGACAACATTTTAACAGAAGCTGTTCTTAGTGAAGACCTCTCCGTCCGTTGGCGTAGCTCTTATCACGTGGCCTCAAAGTGTGCGAGAGTGAGGCTCGGATGGAACGGGAGGGCTTGGCCGTTCTGCGAGGGTGAGGGCAGAAGATGTCGAGGATCGGAGAAGGAGTGAACCTTCCAGAAACGCGCCAAGATGCGGTGAGGTTCAGTGTTCATGAGTTCGCGCTTTGAGAATGGCGAACATTTCTCGTTCTCCTGATGAAGAAGCTTGCCCGACGTGAGCTTCAGCGAGAGCTGACGCGAGAACGGGCATGTCGTCGCCGAGCCAACCACGATCTTCTCGCAAGAGAGACTGAAGCCAAGCGCCAGCGAAGGGAAGACTTGAAAAACACAGGAGTATGATCGCCTGATGAAGAAGGGTCATCAGCTTCGCTCTTTCGACAGTGTTTGTGAAGTTGAGCTGGCTGGATATTTTTTTTTAAATTTGATGGGATTTTTAAATATTTGAGAAAGAGTCGAACTTGGTACCCCACTCCATACTGATTGAAAACTACAATGGTATAATATTAAAACATTACTTATCACTTGCATTAAGCGGTAATTAACAGCGCGAAGTAAAACGGTACTTATCAACAACTTGCCTTCACATAAGCTTCGAGTAACTTCAGCCAGAGTGGAAGGTTCCCCTATGGGCCCTTTATTTTTTTTTTAACTTTTCTGTACGACATCAGTAACAATATAACGTCTTGTGTGCAATTATTCAAAAACTACTGCCGTATATACAGAATAACTCGAGCGAGTGCGTTTCTTTGCAGGCGGAAATGAACAAGTTTCTTGGTTACAAATTTATAACATGCACATGAATTTTGAGAAAACTGGAAGAATGTATTTCACCCCAAAACGTAAAACTGATGAATATGTCTTCATTAATATTCTTAATAGACATATTCTTAATATGAGTATGTCTCGAATTCGGAAGGAATCTTGTTTTTCTTTTTCAGTCGATTGTATTGTGGCCTCCACAGTCTTTTGAGCCTTGGTGATAAATGCATATTTAAATAAACCGCACCACAAATCTATTACATTAACAAGTGTATAAAATATTTGTGCACAAGTGAGCCATTCAGAAATCACTTTTTTCCGCGCATAATTTCAGCCTGGAATCGCTTAACGGGGGATGTTGCCGTCCATTACGTCTGACACTATTTCCTACTTGTAGCTGTAACATTGTTTGTAACAGTATAGTCAACATTATTGTTATTCGAAATAGTTATCACATACGTTTTAATCTAGTATTGTGTGTTTGCTTTTTACATGAAATGACATGATCGTTCCCTTTGCAAAAACAACCTGTACATATGCCACTAGCACAAAATTATGTAATATGTTAACCCTCCTCTGTAACACCCTTGGCGCGATGTGGTATAAAACTCATGCACTCACCCTCATGCATTCAACTAAGGCGACTCGAACGCGAAAGGCATCTCCTTCTTTTTCTTGTCAGTCGATGTATTATTCTCCCCCGCCCTGCTCTGAAAGCTTTCTGCACCAAACGTGGTTTCGCACGGCCTCCGAAACCGGCCCACCTTTCACCAAGCTACGATGTCACGTGGTAACATTATCGTGTGACGGCGCTGTATGACCCCATAATGACGACATGATGACGTAACAAAGTTTGGCTATATGTGAAGTCGTGACGACATCATATACTGACGTCGTCAGGTGATTCTTTTGCATCGTTCGTGTTGACGCCTTGATGAAGCCCTGTCGACGCCGCGGCTGGTTTTCGTGTTTGATGCGGCATCTAATAGTTTTGTCTTGATGTTAATAGCTGAGGTTTTACTTGGGAAAATCGCGGTGCGATTTAAAAGCATTTTAGTTAGGCTGTTGATATTTGGGCCATGAATTTGAATTCCTTCAACGTGCGCTGATGAAAATTTCGTGAACAGGGTGCTTGCTGGAACGACGTTTCGACATGCGTGTTCTTCAAATCTGCAAATGCTTAGCGCGATGGTTCATATGCCTCCTGCCCTCTCCACAAACCCAAACAAAGAAGGAGGAGACAGGAACTGCGAAAGCCGTGGTTGGAGTGGGGGAGAAAGAGAGGTCAGCTTACAGAATTGGATGAGTATAAAAAAAAAACAGGACAATAGTTTGAGAAAAAGAAAGAACGCAAGGGCGGGGGTGGGGGTATGTAGACGTTTCAATAGATTATCAGAAGGAAGCACCACTTGACAATGATAATTTCGCGGGGATAAGCACAGTTCGAAATTTCCTGAAGAAGGACTTATCTGTGATTGGTTTTTATTGTAGATATACCATGTCGGATGGATTCAAGAGTCCCCCTTGGAACGTTTATGCCTGCATACTGGAGTGTGCCTTCTGTGATGTTGTGTTTGGGTTCAGGATTCGCTCCAGAAAGAACGACGCAGCACGCAGGTGGACAAGCACACGTAAGACATTTTTACACACACGACTGGACTGAACGAATAGTGAAAGTTACATTGACATTAATGGCGGCTACGAGAAATAGTCAACCAGTGGCGTACAGTTTGCCGTCGGAGCCGATGAGGTGGCCGAGTTGACGGCGTCGTGCGTAGACCATCTGTCGATGCCGTAGCTCGGTGCTTGCTCTGCGCGCGTGATGTCACGGAGGTCTACTCCGCGGCCGTTGATGCCGGAACTCTGCGCCCAAGGGACACGCTCCACGGTTGACGCCCTCGGCTCATGCGTGCTCGTGGGCCGAACCCTGAGTGTGCCCGTCTGCACACGGCGTCGAGGTTTGGCCCAGCCTCGTACACGGTCCCTGGCTCGATCTTCTCGTAGCGGGAACGCTCCGTTACGTCGAGGCACCAGGAGGTAGGGCAGTGGTTTCTCCCATGGACCGGACGCCCAGCGAAGGAGATCCCAGCCTTGGAATTCGACTCTCGTGCACGGCCCACGCACTGGTCACTCTGTCTCGAGGCACGCCGCGCACACGATCGCCGTCCTCTTCGCCACCGCACGGCACATACGCGGTTCGCCCCCGCACGGCGCACACATTCAAATGGCCACACAAGTCGCCACACAAGTCGCCACCGCACGGCGCACTGTTTTGTTCTTGCCTATCTTACCGCGCGCAGCATATATTATGACAATACCCTCCTTTTCAAGAAAGTTGTTCACAACTATTCTAAGATAGAAGCGCGGGAAGAAAGAGTTAATGCACAGTACGCTTTCTAGTTTGTGCGATTCAGTTTGTTGTTACATGTTAAGCACAAGTCATGTAATTGCTCCTACGTTGTCCCAGCCTTTTATATTTCGAACATGAATAGAATACTGGGCCCCTCGATACATGGCGACTTTGTCCCTTGCTGGTGAGGTCTGTCGATAGGTTGACATCGGTGCGAAATTGCGTGCGATGCAGGTTCCATACTTGCATAGGATTCACTTCGTCTCCTTGGTCTTTAGTGGAGTTTTCATCAATCTCTTGAAGAACTGACACCTGTTGGGGCTGCCTGTGCTCACACTCTTCGTACTTCTTGAGCATATTTATGTGAAATGTCTTGTTTTTCCCGAACACGTCAATGACGTAATCCACGTCGTTTCTTCGCTCAGTTACTGGGAATGGTCCTTTCCATTGCACTAGAAGCTTATTGGAGTCAGTAGGCAACAATATCAGAACTTTGTCGCCTGAACACAACTTCCTAGGACGACTCCTCTTGTCGTAGTATGGTCTTTGCTTGGCGCGAGCTTTCTCTAATTGTTCGTGCGCGATCTTGCACGTCTCCTCCAACCGATTCCGCAAGTCAAAGACATACGTGTAGGTTGTCCGTGTTTCTCCGTCGAGGTCCTCATTCGTCCACAGTTCTCTTAATACTGTCAGTGGTCCTCGGACATGACGGCCATAGATAAGTTGGAAAGGAGAGAACCCGAGGCTTGTCTGTGGTACTTCTCGGTACGCAAAAAGCAGCGGTGCGAGGTACCTGTCCCATGATCGTGGTTTCTCTTGGCACATTCTTCTTAACATCATCTTCAGGGTGCCATTGAATTTCTCGACGAGGCCATTCGCCATGGCATGGTATGGCGTCGTCTTGAGGAGCTTCACAGAGAGAAGCCGACTGAGCTCTTTCATTAAGTCGGAGGTAAAGCTTGCTCCCTGGTCAGTGACTATTTCTTTGGACAAACCAATGCGGGAAAACATTTCGATGAGCGCTTCGGCAACATGAACGGCATCAATTGCAGGAAGTGCTACAGCATCCGGATACCTAGTTGCAAAATCAACTAAGGTCAGAACGTATCGGTTTCCCCGGTCTGACATTGGTGAAAAGGGGCCGATCAAATCCACTGCCACTCTTTCGAAAGGTGTGCGGATCAGAGGCATGTTGCCCAATGGAGCGACTCCTACTTTTCCTTTAGGTGTTGTTCGTTGACATATGTCACAGGACTTCACGAAGCGTTTTACGTCTCCGTGTAAATCAGGCCAGTAGAATTCTTGCAAAATCCGATCGGTTGTTCTTTTAATTCCTTGATGCCCAGCCATGATGTTTTCATGGGCAACTTCTAAAATATTTCGTCGAAACGCCTTCGGAACTACCACCTGCTTAAATGTTCTACCTGTCGCAAGGCGATAACGACGGTAGAGCAATCCGTTTTCTTCCACGAATTCAAAGCTGTGGCCTTTTCCAGATTTAAATTCTCTGTTCACCTTAGCAAAAAGCGATTTCAACTTGGAGTCCTTCTGCTGTCCTTCAATCAGTTGCGCTTTGGTAATGTCACTCGACACAACTTCTGGGACGCACAAGGGGCGCATCTTAATGTGTTTTGGTTGCTGAGCTTTGGCTTTAGCCACGCTTGAAGCCTCTGGAGGGTTCCTGGTCACGTTCGGTTCTTTACACAACTCCTCCTCTTCCTCAGTCGCAACTGCTCGCTCCCAGTCAGAATCAGGATCGTATGGTCCTCTGACGCCTGGAAGGTTTCCTAAAACCACGTCGTACAGTGGGTGGTTCATCCAAGCCACTTTTATGTTGCCTGAAAAGTAAGGCGTTTTCACTTGTACGATGGCTTCGGGGAGGCGACTACTTGAACCATCAAGCAAAACGACATTGCTTGTTTTGCCCGTCAAGCACTCCTCAGGAATTAACTCTCGCCTGACAATTGCTGTATTGCAGCCTGTGTCCCGAAGCACGCGAACCTTTCGTCCTAGCAATCGCCCTTCGACTACTGGCATCCCGTCGCTTAGGAAAGGTACAGCGGGTTTCCTGCTCTCGTCGTCGTTACTGGAGCGGCTAGCTTGCTTTCGTGGGCACTTTGCTGTTTTGCCCTGACGAGGTCCAGTCGGTTGTGCTTTTGTGAATGCACAGGACGAAGTGGGTTTGTTGTCTGCGCGCTGACCTCGGCAGTTTTCAGCTGTGTGTCCCGGTTTGCCGCACAATTTGCACTTTACCATTTGTTTAAGTTGGCTGCGACAGTCGGGAGCCGAATGGCCGAAACGATTGCAGAGCATGCACTTAACTTGCGGTTTTCGGGGCGCTTCATTAGGTTTGCCACCGAGATCCTTATCGGGATCTTTTCCTATGTTTGGCAAATTCTGTGCTTCGAGGAAGCGATCAGTTAGCTTAGCAAGCTCGTCAAGTGATTTGCCCTCTCGCTCCTTCAAGAAGATAACTAGTTTCGGTTGGCAACAGCGTAGGAATTGCTCGGAGATTATATGATCACGTAGCCCTTCGTACGTTTTCGACACGTTCGCCATGTCATTCCAATGATCAAAATAACTCGCAATTCTCACGGCTAACTGCGTTCCAGTTTCGCCATCCGCAGCTCTTGCCTTGCGAAACTTGTCTTGGTAACCCTGCGCCGTAAATTGGAACCTCTGCAGCAAGGCTTTCTTCACCTTCTGGTTGTCCAATGAATCGGCGGCAGTCATCCTACCGATAACGGTTAAAGCATCGCCCGTGAGGCACATGCTCACAGCAAGGGCCCATTTCTCTTGCGGCCAGTCCTGACCGGTTGCTACTCGCTCAAATCTCTGCAAGTACGCGTGCAAGTCGTCGCGTTTTTCATCGAAGAGAGGAAGTAGTTTTTGTGGGTTAAGCGGTGATGAAGTGCTGGGTACATGCAGAACGTCATTAGCTGCAGCCGGTACATTCCCAGCTCCTTCCTGAAGTTGTAGCTTTAGCTGGAGGATCTCACGCTGCCTCTCATCAGCTAAGCGCGCTATCTCCGCAGCTTCTTTAAGTGCCTCTCGTTCCGCAGCTCTCTCATCCCTTTGCTTTGCCTGCTGAGCCTCGATCCACCTGCTCAGTTCTGCGCCTGTCAGCCCCAGTTGAATGCCTATAGCGGTAAGATTTTCTAAGTCCATGTTGGAGTTCGAACGTGTGCTGGTACACGAGCGAAACTGCTTTCTTATAGTCAACCAGTGGCGTACAGTTTGCCGTCGGAGCCGATGAGGTGGCCGAGTTGACGGCGTCGTGCGTAGACCATCTGTCGATGCCGTAGCTCGGTGCTTGCTCTGCGCGCGTGATGTCACGGAGGTCTACTCCGCGGCCGTTGATGCCGGAACTCTGCGCCCAAGGGACACGCTCCACGGTTGACGCCCTCGGCTCATGCGTGCTCGTGGGCCGAACCCTGAGTGTGCCCGTCTGCACACGGCGTCGAGGTTTGGCCCAGCCTCGTACACGGTCCCTGGCTCGATCTTCTCGTAGCGGGAACGCTCCGTTACGTCGAGGCACCAGGAGGTAGGGCAGTGGTTTCTCCCATGGACCGGACGCCCAGCGAAGGAGATCCCAGCCTTGGAATTCGACTCTCGTGCACGGCCCACGCACTGGTCACTCTGTCTCGAGGCACGCCGCGCACACGATCGCCGTCCTCTTCGCCACCGCACGGCACATACGCGGTTCGCCCCCGCACGGCGCACACATTCAAATGGCCACACAAGTCGCCACACAAGTCGCCACCGCACGGCGCACTGTTTTGTTCTTGCCTATCTTACCGCGCGCAGCATATATTATGACACATTCTTGTGAAGAAGGTATGACTCTGCATATTTTGTCTTTCGGGTAGTGAAAGTTTGACTGAAGTATGTAAAGTTTGATATCGCCGAAATTGTGACCTGCTACATTAAACTGCTGTGCGACCGACTTCGTTAATTTCTGCGCCATGGAACCGCGATGCCCGTTCAATCTAACATTCACAGGCTCTATTGTTTCGCAAATGTACTGTTTGTGACAATATAGCCATTCAAATCTGTGGATAACGTTTGAACTAGTGCATCTAAAACTAGATTTTGTATGACGGACGTAATACATTCTGATGCTTTTAATTTTAACTGGATCTCGAAGATGTTTGCAAGTCTTACATCTTCGACAAGAAAAGGTATTTTGTGGGCAAAGGAATCAGGGTTTACTCTTGTATGCATTAACATATCTCACAGTTTGTGTTGCGACGAAACAAGACCTTTGGTACTTCGGGAAACTCTTTTCCAATTCACTTGTTGCTTGGTAACATTAGATAATACTTGCGGAGGATATTATTTATCTTTGGGAGTGTATTTTAGTACTTGGTAATCAATGCTTGTGGCTGGGTGGGCTGTGCAACGGGTGCTCTTCTAGCTCTCGCTGATTTCTTAAGTAATTTATATGCAAGGACATTATATATCACCTACATCGAAATGCTCGGTTGGGATCGAACCCGCGACTTTCAGGTTAACTACCGAGCACCACAACCACATTGGCGTAGATACGGATGACCCGACATAAGCATCTCCCATAAAGGTTGCCATCAAGTACATGTCTTCAACCCAGAACGTGTTGCAGCAATGTATATCTGCACAGCGAAACTCACTGCCTAAACATATAAAAGTCCTTCACGTTGCGGCTATGACCAACCGTAAGCGGTAACTACTTTTATAGGAATACTCTTTGGATTAGACGGCTTTGTAACCGCTGTCCAACATAAAGGAGTAAAGTAGGAAGGGTGTAAGCTGCTATTGTATATTGTCACGGGGTCGTGACGTCGACGAAGACAGCAGTCAGTACGTCCGAGATGAAACTGTTTATTTGGCCGAACTTGTGGCCGGGAAACTGATAGTCAAACTACAGCAATACACGCTGTACAATAATAGCGGCGAACGGGGCGTCGACCGTCGATCAACTGACAAGCAGTCAAGCGCGTCGGCTTTTATACAGGCGCTATCGAACTTTCCAGCGATATCGCTGTTGGCGGCGTTATCTCTCGACAAAGCTGGAACATTCTCGTGCGGCGCGTAATCTTAACGGATTGTTCCAAAACAATCGCGAAGCTTCCTACACATCACGGCGAGGCTTGCGCAGCGCGTTGCCCACAGTCTTTGTGGGTGAAGCTTCAACGCATGAAATAAAAGACTCGCGGCAATGCCCCCCTCTGAAAAAGCATCGTCCCGATGCTTAAAAACAGAACATGAATGCATGCAATACTAAAGAAAACAAATAAAGAAAGCAAACAGAGTCCTCAGGTGCGTTAACGAGCATAGTACGGTTTAAGGCGCACCACATGCACGACCTCGGGTCGAGCTCGGCGCCTCTGAGAGTTCGTGATGCCGTCGGGGACAACCTCGTAGTCGAGTGCGCCGAGACGTCGAAGTACCTTGTACGGTCCGAAGTATCGTCGAAGAAGCTTCTCGCTCAGTCCGCGTCGTCGTATTGGCGTCCAGACCCAGACACGGTCGCCGGGCTGGTATTCCACGAATCGTCGTCGAAGATTGTAGCGACGGCTGTCGGTGTGCTGCTGGGTCTTGATGCGCAGGCGGGCGAGCTGTCGTGCTTCTTCGGCGCGCTGTAGGTAGGTGGTCACGTCGATGTTTTCCTCGTCGGTTACGTTTGGTAACATGGCGTCGAGCGTCGTTGCCGGGCTCCGTCCGTAGACCAACTTGTATGGCGTCGTCTGCGTCGTTTCCTGTACGGCCGTGTTGTACGCGAAGGTCACGTACGGAAGGATGGCATCCAACGTCTTGTGTTCGACGTCGACGTACATGGCCAACATGTCGGCGATGGTCTTATTTAGACGCTCGGTGAGGCCGTTGGTCTGTGGGTGGTACGCGGTGGTCCGGCGGTGGCTTGTGTGGCTGTATTCCAAGACCGCCTGAGTTAGGTCAGCCGTAAACGCCGTACCTCTGTCGGTGATGAGAACCTCTGGGGCGCCGTGTCGAAGGACGATGCTCTCAACGAAGAACTTGGCTACCTCAGCGGCACTGCCTTTGGGCAGGGCTTTTGTTTCGGCGTAGCGGGTGAGGTAGTCGGTGGCCACGACGATCCATTTATTTCCACAAGTCGACGTTGGGAACGGCCCCAGGAGGTCCATCCCGATCTGCTGGAATGGTCGCCGAGGAGGCTCGATCGGCTGAAGGAAGCCTGCTGGTCTTGTGGGCGGTGTCTTTCGTCGCTGACAGTCTCGGCACGTCCTTACGTAGCGAGTGACGTCGGCGGCAAGGCGCGGCCAGTAGTACTTTTCCTGTACTCGTGCGAGCGTGCGGGAAAGTCCGAGGTGTCCAGCCGTCGGGTCGTCGTGCAGGGCATGCAGGATTTCTGGTCGCAGTCCTGAAGGTATAACGACAAGGTAGCTGGCTCGGGCAGGAGAGAAGTTCTTCTTTACGAGGACGTTCTTTTTCAAGGAAAATGATGCCAACCCTCGCGTGAATACTTTTGGGACAACGATGGTCCTGCCCTCCAGGTATTCAACTAGACTCTTCAGCTCCGGGTCGGCTCGCTGTTGTTCGGCTAAGTCGTCGGTACTTATGGCTCCCAAGAAGCTGTCATCATCGTGGTCGTCGGGCGGTGGTGGCTCGACGGGGGCACGAGACAGGCAGTCGGCGTCGGAGTGTTTTTTTCCGGATTTGTAAACGACGGTAATGTCGAATTCTTGAAGTCGTAGGCTCCACCGTGCGAGCCGACCTGAAGGGTCCTTCAAGTTAGCTAACCAACACAATGGATGGTGGTCGCTCACAACTTTGAAGGGCCTGCCGTAGAGGTAGGGGCGAAACTTGGATGTAGCCCAGATGATCGCTAGGCACTCCTTTTCCGTTGTGGAATAGTTCGTTTCTGCCTTTGATAGCGACCGGCTAGCATAACTGACGACCCTTTCCTGCCCGGCAGTCTTCTGCACGAGGACTGCGCCGAGTCCTACGCTGCTTGCGTCGGTGTGGATTTCCGTATCGGCGTATTCATCGAAATGCGCTAGTATCGGAGGCATCTGAAGGCGTCGTTTCAGTTCTTCAAATGCTTCGATTTGCGCCGTTTCCCACTTGAATGGCACGTCGGTCTTCGTGAGGTGAGTTAGCGGCTCGGCGATTCGTGAAAATTCCTTGTCGAAGCGCCTGTAGTAGGCGCACAAGCCGAGAAAACGGCGCACGGATTTGGTGTCGCTGGGTGGCGGGAAGGCAGCGATGGCAGCTGTTTTCCGCGGGTCTGGACGAACACCATCCCTGCTGATAACGTGACCCCAAAAACAAGAGCTCCTCGTACGCGAAGCGGCACTTTTAAGGCTTCAAAGTGAGGCCGGAGGTCTTCATTGTTTCAAGTACAGCTTCAAGGCGCCGGAGGTGTTCGTCGAAGCTTGAGGCAAACACAACGACGTCGTCCAAGTACACGAGGCACGTCTGCCACTTCAAGCCAGCCAGCACTGTGTCCATAACACGTTGGAATGTCGCAGGTGCCGAACAAAGACCGAAGGGCATGACCTTGAACTCGAAGAGGCCGTCTGGTGTTATAAAGGCCGTCTTTTCTCGGTCTCTCTCGTCGACTTCGATTTGCCAGTAGCCGGTCTTGAGGTCCATCGACGAAAAGTACTTCGCGTTGTGGAGTCGATCCAGGGCGTCGTCTATCCGTGGAAGAGGGTACACGTCCTTCTTCGTAATTTTGTTCAGGCGACGATAATCGACGCAGAAACGTAGGGTTCCATCCTTCTTCCTCACTAACACTACGGGAGACGCCCACGGACTCTTGGACGGCTGGATGATGTCATCGCGTAGCATTTCGTCGACTTGCTTCTTAACGGCGTCCCTTTCTCGCGTCGAAACCCGGTAGGGACTCTGACGGAGTGGTCGAGCATTTTCTTCCGTTATGATACGGTGTTTAGCAAGGGGCGTTTGCCGGACCCGTGATGACGACGAGCATAGGCGTGCGCAGGGGGGGGCAAGGGGGGCGAGAAGGGGGGGCGCAAAGTCAGCCCTATACATTGTAGGGGGGGCGAGAAGAGGGGCGCAAAGGCAGCCGCATACATTGACATAATAGGGAGGGGGGGCGCTGCGACGAACCTTCGCCCCCCCTGAAGGGGAACCCTGCGCACGCTTATGACGACGAGAAACAGTCCTTATATTTCTTCAGAAGGCATCGGAGCTGTTGGTGTTGGCGGGCGGGAAGGCTTGGGTTTACGTCGAAGGATGGCTCAGGCATTGCGGTTGTCGTTGTAGCTTCGTCAGAATCTGAAAAGGCAAACGCATCGCTGTCAGCCAAGATTTCTTCGATGAACGCAATCGTCGTGCCCCTGCTCAGGTGTCTGTATTCTTGGCTGAAATTCGTTAGCATCACGCTTCCTTTCCCTTCATACAGCCGAGCAATGCCTCTTGCGACGCAAATGTCACAGTCTAGCAGCAAACCCTGATCGCTCTCGATGACACCTTCGATGCATTCAGCCGTTTCGGTGCTGACGGGAATTATGATGCTGGATCTAGGAGGAATGGTGACTTGATCCTCGAGCACGTTCAGGGCATGTTGACATGGGTTAGTATCCGGCGGTGTCGCTTTCCCCGACGATAGGGTTATCGACCTGGTTCTTAAGTCGATGACGGCGCCGTGGTAACATAGGAAGTCCATTCCAAGTATCACATCACTGGAGCAGTTTTGTAGGATTACAAAGCTCGCAAGATAAGTCCGGTTGTTCATAGTGACTCTCGCCGTGCAGACACCAATCGGCGTTATTAGATGGCCTCCAGCGGTCCGGATCTCGGGGCCTTCCCAAGCAGTCCTAACTTTCTTCAACTTTGCTGCGAACGGCCCATTGATGACGGAATAGTCGGCTCCAGTATCGACGAGAGCGGTGACGTTGTGGCCATCGATCAGAACGTCGAGGTCGCTAGTCCGCCGTCTTGCGTTGCGGTTACGTCGCGGCGTCGGGTCACGGCTACGTCGGTTTGCACCGCTGCTTCCGCGTTGCGTCGTCAGGTCTGCTTCCGGTCGCAAAGTTTCGTCTTCAGGACGTCGACGTCGTTCGGGATGCGGCGGGGGCTTGGAACTTCGTCGCGGTGTCGTCGTCGACGGCGGAGGATCTTCAGGATTTCGTCGTTCAGCAACCGCACCTCCACCGGTTGCTGCCCTTAGTTTTCCGGATATGGGCTAGGCGACCGGCCCCGGTTTGGGCCAGTGTACTGCCGGCGGTGCGATGACATGTAGAGGCCGGGCGACGGTGAGCGGGAAGGTCGTCGTTCTTGACACTGTGTGCCTGTGAGGTAGTCGTAGATGTCGCGAGGCCGTTCGCCTGGCTGCGGGCGCGGCGCGTTGACGGGGAATCCGCGTAGCCCCATCTGGCGGTACTGGCAGCGGCGGTACGTGTGGCCGGCCTCCCCGCAGTGGTAGCACAGCGGGCGGTTGTCAGGGGCGCACCAAACGTCGGTCTTCCTTGGCGCGTAGCGCGGGGCATTGCGCTGGGCGACAGGAGGACGGTAGGGTGTCGGTGGTGGTGGCGGCGTCTGGCGGCGGAACTGCTGCGGCGACGCGGCGTCTTGACGTGGACGAGGAGCGGGGGCGTTGCGTCGGGCTGCTGCAGCATATTTCATTGCTTGCAGCTGCGGCTGCGCTGCATCGGGGGTGCCCAGCGACTGCTAGATTTCCTCACGGACCATGGCGGCGATCGAATCCACTTGAGGCTGCGCTGAAGGCAACAGCTTGCGCAGCTCCTCCCGCACTATCGCTCTGATGGTTTCCCGTAGGTCGTCGGTGCCTAGCGAGTGCGCTTCGGTGTGGCCTGTCGACAGGGTTGAGCGGTTGTATTGCTTCGTCCTAATCTCGAGGGATTTTTCAATTGTTGTGGCTTCCTTTAGGAATTCGGTGACAGTTTTCGGTGGGTTCCGCACCAATCCTGCAAAGAGGTCTTGTTTCACTCCCCGCATAAGGAAGCGGACCTTTTTATCCTCAGGCATGGCAGCATCGGCCAGGCGGAAAAGTCGTGTCATCTCTTCCGTGTAGATAGTGACCGTCTCATTCGGTAGCTGTGCTCTTGTCTCCAGCAAAGCAGCGGCCTTTTCCTTGCGGACGATGCTCGCGAAGGTATTGAGGAACGTCGTACGAAAGAGGTCCCAGGATTGAAGGTTCGATTCATGGTTTTCGAACCACGTTTTCGCGGCGTCTTCTAAGTAGAAGTAGACGTGGCGCAGCTGCTCCTCAGTGTCCCAAGGGTTGAAGGTGGCGACTCGCTCGTACGTCTCCAGCCAGCTCTCCGGGTCTTCAAACGACGATCCACGGAAAGTCGGTGGCTCCCTTGGCTGTTGCATCACTACCGTTGTAGGTGGCAGGGGGTCTGTCATCGTGTCGGCGGTCGATGTGACGGTCTTCGGCTGCCTGGCGTTTTCGGGAAGGAGCCCGTACTCTGGTTGTAGTCCCTTCTGCCGGCGGCTGGTTCGAGGATCCGGGTTGTCCTTACAGTCGTCTTCTTCGTGGCTTGGGCTTGGGTCAGCGCTCCGCGGTGGCGTCCGGATCATGAAGCAGCACCTCCACCAGATGTCACGGGGTCGTGACGTCGACGAAGACAGCAGTCAGCACGTCCGAGATGAAACTGTTTATTTGGCCGAACTTGTGGCCGGGAAATTGATAGTCAAACTACAGCAATACACGCTGTACAATAATAGCGGCGAACAAGGCGTCGACCGTCGATCAACTGACAAGCAGTCAAGCGCGTCGGCTTTTATACAGGCGCTATCGATCTTTCCAGCGATATCGCTGTTGGCGGCGTTATCGCGAAGCTTCCTACACATCACGGCGAGGCTTGCGCAGCGCGTTGCCCACAGTCTTTGTGGGTGAAGCTTCAACGCATGAAATAAAAGACTCGCGGCAATATATAGGCTCATTCACTCACTTTAGCGCGTACTGGGTGTCGTAGCCTACACGCACCAAGATTATAAAAAAAACCATACGCTATAGTAATGTTGTACCTGCTGCATATTAGTGGCACTCGTATGTAAATACAACCTGTATATTTTACAGCGAAAGCTTTTATAAGGTCACTACATGGGCCGTTTTGGGCGCCGTAGTTGTCCGCCACCGCCGCCGCTGCCGCCGCCGGTGTCCCTAACCATTATCGTACAAAAAAAAGAAACGAAACAATAAAAATATCCAGGAATAAACGAAGTTCGAACCTGGGCCCTCTGCGTGGGAGCCCAGTGTTCTACCTCAGAGCCATGCTGGTGCTTGAAACTGCGTTGCAAAATGACCCTCTACAGGCTTCATGTCGCGAAGGAACCACATTAACATATGTAATGTAGTGTGTTAGAAGAGTAAAATAACAACCAGGCGTCACACAAATGCGAATTGCGCAACGACTAGCTTGCTGAATGCTTCCAGCTCATAACAAAGGCCTCTGCTATAATTCTTCATCGTCATCAGCCACAGCATCAACAAAGTGCACATAATGCCTTACAGGTGTTTAGCGAGTACCACGGCTCTCCGCAGAATGACGAAAAATTGCATAGTGGCTGCTTCCCTACTTCACAAAAATTATGATTTATAGCGTAGTGGGTTCCTCGCAAGTGCACTTCTATTGGCTGCCAAGGAAGCCCATAAGGCTCCCACGATTCATTTCCTCGAGGTCTCAATAAAGTTAATTCCCTCTATCTCTCTCTCTGTCTCTCGCTCTTCGGTTAACGTATGCTATAAAGCGTGGTGGGACAGTTAAATAACGACCGGGCGTCACACAATGCGAATTAGGTAACTATCGGGTCGTTTAAATGTTCCAACCCACGACAAAGGGCTCAGCCATAATTCTTCATCGTCGTCAACCGTTGTGTGTCGTCCCATATTAGACTATTCGCCGATGATTGTGTACTATACCGTAACATATCCAGTAATGCCGATCGTGAGTTCCTTCAATCCGACCTTGTCAATATTAATACTTCGTGCACCTCATGGTTAATGACCCTGAATGAATCCAAAACAAAGTTAATGTCATTTACCCTACATAATGCCCGCATACCAGCATCTTACGTTTTACATAATGCCGAAATAACACTTAGTACTAGTTATAAATACCTTGGTGTTCACTTTCAGTCAGATCTCATGTGGCATTATCACTTTGACGTCATCCTTGCTTCAGCTAATAGTTCACTAGGTCTTATCAAACATTCTCTAAAAATAGGAGATTTTCCTAATTCAGCGCCACCTGTCGGCAGCAACGAGAAGCATTTCTCAGCCGCCATTAGTAGGTCGCGCGCCGTCAGAGCAGTCAGAGTACACGCGCGCGCGCTTCAGATTGAACGCTCGCGTGCGATCCTGTTTGCGCAAATAGTTGCCGTTTCCGATAGAACGGGATCAGCGCAATGCCAGCCCATTGCTGTGTATCGCAGTGCACGCAAAGAGGATTTCGAGACGAGGATGGGTCGAAGGTAAGCAGAAGCGCGCTTGCCCGCGGCTTTGTTTACAATCGGTGCGGGGCTGATGCCTACCTTTTCTTGCAGGTCTCGTTTTTTTTCTTTTCCGAAGGATACGGACTGGAGGAAAAGGTGGATTATAGCTATTAAGCGTGACGAAGGCCCTTTCTTCACCGTGACGAAGTTCACAAAAGTTTGTTCAAGGCGTTTTACTGAAGGAAACTACTTGCCAAACGTCGCCGGAAACCGTCGTTTCTTGAAGCAAGACGCCGTGCCCAGCATCTTCGCGTTTAGTGCTCCGAGGCCTCCACTAAGAAAAAAGCCAAGAAATCGAGAACCACTTAACCTCGTCAGCGCTACAGTGCCTTCCGAAGGCGGGCGATCAACTACCGCGGATGTGAGCGACGTAGACATCTGCTCTCCTACATCGGTGACGAGCAGCATCGATGGCGTGGTGTGTGGTTGTGCGTGCTCGCTAAAGATTTCCGACCTCACCGAACAACTCGACGTAATGACGGCGCGTGTCCGTGCGTTAGAGTCGGAAGTAAAGAAAAAAGCCGAAGAAGTGGAGCTCACTAAAAGTTCGTTGTACAAAGCAGAGCGAGCGCTCGACATTGCAGCACAAGAGCGTAGCCAGCTGGAGAAGCGCGTGAGCCGAAAGTTTTCCGTTGATTGCTTTCGGGATAGCCCTGTGTACGAAGTCGTTTCGATCGAGGCGGTTTGGACGTAGCTTTCCACAGCAAACTTGTGACTTCGTTCATCGTTGTGCTTCGCTAACCTTTTTGAGGCGCTGTAGGCTTCCACTTTTTCTTCCGTAAGAGTCTCCGGAATAACTGCGAGACTTTTGGACCACGACATCACCACCAAAACAGTAAGCGAGACGCTGTAGTGTGGGCTCTCCGACACTGCCCATGCAACTGCCTGAAATGACGCCCTACTAATGGCGGACGGCAAAAAAAATCAGTGTGGCCAGACTGAATTAGGAATATCTCCTATTGCCCCTCCCTATATACGTAAGCTCGCCTACTTAACACTCGTTCGACCAAAAATCGAATACGCTTCAGCTATGTGGGACCCAGTTCAAGCCCATCTTATCCAGAATATTGAATCCTTGCAAAACCGTGCTGTGCGTTTTATTTTTTCAGATTACTGACGTCATTCAAGCATCACTGCACTAAGAGATCGCGCCGAACTTGAACCCTTATCTCATCGTCGCTAAGCAGCTCGCCTTTCGCTTTTTCACAAACTATACCATCATTAAATTCTTTCTGACGATTTCGTTCAGCCCCCTGCAGTCATTTTTCCTCGCCGCCATCATCAGTACAAAGCCAAACGAGCCATATGTCACAGTCATCGTTTCGCTAATGCATTCATACCACGCACTATCATTGAATGGAACCATTTATCATCGCACGTAGCTACCGCAAAAAACATAACAAAATTTCAAGATCTTCTACGCACTGAGCGTATTTCCTAAACGTGGTGTCCTGCCTAATTAATTTCTTTTCACTTTTTTTCTTTTTCATTTCGCATATTGTAGCGGTATTCCTTCTGTATTGTGTATCTCATGTACTCTGTTTGCGTAGGCATTCGGTAACTGCCTACTATGCTTGCACCTTTTTTTTACCATTTGTGTCTAGTTACTTCAGTATGTTGTAGTTTGCATTTATTTTGTTGTCGTTGCTGTTGTTTTCTGAGTGTATGTATACCAGCCAATTGTCAAGATTGTACTTTTTACAGTTTTTCTCACTCTGTTATTTATCCCAATTTATTGTAAAATGTCCCCCTATGTAATACCCTCGTTGAGGGCCTTTAGGGGTATTTTGAATAAAAAAAAATAAAAGGCCTTACAGATTGCACCTCGCTTCAGAATGACACATAATGTCATCGTGGGTTCTTCCAAACTTCACAAAAATTATGATTTGTGGCGTAGTGGGTACGTTGCTAGTGTACATGTATTAGTAGCCACAATAGAGTTTATAATGGGCTCTATAAATGCCGCTCTTCCAGCTTTCGCTGTGACTGTGCTGCGCTTTCCACGCAGGCCTGGCGTTTTTTTCCTTGCTAAGAAATAAGTTACTCATAAGTTTAATGAGCCAGTCGTTTTATTCTTGCTGGAATGGGTAAAATATTAAGTTTAAGTTGTAGGCTGCCTCAAATCAATCAAGAATCAAAGGTTTTTTTGGGCTTGTTTACCAACCTGCTTGTTTTTTGCGGGAAAAAACACGGGCCAGCGAAACACACCAAGCATGAACTACATGATCGTTTGCCCGCAGCTACTCAAGCGATTCCAAGCGTTCTTTGACTGATTCACGGCTGCGTTGGTTCATTCACGGCCGCTGTTCATTGTACAGGGATTCATGCTAATTGATAGACGCCCATCAAAGCACAACCCGACGCGGCCATCATCGCGCCCGAAGCCTTGTATAGGGTGGGGATGAACGAACACTTCCGTGCATTAACCAAAGAACGCTTGGAAGCATTTGTTTCGATCGTTTCGCAGGGTTTTGTTTTAACTGCGTAAAAACAACGAGGCGGTATTCAGCGTGAAATAAAAGCGTGATTCTGGGGTTATTCGAGGTGGCCTACAACATAAAGCTGGCGTTTTACGAATTCAGGTAAGAATAACCCAGCGCCGCCTAAGTAAAAGCATTTGCTTCAACTTATCGTAAAATAAAAAAAAACACGTAAACACGTGCGCTCAGGATTCGTAGGCAGTATAGTAATTGACGGTGACATTTTTGTCTGCGCATATATCTGAGCAATACTGATGAGCGCGTAAAAAATGATTTTCACAATTTTTTTATTTGCTAGAATATAGTGTCAAATGGTGGAGAGATTTCTTCACTCGCTACCTCGGAATAGCTTACCCCAAGCGTTCACCTTGAAAACTAGTACAGTATGTGTGCTGGATTAAAAAATCACCTGTAATAAAGGCAAATCGGCTGCGATTGGGCGTAAAACTCACAAGGCATCTCATGCCACTTGCCTTAGCCGACTAGAGGGCAAAACTATCTACTTCTTGCATGTCTTCTGAGGTGTGATATTCACCTTCCCTACCTCCACCTAAGAATTTCTACACCTAACGAGGTGGCACACTGCCTCCAGGCTCTGAGGCATAATTAGTTTTTCGCAGCTCACCTGGTTTTGCAATGCCTCCGTGATCGGTGCCCCTTTGACCAAGCCACGATGTCATGTGATGACTTCATCTTATGACGTCACGGTATTTGACCTCACAGCGACGTCAAGATGAGGTGAGAAAATTTAATTATATGTAAACTCATCATGGTATTATATGGTGACATCATCAGGCGGTTAATTTTTGCATGAGTCGTGTTGATACCGACGCCGCCGTACGCCGACGCAGCCGGTCACTTGTCGCGTTTGATGAAGCATCTCAGGATTTCATCCTAATTTACTTCCTAAAAGCACACATGATTTCTGAGGTTTATCAAAATGCGACCGCCGCGGGCGCGATCTCGCCCGCGACTTTTGTGCCAAAAACCGAGCACTGTAACCACTGTACCATGGATGCGGATGATGCACAGGTTCTCAACCAAGATCCAGACTCAGAAATGCATATCTGAACAGCGTAATTACCTACGTTATATAAAATTCCTTCGCGTCACGGAAATGACTAAAACGTAAATGGTTCTTACCTTCTTAGGAATCCCAGTATAGTACAGGCTTTTCCGCTACTTGGTTCGATGCATTCAGTGAAGCTATACCGCTCAAAAGTGTAGCGCACGTCCAGTCCTCTTCCGTGGTCTCTGCGTTGTTAGTGCTATTGATTCAGTGGATTTCTACTAATCCTCTCTTTGTTGAACAACTTTGTAGCTGCAATCCAACATAAAGGTGTAGTTTCGGCCGCCTGTTTTAACAGCTTTAATTGCGATAGCAATGACATGGACAGTCTCGGCTGGTTTTTGCCGTCCCCGTCGCCGCCGTCATGCACCGTATATGTATAAATATGCATATATGTAGAAAAGTCCCAAAGAGAAATTATTCAGAAAAATGCTTCCGAAGCGCGGAATCAAACCAGCAACCTCTCGCTCCACAGCGCGTGGCGCTAACCATTATACCACAAAGAGCAGATCCTTCCGGTAGCTAACGGTGAGCGTTATATACACACCCTTTACCGCTGGCAGGACTCAGCGTTTCTTCATTACCAGCGAGATGGCGCGAGGAGCGCAAAGGGCGCATTTAAAAGTCGTCGGCGAGCTCGCTCGCTTCTTGTAACATTTGCGCAGGGAGAACCTTGCTCTTCCGCTGTCTGCTCGCGCATTATATATATATATATATATAAATAAATAAATAAATAAATAAATATATATATATATATATATATATATATATATATATATATATATATATATATATATATATATATATATATATATAAAAGCTCGCATCTTTTCTTGGCAATGAAGGGAAAGTTACGGGGGCGGAGCGTCTGCACATGTACTGCTACGCGAAGAAGTCCGGTTTGCTGCGCGTCTCGTAACGCCGCGGAAAGTGATGGCTAGCGTTGCATTTCGACGCAAACGCTGCTTAGCGTCTAAGATACGGGTAAAAAGCGCGACTTTTCCACGCACGCAAAAACGCAAAGTGACAACGTATAAAGTAAAAGAAATACAAATATCTCGTTTCTGTGTATTGCGTTCCATCTCAAAAAGATACATTTAGAAAATGAAGAAGTATTTTATATATCTCACGAGGAGAATACGGATGCAGTTGTGGGAGTACATTCATTAGCTGTAGGATACATGCATTGTGGCTCTGTAGCCTTCGCTTCATTGCCAAGAAAAGGTGTCCGCGAGTAATAGTTGCTGCCGGGGAGCAGATGTTTATGCAGCGTAGCAGCGCGTCCATCACGGGCCGCTTTTCTTGCTATTGCATTCATTGCCTCACGCTTGAGGCGAAACTGTGACTTTTTTTTTTCTTAAAATACGCATGGTTTTTTTCGAAGATTATTTGAAAGGGGAAATTGGGCCTTCATCGGAGTTCATTTTTAGTAAATTCCCAATTCTCAAAAATTTGGAGTTTACTTTATCATTATTCTCAATACTCCAACATCTTAGAATAAATCATGTCTCAGAACAAAAACATTAGAACACTCGAAGCGTGTTTTAGTTAACTGGAAGGATCGAGCGCACAAGCACATATGCACACATCCGCAAATGCTTGAATACAAGAGACCTGCAATTGTGCGCATTACATCCTTGAAGCTTGTTGCATTAGACGCAAGCATTTTTTTTAAGGGGCCCGTATCTGCGATGTCGTCTGGCGCGCCCTAGTGCCGACAGGGGACCGTGTGTCAAGATGTCTCGATCTCCCGAGGGCCCTACATAGAATGACAGATTGCTGAGTTTCTTGGTAGGTATTCATGTTAAAGAGGCATATAAGTTTTCCTGTCTACTTTTTCTTTCTTTTTTCGCCGCTTTGCGCTTTCCTTGAATCTCAATGTCGGCGTTTGTGATGTTTTCACTTGTCTCTTTTGTCCGTGTTTGCACGCCCGGTCTCTTTAACATGGCCCGGCATACGTTGACGCCTCTTGCCCCGTGTGCGACGAGCCTTTTTTAAATGTACAAAGGGTGCAGTGCACGAGATACTGCTTACGTGAGGGCAAGTTTCCATCGGAAAACCTGGCCGATGTAAGAACAAACGCTTAAGAACAAGCCATTTCGATAAAGCGTGGAACAGGGTCATATTGACCCTTAAAATCGGAGTTTATCGGATAATTACGTAGTGCCAAAAATTTTACAGGTGCGTACTTTTTAGTTTTCTTCGGGTTTATCCGAAAACACGGTGGCTTAGGTGTAACCAATGAGGGTTGTAACTATGATATTGCAGGCAGAACTCGTATATCAGCGTCACCCTTGCGTAGATATTTGCCTAAACCTCTCATCGAACGACGGCTTTAAAACGCCGGGCTTATACATTATGAACCACCAAAATCAAAACCTATGATAAAATGACTTTGCATTCGCAGTGCTTGAATAGCAACTATGTGCGTTGCTTAGAGTTAAAAAGCACCACATTACTTCAGGTATAGTGCACCCATAATCCTACACAAAAGATTTGTTTTAGCAAAGCTGATCGCCAGGGCTTTTCACAATTCCCTAGCAGCCCTAGAATACATCATTGACCACGCAACGTTGGCTCTACACACACTCCCACCTCGCGTATATGACAAGCATAAGAGTTCAGGAGCTTAATGCTCTCCTATGTATAGTATGTCATATTTTGTATCGTCGAACAGTTGTTCTAACCACAGGTTCTATGCGAAAGGCAGCGTTCATGTGTAAGCAGTACTAAAACTCGTTGTTATTAGGTGCCGCTCTCTGATAGTTGCATACTCAGTACTTCATGCGAGGTCCACTTTTCAAGGAAAGCTTGGCTTGAATGAACTCTGAAACAAGCGCTCCAAAAAGCACTCCTCCCCCACCGCTGGCGCGCACCCGCCGGTGTGGTCTAGTGGTTATCAAGTCAAATCAAATGAAACTTTATTTCGTCTACAAGTGTGTGTGTTGTGGAACACAAGGGCTCGAGAAAATTATCCACTTGAGAAGCCTCGAGCCCCCGCTTTACATGGCATACAGCGAGAGCGTGGAAGTAAATATAGAGTACTAATATAATACAATACTTATACGAACAAAATAGTTATACTGACACAATATTACAATACAATATTTACAACAAACACTATACAATGCGATATGGACACACTGTCTAATGATAAACCATTTAGATAACCTCGAGATCAGAATCAGCATTCTTTTATGAAATTTAAGAAAACTGAAAAAAGGACAAAAGAAGAACGGAAAACAGTAAACATTGAAACTCGTTGAACAGAATCTGTACTTTTTTCAAAAAAGAAGAGGCATCAACCCTTGGCGACAAAGAATGCTTCGATTGCACTGTTCCCAGTTGTCTCGAAATTGAATTCACATTGATGGAGTTCATTTAACAACTTTGGAAGCGTATGACGAAGCATTTATTTCATTTGCATAATGCGTGAAAAAGGTATTTTTCAGATATCATCATTGCGTGAATTATAAGAACGTGTGAGCGGTGTCAACTCAGAAAATGTACCAAGTAGTACGCCTGTATCGTGCTTGTACTTTCTTGCTAGATTTAATGGTTACAAATTGTGTGCGGACGTGGTGTTATATTTGATAAGCAGGGGGCTTTTGTGTGCGCACTTTTTTCCGCGCACAGAATGTGGTGAAGTGCTTTCTTTTGTAATACAAACAGGTGGTTCAGGTTTATTAATGTTGTTGTGCCCTAGAGTAGACAGCAATAATTTAAGTGAGAAAGACATTGTGCATTATAAATATAAACCTTGACAACTATTGGCGAGTGGAATTTGAATTTCGCCGAAATTGCTACTGCCTTTGCTACCTGCGTAACAACATGATTTACATGAATGTCCCAGGTGATCTTACTGAGTCAACAATCTGTATACGTGAGTTTCCTCAAGTAAGATTGGAAGTGGGTGCTACAGGCAATAGTCGGGGTGTGAAGATAATAGCTTTTGTTTTGGCTGTGTTGATTTCAAGGGAACTGATTACGCTGCACTTGTGTAAGTCGCACAGAGCTATGTTAACGGTATTTTGAAGAGTTTCGTAAGAACTTCTGAGAAACAAAGTAGTTGTATGATCTTCAGAAGCTATGTACATTGCTGTATGATTAATTTTTCAAATGTCATTTGTATAAAATGTAAACAATAGTGGTCCAAGTATGCTCCCTTGAGGTAGACCTGAAGTAATTGCCTTGTGCCGAGGTCAACTGCCTTGAATACAAATACACTGCATTCTATGTTGCAGGTAGGACGTTATAAGAGCGAGCGGTGTGCCTATAATTGCACATAATTCAAGTATTTTAGTAACTTTTAAGTGGTTAAGACGGTCAAATGCCTTAGAAAAATCAATACCACTCATTAGACTTTTTTCATCGAAAGGTTTCAGGACCAGGCCCTGCGAGCCGCCGTGACCAGTGAGGCTCTAAAAGAGGGCTCCACACGGGATTAGCCACGCACTCGAATTCTGCAATAAAGTTTATTCTCTGTTTCTAAGAATGAGTTCTTTTTGCATGACAAAAGCAAGTTCAGTTGATCTCCCTTCTCTGAGTTCAAATTGAGTTGGGCTAATTAATTTCTGCTTGTTGGCGAATCCAATGACTCTGTTGTAAATTATCTTTTCTAAGCCTTTGAAAAACACGGGACGTATGAAAATCGGTCTGTAATTTGATAAGCTATTTTTTTCTCCACGTTTGAATATTGTAATAACTTTTCCTACCTGCATTTTCTTCGGAGAGACACCTGTAGAGAAAGCAAGATTATAGATATGCGTGAGCTGTGGCAGTATGATGTCAAGAACATACTTGACTGACCTTATTTTAGTGCTGTGAATATCGCATGATATGGTGTCATGGTGCTCGACTGCTGACTCGAAGCTCGCGGGATCGAATCCGGGCCGCACTTTCGATGGAGGCGAAAATGCCTGAGGCTCACCTGCTTAGATTTAGGTGCGCGGTAAAGAGTACCAGCAGGTCAAAATTGCCGGAGCTACGGCGTCTCTCATAATCATATCGTTGTTTTGGGACTTGAAACCTCAACAATTATTATTATTACACAGCTAGCGTGCGCGAAAACATCCAAAATAAAACAATACAAACTTTCTTTCAGGGCCTGGGGTTAGAACCTGGGCATCCATGGTCGAAAAGCGACTGTCTTTACCAATAGGCCCAGCGCCCATGCTTGCCCAAAGAGAACTGAGCTAAAGCACATGAAAGGGTTCTACATATTACGCAAAAGAACACCTGGGAAGTTGTGAAGTTGCTATGGTCGTTTCATTATATATTTTGCATCGGCAGACGTAAAGCAGTCTGCTGGACAGCGCCCAAGGCCCATATCAGGAATTACGCATTTAAGGAAAATTCCGTTATCGAGAAAATTTATTTGGTTACGTTAGGCCCTTGTAGACGCTGACCAACGCAAGAAATAACGTGAATGAAGCCATGCCAATTCAGCCTGAGAACAGCGTTCTGGGGACAGCCGCTACAGTACTAAAAGAAAACGCTTATGTTTGGGCAGAGCACTGCGCACTGCACACAGCGAAATAAATAAATAAATAAATAAATAAATAAATAAATAAATAAATAAATAAAGGCAGTGGGCCACGGACGCCCACTGCAAGCTTCGCTTACTCGCATTTCTTTTATTGGGGAAGGGCATCTGAATGATTGGCTGCCTCCTATAGTGAGTGCTCGTATGCTAACGCGTATTCATACCTTTCGGAGACTGCTTACCGCTTTTTTCCACATAGCGCGTTGTCAGCTATTCTTAACTACACAGGAGTTAGAAGACCCTAACGTGATTTCTAAGTGCGGAGCACTTAAGGGGCCCGGCTGCTCGTCCATCCATGCATCTCATATGGCGTGACCACGATTTTAGTAAAGCGCTCAACACTGGCCGTGACAAGGCTACCAATGCTCAAAACTGGGTTGACATGTACCAACAACGTCTCAAAGAATATAAAAAACATAAATAGCCTAGAAATATTCGCAATAAATAGAAAACCATCACTGAAAAATGTTCCGGAAGCCTGGGGCTCACTTCGTGTCCAGGCAAGAGAGGGCGCCACCGCCCAATAGACTGAGCGAATGCCCCTCCCCGAATGCTCCGCCGCTGCTGAATCGCTACATCTGACGAGGGAAACAGCGTTACGGAACTCACTGCAGGCGACGCGTATCTCCACTGCCGTAAAAAGCAGGAACTCGATAAGGCGCAGCAAAACGTAGCGAGATTGCGATTCTCCCTAACAAGATTATACTGGTACCGGGGTAGACCGACATGCTTACCTCAAACAATGGCGTCATGGACGATTTGGTAATCGGGGGAGTGGGAACACTACGAACGGGAATGGCTGGTTTCCCATGCTACACACTTGCACAGGTTTCACAGTAGTGAACCTACAATACGTTTTTTTTTTTGCTTTTTTTGCGGATTGCTGCACATAACTCAGCCAGACTAACCTGCGGGCGAAAGGTTCGATGCCTGGCGTCCATCGTCACAGCACACGAAGTCACGTGACGGCATCACGTGGCCGGAACGCGTTAAAGGGGCCCTCCAACACTTTTTCAGCACGGTCAGAAAACGCTGCTGATCGATAGTCGAGGCTCTCGAGAACACGCGAACAAAACAGTATAGCGCAGCACGCGGCCTGGGATTTACAATAAATTCGCAAAGTCAGCTAAAAAAGTGCTTACTCTTCTCTCGACAAAAAAAAAAAAATGATGCTTACGACGTCACAGGCAGGTTCCACGCCATTGGGTGATTTGAACCTAGCGCGCTCGGTAGTTACTGCGGCCGCCAGGAGAGACTGTCACTCGCCCGCACGCACGCGCGCACGATCGTTTTCAAAGGACTCCATGCGTTCGAAAAAAAATAAAAATGTGCGGAAAGTCAGGAGGTGCGCGTGACGGTCCTTCTTCCACCGTGACCCCCCCCCCCGCATTGCTTAGCTTCCAGCGCTTTCGTCGGGGCCAGAGAAGAGAGAAATCAATTACAGCGTGCGACAAATCTTTGTAGCTTCGCTCGTACTGGACGGATTCTAAAAAATTTTGCTGCGTTCGATTTGTGAAGCAATAATTTCCTTTAGTGAAGTCATTTCATGGCTATTTGGAAAAGTGTTGCAGGCCCCTTTAAGCGGTCACGTTAAGCGGTCACGTTAAGCACTATCTTGGTCACGTGAGTGTGGCGCGTTAAGCGGTCATGTCCAGCAATCTGGGACATTGTCCACTGCGGGCAAAGTGGACCTTAAGGGGAAGCGCTCGGCGTAACTCTATGCGGAGCATTCTTTATAAATTCATTACTAAGCAATGCCTAATTTATCGCAATTTGCACTTATGACACTTAATGCTGACAAAGTTACTGACTATGCTGACAATCGTGTACACCGCTATTAGTTTTAATCCGTCTGCTGGATTTTTTTCCCGAGACACCTTTGTGCGTCCATTGAAAATGCATTGGGTGATTTTTGAAAAGGTAACTCTAGCGCAACGATCATTTATTCGCTAATTGCACTGTGGTGACATGTACAGTAGGACAACCTTTCTTTGTGTTTGCAATTTAGTGTAATTACGCTGGCTGGATTTTTCCTGAAGAGTGTTTCTTAAGCTGTACTGCGGGAAAGCCGCCCTACAGGAGTAAAAATAACCTGTTGCTAAATTGATGATGAAGTGCATGTTGATCACACAAAAACTCAGGAAAAGTGAGATGTGATTCAGCATTATCTCGCCTACGTTTAGGGAATTAGTGATAGTAATAAATAATAATAACGAACCCAACAATTTATTTGATACTTATGTGGGCAAGATCTCAGTGTAAAAGTACGTGTACAGTATAGGTGGTGTTTCAATGTATACAGTTACAATATGACATATCACAATATCATGTAATGGATTTGTACGCTTCATTGCTATCATTAAATAATAATCGACGCTAATTATCATTAATAAATTATATGCAACCTGGCGTTCAGTGGTGTGAAACGAAAGGTATCCGAGATGGCGATATAGCTTTTTAAATAATAGTAATGACATCTATATTTAATCATCATAGTAATCCTTATCATATTCTTTTATGTCCACAGCAATACCGAGTTCTCTGCCGATGATGTGCAATTTACTCCGTCTAGCGCGAGCTCCTTAGACTTTATGCCTGTAAATTTTGTAGCTTCATCGCCCCACCTCACCCTTGTCCGTCCTCGGCGCAATTTACCATCCATAGGTGACGATGTGATCGCTCCAATTAATTAGCGATTGGGGTTGAATAGTAATGAAGTATAGGTAGGATTACGTTATAATGTTTCGTACGATATTGTATAGCAAGATGATGTATGCAGCAGAAGTCTTAAGGTGTAAAATATCATTCAGTATTCTTATTTTTATTAGGGTAAATAATGCAAAAGGATATAGCTCATCGTAAGATGTGTATTATAATAAATGCCAGGCTATTCTTAGTGAACTTCTGTGGCATTGAGCTTATCTATCTATCTATCTATCTATCTATCTATCTATCTATCTATCTATCTATCTATCTATCTATCTATCTATCTATCTATCTATCTATCTATCTATCTATCTATCTATCTATCTATCTATCTATCTATCCGTCCGTCCGTCCGTCCGTCCATCCATCCATCCGTCCGTCTGTCCATCTATCTATCTATCTATCTATCTATCTATCTATCTATCTATCTATCTATCTATCTATCTATCTATCTATCTATCTATCTATCTATCTATCTATCTATCTATCTATCTATCTATCTATCTATCTATCTATCTTGCCGATTATTACTTTGTCTTCTCTTGGCCGTTTCGTTAATGATATGTACACCAAAATTGGTATGGCAAGATATGACTGCATGAGGAACATAAATGACAAGTCGTAACGTGAAAATCCGCACATAGATATCATGAACGGCATGATTTACATACGGCGGTCTTAGTGCTCTTGCGGCCGTTTCGTTAATTTAATGTATACCAAAATTGGTATTTCGTGACGATAGGGTATGACGAACATAACTGAGTGATCGTAATGCGCAAAACATGAGATGCAACAGCTGGGTGTACGCAACGGCCGGGTGTACGCCACGGCTTGGCATTGCGTAGCTTTCCTAAAAAACACTCAGAAGGAGCAGCATGCGTGAATCGACTGCGCCGCTTGCACGGCGAAAAACAAAACAAGAAAAAGGCTGCAAAAGTTTCGCGACTCCCTCGATGCGCGCATGCACTTTCAAAAGACGCGACGGAAATCGCGAAATGTTTCGCTGTTCCTTCGCTTGGAGGCGATGCGGGTGTTTGCGATGTGGAGGCTTCATGAATGTGACGTCAGGAATGTGCCGCGGGGGGGCCACTTGGCCGATCATTGTAAGCGGTGAGATCTGTGAGGCATGTGAGGCCATGTTGCACACAGGGAGGCAGATAGGTGTGTAAGTGCCCACAATCGCCCTAACGAAAAAGGAGATTGGCTTCTTGGAAGGGTGCATGAGCGACGCGTAGCTTGGCAAGTGCAGCTTGCTGTGAAGGCTGAATGTTGACGTTTCTATCAGTTTAGATGTTTTTATACTTTGTATGTGACGTGTCCAGAGTAACATGTTCAGTTGACTAGCGGTCGTGCTGTGTGTATCTTTCTCTGTCCTTGTTTTTTTCCGCTATATTATGTATTTGGGTCAAGGCCAACTACCCCAAATTTCAGCTTTAACTGTGATGT
This sequence comes from Rhipicephalus sanguineus, assembly GCF_013339695.2. Lineage (NCBI taxonomy): Eukaryota > Metazoa > Arthropoda > Arachnida > Ixodida > Ixodidae > Rhipicephalus > Rhipicephalus sanguineus. The sequence goes on along the minus strand of NC_051185.1, from coordinate 87,911,134 downwards.
CAGGGCCTCTCAGTATTTCTTCCTTCATGCTCGTATATCAGCGTCACCTTTGCGTAAATATTTGCCTAAACCTGTCATCGAGCGGGAAGCTTACAACGCTGGGCCTATGCACTATGAACCACCAAAACCAATACTTATGATAAAAGGACTTTGTATTCGCCATGCTTGAATAGAACCTATGTGCGTTGCGTAGAGTTAAAAGACACCAAACAGCTTCAGGAACAGTGCACCAATAATCCTACACAAAAGATTTGCTTGAACAAAGCTGATCGCCAGGGCTTCTCACAATTCCCTGCAGCCTTAGAAAACCTCACTGTTCATGCAACGTTGGCTCCATAGACATAGGATGCAGAGGTTGCGAAACGCGTGGCGCCACCTGGTGGAGAAGTATTGGGTAGTACAAAGACCGACTCCCTCGCACAGTTTGCTGTGGGACCAGGTGCAACTAGCGAGTGCGAAACAACGATTGAGCTTAATGCCGCATGCGTTCGTGCATTTAACACTCATTACGAAAGCAGTGAATTTCTCTCCGCTAGTCGGACGCTCCACCGAACCGCCATGAAGTGCTTGCAGGATCATTCGCCAGAACGACGGCGAAAACAACAGCAGATGTGACCACTCCGCACGCTATGAAGAAACGCCGCAGTCGACGCTACTCTTGCTCTGTGAATTGCCACGGACGCAAAAGACTGAATAACAACGTTCGGTTTCACAGATCTCCATAGTTGTCGCAGGAAGCAACAAGGCGAGAGCGCTGGATACGGGCCGATGCGAGCGTGTTGGGTAAGTGAAGTAACCGCGTTCTCCACAACCGGTCGAATGAGAAAATGTGATAATATGGCTCTGCTGTTGTTTTGCATATCCCTGATGGAGAACCGTGGTAACCTTGATTATGAAGCTCAGGAGAGGTCCCGACCGCGGTGCGTGCCGTGTCACAAGAAGTGAGCAGCTACGGGCAGACTACACAGCATCGCGGGCGTACGTTATGAAGGCTCAGTGTTCCGGTTCTAACCAGCTAACACGTGCGTCATACAAGTAAATCTTTCAAAGTGACCACCTTCAGGTTTGTTTTGCCCGTGGCCTCCACCGTGTCCGTAGCTATCTCGGAGGCCACGGTTTTGCCGTTGGTTGTACCCTGCGAAAGTGGACATGCACGTATCCCCATATGCAGTTTATACAAATGGATGACGACCATGAAGAGGTCATTTCAGGATGCGCAATAAAACAGTCGAATGCACAGGAAGCGAGAGATGAATTAAGGGTGAATGCAACTGAAAAGGCGAAAATCGCCGGGGCCATTCCTCCCTGATGAAGCGCATTTTGTACCACTGATCGCAAGATATATATTGATCGTGTATGTACATCATCGCTTTGACATTACGTATATACCCGATTTTAACGCGTTTAGGCTCTACAGAACGGATGTCGGAGGGCCGCCTCGAACTCGATGTCATGCGATGCTCGCTTGTACTTGCGAGTTGCAAAGTAAATGCAAAGGTACACATATCAAAACCCGCGGTAATTCTTTACAAACATGAAATGTCCCACGGGTTAAAAAATATGGCCAATCGTTTCGATGTCAAGGTGGTTTTTTCGGCTCCAATTAAACCTAATGTATGTAGCAAAATAGACAGAAAGATAGCAGCCAGAGCCAAGTGCCTAGAAAATAAGAGGTGTCATGTCAAAGACAGCTCGCCTTTTCTCGAATGTGAAACCTGCGTTGTGTACATGTTGGCGCTGTCACGTGACGGTGTATACGTGCACAAGCCGGCCGATGCCTAAATATTCTTTTACTCGAGCACGAAAGAGTTGTGGTGTCAAAGGAAGGTGCCTACTTGGCGCAGCACTGCACCACGTGCGGCTGATAATCCTTTTTCTTTGACACAACTGTTCTATCTAGGCATCATGATAAACCCAATCGTGAACTAATCGAAGAGTTCCATATTACGAGATGCGGGGGTCGATGTGTCAGCCACCCGTCTACTTTCCTAATAGAGAAATAGTACTCCTGTTTGATTAACACGCTGCGCTAACCTATTGATTCGCGCCACAACCCTCAGCCCCCTTTTCCATTTTTGTGTATTTTTTTTTTGTTGTGAAGCATGTGCCCTCACAAATCAGATGGGGAAAGTCATTCTGTTTTTATAGGCGAGGGAACCTGCATCACGCGCCTAACCTGTAAGATTTATATGTGTTGCCTCTTCAATAAACTTCCAGTAACGAGTGTGCTTTATGTTTCTGTTTTGTATTGCGCCTCCCCTTCTTTACACTTAAGATGTTTCAACTAGTGCAGGTAAAACTAGATCTTATATGATGGACGCAATCAATTCCTGTGATTTTAACCCTAACGTCACCTTGAAGGTGTTTGGAAGTCTTACGCCTTGGTCATGAACAAGGCATTACGTAGGTAATAGAATGAGGGTTTACTTTTGTATCCAATAACATATATTAAATTTCGTGTTGCGCCACGATACACGACCTTCGGTACTTCGGGAAACGATTTTCTAATACACTCGTTGCTTCTTAATTTCCTATCTAAATTACATGCGCTGGCATTTTATATCGCCTCAATCGGTAGGCGCGATCAGTATCGAGCCGATGACTTTAGGGTCAACTATCGTACACCGCAACCACTTTACCAGAAATATATATGTACAACCTGTATATTTTTCATTGCTAAGCGAGAATTTATTAATGAATTTAATGAAGAACCAACAGTTTTACTGTTGTTGGAATTGGTAAAATATGAAGTTTCAGTTGTAGGCTGCCTCAAATAAATGAAGAATCGAAGATTTCTTTTTGGGCTGAAATCTACCTGCTTGCTTTTTCAGAGAAAAATGAGCAGTTGTTTCGTGTACGAATACAACCGATGAGCGAAGCTCCTTAGATATGGGACTGAAACGACTATGTACGTTTTGAAACTGTTCCTTGCGTCGCGCGCCATGTTTTTTGCGCAACGCGTCCCTTGTTTTTTTTCTTTTTTAGGAACGAAGCTCCTTAGGCCCGCACCCCACCGTTCCCGTCGAAGCTCCCTGCAACACAGATGCGGCGCCGGTGCAAAAAGACAATAGGGAGTTTTCGTATAGGGGCAGCCATCGTTTTGGGGCTCCAAAGAAATAGCGTCGAGGCCTCTGCCCATGCGCGAGACCCATACAGCTTTTGGGTTTTTGCGTTGGGAACACTATTTCTCAAATTTAGCGCGAGCTCCAAAGCATGCCTCAAAAGCTTTGCGTCAAACAACCATGAAGGTGCCCATTGAAGCGACGGCTCCTGGCCTAGAAAATCGTGACATAGAATAGGGGGAGTGCCTAAAGCGCCGCAGAACGTATTGGAAAACTCTTAGCTCCTGCTTGACGGAAAGCGACCACACGCAAAGTGCTTTCGGGCCCCAAACTTTCGCGGCCCCTATTCGAAAACTCCCTAATGAAACGCCGCGCGCGGCGCAATAAAAATGAAAAAAAAAAAACGGAAAATCAAGGTGTTCGGCGCGTGTTGCGCAAAAAACAAGGCGCGCGGCGCAATAAACAGTTTCAAAACGTACATAGTCGTTTGCGTGTCATTTCTAAGTAGCTTCGTTCATCGGTTGTGTTTGTAGAGGGAACAACTGCTGGTTTATTGTCTGCACATTATCTGAGCAATGCTGACGAGTACGTAAAATATGATTTTCGCTAAATATTTATTTGCTAGGATATAGTGTCAAATGGTGGCAAGATTTTTTTACTTGCTGCATCGGAGTAGCGTACCCTCAAGTGGTCACCTTGAAAACTGTACGGTATGTATTCTGGCTTAAAAGAAATCACCGGTAACAAATGCAAATTGTTAATGAATGCAAATCGGCTGCGACCGGGTATAAAACTCACAAGGTCCCTGATGCATTCGCCTGAGGCGACTATAAGCGAAAGCCATCTACTTCTTGCATGTCTTCTCAGATGTTATATCCTCCTCTCCCGCTCCTCCGAAATATTTCTGCACCGAACGCAGTTGCGCACTGCCTGCACGCTCCTAGGCATTCCTAGTTTTTCGCAGCCCACCTGGTTTTGCAATGCCTCCGTGATCGGCCCACCTTTTTCCAAGCGACGATGTGATGTTTTGAAATCATCAAGGGACGTCAGGTTATATGACCTCTGAGCGACGTCTACATGTGGTCAGGAATAATGCAAAGTCGTCATGATATCATATGGTGACATCTTCAGGTGGTCAATTTTTGCATAAGTCGTGTTTATGCCCACGCAGGCGGTCAAGTGTCGCTTTTATGAAGCATGTAAGCATTTCACCCTAATAAGGATATCTGAGGTTTTACTTGGTAAAAGGAGGAATCGTTTACGAGGTTTATCAAAATGCGACCGCCGCGGCCGGGATCTAACATGCGACTTTCGGGTCAACAACCGAGCACCGTAACCACTGTACCATGGAGACGGACGATGCACAGGTTTTCAACCAACATCCAGACGCAGAAATGCATACCTGAACAGCGTAATTCACTACCAGAACATATAAAAGTCCTTCGCGTCACGGAAGTGACCAAACGTAGATGGTTATTACCTTTCTACGAATCCCAGTAGTACAGGCTCTTGGGCTACTTGGTTCGATACATTAAATAAAGTAAAAAGTAGCCCATGCCCTGTCGTCTTCCTTGCTCTCTGTTTTCTGCGCTATGACGTCATTGAATTTCTACCAATGGTCTTTCTTTTGAACAGTTTTGTAGCCGCTCTCCGACATAAACGTGTAACCTCAGCCGCCTCTTTTCGGAGTTTATTTTCCTTAAAATAGGCGTGGTGATTTTCGGAGTTTATTTCATAGGGTAAATCCGGTGTTCATAGGAATTTATTTTTTGCAAATTCCCGATTCTCGCAAATTCGGTGTTTACTTTTGCATTATTCTCAATACTCCATGATGTTCGAGTAAATGATATCTGAACACGAAAATGTTAGAACGCTCGAAGCGTGTTTTAGTTGTTTGGAAGGATCGAACGCACAAGCACATATGCACACATCCGCAAATGCTTGAATACAAGAGACCTGCAATTGTGCGCATTACATCCTTGAAGCTTGCTGCATTACACGCAAGTATTTTTTTAAGGGGCCCGTATTTGCGATGTCGTCTGGCGCGCCCTAGTGCCGACAGGGGACCGTGTGTCAAGATGTCTCGATCTCCCGAGGGCCCTACATAGAATGACAGATTGCTGAGTTTCTTGGTAGGTATTCATGTTAAAGAGGCATATAAGTTTTCCTGTCTACTTTTTCTTTCTTTTTTCGCCGCTTTGCGCTTTCCTTGAATCTCAATGTCGGCGTTTGTGATGTTTTCACTTCTCTCTTTTGTCCGTGTTTGCACGCAGGGTCTCTTTAACACGCCCCCGCATGCGTTGACGCCTCTTGCCCCGTGTGCGACAGGCGGTTTTTAAATTTACAAAGGGTGCAGTGTACGAGATACTGTTGACGTGAGGGCAAGTTTACATCGGAAAACCTGGCCGATGTATGAATAAACGTTTAAGAACAAGCCCTTTCGATAAAGCGTAGAGCAGGGTCATATTGACATTTAAATCGGAATTTATCGGATAAATACGTATTGCCAAAAATTTTACAGGTGGGTATTTTGCAGTTTTCTTCGGGTTGTAACCAATGAGCGTTGTAACCATGCTATTGCAGGCAGAACTCGTATATCAGCGTCACCCTTGCTAAATATTTCCCTAAACCTCTCATCGAGCGACGGCTTCAAAATGCCGGGCTTATATATTATGAACCACCAAAATCAAAACTTATGATAAAATGACCTCGCATTCGCAGTGCTTGAATAGAAACTATGTGCGTTGCTTAAAGTCAAAAAGCACCACATTGCTTCAGAAACAGTGCACCCATAATCCTACACAAAAGATTTGTTTTAGCAAAGCTGATTGCCAGGGCTTCTCACAATTCCCTAGCAGCCCTAGACTACATCATTGACCACGCAACGTTGGCTCCATAGACAGTCTGATCTTCGGTGTTTGAGGCCATTTGTTTCGAGCATAAGAGTTCAGGACAGCTCAATGCTCTCCTAAGTATAGTACGTCATATTTTTAGGGGTGTGCGAATATCAAATTTTTCGAATACGAATCGAATACGAATATCCACCTTCGAATATCGAATCGAATATCAAAGGAAAAATGGCTCCACAGTAACAATATTTTATTTAACATGTAGCTATTTGAAAAAAAAAAAAAACATTAACGGCCTGACTGGCAGCACAACATGCACTGCTATCTCCAGAACACAATGTCCAGGCTAGCACAGTGCACATCACAACACAAGCAAATATCACGGCACAATGAAAGTAATGACTAGATGTTATCATGAAGAAATATGAGTTGCTCCACATGATCAGGCAGCAGGCGCTCCCTTCTAACAGAGACAACCCCCCCCCCCCCCAATGAAAAGGCACGCTCGCTTGGAACAGAAGTGGCTGGTATAGGGAGTATACATGGGGCAAAGCTTTGCCAGACTGGGGTATCTGAAGGGGCCCACAGTCCGCCACCAGTCACGTGGGTCACTGTCTTTCTTCAGAAGTGGTCCCGCATAGTGAACGAGTGGTAGTGCGGCACGTTACGGCCGCATAATATTGAAAATGTACGGTTACATGATCGCCAACAGCGCTGCACGTCGGAGATGCACCAACAACAAATCATACGTATTGGGGCGCTCGTCGCAGGCAGATATCGTGCCTCCGTGTACTTAACGATATTTATCGGTGCTCTCGGCAACGTTTTTAGCGATACGAACGCAGCAGAAATGTGGAAGACGAGTTATTTTATCCCTTTCAGCCCTGGATTTTTTATTTTGGTCGGGGACTTTTTTTGTGCGTGTTTTCCTTATAGTTATGGCCTCAGAAGACAACAAACGAAAAATTGAGCAAGTTGTGCAAGTATTAATCGATTTATAGGCATGACACCAAATTAGGTCATCAGGGCTCAGCGGTTGTGAAATGAGAAAAATGGCATCTTTTTTGCTGCTATTCACTAGAGTACACAAAATGTGAACCACGTCTCAATTTTTAGTGTGATACTCATTGAAACAGCGTCGGTACGTTGTCCCGAAAATGGCGCCTACCCGCCTCAGCTGACCTGCCTCGGCGTCACCCATGACTTCGGTCAAGCTTCTTCTTCTTTGCGGCTCCCAGCTCCGCAAGCAGGCCGCAATTTTGTTGTCAATCGCAATGGGGATCATTGAAGAAGTATTCCCCGAAGAACGAGCAGTTTTGGTTTCATTTCCGAGGTGCTAGGGGAAATGTTGTGTGATGGTGTCAATTGACACCGCCAGGGCCGAAAGGGTTAAGCATGATAATCGAATCGCAATATTCGAAGCTATCGAATATTCGAAACTTTTCGAATACACAGTTTTCGAATCTAATACGAATATTTCGAATGTAATATTCCACGAATATTCGAAACTTTCGAATATTCGCACACCCTTACATATCATGTATCGTCGAACATTTCTTCTAACCGCTGGCTCTATGCCAAAGGCAGCGTTCATGTGTACGCAGTACTAAAACTCGTTGTTATTAGGTGCCGCTCTCTGATAGTTGCATACTCAGTACTTTATGCGAGGTCCACTTTTCAAGGAAAGCTTGTCTTAAATAAACTCTGAAGCATAGGTCGGCAAAAAATGTGGAGCTCACTCAGACTCACTCACGAAACATATCTTACCCTTAGGGCTCACTCGGACTCAGATTCACCAAACTTTTCCTCATCCGGACTCACTCGGACTCAGACTCACTATAATTTTTCTATAATCCTGGTGGTGTGCTTCGCAATTCTTTCCTTCTGATTTATTTTTTCTTTGTGGCTTCTATTTATATATTTACATACATATAAATATCCGGGACATGACGGCGTTGACAGACGGCGACGGCAAAAACCAGCGAGAGTGTCCCTACAATTGCTAGCACAAATAAAAATCAATGCATGAATTAACAAGGGTAGTGGACAACATTTTAACTGCGAAGCTGTTCTTAGTGGAGACCTCTCCGTCTGTTGGCGTAGCGCTGATCACGTGGCCTTGTAGTATGGCGAGAGTGAGGCTCGGTAGGACGGGGAGGGCTGCGCCGTTCTGCAAGGCGCGAGGGCGGAAGATGTCGAGTCTCGGAGAAGGGGCGAACCTTCCAGAACCGCGCCAAGATGTGGTGAGGTTGAGTGTTCAGGAGTTTGCGCTTTCAAAATGCGTACATTTCTCGTTCATCCGACGAAAAAGCCGCCCGGCGTGAGCTTCAGCGAGAGCTGATGCGAGAACGGGCATGTCGTCGCCGAGCCAACCACGATCTTCGCGCAAGGGAGGCTGAAGCTAAGCCCGAACGAAGGGAAGAGTTGAAAAACATTGGAGTACGATCGCCTGATGGAGGGGCATCAGCGTCCCTGTTCCGACAGTGTTCGGGAAGTTGAGCTGGCTGGATTTTTTGAAACTTGTTCCCCACTCTTACTGATTAAAACTTACTGATTACTGATTACTCTTGAAACTTGTTCCCCACTCGTTACTGATTAAAAAACAACGATGGTATAATAATAAAACATTACTTATCACTTGCATGAAGCGTTAATCAACAGTAAAACGGTACTTATTAACAACTTGCGTTGACATAAGGTTCGAGTAACTTCAGCCATAATGGAAAGTTCTCCTACGGGCCCTTTATTTGTTTTAACTTTACTGTACGACAACAGTAACACTACAACGTCTTCTGTGCGATTATTCAAAGACTACTGCCTTATATGCAGAATAACCCGAGCGGATGGATTTCATTGCAGGCGGAAATGAACAAATTTGTTGGTTCCACATATGTAACATGCACATGAATTTTGAGAAAACTGGAAGAATGTCCTTTACCCAAAAAAGGAAACTTATGAATATGTCTCAATTAGAGGCACATGGTCCCTCATGCATTTGCCTAATGCGACTCGAATTCGAAATTAATCTTGTTTTTCTTTTTCAGTCGAATGTATTGTGTTCTCCACAGTCTTTTGAGCCTGGGTGATACATGCATATTTAAATAAACCGCACGACGAATCGATTACATGAGGAAGTTTGTAAAATAATTGTGCACAAATGAGCCATTCAGAAATCACTTTTTTCCGCGCACAATTTCAGCCTGGAATCGCTTAACGGAGGATGTTGCCGTCATTACGTCTGACACTATTTCCTACTTCTTGCTGTAACATTATGTTTGTAAGATTATAGTTGACACTATTGTTATTTCAAATTATTATCACATATTTATTAATCTAGTGTTGTGTGTTCGCTTTTTATATGAAATCACATGGTCTTTCCCTTTGCAAGAAAGACCTGTACACATGCCACTAGCACAAAATTATGCAGTATGTAAACGCCCCTCTGTAACACCCTTGGCGCGATGTGGCATAAAACTCATGCACTCAGCCTCATGCATTCAGCTAAGGGGACTCGAACGCGAAAGACGTCTCCTTCTTCTTTTTCTCGACAGTCGATGTATTATTCTCCCCCGCCCTGCTCTGAAAGCTTTCTGCACCTAACGTGGTCTCGCACGGCCTCCGAAACCGGCCCACCTTTGACCAAGCTACGATGTCCTGTGGTAACATTATCGTTTGACGGCGCTGTATGACCCCATAATGACGACATGATGACGTAACAAAATGTGACTATATGTAAGTCATGACGACATCATATACTGACGTCATCCCGTGATTTTTTTGCATCGTTCGTGTTGACGCGGTGATGGCGCCCTTTTGACGCCGCGGCGTCTAATGAGGGGCATCTAATGAGGCATCTAATGGTTTTGCCTTGGCGTTAATAGCTGGGGTTTTACTAGGGAAAACCGCGGTGCGATTTATGACGCGACCTTAGTTAGGCTGTTGAAATTTGGGCCATGAATTTGAATTTCTTCAACGTGCGCTGATGAAAATTTCGTGAACAGGGTGTTTGCTGGAAGGACGTTTCGACAAGCGTGTCCTTCAAAGCTGCAAACGCTTTAATTAGCGCGATTGTGCATATGCTTCCTACCCTCTCCACAAACCCAAACAAAAGAGGAGGAGACAGCAACTGCGATAGCCTGTGGTTGCAGTGGGGGAGAAAGAGAGGTCAGCGTACCGGATTGGATGACTATAAAAAAGAACAGGACTATAGTTTGCGAAACAGAAAGAACGCAAGGGTGGGGGGGGGGGGGGGGGCATGTAGACGTTTCAATGAATTATCAGAAGGAAGCACCACTTGACAATGATAATTTTGCGGGGATAAGCACGGTTTGAAATTTCCTGAAGAAGGACTTATCTCTGATTGGTTTTTATTGTAGATATACCATGTCGCATGCATTCAAGAGTCCCCCTTGGAACGTTTATGCCTGCTGTCTGGAGTGTAATAAAGTTGTGAAGAAGGTATGACTCTGCATATTTTGTCTTTCGGGTAGTGAAAGTTTGACTGAAGTATGTAAAGTTTGAGATCGCCGAAATTGTGACCTGCTACATTAAACTGCCGTGCGACTGACTTCGTTAATTTCTGCGCCATGGCCCTGCGATGCCCGTTCAATCTAACATTCACAGTCTCTATTGTTTCGCAAAGGTGCTGTCTGTGACAATATAGACATTCAAAGCTGTAGATAACGTTTGAACTAGTGCATGTAAAACTAGATTTTGTATGACGGACGAAATATATTCTGATGCTTTTATTTTTAACTTCATCTTGAAGATGTTTGCAAGTCTTACATCTTGGACGAGAAAAGGGTATTAGGTGGGCAAAGGAATGAGGGTTTACTCTTGTATGCATTAACATATCTTACAGTTTGTGTTGCGGCGAAACAAGACCGTTGGTGCAAAATTGTTGCTTGTTGGGCAAGTTGGTACAAGCTTAAATTCGACAAAAGCCACTAAGACGTCGAAAAAGGAAGAAAACTGAGAGGCAGGAGCAGAGAGAGTGAACACAGGGGTGGCACTAACAACTGACGTTTATTTCGAAAAAAAAAACGCCTTCTTCGAAATCCGTACAGCGCATGCGCAAAAGCACCCCACTGAATCACATCTCCAATCTTACCTACGCAAATCAGTTCTGTTCGGGAAATCGCACTATTTCTTCGTCAAAAACACAGAAGCTGCGCTTATACATTTATCTGTACTAAGCTTTCCAATGTGATACGCCTCAATGATTTCCCTTGCAAGTTGCGTCTTAGCCTTACCAAAAATGGAAACATTTTCAAACCGTGGAGTGCACCCGCAAAGCCTACAATGTAGGCATTGTAGGCTTGGCGGGTGCACTCCATAAAAACACGTAAACACGTGCGCTCAGAATTCGTAGGCAGTATAGTAGTTGTTGGTGACACTTTTGTCTGCACGTATATCTGAGCAATGCTGATGGGCGCGTAAAGAATGATTTTCATTATTTTTTTATTTGCTAGAATATAGTGTCTAATTGTGGCAAGATTTCTTGACTCGCTGCCTCGGAACAGCTTACCCCCAAGCGTTCACCTTGAAAACTAGTACAGTATGTGTTCTAGGTTAAAAAATTCACCTGTAATAAATGCAAATCGGCTGCGATTGGATGTAAAGCTCATAAGGCCTCTCATGCCATTCGCCTTAGCCCCGAATAGAGGGGAAAACTATCTAGTTCTTGCATGTCTTCTGAGATGATGTATTCACCTTCCCTGCCTCCACCTAAGAATTTCTACACCTAACGAGGTGGCACACTGCCTCCACGTTCTAAGGCATAACTAGTTTTTCGCAGCTCACCTGGTTTTGCAATGCCTCCGTGATCGGTGCACCTTTGACCAAGCCACGATGTCATGTGATGACTTCATCGTGTGACGTCACGTTACCTCACAGCGACGTCAAGATGGGGTGAGAAAATTTATTTATATGTAAACTCATCATGGTATCATATGGTGACATCAGGCGGTCAATTTTTGCATGAGTCGTGTTGTTGCCGACGCCGCCGTCGCCGACGCAGGCGGTCGCTTGTCGCGTTTGATGAAGCATCTCAGGATTTCATCCTAATAATGATTCATGAGGTTTTACTTCCTAAAAGCACAAATAATTTCTGAGGTTTATCAAAATGCGACCGCCGCGGCCGCGATCTCGCCCGCGACTTTCGTGCCAACAACCGAGCACCGTAACCACTGTACCCTGGATGCAGACGATGTACAGGTATTCAACTAAGATCCAGACTCAGAAATGCATATCTGAACAGCGTAATTAACTACCTTAATATATAAAATTCGTTCGCGTCACGGATGTGACAAAACGTAAATGGTTCTTACCTTCTTAGGAATCCCAGTAGTAAAGGCTTTTGCGCTTATTTGGTTCGATGCATTCAGTGAAGCTATACTGCTCAAAAGTGTAGCCAGTCCTCTTCCTTCGTCTCTGCGTTGTGAGTGCTATTGATTCAGTGGATGTCTTTTTTTTATTGGCGCCAGTATGCCCTACGCCATAAGTTAAATAAAAAGAAAGAGTTCAGTTTCGCTGATAGAGGCCAGGAGTGGTCGATGCAAAGGCCCGTGCGTCCAGCGCGTTAAGTCAGGTGGTCGACCGGGGCGATAGTCAAGGCCTCGTAGGTGGCGAGTGCGAGCCTTGTGAAGGCCCGGACAGGTCCCAAGTAGGTGATCGATTGTTGCCTCTGTGTCTGGAGCAACGCAGAAGGGGCATGTCGTTGGGGGAGGCTGTGCACCGGATGTCCATGCAGCCCGGATGGCAGGAGTCAATGCGGCGCCCACACGAATCCTCCTGAGCGCAACCTGCTGTCGGCGAGTTAAGCCGCCGGGAAGGTCCGATCCACGCGGAGGAGTAAGTGCACGCGTGGAGCGCCGGAGGGTTTCTTTGTGCAAGGGCAAGCTGTCCTTTGGGGACAAACGAAGTAGAGGCAGTGAGTGTTGAACTTCCGCTGGATGGCAAGCGGCATCTGCGGCCATTTGAGCCAGTGTAGACCGACGGGTCCACAATACGCGGATAGGGCAGGCGCACGAGTGAATTAGTCGGTGCACATCGGAAGCTATATCGAGGGAGCTGATCACTTTTCGCAACTCTCGAACTGCCTGCTTGGAGTCCGTAAAGACAAGCAGCCTATTGAGTGACAAGCAATCCACCTTAGGTATCATGAATGTTAAGCCGTCCCGTATAGCGGCGAGCTCCGCCAACACTGATGGGAATGGTGCCTCTGTAACATAGGAGCATGTATGTTGCGTTTCAGGTAGCGTGGGGCATACCAGGCTGGTGTGCAAAACGCAGCTATCGATAGCTGCATCTACGTATACCGCTAGTGAGTCGTCGATGGTAGTGACGATGGCTTCCTGTTCCACTTGTCGGTTGGATTGTCGCAGGCGAGTCAGTGGTCGGTTGTCGCTGGCCTGTGCCTTGGGCCATGGTGGAATTTCTGGCGAGGGGGCAGCAGGCTGTGGCAGCGTTGAATTATAGTAGTGAGCTAGAGCCGCCGCCGCAGGAACAGCTTGACTTTTTAGGTGGCGAGCCATTCGACGCTGGTGTACGATTTCGTCGATGGTATTGAGCTGCGCTTCCGCCTGGAGGGTCGCGATAGGTGTTATCCGAGGAAGGCATCTGATCGCCCACATGGCATCTCGGTTGGCGGTTTCGAGCAAGTCCCAATCTCTCAATGTGAGGCGTTCAAACTGAGCTTGATAAACAAGCAGAGGTTGCAGGATCGACCGCACTGAAACAGGGGCCATTCGAGAGCAAGCGCCTCCGGTTTTTTGAGAAATACGTCGAATGAGATGGAGGGTATTAGTACTCTTTCGACGAGCAGAGCGAACCCATGCACTCGCGGAGCGAGATGCGTCCAGTTCGACTCCGAGCACACGGATAGTGGATTTCTACGAATCCTCTTTTTGCTGAACAACTTTGTAGCCGCAGTCCAACATAAAGGTGTAGCTTTAGCCGCCTGTTTTAACAGTTCATAATTGCGATAGCAATTATATTGACAGTCTCGGCTGGTTTTTGCCGCCTCCGTCGCCGCCGTCATGTACCGTATATATATAAGTATGTATATATGTATAAAAGCCCCAAAGAGAAATAATTCAGAAAAATGCTTCCGAACGCGAATCGAACCAGCAACCTCTCGCTCCGCAGCGCGTGGCGCTAACCATTACGCCACAAAGAGCAGATCCTTCCGGTAGCTAACGGCGAGCGTTATATACACACCCTTTACCGCTGGCAGGACTCAGAAACGGCAGGCGCTTATTGGCGTTTCTTAATTACCAGCGAGACGGCGCGAGAAGCGCAACGGGCGTATTTGAAAGTCGTCGGCCATCTCGCTCGCTTCTTGTAATATTTGCGCAGGGAGAACCTTGCCCTTGCGCTGTCTGCTCGCACGGTATATAAAAAAGATGGTTGATCTCTCCTGCACTGCGCAGCTCCCACCTCGACGATCAGCTATGGGCCATCCAGCAAGCCCTCCAGGCGGCGAAGAGGCAAGACCTCGACGTCCCCACGTGGGAGGCCTAGGCCAAGGCACATAAATTGCTGGTTGATATTAAAGTTTATTCCTCCTCCTCCCTCCGTCATAGGAATCGGAATAATACCAAAGTAAAGCATGCCCTCACAGCAGTAACTGAATGTTTACTGTACATTGATATAGGAGAGTTTGCAGAATGTATAGTGATGTCTGGCAGCTATAGCACCGTTTAACGCGGATGCACCCACTTTGATTATTGGTGGTACATCTCCATCCCGACAACTAACGTCCATGTTAAATGATCACACAAAAATCACAGCATATCCACGGAGTGAATGATGATGAGTGGGCGAAGCTGCGGAGGCTCATCGGTAAACCGTGAATCTTCCGTGAATTCTGCCCAGTACATCATCACCGACGTGAGATCGGGCGCGTTTATACTAAAGGTTCGATGAGAGTAATGAGGACTTGCATCTCACTTTAATTTTACATGTACGCTGTGAATTTTCATTGTTTAGAAAACCATTGCTTTAGAAAACATCTGGCGTCTTTCGTTAAGCAGCTGGCGTCTTTTCGTTTTGCTTTAGAAACATCTGGCGTCTTTTCGTTTTGCTTTTAGAAATATCTGGCGCCTTTCGTTAAGCAGCTGGCGTCTTTTCGTTTTGCTTTTAGAAAACATCTGGTGTCTTTCGTTGGTTTATTTCATCAATCAACGGCGTTTTGAACAAAATTTTTATTGTTTAATCACGCACAGGAGAAATCTCACCAGGCACTACCTTGGAGGTAAACAATGGCTGCTAATGGGAATGAGAGACAGAAGAAGTCGGCTTTTAGCTAACACTTACACTTCTACTTCTACTAACGTTTCCTACTGGAACATGCCAATGGCTGCTGATGGGGAATGAGAGACAGAAGAATTCGGCTTTTAGTTAACGCGCACGCTACGAATTTTTTATTGTTCAACAACGCACAGGAGAAATCTCCCACCGGCACCACCTTGGAGGTCAAGATCTGGTACTAGCGTTACGACTGGTTACGCACTACGAGGGACGAACGGGTGCCGTTTTAAGGAGCTTCGCCCCTAAAACCTTGTGGTAGCTGTAGTAGTTAGCGGTGAAAGCGTTATCAGAGAACGAGGAGTGATAGCCAGAAGAGCGTCGCACATTGGACGCAGAACTTGGTCGCCATCGCGCGGCATGTTAAAATGTGATTGAACACCACGGCAGGACTAGAGGGAAACGCAAAGCGCGTCGTGCCGCCCCCGGCCGCGATTTTTCTCGGGGCGAGCGCTTCAGCGGGGAACGCGGTGTAATAGCCAGGTAAGGCAGGCGCGCATCGCACAGCTATTTTTGGTTTGGATTAGCGTGATGCTATAAGCGAGGGCAACGCTTTTACAACGCTTGGGATAAAATCGCCACCTCGCGGTGTGTTAAGGCATTGACAAAATTGAACTTCTATTGAAAACGCGCCGAATGGGACGGACGTGTAACGCGTTGAAGGTATTAATCGTGGAGGACACAGTAATGACGAAATACTTTACCGCTCCCAGAGGGCAACACCACCCCGCTGACCGGAAGAGTGGTAGATATAAAAGGCGCATATGTAAAGCCGGTGGAGTCTGTGACCGTGGCGCAGTGGATAGCGTGCCCGGCATCTGTTGTTGCTGACCGAGCGGTCGTGGGTTCGATGCCCGTTGATGGAACTTTTTTCTTTGCCATCTGATCGTGTAAATTTTTAACGCGATAGCGTTAAAGAGCTCGTATCGCAGAAATTCCGCCGTCGGCGTCGGCACCGTTGGTTGTGAGCGAAAAATCATCATCTTGTCCGTGACCGAAAAATCGAAAATGCTGCAAATAAAATAAATAATAAAAAACATTGGGTCTGGGTGAGAATCGAACCCAGGCCGTCTGCGTGGCAAGCAGGTGTTGTACCACACAGCCACGCCTCTTTTTTTTTTCTTTATTGCCTCACAAAGTATTTTCATACACTAATCGTAAACCAGGGAACAGTACAGTCATACACCACCAGCTGTTAGCTGACTACATCTTAAAACTTTGGCATGTGTAACAACAACTCCACTCTGGGAACCCACTCCGGTACATCCATCTGCACTTTCTGCATTTCGACAAAACGAGAGACACATTCGCGAAAGTAATCGCGAACAGGTCTGACTTCCACATCGGCATTGTGAAAGGCCGTTCGGGTTTGCCATATACTGTGCAGGCCCAGGAGCATAATAAGGTCGTAAGGTACGTCATCTTCATTTTCAACCGAGAGAAACCGGATTCCATGTGAGTTTAACGGTAGCTTCTTTTTTAGAGTTCTTTGTAATATGTCCCCAAAAAAACACCCCACTCCAGCAGTCTAGGAAAACGTGTTCAATTGTCTCTGGTTTTTTGCATAGAAAACAATCTGGGCCCCATGGTACAAATAAGCCTTTATCTTCCAACCATGTTTTAACTGGTAAAGTGCCGGTGTGCAATTTAAAGAAAAATGTTTTAACTCCTGGCGCTACGAGCATTCTTTTCACGCGTTTAAGTACATCTTGGCCTGGGCCTGCAGAATATAGCTCACGGTACAACGGTACAGGCAATAAAATATCCACAAGGTCTTTATACAATTTTCTACGTGACACCTCAGTCAAGTATTCAAATGAAAAACGCGCTGACAAGAAATGGAATGATGAAACAACTTCTTTAAGATAGCCCCTTATGGGTCCTTGCACACTTTGTGACGAAACTATGAAACCCGGTAAGACTCTACACAGCCTCAGTTGTATGACTGTCCTCAGAAAAGGGTCATCTGTATCACGAAGGAAAAGAAAACGATTGACGAGTTGACGTATGTACATATGCGTTAAACCGAGCCCCCCATCTCGTACTTTCCTGAAAAGATTCGTGCGACTTGATTTTTCCCACACAGAGCTCCAAATGAAGACCGCAAATACTCTGTGTATTTTTTGAACGTTTATTCTACTGCAATGTAACACTTGCATTACGTATCATAGCTTGCTTACTAGAAACAAGTTGCACGTTGTGGCCCGCGCGAATATTGACATACCCCAACCCTTCCATTTGTCTGTCTTATCTCGTAACACCTCTGTTTCTTTTTTCCAATATGACTCGCTGTCACTGTAGTTCTCCAGCGGCACTCCTAAATACTTTGCTGGCATTTCTTGCCACTGAATGTTCATAAAATACCTTGGTGTGCCGTCCCAATCCCCATGCCAGAAACCAAGACATTTATCCCAATTTACGGCGCTACCGCTTACTTGGCAAAAACTTTTGACGGCATTGACGGCATGCATTATGCTGTCATAACTGGTACAGAAAACTGCGATGTCATCTGCGTAAGCAAGAAGGCTAACTTCAGCCTTATGTAAATTAAATCCGCGTATCGAGGTGTTCTTAATTACGCTTAAACAGAATGGCTCAATAAAAATGGCGAATAGTAGGGGCGATAGTGGGCATTCCTGTCTTACTGATCGAAGCACCGGTATACGCTCACCCACTGATTTATTTATAACCAGTCGTGTTGTGCATCCTGTGTAAGCCATTCGCACTCCGTCGCATATCAAACTACCAACGTTCACATACTCAAGTATTGAAAGAAGCAGGTCATGTGGCACACGGTCAAATGCTTTCTCAAGGTCAATTTGCAACATGACAACATTGAGATTCATCGCGTCACAGCACTCAAGAATTGATCGTGCTTTGTGTATGTTAGTCATTATTTTCCTTCCCTTTATCCCGCAAGTTTGGTGGGGGCCAACCAGTTTTTTCATAGCTGTCTGTAATCTCTTAAAAAAAAAAGCCACGCCTCTGCTTGGAGCTGCGCTGAAAGTAACTTTCATGCTTCCCAAAAATACGCGTCCTGTATAAAGGTGTCACAGTACGACATGTAATATCCCAGTAATATTGCGTGGTACAGGCGTACATTGCCATCGGGCGTCACACCATGTCATTATCATAACGACTTTGTGGTTTAAAGACAGCTACCCATTACAGAAGGCACATTATACTGCGCGTATTCCTTTAAGACCACGTAGTGGGTGCATCGCAACTTCGAAAAAGTTTCTCGCGCATAATTGCCCCTGGTTTAAAGCACGCTGCCCATTATATAAGGCACACACCTTAGTGCGCGCATTCTGTTAAACACTCGTAGTGTTCGAAGTGCGCACTAGGGGCAGGATATCCCTATCGCGTTCAACTCTTAAAGGCGAAGCTTAAGCGTCCCCCCAATTTTTTCGACGTCATTTCCGGGACGGAAATACGTAACTGAAGTCTTGGTGGATCCCGGCCTAAAACACGTTCGTGTTAAAAAAAATTACACCATCTCCCGTTAAAGGGGACCATGAGGTGATGCGAAGCCGGAGCTCTTGCACGATCGCGTTCCGTTGGCGTTCGTTGGGCATGCTACCGACCTCGCGTCGTGGAACGCGAAGAGGGACGCTACGCGCGTCGTATCTTCCATATAGCCTGGCCGTTAATTCTCACAGGGCGAGCGGGGAACGCGGTCGACAGGCGGGCGAGGGGGGGCAGGGTAGGAGAGGAGAGAGAAGGAGAGGGGACGCGCATGCGCTCGAGCTCATCGCGGCGTTGCGCAGGAGAGAATTTCGGCATGTCTAGTCCACGTTTCAGAGGAAGAGTGGAATGGGGTAGTGGAGAGGGGGAGGGGAGAGGGAAAGTGGAGAGGGGAAGGGGAAAGGGTGAGTGGAGAGGAGGTGTGTGGAGAGGGTATGCGCATGCGCAGTAAGGGTGGTCACGCCGCACACCACCACCACCACCACCACCGGATTGAGCTCCGCCTTAAGATACTTCGCATCTAAAATTCGCCGACAATTTTTCTTGGCAATGAAGGGAAAGCTACGGGGGCGGAGCGTCTGCACATGTACTGCTACGCGAAGTAGCCCAGTTTGGCGCACGTCTCGTAACGCCGTGGAAAGTGATGGCTAGCGTTGCATTTTGACGCAAACGCTGCTTAGCGTCTAAGGTACGGGTAAAAGGCGCGACTTTTCCACGCACGCAAAAAGGCAAAGTCAAAACGTATAAACTAAAAGAAATACAAATATCTCGCTACTGTGTGCTGCGTTCCGTCTCAAAAAGCTTGATGTAGAAAATGACGAAGTATTTTACATATCTCACGAGGAGAACACGGACGCAATTGTGAGACTGCATTCATTAGCTGTAGGATACATGTATTGTGGCTCTGTAGCCTTCGCTTCATTGCCAAAAAAAGTTGCCCGCGAGTAATAGTTGCTGCCGGCGAGCATATGTTTATGAAGCGTAGCAGCGCGTCCATCACGGGCCGCTTTTCTTGCTATTGCATTCATTGCCTCACGCTTGAGGCGAAACTGTGACTTTTTTTTTCTTAAAATATGCATGGTGTTTTTCGAAGATTATATGATAGGGGAAATTGGGCTTTAATCGGAGTTCACTTTTAGTAAATTATCGATTCTCAAAAATCTGTGGGTTACTTTTTTATTATTCTCAATACTCCAACATCTTAGATTAAATTATGTCTGAGAACAAGAACATTAGAACACTCGAAGCGTGTTTTAGTTAACTGGGAGGATCGAGCGCACAAGCACATATGCACACATCCGCAAATGCTTGAATACAAGAGACCTGCAATTGTGCGCATTACATCCTTGAAGCTTGCTGCATTTGACGCAAGCATTTGTTACGGGGTCCGTATATTCGATGTCGTCTCGCGTGCCCTAGTGCCGACAGGGGACCGTGTGTCAAGATGTCTCGATCTCCCGAGGGCCCTACATAGAATGACAGATAGCTGAGCTTCTTGGTAGGTATTCATGTTAAAGAGACAGATAACATTTCGTGTCTATCTTTCCTTTTTTTTCACCACTTTGCGCTTTCTTTGCATCTCAAAGTCGCCGTTTGTGATGTTTTCACTTCTCTCTTTTGTCCGTGTTTGCACACCCGGTCTCTTTAACATGGCCCCGCATACGTTGACGCCTCTTGCCCCGTGTGCGAGAAGCCCTTTGTTAAATGTACAAAGGGTGCAGTGTACGAGATACTGCTTACGTGAGGGAAAGTTTACATCGGAAAACCTGGCCGTTGTATGAATAAACGTTTAAGAACAAGACCTTTCGATAAAGCGTGGAACCGGGTCATAGTGACCCTTGAAATCGGAGTTTATCGGATAAATACGTATTGCCAAAGATTTTACAGGTGGCTATTTTTTAGTTTTCTTCGGGTTTACCTGAAAACACGGTGGCTTAGGTGTAACCAATGAGCGTTGTAACTATGCCATTGCAGGCAGAACTCGTATATCAGCGTCACCTTTGCTCAAATATTTGCCTAAACCTCTCATCGAGCGAAGGCATTAAAACACCGGGCTCATACACTATGGACCACCAAAACCAAAACTTATGATAAAATGACTTTGCATTCGCTGCGCTTGAATAAAAACTATGTACGCTGCTTACAGTTAAAAAACACCACAATGCTTCAGGAACAGTGCACCCATAATCCTACAAAAAAGTTTGTTTCAACAAAGCTGATCGCCAGGGCTTCTCTCAATTCCCTAGCAGCCCTAGCATACATGATTGCCAATGCAACGTTGGCTCCATAGACAGTGGTGCCGTGCTGTGCCTACTACACATATCCGATAACGACATTTGCTTTAGAACTTGAGTTCAGGACAGCTTTATGCTCTCCCATGGTAGGCCACATTGTACTCTAATACAATTGTCACATGGGTAAGCTTAACCGCTGTTATACCGAACTGCAGTTAGCGGACGTAACCACAGTTACCGTAAACCAGACGGAGGCGCTGGCACACTTTTGCAGCGCTTCCATGCGTTGTTTAGTTGATACATGGCTTCGTTCGTGCAACACCGCTATAACACCGCCTTGTACAAGGCTTCACTCTCGATTATCGATGCGTCAGAAGCGTGTGTTGATGCACGTCTATCAAATAGCGTGAAGCCCTGTTCAATGAACGAACGCAGCCGTGTATCAATTTCGTGAAATGCACACGAGATTTCTGCAGCACGGCAAACTTGTACCTCGAAGTCGGTAATTTATCTTCCCAAATGCGTATCAACGCCTCCGTCGTCGCAACGGTCCAGTTGACATGCTTTCAGCTCGATATTTCCCTGGGAGCCGAGCTGCTCGCGTCCGACATGGGGGCCGCCATGTTGTCAGTTTACGGCGCTGACAGGGGTTGTCTACCTCCGTTTACGAAAACGGTCGTTAGCGGATTAACTGCGGTTAGGGTTGTCGTGTGACAAGGTACAACAGCCGTTAGACTTAACGGCCGTCGTACTTGACTGTGGTTAGAGTACCCGTGTGACAAGGGTATAAGTCGTCGAACATTTGTTCTAGCCACACGCTTTAGGCAGCGTTCGTGCGCACACAGTACTCGTTGTTATTAGGGCCCACTCTCTGATAGTTGCATACTCAGTACTCCATGCGAGGTCACTTTTCAAGAAATGCTTGTCTTGACTGAACTCTGAAGCAAGCGTTCCAAAAAACACTCCTTCCCCTTAGCTGTCGCGCACTGGCCACGGTAGTCTAGTGGTTATGATGCCCGACTTCTAACCCGGCGGTCGCGGGATCGAATCCGGGCCGCATTTTCGATGGAGGCGAGAATGCCTGAGGCCCGTGTGCTTAGATTTAGTTGCACGTTAAAGAACCCCAGGAGGGCGAAATCACCGGAGCTACGGCATCTCTCAAACCAACGCCTCCTATAAAAAAACTATGCCTGGGACGTGAGCCGCAGAAGCGCTGCCCTACCCTCTCCGTTGTCCTCCTTTCCATTCGGTACAGTCGCTAGAGACTCTCGCGGCGAATTCTTGCAACCTGCAGTGGCGCGTCTCCGCGCCGCCGGTAACTCGAGCAGACGACGCGACGCGACATCCACTCACCCTTGCCTGTCCTTGCCCTTGTACGAGCGGACGACATTCATGCTACATATTGCTACGCTAACGCGACAGGCAGGACGGAAAAGAAGAGGAGGACGAAGAGCGCTTGGCTTGCGAGTGTATCGGTGCCAGGCGGCAGCCATTCAGCCCCTTTTGCCCATCAGCCCATCTTCAAATAAACATCTTTCATCATAACAGTTTGGTGAGAGGTGCGGGGTACGATAACGGCGCTCCCTACGAACGACGACGCACCGACTGAAGAGACACAGTACGTCGTGATTCGCCGAAGTAGACG
Source organism: Rhipicephalus sanguineus (assembly GCF_013339695.2). Classification (NCBI taxonomy): domain Eukaryota; kingdom Metazoa; phylum Arthropoda; class Arachnida; order Ixodida; family Ixodidae; genus Rhipicephalus; species Rhipicephalus sanguineus. Next base: position 87,888,567 of record NC_051185.1, on the reverse strand, counting down.
AATTGCTGGTCTGCCGCCAGAGATGGATTCCGAAACGGACAACGAGCATCTGGCACCCGCTTCCGGTCTCCCGACACCGGCCGCCTCAGGTCACCCATGGCAACCCTACATCGAGCCACGAACCTTCGCAGGAAAAGCCGGTGAGGATGTGGACGCTTGGCTGAGCTTCTACCAACGGGCAAGTCGGTTCAATGGTTGGAATGCCACCGGTCAGCTTACCAATGTCGGCCTCTTCCTTAAGGGAACCGCGTCTGTGTGGTATAAAAACCACGAGGAGAGCTTGACAACGTGGCCGAAGTTCGTCGACGAGATTAGGAAGTGCTTCGGAGATCCAGCGGCCAAAAAGAAGCGTGCCGAGCAAATGCTGATGCAACGCGCTCAGGTTCCTGGGGAAACCTGCACAACGTACATTGAGGAAGTGCTCAAGTTGTGCAAGGTCCTGGACCCTCGGATGACCGAAGAGGACAAAGTGGGTCACCTTCTGAAAGGAATTGCAGAGGACGTCTATCAGTACCTCATCGCGAAGGAGAATCTAGAGTCCGTGAGTAACGTCATCCTTCACTGCCGCACATTTGAATCCTTGAGACCTCGGCGCATCACACCGAAGTTCGGCCGCTTGGCCAACGTAACGACTGTCGCCAGCGTTGACGTCGCTCCAGCCCCGTCTGACCTCGCGTCATTTATCCGCCAAGTGGTGCGGGAAGAGCTCGACCGACGTGAAGCGGCGTCTGATCCGTCTCCTCGGGCTCGGGAGCCTCTTCCTTCGTGCGATCCGAGTGTGACGTCCATCAACGCTGCTTCCGTTGATGCATACAACTTCGCACCGCGTCCAATGGTACCAAGCCCTGCAGTGAACGCCCATCTCGGTTACGAGGGCCACGACGGCTTCGTACGCGGCCCATCTGCAGTTTCTGAAACGTGGGACGGCCGCGCCATGTATCCTCCCGCTGGCAATTTCAGCATGTCTCGTGAGCGCCCCATTTGCTTCCAATGTGGCGTCCGCGGCCACGTCGCCCGATTTTGTCCTCAGCGACGTCGCATGTCAGCCCCATCAACTGAGCGACCACGCACTTTCTATCGGCGCAACGATCACCCTGGTGACAGAGCCAACTGGCCTCCCGGCCCTGACAGCAGGACGCCCTATCGGCTGAATTACCGCAGCGACTCGCCAGCTTCCGTGCGGAGCTTGACGCCACCGCCTGGACGGCAACACAGGTCTCCATCTCCTCTACGACGTCTCACGTCCCCACCGCTGGGAAACTAGGCGGCGCGACCGATGGAGGTGAGGTCGCCGGTCATCTTCAGCCACATTCCCCTATGCCTCCGCCAGTCACCATGCATCACAACAAGATTAGTGTTTTAGTGGACAATGTTGCTACGTCAGCGTTAGTAGACACGGGAGCGAGTGTATCTGTCATCAGTCTGGATTTCAAAACCAAACTCGGTCGTAAAGTAATGTTTCACTGGGACAACGCTAACACATTTCGTGCTGTAAGTGGACAATCGCTCCGACCCCTTGGTGTGTGCACAGTGAACGTTTATTTCTCCGACAAGTTATATCAAGCCGAATTTGCAGTTCTTGCTCAGTCTACACATGATGTAATTCCTGGCCTCGACTTCTTACAGCAGTGCGGTGCCACGCTTGACTGTGGGACCGGCGAGCTTTTCCTGCCCCCTCTTGCCGACCACCTGTTCGCGCACTCTCGCCGTCCTTGAAGATGTCGTCCTCCCGGCACATTCCGTATCCAGAGTTCGAGTAGCTGCTGATAGTGTTGACATTGATGCACTTGCTGCTATTGCCGAAGCGGTGTCTTCGATCATAACGAAGTAAAGTGCGTTCATACCTCGATGCGTCATCTCTTTGGCCCGCGGAACAACCACACTTTGGGTGTCAAATGTATCTGACGAGTCTGTTGTGATACCCAATGGTATGAGGCTTGCATCGTTTGAAGTGGATACCAGCATCGATATAGCAGCTTTAAATAATGACACATCGCACGAAGAAGCCCGAGCAACTGATATTAGCCCTGGTGTTCCTCAAGACTCATCACTTTTCCTGAATATGGTTAACAAGTCACTGACCTCCGAGAAGCGTCAAGTGCTGGTCAGTGTCCTCAGGAAGCATGCATCGCTGTTTGATTTCAGCCAGGAAGCTAAGGAAGTGCGCATTCCCAACACACGGGCTCGTCACAGGATCGACACCGGGTTAGCGCATCCAATAAGGCAGAAGCCTTACCGCGTGTCCGCGTCGGAGCGTAAGGTTATCGCTGACCAGGTGGATGACATGCTGGCCAAGGGCGTCATTCAAGATTCTTCTAGCCATTGGGATGCACCGGTCATACTTGTGAGAAAGAAAGACGGATCCTGGAGGTTTTGCGTCGACTACCGGCGCCTCAATTCCGTATCGACGACGTCATTGCCTATCTCCACTCGGCGTCCTACTTTTCATCTGTGGACCCCCGATCGGGCTATTGGCAAATACCGATGCATTCCACTGATAAAGAGAAAACAGCTTTTCTGACACCAGACGGCTTGTTTGAATTCAACGTTATGCCGTTTGGTTTGTGCAACGCGCCCGCGACGTTCGAAAGGTTCATGGACACGGTTCTGCGTGGCCTAAAATGGGAGATTTGTTTATGCTATCTAGATGACGTCGTACTTTTCGGTCGCACTTTTGCAGAACACAACCAGCGACTTGACGTTGTTTTGACGTGCCTCGAACAGGCTGCCCTTGCCCTCAACTCAAAGAAATGCCAGTTCGGCCAACGAGAGGCGCTAGTACTCGGACATCTAGTGGACAAGCACGGCGTACGGCCAGACCCACAGAAGGTTGCCGCAGTGAGCAATTTTAAGCAACCGCAGTCGCAACGCGAGTTAAGAAGTTTCTTAGGTCTTTGCTCGTACTTTCGACGTTTTGTGCCCAATTTTGCCGAAACTGCGTACCCTCTGACCTCACTGCTACGCAAGGACACGCCTTTCACCTGGACAACGGATTGCGACTCTTCGTTTCGGCAGCTAAAGTTCCTGCTCTCTTCCGGACCCATACTCCACCATTTTGACCCTTCTGCCACAACGGAAGTGCACACCGACGCAAGTGGAATTGGCCTCGGTGCCGTCCTCATCCAGCGTTTTGGTGACGCCGAGCATGCCATTGCGTACGCCAGCCGTTCGTTGAGCAAGGCCGAACAGAATTACACCGTAACGGAGCAAGAGTGTCTCGCTGTAGTTTTTGCTGTCCAGAAGTTCCGCCCTTATCTCTATGGCCATCACTTCACGATTGTTACCGATCATCATTCGCTATGTTGGTTAGTTGGTCTCCGTGACCCGTCTAGTCGCCTTGCTCGGTGGGCGCTACGCTTGCAGGAATTTGACTTTACGGTCCGTTACAAGAGTGGCCGCCAGCATGCCGATGCCGACTGTCTTTCGCGGCTCCCGCTACCCACAACTGCTTGTGACGCCGACAATTTTGATGAATTCCTAGCCGCCATTGACGATACACGTTTTCCCGACCTCGCCACCTTCAGGAAAGAACAACGTGACGACCGGCACTTGGATGCCCTTTTCGACTCAGCTGCTCAGCCGACAAACAACAATGGCTTTGTTATGCAAGATGACCTGCTCTATAAAAAGAATTACGCGGCTGATGGTGCACGCTTACTATTAGTGGTCCCCACAAAGTTGCGACGAGACGTGCTCCGCGCTATGCACGATGACGGGACCGCTGGCCACATGGGTTTCGCCAAAACGTATCACCGCGTTCAAGGTAGATTCTACTGGCCTAGAATGAGAAGGACTATAGAAAAGTATGTGGCCAGTTGTGACAAATGCCAACAATTCAAGCGCCCGAACACTGCCCCGGTCGGACTCCTTCACCCTTTGACACCACCCTCAACACCTTTCGAAATGGTCGGAGTGGATCTTGTCGGCCCTTTCCCGCGCTCATCAAACAACAACCGTTGGGTCATTGTTTGTGTTGACCACCTGACGCGTTATGCGGAGACCGCAGCAATACCAACCGCCACGGCAATCGATGTTTCGAGTTTCCTCATGTGTACAGTCATACTTCGCCATGGACCACCTCGCATTATTGTGAGTGATCGTGGACGCCAGTTCGTTGCCGACGTGGTCGAAGAACTCTTGCGTCTCTGTGATTGTCGATTTCGCCACGCGACCCCTTATCACCCGCAGACAAATGGTCTCGTCGAGCGCACGAACAGAACGCTCACCAATATGATTTCGATGTACGTCAATTCAAGGCATAAGAATTGGGATGACATCCTCCCCTTTATCATCATCATCATCAGCCTGTCTACGCCCACTGCAGGGCAAAGGCCTCTCCAATGTTCCGCCAATCAACCCGGTCCTGTGCTTTCTGCTGCCACGTTGTACCTGCAAACTTCTTAATCTCATCTACCCACCTAATTTTCTGTCTCCCCCTCACGCGTTTGCCATCTCTTGGAATCCAGTCAGTTACCCTTAATGACCATCCGTTATCTTGCCGACGTGCTACGTGCCCGGCCCATATCCATTTCTTCTTGATTTCAACTATGATGTCCTTAACCCCCGTTTGTTCCCTGACCCACTCTGCTCTCTTCCTGTCTCTTAAGGTTACACCTATCATTTTCCTTTCCATCGCTCGCTGCGTCGTCCTCAATTTAAGTTGAACCCTCTTTGTAAGTCTCCAGGTATCTGCTCCGTAGGTAAGTACCGGTAAGATGCAGCTGTTATATACCTTCCTCTTGAGGGATAGCGGTAGATTGCCATTCATGATTTGATAATGCTTGCCGAATGAGCCCCAACCCATCCTTATTCTTCTAGTTATTTCACTCTCATGGTTCGGCTCTGCGGTTACTACCTGTCCTAAGCAGACGTACTCCTTTACAACTTCCAGTGTCTCGCCACCTATCGCAAAGCGCTGTTCTCTGCCAAGATTGTTCCACATTACTTTAGTTTTATGCATATTAATTTTCAGACCTACTCTTGTACTTTCCGTATCCAGTTGAGTAATCATGAGCTGCAATTCGTCTCCCGCGTTACTCATCAATGCAATGTCATCAGCGAATCGCAGGTTACTGAGATACTCTCCATTAACTCTTATCCCTAACTCTTCCCAATCTAGGGCCCTGAAAACCTCCTGTAAACACGAGGTGAATAACATTGGAGAGATCGTGTCTCCCTGCCGTACGCCCTTCTTTATTGGGAATCTGTCGCTTTCTTTATTGAGGACTATAGTGGCTGTGTATCCGCTGTAGATTTCTTCCATTATGTTTATATAGGCTTCGTCGATGCCTTGATTCCGCAGTGCCTGCATGACTGCTGATGTCTCCACCGAGTCAAATGCCTTCTCGTAATCTTTGAAGGCTATGTATAGGGGTTGGTTGTATTCCGCGCATTTCTCTATCACCTGATTGATAGTATGAATATTACGTAGGCCTACTTTATTACGTACGCCCCTTTATTACGTACGCCTACAACACGGCGAGGCATGAAGCCACTGCCTACAGCCCCTTCTATCTTCTTTACGTTCGACCACCTCGACTCTTCCTTGACACCATTCTGCCATTTCATAGTCATGTGGACCTTTCTATTGCCCAGACTCTCTGCCGCGCAGAGGAGGCACGGCGTGTAGCTCAGCTTCGTACGCTGGCATCCCAGGACCGTTCCAAGATCACCTACGATTCACGGCACAAGGACGTATCTTACGACAAAGGCGACATAGTTTGGCTCTGGACGCCGCTTCGCAAGCGTGGCCTGTGTCAAAGGTTTCTGGCACGTTACACCGGCCCTTCGTCATCGTCGATCGCCTCAGTGACCTCACGTACTCGATAGCTCGTCTCCTGAACCACGGCTACCGTTCTCGGCAGACGCAACTTGTTCACGTCGCGCGCCTAAAGCGCTGTCGTCCGCGCGACTCCGCGTTCACGTAGCCGTTACTCGCCCGGCGGGCTTCGTCTGTGGAGGGAGGTGTGCTACGCTAACGCGACAGGCAGGACGGAAAATAAGAGGAGGACGAAGAGCGCTTGGCTTGCGAGTGTATCGGTGCCAGGCGGCAGCCATTCAGCCCCTTTTGCTCATCAGCCCATCTTCAAATAAACATCTTTCATCATAAAAATATTGCAACGTTGAGACGCTCTTAGACGAGGTGACTTGAGAAAACACTAGCCGTAATGTGGACGAACATGTGGCCATAAACGTACTTCCGGCGAAATTTCTTGAGTGGTCGCGACGTCGAGCGTCGGCGTAAAGAATGCCAGCGTTAGTGAAACCAACGGAGGAGTTTATCAAACTAGAGTGCGAAGAAAAGCATCTCGAACGCACTAGCGACGCGACGCCGTAAACGAGCTGAAAACGATGCTGCGTAAATAAACAGACATCGACAAAAATAAACGCCAGGCCTGCGCTGCAACCGCAGCACAGTCACAGCGAAAGCTGGAAGAGCGGCGTTTCTAGTGCCCGTTGTAAGCTCTTTTGGGGCTACAATAGAAGTACACTAGAAATGTACCCACTACGCCATAAATCACAATTTTTTGTGAAGTTGGGAAGCATCTACTAAGCCATTATTTGTCATTCTGCGGAGAAGCGAGGCACCAGCTACACGTCTGTAAGGCATTATGTGCACTTTGTTGACGCGACGACTGATGACGATGAAGAATTATGGCTCAGCCGTTTGTAATGGGTTGGAAGCTTTAAACGGCCCACCAGTTATGTAATTTGCATTGGGTGACGCCCGGTTGCTATTTCCCTCTCCCGTCATGCTGTATAACATACGTTGACGTAGGAGAGAGACGGGGGGGGGGGTGGCGAAGAACTTTACTGAGAGCCAGAGAAAATGGATCATGCGCTTATGGGCTTCCTTGGCAACCAATACAAGTGCACTTGCGAGGAACCCACAAATCTATAAATCATTGTAATTTTTTAGAAGTAGGGCAGCAGGCACTGTGCCATTTTTCGTCATTCTACGGAGAGCCGTGGTACCTGCTAAACGCATGTAAGGCATTATGCGCACTTTGTTGATGCTGTGCCTGATGACGACGAAGAATTATGGCAGAGCCCTTTGTAATGGGTTGGAAGCATTCAACAACCTACTCGTTGCGCAATTCGCATTGTGTGACGCCTGGTTACAGAAATCGCGTTGTGCGACGCTTGGTGCTTATTTTACTCTTCTACCACGCTATATTGCATATGCTAATGTGGTTCCTTCCCGACAGGAATCCTGTATAGGACCTTTTTGCAAAGCAGTTTCAAGCACCGGCATGGCTCAGAGGTTGAATACTGGGCTCCCACGCAGAGGGCCCAGGTTCGAACCTCGTTCCATCCTGGAATTTTTTTCTTATTTCGTTTTTTTTTCTTATTTCGAGCGATACTGGTTACGGACACCGGCGGCGGCGGCGGCGGCGGCGGACAACTACGGCGCCAAAAACGGCCGGTGAAATGATCTCATAACAGCTTTCGCTGTAAAAAGCTCCCCAAGAACGGGCGTTGTATAGCATTTGCCTCATGCGTTTATTACAGCGAAAGCTGTTATGAGATCATTTCACCGGCCGTTTTTGGCGCCGTAGTTGTCCGCCGCCGCCGCCGCCGCCGCCGGTGTCCGTAACCAGTATCGCTCGAAATAAGAAAAAAAAACGAAATAAGAAAAAAATTCCAGGATGGAACGAGGTTCGAACCTGGGCCCTCTGCGTGGGAGCCCAGTATTCAACCTCTGAGCCATGCCGGTGCTTGAAACTGCTTTGCAAAAAGGTCCTTTACAGGCTTCATGTCGGGAAGGAACCACATTAGCATATGCAATATAGCGTGGTAGAAGAGTAAAATAAGCACCAAGCGTCGCACAACGCGAATTCTGTAACCAGGCGTCACACAATGCGAATTGCGCAACGAGTAGGTTGTTGAATGCTTCCAACCCATTACAAAGGGCTCTGCCATAATTCTTCATCGTCATCAGGCACAGCATCAACAAAGGGCGCATAATGCCTTACATGCGTTTAGCAGGTACTATCGCGCTCAGTATGAGCTACACCATGCGAGCGCGTGGCCGAGCGCGCTGCAAGCTTGTACAGTGGCGCCGATCGTGGTATATTTTCGTGTTATCGGGAGAGGGTTTGGCTGTTCCTGCGAATGCACGTCGCCCCCATTTGCTTTAACGCTCGCCCTCGTTTGACCCTTTGGTGATATCAGCTTGGAAAATGGTAACTGCCACCGTGTCCTGAAGACAAAATTTTGTGCTCGGTAAGTCGAGCTTCACAAAACACGTGATATCTAGCCTTGCTCTTTTTGTTTGCTTCCTTTTATTCAACTGGGATCGGATTCTGTGCAAACACAGACTCCGATCACCGCAAAGAGCTGCTGCTGCTAATTCCGAGAAAGTTTATGAGGCCGCTTTAAGGAGTAAGCGAGAAAAACGCTGCCGCCAAGCGACTTGAAAGAACATCCCTGTCGCGAAAAGTTCCTAAGGTCTAGCCAAGCTTTATGCAAGGAAATGACTGACGCTCCTCCAGCGCACGTCAGGAACGCGCGATCAACCGCCCACACAAAGCAGCCAGCTGCTGCCGCTGCACCGACACAATATTGCCGACACCATCGCTCTCGCAGGTTCCGGCGGTACAGTCGCTGGCACCACCACACGGCGCCTGCTTGAAACGTGTGGCAGCGTTCCGTTCCTCCAATGGCAAAGCTAGCGACGTCCCAGGCATAGTTTTTTTTATAGGAGGCGTTGCTCAAACTCATATCGTGGTTTAGGTACGTGAAACCCCAATAATTATTATTATCGCACAGCTGGCGCGCGCCGAAGCAATAAAAATGAAACAAAACAAACTTTCTCTCAGAGTCTGCGGTTCGAACTTGGGTATGTACGGTCGTAAAGCGAGCCCATGCTTGCCCAATGGGAACTGAGCTGAAGCACATGAAAGGACTCTACCTATTACGCAAAAAAACACCTCAAAAGTAGTACAGTTGCTATTGTCATTTCATTATATATTTTGTGTCGGCAGACATGAAACGGTCTGCTGGACAGTGCGCAAGGCCGATATAACGAACTGCACAGTTAAGGAAAATTCTGACATCGAGAAATTTCATTTGGTAACGTTGGCCCCTTGTAGAGGCTGACGAACGCAGGAACATATGCAGCTTTTCTGGACACCAGTGGCCTAGTTCGCGTGAACGACACCTCGTGGCGTATCGACTTTAAAGAATTCAAAAGTCCCACCTTGACGTATGCAGTGACGCGGCACTAAATAAAAGAGAATCAAATGAAACAGTACACACGCCCCGAGACTGTCACTTCACCTCGGTGCGCAGAAGAGAGAGCGCTGTTTGTCGGCGTTATCTCGACGGCGACGACTGGCAATGAATTGGCAGTTTTTCTAGACGTGCCATGCCAAATGTCTGGCCGTTATAGACGCGCCCACGATGCATGAAGAGCATCGTGTTTTTATCTGTTTGTTTGTTTCTCTGTTTGTTTAGTTTCTTGCGCTGCCGTACCGGTGGGATTTTGGAGCAGCATGCTGCTTTCCGAGTTTCTGTTTTCAGCTAGCGGGAACCATTATGTTTGGGTACGAACAGGATATTGTGGTTGCATAATAAACCGAATTTCCTTTGGTGTACCACTTGGGTGACGCTTGTTTGCTCTTTGCGTTACCTCAAGTTAGAACTGGATAAGTTTGAGAACGCTAGGAATGAGAGTAAAAAAAAAGAAAGTTAAAAAGGAAGTTAAAGATAGTTTTTATTTGTTTCCATTTAGTTCTTATTGAAATGTGGCTGCCACCGCAAGCTTGGCGCCGTCTAAGCGGGTGTGCGAAATGATACAGTCGTTGAAAGATGATCTTGTACACCGGAAAATGTGAACTTGATTAGTTTTTTTAGGAATGAACGTATAGTAGAACATATACGACTGACGTGTTGTGTAATCTCTAGATCTGCCGTCTAACCCGCTAAAAAAGGCACTTATCTATCCTAATTGCATTTTCTTTTCCTTTCTTTTTTTTTCCTTTTTTTGCTGGAGGTGATTGTCTTGAATCCTGTTGGCGCAGATAGACCAACAGGTTACTCTAATAGGCTGGAAGTCCTCCTGAAGCTATCCTTTCATGTTCTGTAGGCGCAGTCTCTTTCAACTTTGCACTACAGCAAGCACAAAGTCGATCATGAATCACCCTACTGGCCCAATCGTCCACTTTGATCAGCGTTCAACCGGGCTATCAGAACGGCTGTGATAGGACATCCTGCATGTATGTGCATGTGTGCATGTTTTGTTTTGTTTTTATTTCATCTCCCTTTCTCTCTGTCCTCTTTCCGACCGCTATATCCCCACCCCTGTGCAGGGTAGCAAACCGGTCGCTCGCACCAGGTTAACCTCCCTGCCTCTTCCTTTTCATCTATTTCTCTCTCTCTTTTTTGATCAGCACAAAGAAATTCAGAAGAGCGAATTTTGGCGTTTTTGCGCTGACAACAACGATTGTTAATGCAACATAATATAGTAACTATTCCTACAATGTCCCAAAATCACTGCTTTATTCTGTATCACTCCTGATGTAGAATACAAAATGCATTTAACTTGCTCAACAACGGGTCACAAGACACATCAAAGAAAAGCGAACCCTGTAATTCCCCCTTCTTTCGTTCACTCAGCATATGAAAATTTCTTCAGTTGTGAGTGGAGCTCCTTCTGTTGCCACGAAGATGTGCAGGCGTTCCAAAAGAAATCTTAAGCCTTTTAGATGCGAAGTATCTTAAGGCGGAGCTCAATCCGGTGGTGGTGGTGGTGGTGTGCGGCGTGACCACCCTTACTGCGCATGCGCATACCCTCTCCACACACCTCCTCTCCACTCACCCTCTCCCCTCCCCTCTCCACTTTCCCTCTCCACCTTCCCTATCCCCTCTCCCCTCCCCCTTTCCACTCTTCCTCTGAAACGCGGGCTAGACATGCCGAAATTCTCTCCCGCGCAACGCCGCGATGAGCTCGAGCGCATGCGCGTCCCCTCCGCTTCTCTCTCCTCTCCCACGCTGCCCCTCTCTGCGCTGTACAGCACACACGTGTGCTGTACAGCGCAGAGCCACCATTTAGGGCAGATTTTGTAGTGACGCGGAAATTACCTCCTTGATAGTGAAAAAGTTCAAATATGTATACACAATAACCTTCTCAATATTTACTTATGGACAAATATTTGGGATCGTGGAACATGAGGTGAGCATGAGTGAGGTCACGCCTTTTTAGAGTAAATACTTACTCTATCACTATATATATTCGCGATCTCCTTTCTTAAAGGGACTGACAACCGACCGAAATGTGTCACAAGACCCTGGCTGTGAATTACAGTGACATAAACGAGCTTTTTTTTTCACCATATGATTAGGATTTGTATTGTTGACTTGCGCTTTGAAAATCACAACGGCATGTCGCGTTGCCTGACGGGCAAGCCTTCATAGTGCACGAATGAGATGTGCAGAATGCTGTACGCAGTCCACTGCTATTTACAAAAGAAAAAAAAATGCGTTTAAAAATAATCCGCATGGTATTAGGCATTCTCGATTTAATCTGTGCTTATAAAAGAGTAAAAGGAGTTGACGTTGAGAGGTGGCGTTGCCTTCGCGACTACTAGTGAACGCATGTCGAGCAACGGCGCATGCGCGCGGCGCTTTCTACATTGAATGAACTTCCAGGTAGCACACATCGAAAACAGGAAAAAATGCATTCCATAACGTTTGGGCTGTGGCATGGGCTTCGCAAGACACTGACCTACGTAGGCGGTGTCACGGCTGAAACGTTAGTAAAGGCATCTTTTCTTTTTTAGATGCGAAGTATCTTAATGCGGAGCTCAATCCGGTGGTGGTGGTGGTGGTGGTGGTGTGCGGCGTGACCACCCTTACTGCGCATGCGCACACCCTCTCCACACACCTTCTCTCCACTCACCCTCTCCCCTTCTCCTCTCCACTTTCCCTCTCCCCTTCTCCTCTCCCCTCCCCATTTCCACTCTTCCTCTGAAACGCGGGCTAGACATGCCGAAATTCTCTCCTGCGGAACGCCGCGATGAGCTCGAGCGCATGCGCGTCCCCTCCCCTTCTCTCTCCTCTCTTACGCTGCCCCCCTCTCGCCCGCCTGTCGACCGCGTTCCCCACTCGCCCTGTGAGAATTAACGGCCAGGCTAGATGGAAGATACGACGCGCGTAGCGTCCTTCTTCGCGTTGCACGACGCGAGGTCGGTAGCATGCCCAACGAACGCCAACGGAACGCGATCGTGCAACTGCTCCGGCTTCGCATCGCCTCATGGTCCCCTTTAGCGGGAGACGGTGTAATTTTTTAGTGAGTGCTACCCGCAAGGCATGCATTCTCTACACACACACACACACACACACACACACACACACACACACACACACACACACACACACACACACACACACACATATATATATATATATATATATATATATATATATATATATATATATATATATATATATATATATATATATATATATATAGTGCATTACCGACACGTTAGTTGAACCTGAGGCGTGGCACTGTGGGTTGAACTTTTCGGCAAAGTGCAAACGATTCTTGTGTGTCTTGTGTGTGGACATTATGCATTACGTGTGAACATTACTTTTAAACGGACATTGCCGTGAGTGAGTGTACTTTTATTTATAACTTCGTGACGCTAATTAATAAGTAAGGGAAGAGGAGTAGCCGGAGCCATGTATAGGCACCAACCTCTCCTTAAACACATTTAATAAAAAAAAAGGCGAGCTTGATCTGTTCATTAGTTTGATGAACCGTAATTAGGCTTCGCTCGGGAACACAGTGCGGAGGGCAATCTAGTGAGCGTCGAATACTTGGCTCATTGAATCGGTAAGCAGAACTGTCAAACGAAAAGCGCTTGTTAGTTTTGAAGTCTTCTTCCTCGCTGTTTTCATTCACTCTGTTGCACATTGCTGCTAACATGGGTACCTGTTAAGGGAAAGTCATCAGTAAAGACAACATGCATATGTCCATGCCTGGACTTCCCTCTTAGTAACTCCCCCTTATTACTCTTTCAACGGCGTGTAGTGGCGTTGCGGCAACAAAGGCAGTGTGTAATCGGCTAATATTCCCTATGAAATTACCTATGCTTTTCAGGAAAGCAGCGTACACTAAAGAACGTGTTGAAAGGGTGTCGTTTCGCCTCACAAAAACAGTCCTGATATCGTGCATGCCTATCGATTGCATTATCGCCGCGCGCGCGGCACTTCCAGGTCACAAATGGCATGCACGTTATGAGCGTGAGACAGCATTCTTCATAGGAAAGTGGCGAGTGCCAAGAATTCAAGAAAGGAAACGCAAGCCAGCAGCAAAGCAGCCGGTTGAAGATCTCTCCGTCGTTGCTATGGCAACGACGCGCGCGGCCGCGCTCGCTTCCGAGTCTGCTTGCCTACCGTTCCCGCCGCCGGCCTGCGCCGGTCGACCGGTCCCCGCAGCCGACCTGCGCCAGTCAGCGGGGGGAAGGGGGTAAAGGGAGGGGGCACTTGCTGAAGGCCTTGGCAGTTTGAGAGAAACACCTAGTTTCATTATTCTTGTTGGTAAAACACCGCCTCCGTCAAACTTTTGGGAGGGGAGGCGGGCCCTTGGGACATACCCCCTAGCTACGGGCCTGGCCTCTGGACTCCTAGGTGGCCCCGGTCGGTCTACGAAACTTCTTACGAAGTACCACGGCCCGTACCGTGTGGTCTAGCAAGCCTCGTACTTCATATACGCCGTCAAGTCTCTTGAGACTTATTGTAATCAAACAATGTCGAGGCATGAGGTTGTGCATATGGACCTGCTAAAGCCTCACTGTCACTGTGCAGCTGTCCGTAATTAGTCAGGATGGCTCTTTTTCAAAGGGGACGTAAATGTAATGCAAAAGAGCAGCACTACTTGCAGAAGCAGAGAACGCTGCTCCCGTAGAAAAAAGGCGATGATTCAACAATACAAGCTTTGCGTTGGTTCTACTATTACTGGTTACGTTTCTGCGTCGTCTCTAATAGTAGAGTGCTTCTTTAAAACGCTTCATTATATTACAGATGGCTGCCCTCATGCTTGCCTTGGTTTCGTTTTGTATTGCCTTCTTATGGTTGAGGTTAACTAAAATCTGGGTTCCTTTTCTTCGTTATTAAGTAATGGGTTGCGTGGTAATAAAAAAATAAAACATTAGAAGTTTACTTGCTCCATTTCCAAAAGGGAAACCGAAACTGCAACAAATATCTTGGTTGCAATGCTCCAGTGAAAAAACAAGCAACTAAATCTTCAGCAGCGTTGTACTAGTAATAATAATTGCTGGAGTTCTACGTGCCCAAACCATAATATATTTATGAGGCGTACCGTAGAGGAGGGCTGCGGAAATTTCGACCACTTCAGGTTCGTAACGTGCATCTGAAACCAAGTACACGAGCCTCTAGCATTTTCGCCTTGTTCAAAAATGCTGGAGCCGCCGTCAAACCTGTGCCCTTTGGGTCAGCAGCCGAGCACCGTAACCGCTGTACCACCGCGGCAAACATAAGCAATTCTGAGAGAGACAGAAAAAGAAGGAAAAACCGCATTGGGATTCGAATCAAGGCCCCAGCGATTGCGCGCAAACAGCCAGCACGGATGATCAACCCATTCAGCCAAAGCGCGCGGCGGCTAGCCCGTGATACGATAGCTATTATAAAGATACTACGGTCAAACTCTCCTTGCAACGCTCCTTGCAAGTGTCCCCACCTTCCAAAGAGCAGGAACGGAATGCAAAAGTGAAAACAGCTGCTTTCTGTTTGCGAAAATGCGCTGTAGACCACCATTCGATGTTTCACAGCGCAAGGAACGAGGACGACATTGGAAAACACATACAGCGCTGAACTTACAACTGACTATATTTTCAATCTTATAGCAATATATATGCGCTCTTAACTAGGGAAGAAAAAGGAATAGAGCAAATGAAGCGTACAAAAAATTCCAGAAAAAATCGTAGAAGCCCAAACAATTTTGAAACGTGATAAAAAGTGCACGAGTGCAGCTTCGCTTGCTCTTTCGAGCAACGAAAGTGAATTTCTCGTGATCGTAAAATACATGTGATATCGATGGTGGGTTGTTCTTTACTGCAACTACAATTTTTTGTACACCAGGCCTGCAATTGTCGCGTGACCACAATCACGTAACATCGCATATCTACTTATGTGACTACAATCACGTAACAACTAGCCACGTAACTAAAAATCACGTAAAATAATGTAATTAGTCTCGCCACTAAAATCCCGTAACGTCACGTAACTATTGACATGACGTGTTGGCGCCAAAAACTTCGGAACAACCGGGTGGCGCGGGGCAACCTCAGCGTCTGCACTGGACTCTAATAAAGATGTACTTTCTCTCTCACGTGACTAAAATCCCATCACGTAACTACTAGTGACGCGACATTTCCCCTTCAAAACCACGCAACAAGTGCGTAGTCTGGGGAACCGACCGAAACCTGAGAAGAATAGATTATCCAAACCTAGCGATATCCTATAATACTATACTAGCAAAAACTTTGCACCTGTAGCAATAGCTTGGTATTACTAGCAAAACTTTAGAAGAAGCTAGGTCGAACGCTAGCTCCGCTTTCGGTTCCAGCCTTGCGCAACCAGTACATGCTGCGCACATTTTCATTTACAGATGTTTCAAATGGCATCTTATTGCGGTACGTTGAGGTGGGCTGCGAGTGCGTGCGAAAAGCTGCTGAATCACAGGATTTTCGTTTTGTAACTGGGAGCACCAGTCCCTGGACTTCCCGAAAGCTTTGATCCACACACGACATATCACACGGACCTATCCGATGCAGCGCACAGTGCTTTGTGATGTTAAAGGAGAAGGCATGCTGGTTTTTTTCTGTTCACGTAGGGCGATAGATATGACAAGAGATGAATAAAAATCCCAGTTTCACCGCAAGGACGATGCAATGAGTGCGATAGCAACAAAGGAAGTAAAGCTGGCAGCTAACTCCTCTAGATCCAGCCTGGCGTAACTCTACAAAATGGTGCTGTAAGAGAACACAGCCACTCCAGGTAGGAAGGGGGATTTCGCACAGTCTCTTCGAGTTGAGAGCGCAGCATATAGAAGGGCATATGAGCCGTCCGCTTATGTTTGTCGAGATAGCGATTTTGATTTCATATTTCATTCAAGTTAGGCCGAAATCATTGCACTGCTGTTTGAAAAAGAACAAATAATTTTTCCTATTCTTTGATTGGCTTAATTATTTGTTGGTTTCATTAGTAGTGTCTAACAAAAAAAAGAACCCCTCGAAAAATTCCCCTTCGTTCGTTAAGATTACGACAGACACTTGCGTTAGCCCTAAAGTAAAAAGCAACTGCAAAAATGTATTTGTCATTTAATTACTATGCCTCGCTTGTCTAAGCTTAGTTCGCTTCCTTTACGTTGCTGAATTGCAGGTACCGGAGAAGATCGTAACGACATCATGAGAAGGGAGAAATAAGTTTCCACCACAATACGCGTACAAAAGTTCGAAAGAGCGTTCACCATAACTTGATCGGGCGTTCTGTTCCTTAGGACGTTTATAAAAGAATAAGAGAGAGGGAGAATAAGAATAAAAGAAAGGCGGGGAGGTTAACCAGGGCTGAGCCCGGTAGGCTACCCTGCACTGGGGGAGGGGGGAGGGGGAAGGAAAGATAGAGAGGAGGAGAGAAAAGTTACTCTTTAAGCCGACGTAACAGTTCCGCGTTTGACATCACAAACGACGAATCAGTCCGGTATCCTTGAGAAAACGCAACAGCGCTTTCGTTGCCTTTCGGAACTGTGATGGGCAGCCCCATGGTCCTAATATTTTCGCGACAGTGAAAGCGCTTCCGTCCATTTGATTTAGTGCAGTGCTGAGGTGAAGCCTCTCGGTTGCGTATGTCGGGCAGTAACACAGAAGGTGCTCAATAGTTTCCTCAACGGCACAGTCGTTGCACTCGGCATTGTCGGCCAACTCTATCTTAAATGAGTAGGCGTTGGTGAACGCTACACCCAGACGCAGACGGCACAACACTGTATCTTCTTCCCGGGAAAGACCAGGTAGTAGCCGCAGTCGTAGAGATGGGTCGAGAGAATACAGTCGATGGTGTGTGAACTGTGATGTTTGCCACTTTTGCAGTGTCATGTCCTGCACCAGCTTACTTAGGTATCGAGCCGCATCAATCCTAGATAACGGTATAGAAACAAGGTTCGTCTCTACATGTGCTTTTCTGGCAGCTTCATCGGCGAGGTCGTTGCCGGAGATACCGCAATGACTTGGTATCCACTGAAACACAACGTTGTGTCCTCTTTCAGTCGCATAGTGCAGCATTTCTCGTATCTCCCACACAAGTTGTTCGTACGATCCGCGACGAAGTGCCGACGAAACACATTGTAGAGCCGCCTTTGAGTCGCAGCATATTGCCCGTCGCTCAGCCGGTTGTTGCTTGATATAATCGACGGCACCTCGCAGGGCAACAAGCTCCGAACCAGTCGATGTGCTCACGTGACAAAGTTTGTAAGCGAGGTTGATGTGTCGTGATGGGATGACGGTGGCGCCGGTGGAGCTGGCCTGGGTGGTAGAGCCATCCGTGAATACGTGAATTCTGTCAGCATAAAAAGTATGCAAACAGTCCAGGGCTGCTTGTTTCAAGGCCAAGGTAGAAAGGTCTTTCTTGTTTCTGATTCCTGGGACGGAAAGGCGCATTTCGTGTTGACGTAAGCACCACAAGGCGGATGGCGAACGCGCCGAGGGTGTGAAACCCGATGGTAGCAAAGTGCGGTAAGAATAAAGTAAGAATTACAAATGTAGATGTGAACGATGTGATACGCGTGGAGTGTTTAAACATGCACTAAAAAGTCGTATAATAAAGAGAAAAAGAAACGGCAGCTTAAGATTACAGTCAAGAATCGAAACCGAAACGAAAGTTCTTTTTTGTTTCGGCGGCGACATCCTGTGCGAAGCTGTGGAACTAATTCACGGGCTGAAAAAAAATGCTGATCCGTCGCCAGGAATCGAACCGCTGACGGCGCGGTCATGCCGTGTTCTGAACTTGAGCGATTAGCTCGCTGGGCCACGGTGGACTTGTTTTTTTTTTTTTCATGGTATTTATTCAACATAGGATAGCACTTGAAAGCAATTGAATACAGACAAACATTTGAACGACCGCGCTTCAAAAAACGCGTTAGGGAACAATGTTATGCTAATTGCGGCAAGTTGAGAATGGCTTCAAACGAAAGCTGAGTGTCAGGACTACATGTGATTTCCTGACCATTAACATAGCTTGCTTAGTTTGACGACAGTGACCGTCTTTGTCTCGAAAAAACGGCCACATTTTTCGCCATTTCCATAGACTCCCATTGTACATTCTTTAACTGCTCTGGGAACAAAATTGAAGCTTACTACAACATGATCGCTGCAGTCCTCTCGTGCGTTTAGGTTTCCAGAAGCGCTCTGTGGTCGG
Source organism: Rhipicephalus sanguineus (assembly GCF_013339695.2). NCBI lineage: Eukaryota > Metazoa > Arthropoda > Arachnida > Ixodida > Ixodidae > Rhipicephalus > Rhipicephalus sanguineus. The sequence goes on along the minus strand of NC_051185.1, from coordinate 87,870,129 downwards.
CGTTTTTCAACATTCACCCTCTACACTTAATTATACGGGAAAAACTCGCCAGTTCCATTGAAAACGCGCTAGCTTCGCGCCGGGGCCGCCATGCCAATTGAGCCTGAAAACAGCGTTCTGCCCGTACAAAAATCTATGTAGACAGTCTATAGACTGTCTAAAAAGGGGTTTAGGCTATCTATATACTGTCTAAATCTATTTTTGCAAGGGTGGGAACAGCCGCTACAGTACTAAATAAAGCACAACGCTTACGTTTGGAAAGAGCGCTGTGCACCGCGAAATAAATGAATGAATAAATAAATAAATAAATAAATAAATAAATAAATAAATAAATAAAACATTTGCTTAGCTCGGCTATGCCAGGATATACGCAGCGTTAGCAAAGGTTCAGCTGAATATTCTTAGCTTTCCAGATTGTCTAGGATTATTAGCCTTCTTCTGTTCATTCTTCGTACGCTGAACCGCTAATTGCCAGGCACCTACTTCGGGATCCGATGAGATAAGCTTCTCGGCTCTTCTGCGCCGTCGAGCAGCATTTGCACTCTCCTTCTCCATGGCGTTACCCACCTGCAAACGCCAGTCAGAGGCTCTATCAAACGGCCCCAGCGCAATGTCAGACGGCATCTGTACAGCGAAGGCGAATAGCTGTGCGCGCGCCGGCGCCACTGTGTCTATGGCTACGACGTCAATCCTCTCGAATGCGGCGCAGACCAGCAGCGGCGAGCCGCGCACGGCGGTGGCGGAGTCTGCGCACGCGGCGGCGCCAGCGTGTCTGCCGCGCCTGCGACGCCACTCCTCCCGAACGCGCAGACCAGTAGCGGCGAGCCTCAGCCGGCAGTGTCGGTGAGCGCGTGAGATGCCAGCTCCGGTGACCCAGCTGTGTGACATCACTGATTCTCGCGCATGCGCAGCACGGCTCATGACCATCCACGCGAAATGGTTCCGGCTATTCAAGTGTAGCTAACTCTACAATAAATGAAGGTTGTAGGCCAGGGACGGCCGCTCTAAGATTCGCTTAACCGTTTTTACCCTATTGGGGAAGGGCTTCTGATTTTTTTCCGGTCTCGCATAGTGAGCGCCAGTTGTATTCTAAAGCGTATTTATACTTCCGGAGAATGCTTACGGCTTTTTCCGCATATCACGTTAGGTTATCAAACACGTTCATCTACACAGGAGTTAGGAGACCGTAACGTGATTTCAAAGTGCGGAGCACTTTAGGGGCCCGGCTTCTCGTCCATCCATGCGTCTCATATGGCGTGACCACGCTATCAGTAAAGCGCTCAACACTGGCCATAACAAGGCTAGCAATGAACCAACAAGGTCTCAAATATTATATTAGGGGCGAAGCTCCTTAAGGCGGCACCCGTTCGTCCCTCGTAGTCGTCGTGGTCGTAGTAGTGAGTAACAAGTCTTACGCTTTGACCTCCAAGGTGGTGCCGGTGGGAGATTTCTCCTGTGCGTTGTTGAACAATAAAAAATTCGCAGCGTGCGCGTTAACTAAAAGCCGAATTCTTCTGTCTCTCATTCCCCATTAGCAGCCATTGGCATGTTCCAGTAGGAAACGTTTGTAGAAGTAGAAGTGTAAGTGTTAGCTAAAAGCCGACTTCTTCTGTCTCTCATTGCCATTAGCAGCCATTGTTTACCTCCAAGGTAGTGCCTGGTGAGATTTCTCCTGTGCGTGATTAAACAATAAAAATTTTGTTCAAAACGCCGTTGATTGATGAAATAAACCAACGAAAGACGCCAGATGTTTTGTAAAAGCAGAACGAAAGAACGCCAGATGTTTTTCTTAAAGTGTAGTAGTAGTAGTTATATGTAGCCACCTCGCCCGATCGTCAACGGGCGAGGTGGACCGGCAACGGCGCGAGGACCCTGCCGTACGAGAGTTAAATCACACTAAAAGACATACTTTGCGGGCGATACACTCTAGTGAGCTTTCAACTTTCCGTCTTAATGTACATGATAAAGAAATTATTTCTACGAAAAACGCAAGGCACACCTTGAGCAAAATGTTTGGTTTTGGGACGCTAAATGGAACCATGAGGCGATGCGAAGCCGGAGCACTTGCACGATCGCGTTCCGTTGGCTTTCGTTGGGCATGCTACCGACCTCGCGTCGTGGAACGCGCGTCCTGTCTTCCCTCTAGCCTTGCCTTTAATTCGCACAGGGCGAGCGGGGAATGCGGTCGCTCTTGGCGCTCTTTCGCTCGGGAGCGGACTTCTTCCTTGCATTTCACCGATCACAGGTGATAATGAAGGGACCACGTAAACCAACAGTACAATAAAAGTTTGATGTTTAATATATACACGATGTTTCACACTCTTTATATTATGTACTGGGCGCATTTCACGGAAGAGTTTCACGGTTTACAGATGATTCCCTCCGTAGCTTCGCCCCACTCATCATCATTCACCCCGTGGATATGCTGTGATTTTTTTAACAGAAATAACCTAGTAGTGATCGCAATAAATAGCTAACAATCACTGAAAGATGTTCCAGAAACATGCGGCTGACTTTGGGTCCGCGCAAGAGAGGGCGCAACCGCCTAGTAGACTGAGCGAAAGCCCCTCCCCAAATGCTCCGCCGCTGCTGAATCGCTACATCTGACGAGGGAAACAACGTTACGGAACTCGCTGCAGACGACGCGTATCCACTGTCGTAAAATGCAGGAAGTCAATGAAGCGCAGCAAAAAGTCGCGTGTTTGCGATTCTCCCTAACAAGAATATACTCGTGCCGGAGAAGCCATACATGGTTACCTCAAGCATTGGCGTCATCGACGATTTCATAAGCGGAGGAGTGGGAACTCTACGAACGAGAATGGCTGGGTGCCCGTGCTACACACTTGCTCAGGTTTCACAGTAGCGGAGCTACAATATGTTTTTTTAATTTTTTTTTGAGGATTCCTGCGTATAACTGCGCCAGACTCATATGTACTCTTCATGGTTTTCATTATCAAGGCGAAAGCCTAACATGATTCGTGCGGCGAAAAATTCGACGCCTTGCGTCCATCGTCAAAGCACAATAAGACACATGACGGCGTCACGTGATCGTGACGCGTCAACTTTACGGGGAGCGTTCTTTAAGAATTGATTACTAAGCAATGCTGTGTTTTTCGCAATTTGCGCTTAAGGCACTTCATCCTGACAACGTTCTTATGCTGTGCACTGCGATTAGTTTTAATCCGCCTGCAGGATTTTTTTCCCGAGGCACTTTTGTGCACCCATTCAAAATGCACTGGGCGGATTTTGAAAATGTACTTGTAGGGCAACGATCATTTATTCGCGAATTGCACTCTAGTGACATGTACAGTAAGACGACCTTTCTTTGTGTTTGACGTTTGGTGTAATTACGCTGGCTAGAATTTTTTCTGAAGAGTCTTTCTTAAACTATACTGCGGGAAAGCCGCCCTAGAGGGGTAAAAAAATCGTCTGTCAAAAACTCATGAGAAAATGCATGCTGATCACATTAAAACTCAGGAAAAGTGAGAAGATGTGAGGCAGCATTATCACGCTGACGTTTGGGGAAGTAGTAATAATAATAAATAATAATAACAAATCCAACAATTTATTTATTACTTATGAGGGCAAGATAGTGTAGAAGTACGTGTAAAGTATAGACGATATTTTACTGAATACAGCTACAATATGATATATTGCAATTTAGTATAATGGACTTGTACGTTTTATCGTTATCATTTATTATTAACCAATGGTAATTATCATCAATTATATATATGTAACCTGGTGTTCAGTGGTGTCAAACGAAAAGTATGCTAGATGGCAGTATAGCTTCTTAAATCATGGCAATGACATCTATGTTACGTTCTAATGTTTCATACGAAATTGTATAGCAAGATGATGTATGCAGCGAAAGCCTTAAGACGCTAAAAAGCAATCACAATTCTTATTTTTCATAGGGTAAATAATTGAAAAGGGGTATAGCTCATCGCAAGACATGTATTATATTAAATGCCAAGCATTTCGTAGTGAATATCTGCGACTTTGAGTGAATCTATCTATCTATCTATCTATCTATCTATCTATCTATCTATCTATCTATCTATCTATCTATCTATCTATCTATCTATCTATCTATCTATCTATCTATCTATCTATCTATCTGTCTATCTGTCTGTCTGTCTGTCTGTCTGTCTATCTATCTATCTATCTATCTATCTATCTATCTATCTATCTATCTATCTATCTATCTATCTATCTATCTATCTATCTATCTATCTATCTATCTATCTGTCTGTCTGTCTGTCTGTCTGTCTGTCTGTCTGTCTGTCTGTCTGTCTGTCTATCTATCTATCTATCTATCTATCTATCTATCTATCTATCTATCTATCTATCTATCTATCTATCTATCTGACTACGACTTTGTGCTCTCTTGGCCATTTCGTTAAAGGGGTCATGAAGCATTCCTCGTGCTTGGCGTGAAAAACACCCTGGAATTATTCGGACCCTTCCCAGAAATATATAGCCGGAAGAATTTTTCGAAAAGCTAAAGAAGGACCGGAGATATAGCGATCGCAAAATTTACCCTCTCAACTCCCTCTCAACTCGCTTCATTCCGGAGGAGAGAGGGAGCGCTGTTCGAGGAGCCCCGCCCAGTGCCTTACGTCACCTCGCTTCAATGTTGTGTGGTTTCCTTTCCGCGTAACTTGGCGGTGTTGACGGCTGCTGCTGGAAGGTAATAGTTCCGGTCGGCTGCTTCTCCCGGCGCGGTGCGGTCTATCGTGTCTGGGTTGTAAGCGCTGACGCGATCTATTTGCATTGACAGTGTCGTTACTTCGCTTATGTCGCATTGATATTGATACTTCGCATTGGTACCGTCGATACCTCGCTTCGTGACTTCGCTTATGTCGTTTTTCCATCAAATCAATTTTAAACTGAAAGGAAAAGCCGGCAAGCCCTCGATGCAGCTGATTGGCACGGCGTGTACACCCAGTATACGCGTTTAGATCACGAACTGGCCAAGGCGGCCTGCCTCAACGCACGGATAAAATCCCATGCGGAGAAAACGCGCCGCAAAAGCAAAAAAAATCACAGCATATCCACGGAGTGAATGATGATGAGTGGGCGAAGCTGCGGAGTTTCATCGGTAAACCGTGAATCTTCCGTGAATTCTGCCCAGTGCATCATCACCGACGTGAGATCGGGCGCGTTTATACTAAAGGTTCGATGAGTTGTGACGACTTGCAGCTCACTTTAATTTTGCATGTACGCTGTGAATTTTCATTGTTTAGAAAACCATTGCTTTAGAAAAATCTGGCGTCTTTCGTTAAGCAGCTGGCGTCTTTTCGTTTTGCTTTTACAAACATCTGGCGTTCTTTCGTTCTGCTTTTACAAAACATCTGGCGTCTTTCGTTGGTTTATTTCATCAATCAACGGCGTTTTGAACAAAATTTTTATTGTTTAATCACGCACAGGAGAAATCTCACCAGGCACTACCTTGGAGGTAAACAATGGCTGCTAATGGGAATGAGAGACAGAAGAAGTCGGCTTTTAGCTAACACTTACACTTCTACTTCTACTAACGTTTCCTACTGGAACATGCCAATGGCTGCTAATGGGGAATGAGAGACAGAAGAATTCGGCTTTTAGTTAACGCGCACGCTGCGAATTTTTTATTGTTCAACAACGCACAGGAAAAATCTCCCACCGGCACGACCTTGGAGGTCAAAGCGTAAGACTTGTTACGAACTACGACTACTACTACTACTACTACTACTACTACGACGACGACGACTACGAGGGACGAACGGGTGCCGCCTTAAGGAGCTTCGCCCCTAAAAAAAAACGCGATGCCCTTCGACTTTCGGACGGCTGCAGCCCGCCTGCCCTTGGGCGAGAACGAGGAAATCAGACAATCAGACGCGTCGGAATACAAGCGAGGTTTGAAAAAGCGTCGCGACGTATGCGCGCGCGAAGGGAAGAAAAAAAGCAAAAAAATTACACCATATCCACGGGTGAATGATGAAGAGCTTGGGCGAAGCTCCTGAAGCAATCATGTGTACACCGTGAAATGTTCAGTGGTCTCGCCCAGCAGTAATGAAAGCGATACGCCGCTTTGATTATTTTCCTTTTTCCGTTTTTCCTTCTTTTATTTTTCTATTTTTTAAAATTTTTGATATTTTTATTTATTTATATTTTTTATTTCTTTGTTTTTATCATTTATTTTGTATTTCTTAATATTTATTTATTTTTTATTTATTTTTGATGATGATGATGATGGTTTGGGGCCATTTCTTATCTCTATGGGACAGCGCCATCTAGTGTATGTCACCCAGCTGCTGTTTGCATGCATCTCTATGGGACAGCGCCATCTATCATACTGTTCGGGAGATACTGCCGCGGTTACGCCTGACATGGGACAAGGTTAGACTAAGAGGAGCTACGCCCCTAAAAAGAAAGAAACGCGAGAAGAGAGTCGTTTAAGGCTGGCCCCAGCAGCGTGCGGGATGCCCAAGCAAAGCCGTCATGGGATTACCTTGGCCTCTTGAACGCCGCTTCTGAACTGCCCAGCTGTGTCGACCGTGTGTGCGCATTTTGTGCCTGCTCTTTGCCGCTGGACGTGAAATGCGTGGTTTGACGACAGTGCAACATGCCTTACTGCGGGTCTTACTGCGGGTGAGATATGGTGTGACACTGTCCCGGCGACTCAAGCGAGCCTGTCGTTGTGTATATTACCAAGTAGATGATGGGCACGCTGCGTTCGGGGTACCATCAGGAACACAATGGTAAGTAATACTAATGTTTCCTCTGTTCGCGTGTCCTTATCGTCGCTCGGGCAGCTGAAGGTATCCTCCTGTACATCGCGTCGAGTGAAAAGTGCAATGAGAAATCGAAAAAGAAAGAAACAGTCATTAAGCTCACATAGCGACAATGTCTAATGCGTGTTTAGAAACTCCTGTGAATATATTACATGCTTCGCACGGCAAGCTAATCGATGCGCGAGTGCGCCTTGAAAAAAGATGTTTGTACAGCATAATTTCCTTCCTTGCGATAAAGCATAAATGGAGCAGAGTGCTTTCAAGGAGTATACACGAAAGCAAAAAAAAAAAAAAAATAAAACCGCTTTGATCACGCTGTTATGTAATAAAATGTGCATTGAGGCCAAATTTGTTTTCTGTTTATGCTGTTTTCATGCTTGATTTGCTTGTCTGGATCCTCCATCGAGATGTCGATTTGTGCGTGTTGACATGGGGCATAATCGTCAAATAATTATGACCATATGATGAAACATAATTATGGCCATATGATGTGACAGACATCCTCTATGTGACAGTGTGTGTTGTGAAGAACATGCATTTTACGGTATTGTCACTTCATTTGTCACATATCAGCACTGGAACTTGCCAGGGTTACATATGCATATTTGCAGCCTTTAGGAGATGTATTAGTTATGCAAGACTATTTTAATCACATTGATATAAGCCAGTTGAACCTGTTGAACCCCCTTGTTGAATCACCTTGTTTCTTCCCTCTCGTTATTTTGTTTTGAATTATGTTGCCATTGTGTTTATTATCTGTACACAGTATTCTCATTGTTGACGCAATTTATGACAAGGTGAACACGCTGGCATTGTGTCCAGGTCTTCTTTGTCTTCATTACAAGTATGCTGTTCATTTTTGCCATGAATCAATACCAAAGTTGCCCAATATTCAGGCCTAAACAGAGAAGCTGTGGTTGATCAAGAATCTGGTGTCGAACGTGTTTAAATACAAAGTGAACCTCACTAACATTCACACCCCTTTACACTATAATGCTAACTTGACTGACATCGAAATCTACCCGAATACACAGGACAAGAGTGACACTTCTGGTGTTGTTTCGCATTTCTTTACCTTCGTGTATTTTTCGCCCTGTGTACTTGAAAAGTTGACAAGGAACTACTAGCAGCCTCACAATTTCGCATGTATTTCATGTTTTGTTAAAAGGTCTGCAATAAGTATAGTGAAGTGTGAGTCCTCGGCGGAAAATTCATTTTTACGGACACAGAAAGCTTAATGAACTTATTTTTTGCATCATTTTCAGGAAGACATTTCTGGCAAAGCAGCAAGAGTTGTTTGCCCACTGCTTGTGTACGAGACAGTGTATTGTGGGAAATCTCCACAGTGCCTCATTGTACACTATCTCGAACATTTCTTACATCTTACAGCATTTGGGCAAATACTGGGATTGATGCAGAGTGTTATGCATGATATTGCTTGCAACCTTACCAGTAGCATGTGGACTGCAAAATTTCGCATTGTTCAAAATGACACTTAATGGAACTGGCTTTATTCATCTAACTTTATCCAAAAATGGACAGCTTGGCGAGTTGATGTGTATTCATAGTTAAAGAAAGTGCGAAAAAAAACCCACAGCACAGAGAAATGAGAATGAAAGGCACAGGATGATGCGCTACCAGCAACTGAAGTTTAATGCAAACCGCAGAAAGATATACACACACAATATGAAAAACTACAAAATTAAAGAATTACGCAGTCGCAGAAAGAGTAAAAACATGTCTAAAAAAGCCAAGCACGTGTTAAACTTCAGCTGCTAGTACTGCGTCATCCTGTCCCCTTCATTTCTACGTGTGTTGTGGTTTTGTTTTCTCGCTTTCTTTTGCTATGAACTTAAGTCCTGACTGCTTTACAGTCTCTATAAGTGTGTGGTCAAATTTTATTCAACCTCATGGCATATCAAGTACGAGGATCCAATGTGCCAAGCCATCAGCCACTATTTATGAGAAATTTTTATTTTTGGGCACATTATTGCCTAATTTCAAGTTCATCTTGAAGCCATAATGCTGGGCTTAATTTTCAATGTGGTAATTATGCGTAAGCCATGAAGTGAGGAATTAAATATGAGAAACTTTAAGTTGCAGATGGCACTAGCTGGCATGGATATATTGTAAACATACATGTACTATTTATGCATAATAGAAGTATTGGTACATTGCAGTCATGTGATAACGCCGACAAGTTCCCAAGCATAATTCCAGAAATTTACGTTAGTTTTCACATATCTGTGAGCAAATATGTGCATCAGTATATGAAGGCCGCGTTGTCATTTTGTGGCCATTGCTGCATGCTTTCATAAATTGTGATAAGGGGATCTACAATCAATTTTAGACCTTTCTGCAGGAAACTCACCTGTATGATCATGTGCGACATATTTTGATGCCATAGTGCAAACTAATGCAATAAAAATACTAGAACATGCCTATCTGCATGGTTGCATATTTCCCAAAAGTAAAGCTAGCCTTATTGTACTAATTTCGTTGCCTTCATGTGTAGGCTGACACCAAGTTTCTTGTGCATCCCATTTCTTTGGATTGTGCTTAGATACTGGCACTTTGAAGTGCAAATATCAATATGCATTATGAGGAGGTTTTACACACTACTTTCATGTTGCTTTACTGCTGTGAATTATATATAGTGCTTGGGCTATGCTGCATATGTTGTTCCATATGTTCAGTATTGGGTGCAGGTCCTGTGCACGAAAAAAGGAAATATACATATGCTTACAATGACATGAGGGCTGCTTCTGTTTTGATTCCAATAAAATAGTGCAAACACTGTTGCTTGTATCAGTTGAGGTATGACTATTTGTCGTGCATGCAAATGAAAACAATGAACTGCTGTATGCAATACAAATTGGTGAAACACTGCTCGCTCAATGTAACGGCCTGTGTTTTATTACCAAACAAGTAGAACAGATGATTTACACATTAGAACACATTGTGGAAGAGAAATAGGTGACAGGCAGTTATGCAACAAGTCATCACTGTGTTCTAACGTAGGTTGGGTGATATTTCATTAATTGTAGCATAGTTGAAGGTGCCTGTTGTATAGGTGAACTTCAACGTAATGTGCAGGTGGACGAGGGAGTGCACATATGACCGAGTTTTTCCACTTTTTTACCTAGTTGCTGTAGTCCTCGAGTTTCTGTGTTATGTATGTAACATTCTGAATTGTGAACAAGCCAACCTGTCTACTGCTGTGAATAAAGTATACTAGCAATTCAAGCGAACCATTATTTTCTGGAGAACAGCTGTTTCTCATTGAGGAGTGTAATACATACCTTTTTTAATTCGTTCTGCGTCATCTGTGCACAGGGAATGCCAAGTACACATGGACGTTCACAAGGGTGAAGTGCAAGTGCATTAACTTTTTTTATTTGGCGGGAGACATGTCACGGGTAAACTTGTGGATGTTGTGCTTGACCAACGTTACTAGTTTAGCTTGACATCGGGGCATGCTTTTGGCATTCGCTTTAACGTGGTGGTGTGATGCTTAACAGTAACGATTAATTAGTAAGTTAGTAGGTAGTCTACAAGTAGGAAAGCACCTAAATACAAAATATCAGTGATAGAGAACCACTGTATGCCACGCTAAAGCGCGAATTGCAAATAAGTGCTCATTGCGGAAATAATTATCGTTCAACTGCTCAGAAGGCGCTGTGGCCCCTGGGTGCAGCTCGCGACAGTAGGCGCGCTTTAAATGCACCCAATGTAGGCGCGTTACAATATCCTTGTAACTGTGGGGCTGCGTGTGTATTTTTTTTTGGAAAACATTCCTTAATTAAAATTAAAAGAAAAAGTCACAGTTTCGTCGCAAGGGCGATGCAATGAATGCGACAGCAAGAAACTAATGTTATACGAAGTGAGTCTCGCCAATGGATAGTCTCAGTTTGAACAGCGCTCCTGTTGCAAAGGCGGCCGAAGCAGCCAAGGAAACTAGCGTGCTTCAAGTGTCGAGCTGTGACACCTGATAGTTCACGCTCATCTCCTGTTTCTTCGTTTAGCGGCGTCCCTTGAGCTCGAATGACTTTCGTAGGCTCCGTAACATAAGCGCGCGCATCACGGTGAAAGCTCGAACATCCCTCTTCCCCTCACCACGAGATAACCGCGCGAGCAGACAGCGCAAGGGCAAGGTTCTCCCTGCGCAAGTATAAGAAGAAGCGAGCGAGCTCGCCGGCGACTTTTAAATCCGCCCGTCGCGCTCCTCGCGCCATCTCGCTGGTAATGAAGAAACGCTTATAAGCGCCTCCCGTCTCTGAGTCCTGTCAGCAGTAAAGGGTGTGTATATAACGCTCGCCGTTAGCTACCTGAAGGTTCTGCGCTTTCTGGCGTAGTGGTTAGCGCCACACGCTGCGGAACGATAGATCGCTGGTTCGATTCCGCGCTTCGGGAGCTTCTTTCCGAATTATTTTTCTTTGGAACTTTGATATATATATATATATATATATATATATATATATATATATATATATGGTGCATGACGGCGGCGAAGGCGACGGCGACGGCAAAATTCAGCCGAGAGTTTCCATATAATTGCTATCGCAATAAAACGGGGAGGGACCCTATTCCGGGACTCCCATGGCGACCTCTAGCTTTTATATGGCATGGGAGCGGCAGCCGCGAGCGCGCCGACGGTAGAAGGGAACGATGGACACGGACACGCTCGCGGCTCGCGCTCAGTGGCCGTTGACAGTGAGTCGTGGCTGAGTCTTGGAATGATAAAGACGTGTTGCTCAGTGCACGGGGAGATGGAGCGGCCGTGCTCAGCGTCTCGTCCTCGTCTCTGAGGGGTTCGGCGCGGCGGCTGGCCCAGACCCCTGCAATGCAAACAGAGGTGGTCTTAGAACAGCTCAAAACACGCTGCTGCCACTGGACGCGTGCAGATCGCGGAAGAAATTACTAAAATTGCCCCACAGAATACGCCCATGAAATGCAGATACGTTCGGCCAACTGGAGATGCCTTTGTCACGCTGGTATCCACGAATTTCGGGTGAGCGAAACATTGTCCATATATGGAGAAGCACTCAAGAGGGCACACGCTTATCATTTTAATAACGGCACGACACGACGAACCGAAGAATTCGGAGCCGAAGGTGTTTACTTCGGCCTGCATGACGCCCCACAAATTATGTAGCCTAAACACAGGCCGATGGTTGTTATTTGAAGACGACTGGAAGCAAGAGTACTCTCGGTGAGTTGACAGTGGAATTCAGGTTGTATTATATTTCGACCTTACCGCTGAATCTATCTTCGGGATATCTTCGACGTGAAGTGTATTATCAAAAGGTCAAAGGATCGTGTGCATTCTCTGTCAACAATATATTAGTGTTAAAATCCTCAGCTATAATCCAACCCTCATAGTTCACGAGGGGTCGCTCTGCGGTCTGTTAATGAGAACCTGCTTGCAACTCGATCTGTGCACGCACTGATCAAGTCAGCACGAGATCCGTGTCGTTAGAACTCAACGCCACACACAAGTTTTGTAAGGTTTCAGGCCAGTCATCACGTACAAGACTAATCGAAACAAGCAAGGCACAAGAAACTGCGATACCGAAAAGGTCCTGCGGCCAAATTTAAGTTACACTCGAACGAGCGCGGGCGCGCCGAGTTCAGCAGGCGACAGTTGGCTTCTACCGGAAGTGAGTCATCTTTTCGAAAACTCGTAGCGAAGTTTTCCATATTTCAGCCTGTTTATTTAGCTGCAACAACTATTATACACAGTGTCAACAGGAACAAGCGCATCTGATCCAAACACCGCTCTTGATTTATGTCGGCTGTTGGTTAATAAGCATGCAATGTCTCTTGCGACGTAAACAGGCAGATCCGCGATGGTAACGTGCAGACGCCTCGCCCACCGACGAGAGTGAGAACCGGCCTCTGTTTGAAAAGAGGGCGCCTGAGGAAACGGCAACTTCGCGCTCCGCTTGTCGCCTTTACGCGGCGCGCACGACTGTAATATTTGGCAGAGCAGTTCATAGCCGTGTCAGCTTTCCGCAGGATGTGTTTTTTCAAGAAGCCCAAGGGGTGATTCATGACCCCTTTAATAGTATGTACACCAAAACTGGTATGACAGGAGGTGACTGCATGAGGAACATAAAGGACAGCTCATAATGTGAATATCCTGACGTGGATGTCATAGACGGCATGATTTACATGTCACGATGTTAGTGCTCTCGCGGCCGTTTCGTTAATTTAATGTATACCAAAATTGGTACGGCGTGACAAGTGACAATAGCGTATGACAAACATAAATGGCTTGTCGTAACGCTCAAAACATGACATGGATGTCTTGTACGGCATGACTTACATGACACGCTCATGGAGCGCTCGCGGCCGTTTCGCTAGCTTGATATATGCCAAAACTGGTATTGCGCAGCGTAACTTTACGACGACTCTAAATGAGAAGAAATAACATGAAAATCATGAGATGTATGCCATGTACAGCATGATTTACATGCCACGCTGATGGTGCGCTTGCGGCCGTTTAATTCGCTGCATACAAACCTGAATTAATATGGAGTGACATCACTGTATAAAGAACACAAATGACTGGTTCTAACATGCAAATTATGATATGTATGTCACGTACGACATGAATTACATGCCACCCTTACTTGCCATGCTCATGGTGCGCTCGCGGCCGTTTCGCTGTCTTGATATCTGCCAAAATGGTTTGGTGCGACGTGGCTGTAGACGAACACAAATGACAAATATGACAAAAAAATATGATCATCCTGTCATGTACAGCGTGATTTACATGCCACGCTCGTGGTGCATTCCCCACCGTTTCATTCCCTGGATATGTACCAAAAGTGACATAGTGTGACATGACGGTATCAAAAACGTAAGTGACAGGTCCTAACTGCAGAAGCGGCAAAGGGCGGGCTAGTTGGTACACCCATTGCTAGAAAGCGCACACTGGGCCATTTCTCTCCTTAATTCACGACGTTTTGAAGAAGTGCATATCGGGTACTAGTGTTGATTATGAGCTCGTTGATGTCATCTTTACGTGGGGTTCACGATTCGCTGTGTCCAAGTATATGGTCACAACTTCAGCTACTGCAACAGTTTAATCATGACCATGGGCGTTAGTCGTCGCGATGGAGACATGCCACGATGCGTAAACATGAGTGCATCCACGTAAAAAGGTGTTATAGCTGCCAAAAACGAATGGAAATTGTGCAAGATCTCATATATCAATACAAAATAAGCACTGCTTCTGTGAAGACACGTTTCACTTTCGTGTTATTCCGATTCCTATGAAGGAGCGATCAGCCATGTTTTTTTTTCGAAATCGTCTTTTGTTGAACAGCTTTGTAGCCGCTGTCCAACATAAAGGTGTAACTTTAGCCGTCTATTTTAGCAGTTTATATTTTAACACGAAAGTATTTTATGCCGGGGTCCACCAAGACTTCAGTGACGTATTTCCGTCACGGAAATGACGTAGAAAAAATGTACACGCTCAGATGGCAAAGAAAAAGTTCCGTAAACGGGCATCGAACCCACGACCGCAAGAACAGATGCTGGGCACGCTATCCACTGCGCCATGGTCACATACTCTAGCCCTTTCAGTCACGAATTATGATGCACTGTCTGCAAATGCATCAAATTTGCATGGCATGATTTCAAGGCACCCAGTATTACATTCCAAGAAATAAAATGAAGGAATGTGTTGTTCTCTGTGAGTTCCAGCAATTAATGGTAATTAGCGTGTAATTAAATATCTAATTATTCTGCAATCAGTCAGCTTCAATCCTTGCATAAAAGGAATCAACTATGAGGCACAAAATGCATACACAGTTTGTTTTTTGGTTGTATGCTTTTCGAGCGAAGAAAAAAAATACTCTTGACGTCGGTCCTGGAATGCCGCACGTCGAACGATCGTCGAACATGGTAGTGTCTCTAGCAAAGTGATGATCTGAAGCAGTAAGCAGCATAATAAAGTTAAATAGCCGCCAGTTGTCCACTCAGGAAGCCTGCACGGATGTGCACACTAAGTTTCAGGCCATTTGAAGAAATACGCGGTGCGTGATGCGACCCCGAAGTTGATGTGTACAATTGTACACACCGTGACTGAAAGGGCCAGAGGCTTTACAAACGCGTCTTTTATATCAACCACTCTCCCGGTCGGCGGGGTGGTGTTGACCTCTGGGAGCAGTAAAATAAATTCGTCGTTACTGTGGCCTCCGTGATTAGCACCTGCAACGCGTTACACGTCCCTCCCATTCGGCGCGTTTTCAAATGAAGTTCAATTTTGTCAATGCCTTAACACACCGCGAGGTGGCGACCTTAGCCAAGCGTCGTAAAAGCGTCGGCCTCGCTCATAGCTCTGCGACGTGCGCCTGCCTCACCTGGCTGTTACACCACGTTCCCCGCTCACGCTTCGCCCCTACAAAAAACGCGGCCGGGCTACAGGGGAGGCACGACGCGCTTTGCGTTTCCCTCTTGTCCGGCCGTGGTTTTCAATCACATTTTAACATGCCGCGGGATGGCGACCAAGTTGGGCGTCCAGTAGGCGACGCTCTTTTGGCTATCACACCTAGTTCTCTGATTACGCTTTCACCGTTAACTACTAGAGCTACCACAAGGGTTTGTTTATTCATTTAGCAGGGACGTTAGTCGTCGCGATGGAGATGTACCACCAATCATCAAAGTAGGCACATCCACGTTAAACGGTGCTATAGCTGCCAGACATCAATATACATTGTGCAAACTCTCTTATATCACTGTACAGTAAACAATCAATTACTTCTGTAAGGGAACGCTTTACTTTCGTGTTATTCCGATTCCTATGACGGAGGGAATCAACCATGTTTTTTTTTTTTAAATACGGACTCCTTTTTTAGGAGTTTATTTGTTTGGTCGAATTTAGGCGTTCATCTGAGGTAATTTTTCGTAAATTCCCGATTGTCAAAAATTCGGGGTTTACTTTCGTATTATTCTCAATACTCCATGCTCTTAGATTAAGTGATATGCGAAATCGAAAGGTTGTTTTCGTTGCCTGGAAGGATCGAACACGCAAGCACATATGCACACATTCTCAAATGCTTGAATACAAGAGACCTACGTTTATGCGCATTACATCCTTGAAGCTGGTTGCATTAGAGGCAAGCATTTTTTAAGGGGTCCGTATATTCGATGTCGTCTGGCGTGCCCTAGTGCCGTCAGGGGACCGTGTGTCAAGATGTCTCGGGCTCCCGAGGGCCCTACATGGAATGACAGGTAGCTGAACTTCTTAGTAGGTATTCATGTTAAAGAGACCGATAAGTTTTCGTGTCCATCTTTTTTTTTTTCGCCGCTTTGTGCTTTCTTTGCAGCTCAAAGTCGGCGCTTGTGATATTTTCACTTCTCTCTTTTGTCCGTGTTTGCACGCCCGGTCTCTTTAACATGGCCCCGCATACGTTGACGCCTCTTGCCCCGTGCGCGACAAGCCCTTTGTTAAACGTGCGAAGGGTGCAGTGTACGAGATACTGTGGACGTGAGGGCAACTCGACATTGGAAAACCAGGCCAATGTGTGAATAAACGTTTAAGAACAAGCCCTTTTGATAATGTGTGGAACAAGGTGATACTGGCCTTTAAAGTCGGAGTTTTTCGGATAAATACGTATTGCCAATAATTTTACAGGCGTGTATTTTTTCGTTTTCTTCGGGTTTATCCGAAAACACGGTGCCCTAGGTGTAACCAATGAGGGTATTAAACTGCGCTAATGCAGACAAAGCTCACCTTTGCGCAAATATTTGCCTAAACCTCTCAACGAGCGACGGCTTTAAAACTCCGGGCTTATACGCAATGAACTACGAAAACCAATACTTATGATAAAACGAGTTTGCATTCGCAGTGCTTGAATAGAAACTGTGTGCGTTGCTTAGAGTTAAAAAGCACCATATTGCTTCAGGATGAGTGCACCCATAATTCTACAGAAAAGATTTGTTTTAACAAAGCTGATCGCCAGCGCTTCTCACGATTCCCCAGCAGCCCTAGAATACATCATTGCCTATGCAACGTTGGCTCAATAGACAGTCTCCATTCAGCACCGTCTACACGTAACCGATGACGACATTGGGTTTCAAGCTTAAGAGTGCAGGACAGCTTAATGCTCTCCTAAGTAGAGTACATATTACTCTAAATAGTTTATCATGTGTTCTAATAACACGCTCTATGCGAAAGGCGGCGTTCGTGTGTACGCAGTATACTAAAACTCGTTGTTATTACGTGCTGCTCTCTGATAGTTGCATACTCAGTACTTCATGCGAGGTCCACTTTTCAGCGAAAGCTTGTCTTGACTGAACTCGGAAGCAACTGTTCCGAAAAAACCCTCCTTCCCAACAGCGGCCCGCACCCGCCACGGTGGTCTGGTGGTTATGGTGCTCGACTGCTTACTCGAAGCTCGCGGGATCGAATCCGGGCCGCATTTTCGATGGAGGCGAATATGCATAAGGCGCAAGCGCTTAGATTAAGGTGCACGTTAATGTACCCCAGGACGTCAAAATTGCCGGAGCTACGGCGTCTCCCATAATCATATCGTGGTTTTGGGACGTGAAGCTCCAAAAATTATTATTCTTACACAGCTGGCGTGCGCGACAACGCTCAAAATTAAACAAAACAAACTTTCTTTCAGGGGCTGGGGTTACAACCTGGGCATGCATGGTCGTAAAGCGAGTGCCTTTACCAATAGGCCCGGCGCCCATGCTTGCCGAACGGGAACTGAGCTGAACCACATGAAAGGATTCTACATATTATGCAAAAAAAAAATAAAGAGAAGCAGTACAGTTGCTGGGGTCGTTTCATGATATCTTTTGCGTCGGCAGACATAAAGCAGCCTGCTGGACAGCGCGTAAGGTCGGTATCAGGAACTGCACATCTAAGGAAAATTCCGACATCGAGAAAATTCATTTGGTAACGTTGGGCCCTTTTAGAGGCTCACCAGCGCAGGAAAGAACGTGAGAGAAGCCGTGCCAATTTAGCCTGAAAACGGCGTTCTGGGGACAGCCGCTACAGTTATAAAGCACAACGCCTACGTTTGGAGAGAGCACTGCGCACTGCGAGATAAATAAATGAATGAATTAATGAATAATAAATAAATAAATAAATAAATAAATAAATAAATAAATAAATAAATAAATAAATAAATAAATAAATGCAGGCAGTAGGCCAGGGACGCGCACTCCAAGCTTCGCTTGTGCGCATTTGTTCTATTGGGTAAGGGCTTCTGAATTTTTCCGGTCTCCCTTAATGACCGCTAATTGTATGCTAAAGAGTATTCATACGTTTCGGGGACTGCTTATCGCGTGTTCCGCATAGCACGTTAAGTTGTCAACCATTTTTAACTACACTGCAGTTTGAAGACTGTAACGTGATTCCTAAGTGCGAAGCACTTTTGGGGCCTGGCTTCTCGTCCATCCGTGCATCGCATATGGCGTGACCACGCACTCAGTAAAGCGCTGAACACTGGCCGTAACAAGGCTAGCGATCCTCAAAACCAGGTTAAAATGAACCAACAAGGTCTGAAGTAGTATAATTAACAGAAATAATCTAGAAGTAATTGTAATAAATAGCTAACAATCACTGAAAACGTTTCGGAAACCTGGGGCTGACTTCGGGTCCGCGCAAGAGAGGAAGCCACTGTCTAATAGACTGAGCGAATGCCCCTCCGCGAGCGCTTCAGTGACGCTGCGTCGCCACATCTGGTGGGGGAAACAACGTGACGGAATTCGCTGCAGACGACGCGTATCTTAACTGCCGTAAAACGCACGAACTCGATAAAGCGCAGCAAAAAGTAGCGAGTTTGCGATTATGCCTAACATGATTACACTCGTGCCCGGGCAGCCCTGCATGGTTACCAGAAGCATTGGCGTCATCGACGACTTCTTAAGGGTAGGAGTGTGAACTCTACGAACGGGAATGGCTGGGTTCCCGTGCTACACACTTGCACAAGTTTCCCAGTATTGGAGCTACAATACGTTTTTTTTTTACTTTTTTTGCGTATTGCTGCACATAACTCAGCCAGACTAATCTGCGGCGAAAGGTTCGATGCCTGGCGTCCATCGTCATAGCACACGAAGTCACATGACGGCGTCACGTGGCCGGAACGCGTTAAAGGGGCCCTCCAACACTTTTTCAGCATGTTCAGAAAACGCTGCTGATCGGTAGCCGAGGTTCCCGAGAACACGCGAACCAAACAATATAGCGCGGCACGCGGCCTGGGATTTACAATAAATTCGCAAAGTCAGCTCTAAAAGTGCTTACTCTTCTCTCGACAAAAAAAAAAAATGATGCTTACGACGTCACAGCCAGGTTCCACGCCATTGGCTGATTTGAACCTGACGCGCTCGGTAGTTACTGCAGCCACCACGAGAGGCTGCCGCTCGCCCACGCGCGCGCGCTTTCGTTTTTAAAGGACTCCACGCGTTCGAAAAAAAAAAATGAAAATGTGCTGAAGGACAGGAGGTGCGCGTGACGTTCCTTCTTCCCCCCGTGCCGCCCCCCCCCTTCCTTGCTTAGCTTCCAGCGCTTTCGTCGGGGCGAGAGAAGAGAGAAATCAATTACAGCGTGCATCAAATCTTTGTAGCTTAGCTCGTACTGGACGGATTCTAAAAATTTTTGCTGCGTTCGATTTGTGAGGCAATCAGTTCCTTTAGTGAAGTCATTCCATGGCTATTTGGAAAAGTGTTGCAGGGCCCCTTCAAGCAGTCACGTTAAGCTCACTTGGTCACGTGAGCGTGGCGCGTTAAGCGGCCATATCCAGCAATCTGGGACATTTACTACTGCGGGCAAAGTCGACCCTAAGGGGAAGCGTTCGGCGTGACTCTATGGGGAGCATTCTTTAAAAATTCAGTACTAAGCATTGCCTTATTTATCGCAATGTGCACTTAAGACACTTAATGCTGACAACGTTACTGACTATGCTGACAATCGTGTACACCGCGATTAGTTTTAATCTGCCTGCTGGATTTTTTTCCCGAGACACTTTTGTGCATCCACTAAATATGCATTGGGTGATTTTTGAAAAGGTAATTGTAGCGCAACGGTCATTTATCCGCTAATGGCGCTCTAGTGACGTGTACAGTAGGGCAACCCTTCTTTGTGTTTCTAATTTAGTGTAATTACGCTAGCTGGAATTTTTCCTGAAGAGTCTTTCTTAAGCTGTGCTGCGGGAAAGCCGCCCTACAGAAGTAAAAATAACCTTCTGTCGCTTAATTGATGGTGAAGTGCATGTTGATCACACAAAAACTCAGGAAAAGTGAGATGCGATGCAGCACTGTAACGCTTACGTTTAGGGAATTAGTGGTAGTAATAAATAATAATAACGAACCCAACAATTTATTTGATACCTGTGGGGGCAAGATCTCAGTGTAAAAGTACGCGTACAGTGTAGATGGTATTTCAATGTATACAGTTACAATATGACATATCACAATATCATGTAATGGATTTGTACGCTTTATTGCTGTCATTAAATAATAATCGATGCTAATTATCGTCAATTAATTATATGCAACCTGGTGTTCAGTGGTGTGAAACGAAAAGTATCCGAGATGGCAATATATCTTTTTAAATAATAGCAATGACATCTATATTTAGTAATCATAGTCATCCTTATCATAATATTTTATGTCCACAGCAATACCGAGTTCTCTGCCGATGATGTCCAATTTACTCCGTCTAGCGCGAGCTCATTAGACTTTATGCCTGTAAATTTTGTAGCTTCATCGCCCCACCTCACCCTTGTCCGTCCTCGGCGTAATTTACCATCCATAGGTGACGATGTCATCGCTCCAATTAATTAGCAATTGGGTTAAATAATAATGAAGGTGTTTGTAGGATTACGTTATAATGTTTCGTACGATATTGCTTAGCAAGATGATGTATGCAGCGGAAGTCTTAAGGTGTTAAATAGCATTAGGGTAAATATTTATTTCATTACATGCCAGGCTATTCTTAGTGAACATCTGTGACTTTGAGCTAATCTATCTATCTATCTATCTATCTATCTATCTATCTATCTATCTATCTATCTATCTATCTATCTATCTATCTATCTATCTATCTATCTATCTATCTATCTATCTATCTATCTATCTATCTATCTATCTATCTATCTATCTATCTATCTATCTTGCCGACTACGACTTTGTCTTCTCTTGGCCGTTTCGTTAATGGTATGCACACCAAAATTGGTATGGCAAGACGTGACTGCATGAGGAACATAAATGACAAGTCGTAACGTGAAAATCCGCACATGCATGTCATGAACGACATGACTTACATACGACAGTCTTAGTGCTCTCGCGGCCGTTTCGTTAATTTAATGTTTACCAAAATTGGTATGGCGTGACAATAGGGTATGACGAACATAACTGAGTGGTCATAATGCGCAAAAAATGACATGCAACAGCTGGGTGTACGCAACGGCTTGGCTTTGCGTAGCTTTCCTAAACAACACTCAGAAGGAGCATTATGCGTGAATCGACTGCGCCGCTTGCACGGAGAAAAACAAAACAAGAAAAAGGCTGCAAGGGTTTCGCGACTCCCCGATGCGCGCATGCACTTGCAAACGACGCGACGGAAATTGCGAAATGTTTCGCTGCTCCTTCGCTTGGAGGCGCGGGTGTTTGCGATGCGGAGGCTTCAGGAATGTGACGTCAGGAATGTGCCGCGAATGTGCCGCGGGGGGCCACTTGGCCGATCATTGTAAGCGGTGTGGGTGCGTCCTAGGATTTGGTGCAAGTCGGGTGTTGGAAGGGGTCATGACCAGAGGCGACGTGAGATCTTTGAGGCCATGTATATACACAGGGAGGCAGATAGGTGTGTAAGTGTGCCCTCAATTGCCCTAACGAAAAATAAGATTGGCTTCTTGGAAGGGTGCATGCGCGACGCGTAGTTTTGCAAGTGAAGCTTGCTTTGAAGGCTAAATGTTGACGTTTCTAACAGTTTAGATGTTGTTTTTTACACTTTATATATCACGTGTCCTGAGTAAAATTTTCAGTTGACTGGCGGTCTTCCTGTGTGTATCTTTCTCTGTCCTTGTTTTTTTCCGCTATATTATGTATTTGAGTCAAGACCAACTAGCCCAAGTTCCAGCTTTAACTGTGACGTCAGGGCTTCTCCTTAGTATTCCTTCCTCCATGCTCGTATATCAGCGTCACATTTCGTAAATATTTGCCTAAACCTGTCATCGAGCGAGAACCTTACAACGCTTGGCTTATGCACTATAAACCACCAAAACCAAAACCTATGATAAAATGACTTTGTATTCGCCATGCTTGAATAGAAACTATGTGCGTTGCTTAGAGTTAAAAGGCAGCACACTGCTTCAAGAACAGTGCACCCATAATACGACACAAAAGATTTGCTTGAACAAAGCTGATCGCCAGGGCTTCTCACAATTCCCTGCAGCCCTAGAAAACCTCATTGCCCATGCAACGTTGACTCCATAGACGTATGACACCAGACGTTCCAAGAAGCGTGGCGCCACCTGGCGGAGAAGTATTGGGTAGTAAAAGACCGACTCCCTCGCACAGTTTGCTGCGGGACCAGGTGCAACTAGTGAGTGCGAAACAACGATTGAGCTTAATGTCGGGTGC
The DNA here is from genome assembly GCF_013339695.2 of Rhipicephalus sanguineus. Taxonomy (NCBI): domain Eukaryota; kingdom Metazoa; phylum Arthropoda; class Arachnida; order Ixodida; family Ixodidae; genus Rhipicephalus; species Rhipicephalus sanguineus. The sequence continues at coordinate 87,847,747 of NC_051185.1, read as the reverse complement.
GTTTGTGCATTTAACACTCAGAACGAAAGCTGTGAATTTCTCTCCGCTAGTCGGACGCTCTACCGAACCGTCATGAAGTGCTTGCCGGATCACTCGCCAGAACGACGGCGAAAACAACAGCAGACGTGACCACTCCGCACGGTATGTTGAAACGTCGCAATCGACGCTACTCTTGCATCATGAATTGCCACGGACGTAAAAGACTGAATAACAATGTTCAGTTTTACAGATCTCTATAGTTGTCGTAGGAAGCAACAAGGCGAGAGCGCTGAATACGGGCCGTTGCGAGCGTGTTGGGTAAGTGAAGTAACCGCGTTCTCCGCAGCCTGTCGAATGAGAAAGTGTGATAATATGGCTCTGCTGTTCTTTTCCATAGCACTGATGGAGAACCGTGGTAACCTTGACTATGAAGCTCAGCAGTGGCTCTGACCCCGGTGCGTGCCGTGTCACCAGAAGTGAGCAGCTACGGGCAGACTACACAGGATCGCGGACGTACGTTTTGAAGGCTCCGAATTTCGGTTCTAACTAGCTAACACGTGCGTCATACGAGTAAATTTTTGAAAGTGACTACCTTCAGGTTTGTTTTTCCCGTGGCCTCCGCGGTTGCCGTAGCTGTCTCGGAGGCCACGGTTTTGCCGTTGGTTGTACCCCGCGAAAGTGGACACGCACGTATCCCCATTTGCAGTATATACAAACTGATGACGACCATCAAGAGACCATTTGAGGATGCGCAATAAAACAGGCCAATGCACAGGAAGCGAGAGATGAATTAAGCGAGAATGCAACTGAAAAGGCGAAAATCGCCGGGGCCATTCGTCTCTGATAAAGCTTGTTTTGTACCACTGATCGTAAGATATATATTGATCGTGTATGTACATCATCGCTTTGACATTACGTATATACCCGATTTTAACGCATTTAGGCTCTACAGAACGGTTGTCAGAGGGCTTGCCTCGAACTCGATGTAGTGCGATGTTCGCTTGTGCTTGCGAGTTTCAGCGCGCCGGAATAACTAAAACTTCTTTTGCATTCTACTCGCAGTTCGCTTTCATCAGCTTCCTTTGTTTCTGAAGCGTGGATTGGCGGATGAAGCTTTCCAGGCCCTTGATTTCAGGAAACCGCCCGCGCCTCGACACTGACGAAAGAGTGTGTGTGCGGGGGGGGGGGCGGGAGAGGGTTATATTGTGTCCTATGCACACTCATTTGCTAGCGGCTCTCTTTGTACTACCCAGTTAGCGCCAAGGCTGTGATGAGGGCACTGGTAGTTGTGTTTTTCACACACAGCGCCGCTCGGGCAGCGTCTGACGTTTATAGACAGTCCCACGCGCAGGCGGCTACGTCTACACATAGCCGATGACGACATTAGGTTTCAAGCTTAAGAGGTAGGACAGATTAATGCTCTCCTAAGTAGAGTACGTCGTAGTTTAAACCGTCGAACATTTTTCTAACCACAAGCTTTATGCGAAAGGGTGCGTTCGTGCGTACGCAGTTAAGAAACTCGTTGTTATTAGGGGCCGCTCTCCTATAGTTGCATACTCGGTACTTCATGCGAGGTCCACTTTTCAAGCAAAGCTTGTCCTGAATGAACTCTGAAGCTAGCGTTCCAAAAAGACCCTGCCCACCAACAGCTGGCCCACACCCGCCACGGTGGTCAAGTGGTTATGATGCTGGACTGCTCACTTGAGTGTCGGGGGATCGAATCCGGGCCGCATTTTCGATGCAGGTGACAATGACTGAGGCCTGTATGCTTTGATTTAGGTGCAAGTTAAAGAACCTCCAGGGGGTGCAAAATTTCAGGAGCTACGCCATCTCTTATAATCATATCGCGGTTTTGGTACTTCAAACTCCACCAATTATTATTATCATTACACAGCTGGCGCGCGCCAAAGCAATCAAAGTACAACAAAACAAACTTTCTTTCCGGGGCTAGGGTTCGAACCTGGGTATGAACGCTCGTAAAGGGAGTGCGTTTACCACTAGGCAGCGCGCCCATGATTGCCCAATGGGAACTGAAATGAAGCACATCCACGAGTTCTAAGTTCTACCATGGTCTCTCAAGTATTGAGGGACCATGGTTCTACATACATTGCAAAAAACTAGGACCTGGGAAGCAGCATACTTGCTATAGGCACTTCATTATTATATTTCGTGTCGTTAGACACAAAGCTGTCTGCTGGACAGCTCGTAGCATATCAGGCATGGTTTGACTCATCTAAGCGCACGCAGACGAATACAAAAAGGGGAGACATCAGGACAAAACTGGGCTAGTTGGTTTAAATGCATTGTTTGACTGATCTAATCGCACGCAGACGAATACAAAAAGGGAAGACATCATGACTAGCGCTTGTCCTGTTGTCTTCCCTTTTTGTATTCGTCTGCGCGCGATTAGATCAGTCAAACAATGCATTTACACCAACTAGCCCAGTTGTCGTTTCTCTTGCAGTGTATCAGGCATTGCACATTTAGGGAAAATTCAGTCTTGGAGAAAATTCATTTGCTAACGTTAGGCCCTCGTAGAGTGTGACCAACGCCCGAAAACAGCGTTCTGGGGACAGCCACTACTCTACTAAATCACATTTACGTTTTTAGGTTCGGGAAGAGCATTGCGTTCTGCGAATGAAATAAATACATAAAAGTAAATAGATAAATAAATGAATAAAGGCTGTCGGCCAGGTACGCCTGTTCGAAGCTTCGCTTGCCCCCATTCGCCCGATTGGGGAATAGCTTCCGATTTTTTTCAGGTCTCCCATAGTGACGCTCATTGTATTCTAAATTGCGTTCATACCTTTTATGAGACTGATTACCGCTGTTTCCGCACAGTAGGATAAGTTTTCAACAGTTTCAAACTACACAGGAGTTAGAAGACTGCAACGTGTTTTTTTTAAGTGCGAAGCACTTTCCGAGCCCGGCTTCTTGTCCATCGATGCATTTAATATGGCGTGACCACGCTCTCAGTAAAGTGCTCAACACAGGCCCTATTAAGGCTTGCAATGCTCAAAAGCGGGTTAAAATGAACGAACAAGGTATCAAATAATATAATAAACAGAAATGGCCAAGACGTATTCGCAACAGATAGCTCACAATCGTTGAAAAATGTTTCGGAAACCTGCGGCTGATTTTAGTTCCGCGCAAGAGATGGCGCCACCGCCCAGTAGAGCGAGCAAATGCCCCTCGCCCTACGCCTCGCCGGTGCTGCGTGGCTACATCTAACGGAGGAAACAACGTGACGGAACTCGCTGGAGATGACGCGTGTCTCAATTGCCGTAACAAGCAGGAAGTCTCTATCTATCTATCTATCTATCTATCTATCTATCTATCTATCTATCTATCTATCTATCTATCTATCTATCTATCTATCTATCTATCTATCTATCTATCTATCTATCTATCTATCTATCTATCTATCTATCTATCTATCTATCTATCCTATAGAGTTTCTTACAAGAATACCTAGAGGGAAAACTGGCGCCACCGTCTATGCGAATTTCTTAAGGGCCGACGTTGGAGCGCTGGGAATGACAGTATATGTGCCTGCGAGGCTTGTGTTGGCTGGTGTTGTGCGAGGCTTCGACTCAAAAGCGGATACGACTGCGCAAATAAAGCTTCTCTAAAACAAAACTTTTATAAGCCGATGTTATTTACGCGTATTATATCTTAAGGTAAACGTCCACTCACCTTGATGGCATAACAAAACGGCGAAAGAAAGAAACAGACGACGAACAGTGGCAGAGAGAACGCTGCCTTTGTCGTCTGCCTGCCAAGTTTAGCGGCCGTTGGTTACTTTTTATGCTTCGTAAAACTATACATCGACGCAGAAGTTTCCAATGTTAAATAAAACTTGTTTTTCTGCAATAATAAAAAAAAAACAAATAGCTCACTACGTGCTCCTTCAGTAAGAAATCAACCATTTCGACGCAAGGAACGCGTTGAAGCCAGACGCGTCTTCGAGGTTTCTGGGCTCTACGTGACGGATACGAATCCGAGTCAAGTTCAAAGCTCACATATCCCGGCATTCCCATGCGTCCAACAGCTCGCAGCGCCACTTTTCCCTCTAGGTAAGTGTAGGAAAATCTATCTATCTATCTATCTATCTATCTATCTATCTATCTATCTATCTATCTATCTATCTATCTATCTATCTATCTATCTATCTATCTATCTATCTATCTATCTGTCTGTCTGTCTGTCTGTCTGTCTGTCTGTCTGTCTGTCTGTCTGTCTGTCTGTCTGTCTGTCTATCTATCTATCTATCTATCTATCTATCTATCTATCTATCTATCTATCTATCTATCTATCTATCTATCTATCTATCTATCTGTCTGTCTGTCTGTCTGTCTGTCTGTCTGTCTGTCTGTCTGTCTGTCTGTCTGTCTATCTATCTATCTATCTATCTATCTATCTATCTATCTATCTATCTTATATCTATCTATCTATCTATCTATCTATCTATCTATCTATCTGTCTGTCTGTCTGTCTGTCTGTCTGTCTGTCTGTCTGTCTGTCTGTCTGTCTGTCTGTCTGTCTGTCTGTCGATCATGTCGATCAGACGGTGATGTGCAAGGTAGCCCGGAAGGTATTAAAGAGCGTGCAATATTATCGCAAGCCAAAAGTAAAATTAAAAGCAAAGGTACACACATCAAAACCGGCGGTTATTCTTTACAAACATGAAATGTCCCACGGCTTAAAAAATATGGCCAATCGTTTCGATGTCAAGGTCGTTTTTTCGGCTCCAATTAAACTTAGCAATGTATGTAGCAAAATAGAGAGAAAGATAGCAGCCAGACCAAAGTGCCTAGAAAATAAGAGGTGTCCTGTCAAACATAGCTCGCCTTTTGTCGAATGTGCAACCCGCGTCGTGTACGTGTTAGCGCTATCATGTGACCATGTATACGTGCGCAAAACTGGCCGTTGCTTAAATATTCGTTTACTGGAATACGAAAGAGTGGTAGTATCAAAGGAAGATGCCTGCTTGACGCAGCACTCCACCACGTGCGGCCGATCACCCTTTTTCGTTGACGCAACTGTTCTATCTAGGCATCGCGATAAAAGCAATCGTGAACTAATCGAAACGTTTCGTATTAAGAGACGCGGGGATCGATGTGTCGGCCACCCGTCTATTTCCCTAATAGTGAAAGAGTACTCCTATTTGATTAACACGCTGCGCTAACTTATTCATTCGCGCCACGACCCCCCAGCCCCCCTTTTCCTTTTTATTGCGATAGCAATTATATGGACAGTCTCGGCTGGATTTTGCCGTCGCCGTCGTGATGCACCGTATATGTTTAAGTATGTATATATATAGATATCAAAGTCCCAAAGAAAAAATAATTCAGAAAAATGCTTCCGAAGCGCGAAATCGAACCAGCGACCTCTCGTTCCGCAGTGCGTGGCGCTAACCACTACGCCAGAAAGCGCAGATCCTTCAGGGAGCTACCGGCGAGCTTTATATACACACCCTTTACCGCTGGCAGGATTCAGAGACGGCAGGCGCTTATAAGCGTTTCTTCATTGCCAGCGAGATGGCCCGAGGAGCTCGTTTCTTCTTATATTTGCGCAGGGAGAACCTTGCCCTTCCGCTGTCTGCTCGCACGGTTTTCTCGTGGCGAGGGGAAGAGGGATGTTTCGAGCTTTCACCGTGATGTCCGCGCTCATGTTACGGTGCGTACGAAAGTCACTCGAGCTCAAGGGACGCCGCTAAACGAACAAACAGAAGATGAGCGCGAGCTATCAAGTGTCACAGCTCGACACTTGAAGCACGCTGCTTCGGCCGCCTTTGCAACAGGGGCGCAGTTCAAACTGAGAGTATCCATTGGCGAGCCTTACTTCGCATAGCATTAGTTTCTTGCTATCGCATTCATGGCTTCGCCCTTGCGGCGAAACTGTGACTTTTTAATGTATTTTTTTTGTTGTGACGCATGTGCCGTCACAAATCAGACGGAGAAAATCATTCTGTCTTTATAGGCGAGAGAACCTGCACCAGGCGCCCAACCTGTAAGTTTTATGTGTGTTGCATCTTCAATTAACTTCCAGTAGCGAGTGTGCGCCTGTGTGGCCGGTCTCCTCTTTATGTCCCTGTTTTGTATTGCGCCTGCCCTTCTTTACACTTAAGATGTTTCAACTAGCGCAGGTAAAACTAGATCTTATATGATGGAGGCAATAAATTCCCGTGATTTTAACTCTAACGTCACCTTGAAGGTGTTTGGAAGTCTTACGTCTTGGACAAGACCAAGGTATTACGTGGGTAATAGAATTAGGGTTTACTTTTGTATGCACTAACATATATTAAAGATCGCGCTGCGCCGCGATACACGACCTTCGGTAGTTCGGCAAGCGATTTTCTAATACACTCGTTGTTTCTTAATTTCTTATCTAATTTACATGCGCTGGCATTCTATATCGCCTCCATCGGAATGCGTCTGCCGCGGTGGTACAGCGGTTACGTTGCTCGGCTGTTGACCCGAAGGTCGCGGGTTCGATCCCGGCCGCGGCGGTCGCATTTCGATGAAGGCGAAATGACAGATTCTCGTTTACTTAGATTTAGGTGCACGTTAAAGAACACCAGATGGTAGAAATTTCCGGAGCCCTTCACTACGGCGTCTCTCATAATCATATCGTGGTTTTGGGACGTAAAACCCCAGATACTACTACTACTACTTCATCGGAATGCGCGGTCGGAATCGAGCCGATGACTCTAGGATCAACTACCGTACACCGCATTAACTTTACCAGAAATATATATGTACAACCTGTATATTTTTCATTGCTAAGCGAGAATTCATTATTAAATTTAATGAACCAACAGTTTTATTCTTGTTGGAATTGGTAAAATATTAAGTTTATGTTGTGGGCTGCCTCAAATAAATTGAGAATCAAAGATTTTTTGGGGGTTGAAATTTACCTGCTTGTTTTTTCCGAGAAAAATCAGACGAATACAACCGATGTGCGAAGCTCCTTAGAAATAGGACGCAAACGACTATGTACGTTTTGAAACTGTTCATTGCGCCGCGCGCCATGTTTTTTGCTCAACGCGCGCCTTTTTTTTTTCTTTTTTTAGGAGCGAAGCTCCTTAGGCCCGCACCCCACCATCGCCGTCGAAGCTCCTTGCAACACAGATGAGGCGCCGGCGCAGAAAGACAATAGGGAGTTTTCGAATAGGGGCTCCCATCGTTTTGGGGTCCCAAAGAAATAGCGTCGAGGCCGCTGCGCATGCGCGAGACCCATACAGCGTTTGGGTTTTGCGTTGGGGACGCTATTTATCAAATTTAGCGGGAGCTCCTAAGCTTGCCCCAAAAGCTTTGCGTCAAACAATCATGATGGTGCCCATTGAAGCGACGGCTCTTGGCCTAGAAAATCGTGACATAGAATAGGGGGAGTGTCCAAAGCGCCCCAGAGCCTATTCGAAAACTCTTAGCTCCTGCTTGACCCAAAGCGAGCACACGGAAAAGGCTTTGGCGCCCAAAACTTTCGGGGCCCCTATTTGAAAACCCCCTAAAGGAAAAAAAAAGAAAAGAAAAAAAGAAAAACAAGGCGTTCGATGAGCGTTGCTTAAAAAACAAGGCGCGCGGCGCAATAAAGTTTCAAAACGTACATAGTCGTTTGCGAGCCATTTCTAAGGACTTCGCTCATCGGTTGTATTCGTACACGGAACAACTTTTGATTTTTAAAGACGATAGTCTTTCTTGGGGAACTTAAACGCAAAAATTTTGGTCTGTCTTTCTGTCTGTCTGTCTTTCTGTTTGTCGGCACGTCCCTCGATTCAGCCACTCGGCCAAAATTGAACCACTTGCCCAAGGGCCAGCCGTCTTGAACTGGTGCGGCTGTTCATACTTGTGAACGTTGTCGATCAAAAAGTAAATATCATGCATATCTGAGGTGCAACGTCACTAGGTAAGTATTAGGTGGCGTGTTCCTTTAATAGAAAATGCATACATACGTAATTTTAAGGACCCTAGTTTCTTAAGCTGCGCTGAAAATGCATAAGAATGGAAGCTTGAGCGAGTTGGTATGCGTTCATCTTTGTTGAAACAGCGCTCACTAGACGACGACGAAGTAAAAAGGCACAGGACAGGCAGCGCCTATAGTGTACTAGAATAATTTCCTAGTGACGCGTCTGAGAAGGAGCGCGCGTGCCCGTTTGTGTAGACGCCACCAGGCGCCGCCACTACGCCTTTTTCTAGTCGTCTGCTAGCGTAAATGCCGTAGACCGGCGGATTCATTGCAGTTCGGGACATCGCCTACAGCAGTATCTATTCGCATTTTCTTATCATCCATTTACACAAACCCATCATATGAGTAACTCTGCATGCTTTGCTTCTATTGCGCAATACCTAGCACAACATTTAAATCGCATGCTCATCGCAAACTACACAAAAGTGCTCAGCAACGTATACGCTGCGTTGCTATGCCAGAAGGCGTACGATGAAATCACGGCCTCGACGGACGCATATTGATGGTGGCCAACTTTTCGTGATTTATTCTCGGTTACTGAAACGCAGCTAAACAAGATTATTCCGGCGTTTCCTTACCTCATTTTACGGCGTGCAATGAGACGTACTACATGGAAGCATCCCACATGTAAGCGTCCGGAGAAAAGAAAGTCATCCACCATTTTTTTTTCACAAGAACTACGACGTTGAACGTAGCGTCGCAGGGGACGCGCACGAGGCAAGCAGCTGCAAAGCGCGTCTGAACCGGCCCAAACTGGCGCGAACTGGCTCCGCGACTAGAAGAAAGCGCAGCAACGCCACCAGTGGCGTCTACTGGCGTTTGCTTCAACCGGCCACGGCCGGGCTAGACCGCACGCGCGCGCTCAAAAGAAGCGCGCGTGCGGTCTAGCCCGGCCGTGAACCGGCCTATTGTCCCTGCCTCCTGGACGCGTCACTAGGAGATTATTCTAGTACACTGTAGCAGCGCCTGTCCTGTGCCTTCTTTTACTTCGTCGTCGTCTAGTGAGCGCTGAAAACACTGAAAATGCGACTGCGCTGACATTTGCCTTCCTCCGTACCCTTCGCACAAGCTCATTGTTGTGTTTCGGTTTCGGTTCTGTATTGCACTGTACGAATGCCATGGGTTGGTGTTGAAAAACTTTAGTTTTGAGAAGGCCAAGAAGGTGATAAAAATATTTAAAAAATGAAAAAGCAGCGTTGTGGGCGGCCTTCAGGCTGCCGGTTGTGGGCGCCGCCATGGCGTTCCTGTTTTACCCAGGCGACGTGTAAATAAAAGAGTGTGTGGAGAGTACTCGTTGAGTGCGGACGTTTCTCTGCTTCAGCGCTTCGCGCCAAACCGCGTTTTCGGGCTGGCTGGCGTCCCCGCCGGTCGCGTTGGTCACCACCGGTCTTCGCCTGCTGCTGCGCCGCGACTACCAGCACGCAACACAGCACTCATCTTTCCCGACGTATTGCCAGATGGCGTCCATATCTCACACAGCGCCTCTTCTATCGTCTTTACACGACATTTGCAGCGAAGCACGCAGATACGCGGCCAATTTTTTGTCTGTACATATATCTGAGCAATGCTGACAAGTGCGTAAATTATGATTTTCACTATTTTTTCAATTGCTAGGATATAGTGTCAAATGGTGGCAAGATTTCTTTACTTGCTGCCTCGGAGTAGCTTACCCTCAAGTGGTCACCTTGAAAACTATGTACGGTATGTATTCTGCGTTAAAAGAAATCACCTGTAATAAATGCAGATCGGTAATGAATGCAAATCGGATGCGATCGGATATAAAACTCACAAGGTCCCTCGTGCATTCGCCTAAGTAACTATAAGCGAAAGCCACCTGCTTTTTGCAGTGTCTTCTCAGATGTTATCTCCTCCTCTCCCGCCCCCTACGAAAAATTTCTGCACCCAATGCGGTTGCGTACTGCCTGCACGCTCCTATAGGCATTCCTAGTTTTTCGCAGCCCACCTGGTTTTGGAATGCCTCCGTGATCGGCCCACCTTTTGCCAGGCGACGATGTCATGTGATGAGGTCATGTGACGTCACGTTATATGTCCTCTGAGCGACGCCTACGTGAGGTCAGAAAACGTGTAAAGTCATCATGATAACATATGGTGACATCTTCAGGTGGTCAGTTTTTGCATAAGTCGTGTTTATGAAGCGTTTAAGCATTTCGCCCTAACAATGATATCTGAGATTTTACTTGGTGAAAGGACGAATGGTTTATGAGATTTATCAAAATGCGACCGCCGCTGCTGGGGTCTAACACGCGACATTCGGGTCAACAGCCAAGCACCGTAACCACTGCACCATGGAGACGGACGATGCGCGGGTTTTCAACCAAGATCAAGGGGGCAGAAATGCATATCTGAACAGCGTAATAGACGTCAGACTCTGGAGTTTCCAAGATGTGTGGCGCCACCTGTAGGAGAAGTATTGAGTAGTGCATAGACCGACTCTCTCGCATAGTTTTGCTATGGGACCAGGTGCAACTAGCGAGTGCGAAACAACGATTGAGCTTAATATCGCGTGTGCTTGCGCATTTAGCACTCAGAACGAGAGCTGTGAATTGCTCTCCGCTAGTCGGACGCGCCACCGAACCGTCGTGAAGTGCTTGCTGGATAATTCGCCTGAACGACGGCGAAAACAGCAGCAGACGAGAGCCCTCCGCACGCTACGAAGAAACTCCGCAAAAGACGCACTGTTGCGTTGTGAATTGCCACGGACGTAAAAGACTGAATAACAACGTTCAGTTTTACCGATTTCCATAGTTGTCGTACGAAGAAGAAAGGCGAGAGCGCTGGATACGGGCCGTTGCGAGCGTGTTCGGTAAGCGAAGTACCGGCGTTCTCCACAGCCGGTGGCATGAATGTGTGGCTCTGCTGTTGTTTTGCGTAGCCCTGATGCAAAACCGTGGTAACCTTGACTATGAAGCTCAGCAGAGGCTCTTACCGCGGTGCTTGTCGTGTAACACGAAGTGAGCAGCTAGAGGCAGACTGGAGACGCGTGATACGCACACCGCGACGAGTTGGTCGTCACAACACAGCATCGCAGACGTATGTACGTTTTGAAGGCTCAGAGTTCTGGTTCTAACTAGCTAACACCACGTGCGTCATACAAGTAAATCGCAGAATGTTGGTCGTGACCCCCTTCAGGTTTGTTTCGCCCGTGTCCTCCGCGGTTGCCGTAGCTATCTCGGAGGCCACGGTTTTGCCTTTGGTTGTACCCCGCGAAAGTGGACACGCACGTATCCCCATTTGCAGTACATACAAACGGAAGACGACCATCAAGAGACCATTTGAGGATGCGTAATAAAACACTCCAATGCACAGGAAGCGAGAGATGAATTAAGGGAGAATGCAACTGAAAAGGCGAAAATCGCCGGGGCCATTCGCCCCTGATGAACCGAGTTTTGTACCACTGATCGTAAGATGCATAGCTAAGTAAATTGATCGTGTATGTAGGTACTTTATCGCTGTGGCATACATATATACCCGATTTTAACGCATTTAGGCTCTAGAGAACGGATGTCGGAGGGCTTGCCTCGAACTCGGTGTCGTGTGATGCTCGCTTGTACTTGCGAGTTGCAGCGCGCGGGAATAACTAAAACTATTTTGTTGTACTCGCAGTTCGCTTTGATCAGCTTCCTTTGTTTCTGAAGCGTGGATTGGCGGAAGAAGCTTTCCAGGTCCTTGATTTTCAGGAAACCGCGCCTCGACACCAACGAAAGAGGAGGGTTATATTGCGGCCTATGCACATTCGCTTGCGGGCGGCTCTCTTTGCACTACCCAGTTAGGGCCAGGGCTACGATGAGGGCGCTGGTGGCGGTGTTTTTCGCAGCGCCGCCTGGGCAGAGTCTGACGTCTATTCACTACCTCAACATATAAAAGTCATTCCCGTCACGAAAATGACCAAACGTAAATGGTTATTGCCTTTCTACGAATCCCAGTAATAATAATATCTGGGGTGTAACGTCCCAAAACCACGATATAATTATGAGAGACGCTGCAGTGCAGGGCTCCAGAAATTTCGACCACCTGGGATTCTTGAAAGTGCACCTAAATCTAAGTACACGGGCCAGTACTACAGGCTCTTGGGCTACTTGGTTAGATGCATTCAATGAAGTAAAAAGTAGCCCACGCCTTGTCGTCTTGCACTCTAAGAAAAAAGAGAGTCAAAAGAGGGTCATGGAACCGTGACTCTCTTCGGGTGTCCATCTGACCCCTTTTGGAAGGTACAGGCAGAGAAAAAGAGTTCGCATTTGGGAAGGAGTCACTGGACCCTCCTGAAGCGCGTTTCGATTGGCTTCGGTATACGGAAGAGCCGCCGTATACGCCACACATATCGCACGCTCGCCCTTTGGCGCCGTTGTGGCGCCTTGCTCGGCGACGCAGACGGGGTTGGCGCCGGGGTGGCGCGCCGCTCTCCTCTCTCAGTTGTCTCAATCTCCTGGTCTATTGGAATGCGTTTCGTGGTTGCGTAGGTTGCGCATGTTCGGTGGTGTTGACGCTGGTTCGAGCCGTGCACGAAGTGACGCTTGGAGGGTGGTATATTCATGGAGCTGCGGACACCGACAACGGGCGTTAACGGTGAGTGTACTGCTTTCGTAGGTACTAATTATACAGCTTTAGCTGGGCGTCTGCAGCAGCTCCGCGGAACCTGCCACCCATTTCGAACAGTAGCCTGTATCCGCGGGGCTGTTGCGGATGCCCAACTAAAGCTGTCAGTTAACGAGTTGCCACAGTTATGCGCGTTGCTGTACAAGCTACTATAAAGTGAGCGATGGAAACAATAATCGAGGGTCATTTCTTGCTGATCGCACGTCGTGTCTGCACTACTGAAGGTGCAAGATGTCGTTTTAAGATGCACTTTAGTCTACTTCATAATAACATTTCCATCGACCTTGAGTGTGCAGCGTGCTTCCACGCGTGGGAACGTGAAAAAAAAAAAAAGCCTGTGTACAGAACGCTCAGACGCACTATATGTAATGGTTTTTGTTGGCTTAAACACGGTAGTTTGAGGTGCAGATATAGTACGGTGGCTTCCAGAACGTACGCGGTAGTCATTCAAGTGGGACACGCCTCGCCGGTAAAGTGAAAAAGCTCTAGACTTTCGACGGCGCGCGTTGTTGCGGCCGCCGGCGTGCACTCTTTTCCCTCGTTTCTGTTTGCTGTTTTCGTGGTTTGCATACACTGCGATGACGTTGGGCGCTATAACAGAATCGAGTGAGTGTACGTGATTGTGGGAGTTATGTGCGCTAATTCTAGCATATGACATGTCTGATCTCGACGTAGACGGCGTACGCACGCGCTGGGTGTCGTTCGGGCCCTAGTACTCGCATCTATTTATGTGAGTATTTAAGGATGGGTTACGTTTGTAAAACATGCGGTCAATAACCGCTCACGGCATGCCCCTGGCTGCCGGAGGATGTGCTTTGTTGTTTCGTTGTTAGCCTTTATTATGTCTGTGTGAACCACTTATTGTGTAGGTTTTGCAAACCTTTACTGCAATTTCATTTTCTCATCATAATGTCACGTTCTGCTTTTCAGATACCGTTTTTCATGGTGCTCACGCTGGACAGGAGCGACAACCTAGCAAGCCACAAGTCTGATGCCTCAAGCCGTCGCCACTTTTTGATTTATTCTTAATCACAAGGAATAAATATGGAAACATGATGGCGATGTCTGCTGTTCATTTAGCACCATATGACACTGTGCACATCACAGTCACACATTTTAGTTGGCTATACTCATAGAAGCATGTAAATGAGGAATACCCAAACTTCTTAATTGGAAATCACAGACCATCTTTTCGCGCTTTCTATATAACTTTGCTGGAAAATATGTGTTGTTTTGACGAGTTTTATTAAAATAATGCTAAAACTGAACTATTCTTTTTTTACAGTCGCTGGGCAGAACGGCAAGTATTATTGGACTTGCTTAAAATGAATACTCCACTATTTTCAACAGTAGTCGCGCAAAAGTAGAGCAAGGATCAAATCAGTAGCTTAAAATACTTGTGGAGTCGCTTGATGCTTCGGTAAGGGTCCCTTGACCCCCCTAGGAGCGTTACCGGCAAGAGTCGTCTGACTCCCCTATAAGTGTTAACGTGATCCTCCCGATGAGAGTCTTTGCACTCTTCCTAGAGGGTCAGAGGACTCCTAGAGCGAGCCGACCCTGACCCACCAAGAGAGTCACCGTGACTATTTAAAGAGAGTCCTATACGTGGCAAGTCAGAACTCTCCGAAAAGAGTCACGCATACTCTTTTTTTTCTTAGAGTGTGCTTGGTCTCTGTGTTTTGAGCGCTATGGCTTCATTGAATTTCTACGAATGCTCTTTCCTTTGAACCGCTTTGTAGCCGCTTTCCAACATAAAGGTAGTCGCCTCTTTTCGGAATTTATTTCTGTTAAAATACGTATGGTGTTTTTGGGAGTCCTTTTATATAGAAAATTCGGCATTCATCTTAGTTTATTTTTCGTATATTTCCGCCTCTTGGAAATACCGGGTTTACATTTCCATTAATCTCAATACTCCAAGATCTTAGATTAAATGGTATCCGAACACAGAAACACTAGAACACTCGAAGCGTGTATTAGTTAACTGGAAGGATCGAACGCACACGCACAAATGCACACATCCACAAATGCTTGAATACAAGAGACATACGTTTGTGCGTATTACATTCTAGAAGCTTGTTGCATTAGAGGCAAGCATTTTTTACGGTGTCTGTATATTCGATGTCGTCTGGCCTGCACTAGTGCCGTCAGGGGACCGTGTATCAAAATGTCTCGATCTCCCGAGGGCCCTACATAGAATGACAGACAGCTGAGCTTGTTGACAGCTACCCATGTTGAAGAGACCGATAAGTTTTCGTTTTTATCTTTTTTTTTCGCCGCTTTGCGTCTTTCATTGCAGCTTAAAGTGGGCCTTTGTGATGTTTTAACTTCTCTCTTTTGTCCCTGTTTGCACGCCCGGTCTCTTTAACATGGCCCCGGATACGTTGACGCCTCTTGCCCCGTGTGCGACGAGCCCTTTGTTAAATGTACAAAGGGTACAGTGTACGAAATACTGTTGACGTGAGGGAAAGTTTAAATCTGCAAACCTTGCCGATGTATGAATAAACGTTTAAGAACAAGCCCTTTCGATAAAGCGTGGAACAGGGTGATATTGGCCCTTAAAATTGGAGTTTATCGGGAAAATACATATTGCCAGAAATTTTACAAGCGGGTATTTTTTAGTTTTCTTCTGGTTTATCCGAAAACACGGTGCCCTAGGTGTAACCGATGAGGGTTGTTACTGCGCTAATGCAGGCAGAACTCACCCTTGCGTAAATATTTGCCTAAGCATCTCAACGAGCGACGGCTTTAAAACTCCGGGCTTATACACTATAAACCACCAAAACCAAAACTTATGATAAAATGACTTTGCATTCACAGTGCATTGAATAGAAACTGTGTGCCTTGCTTAAAGCTAAAAAGCAGCACTTTGCATCAGGAAGAGTGCACCCATATCTTACACAAAAGATTTCTTTTAACAAAGCTGATAGCCAGGGCTTCTCACAATTCCCTAGCAGCCCAATAATACATGATTCGCCATGGAAGTTGGCTCCGTCGACACTAGTCTACTCGAGGTTTACGCAATCACGACATTCGGTTCCAAGCTTAAGAGTTCAGGACAGTGCTCTCCCACGGAAGACCACATCGTACTCAAAGTCGTCGAACAATTGTTCTAACCGCACGCTCTTTGCGCAAGGCAGCTTTCGTGCGTACACTGTACTAAAACTCGTTGTTATTATGGGTTGCTTTTTGATAGTTGCATACTTAGTACTTCATGCGAGGTCCACTTTTGAAGAGAATGTCTTGACTGAACTCTGAAACAAGCGTTCCAAAAAACACTCCCCCCCCCCCCAGCTGGCGTGCACTGGCCACGGTGGTCTAGTGGTTATGGTGCTCCACCTCTGAGCCGGTCGCGGGATCGAATCCGGGCCGCATTTTCGATGGAGGCAAGAATACCTGAGGCCCGTGTGCTTAGATCTAGGTGCACGTTAAAGAACCCCAGGAGGTCAAAATTTCCGGAGCTACGGCGTCTCTCATAATCATATCTGGGTTTTGGTACTTGAAGCCCCAACACTTATTATTATCACACATCTGGCGCGCGCACAAGCAGTAAAAAGAAAACAAAACAGACTTTCTTTCGGGGTCCGGGGTTCGAACCTGGGTATGCACGGTCGTAAAGCGAGTGCCTTTACCAGTAGGCTGCATACCCGTGCTTGACCAATGGGAACTGAGCTGAGGCATATGAAAGGGCTCTACATATTACGCAAAAAAAAAACACACGGGCAGCAGTACAGATTTATGGTCACTTCACCAAATATTTTGTGTCGGCAGACATGAAGCGGTCTGCTGGAGAGTGCGTAAGGTCGATATTAGGAACTGCGCATTTAAGGAAAATTCAGACATCGAGAAAAGTCATTTGGTAACGTTGGGCCCTTGTAGAGGCTGATCAACGCAGGATAGAGCGTGAAACTAGCCATGCCAATTCAGTCCGAAAACAGCGTTCTGGGGAAAGCCGTTACAGTACAAAAACACAACGCTTACGTTTAGAAAGAGAGTTGCGCACTGTGAGAGAAATAAATATATAAAAATATGAATAAATAAATAAATAAATAAATAAATAAATAAATAAATAAATAAATAAATAAATAAATAAAGGTAGTAGTCCAGGGGCGCCCGCTCCACGCTTCCCTTGGCCGCATTTGCCTAATTGGAAAAGGCCTTCTGATATTTTTTCCGGTCTCCCTTAATGAGCGCTAATTGTATTCTAAAGCGTATCCATGCCTTTCGGAGACTGCTTACCGCTTGTTTCCACGTAGCACGTTAAGTTGTCAACCATTTTTAACTACACAGGAGTTAGAATGTAACGTGATTTGTAAGTGCGGAGCAGTTTAGGGACCCGGCTTCTCGTTCATTCATGCATCTCATATGGCGTGACCACGCTATGAGTAAAGCACTGAGCAACTGGCCATTACAAGGATAGCAATGCTCACAACCTGGTTAAAATGAACCAAAAAGATCTCAAGTAATATAATTAACACAAATACCCTGGAAGTAATCGCAATAAATAGCTAACAATCACTGAAAAATGTTCCGCAAACCTGCGGCTGACTTCGGCTCCGCGCAAGAGAGGGCGCCACTACCTAGTAGACTGAGCGAATGCCCCTCTCCAAATGCTTCGCCGACGCTGCGTCGCTACATCTGACGGGAGAAACAACGTGACGGAACACGCTGCAGACGACGCGTATCTCCACCGCCGTAAAATGCACGAACTCGATAAGGCGCAGCAAAAGGTAGCGAGTGCGATTTTCCCTAACAAGATTATACTCGTGCCGCGGAAGCCCTACATGGTTACATCAAGCATTGACGTCATCGACGATTTCGTAAGCGGAGGAGTGGGAACTCTACGAACGGGAATGGCTGGGTGCCCGTGTTACACACTTGCTCAGGTTTCACGGTAGCGGAGCTACAATACGTATTTTTTTTTTTTTTGCGGATTACTGCGTGTAACTCTGCCAGCCTAATCTGTACTCTTCATTTGTTCCATTTTGAAGGCGAAAGGCTTACATGATTTGTGCGGCGTCCATCGTCACAGCACATGAAGTCGGATGACGGCGTCACGTGACCGTGCCACCTTAAAGGGGCCCTCCAACACTTTTCCAGCATGGTCAGAAAACGCTGCTGATCGGTAGTCGATGCTCCCGAGAACACGCGAGCGACACATTATAGCGCAGCACGAGGCTTTGGATTTACAATAAATTCGCAAAATCAGCTAAAAAGCGCTTCCTCTTCTCTTGACAAAAAATGATACTTACGGCGTCTTAGGCAGGTTCCACGCCATTGGCTGATTTGAACATGGCGCGCTCGATCGTTACTGCGGCCGCCGCACGGCGGCAAAAACGCGCCGGGAGTGTCCATATAATAGCTATCGTTAGGATAATGTTTGGTAGCGTCAGAGTGCAGCTCGGCTGGGTGTACAAAGTAAGAGTTACGAATGTGTGAAACTTCGTGTGTTTGGTGTTTGTTTGCTGTGGAAGCGTCATTCATGAATTCAATTGGCTCTCAAAATACAAAGTACAGGTACGGTGAATGCAATTGGCAACAGCCTCCAGCGACAGCGTTGCCTCTCGAACGACACAACCTTGATATTCATTGTCAGCTGTAGCAGCAAAGTATACTACAAAATAACAAGAACTATGCTGAAGACCAAAAGCACGATTCCGGGCAGGCATGGCAAATATTCGCAAGTCACAAGTATCCTGACTACTGTACATACGTGATACTCAGTCTAAGAGAAGTTCTGAGGTTTGCACTTTTGTTTATGCAGGTTAGCTCAACAATGAAAGAAACCTTGGAGGACGCTTGAGCTTCGCCTTCAAGAGTAGAGCGCGATAGCGTAATTGGGCCCCGTTTGCATCGCCTTAGCCATCTCTAGCCTGGCATCGCTTCACGGTGGACACCTCAAGTGCCGCAAGGAAAGGAACATCTGTGCGCGTACTATTGGCCGTTTCAAACTGTTTTAGAATGCCTAATGCAAATACTGCTGCGAAGTGCCCACTGAGCCATAATTCTTTCTTTTGCGAAATGGCGAAATACTTACTACACGTCCGTAAGGCAGCATGCGCATCTGCGCAGATGCACACTTTGTTGATGCTGCTGCTGGTGATGATGACCAATCATAGCCGAGCGTTATGCAATAGGTGGGCCTTTAAGCCACCCACTCGTTGTGCAATTCACATGCTGTGACGCCTGGCGTGATTCTACGGTTCTGCCACGCAGTATCACATGCGTTAAGAAAGCTCCTCGCACTACATGGCATTCTTGCAGGGTCTTTTGATGCGACATCGTTAAAGAGCTCTTTTCGCAGAAGTTCCGCTGCAGGCGTCGGCGTCGTTGGTGGTGAGCGAAAAACCGGCTCTGCCCTTGAGCGAAAATTCGAGATATCCATGGCATTCAGTGAGAGGAGTCTCCATAACTCATGTAATATTGCGTTCCAGAATCGTAGAACCGCACCAGGAATCAAAACATGTGAATTGTGAGACGAGTGGGTGGTTCGAAGATACCCACCCACTACAAAGTGTGCAGCTGCGATGGAGAACGGGGCCACGCAGAAGGCATGGGTTCAGTTCTCACTCGTAGCGAAGATCCTTGCTGTTGATTTATTTGCATCTATCTCGAATTTTCGCTAAAGGACAACGCCGGATTTTCACTGACAACCAACGACGCCGACGCCAGCATCGAAATTTCGCGAAAACAAGCTGCTTAACGCTGTCTCGTTAAGAGACCCTGTAAGAATGTCATGCAGTGCAAGCGGTCTCCTTAACGCATGTGATATTGCGTGGTAGAAGCGTAGAATCGAGTCAGGCGTCACATCATCTGATTTACACGAGCGGGTGGCTTAAAGGCCCACCTATTTAAGAAACCCTCAAATATGACTATTCATATTCACTAGCAGCAGCATCAACAAATAATGCAGCTGCGCAGATCTGCCTGTTGCCTTACGGGCCTGTAGTGTGTACTTCGCAAATATACAAATGGACGAATTGTGGCGTAGTGGGCACTACGCCAGTGTACTTGCAGTAGGCATTGTAGGACAGTTTTAAAGGGCCAAATTTACGCTCACAAACGCTTCTTTTCATGCGGCGCAGAAGAAGGCGATGCGCTCGGGGCCCGGTTACGCTATCGTGTTCTACTCTTGAAGGGGAAGCTCAAGCGTCCTCCAAGTTTTTATCTCGGGGCTCTTGAACCGCGCAGACATTTCAGCAAAGGCGAAAAAATGTCACAAATATATAGATCTGCTTTAAATTGATATAAAACGCTCTTGCATGGAACTGGGACTCTTGAACTATTTTTTCTAGGATTTCTATGATACTGCCTATAACGAGACCGCAGCGAAAGAAAACGACCA
The DNA here is from genome assembly GCF_013339695.2 of Rhipicephalus sanguineus. Lineage (NCBI taxonomy): Eukaryota > Metazoa > Arthropoda > Arachnida > Ixodida > Ixodidae > Rhipicephalus > Rhipicephalus sanguineus. The sequence continues at coordinate 87,827,844 of NC_051185.1, read as the reverse complement.
GTCGACTCAACTTACCTCAAACAAACAAGCAAAAGCCGACGAGCAGTGATAATGAAAATATGTGCTTAACCACAGCTGAATGAACGGTGTGCCTCAGCTGTTAGTAAACAAGCGTTCTATGCTATAAGCCGTGATGAAATATGTCAAATCAGTTGAAGCGGTCGATTTTAATCGCCAGCTTACAAAAATAAAATTTTGTCGTTTAACTTAAATGCATTGGCAAAAATGAATGCTCATAAGCTTTTCATTGAAGCTGGTTCAACGCTATCTCCTCGATGCGCCGGTGTAAGGAAAATCAGCCACACAAGTATTAACCCTCTATTGCATGCATTACGAAAAGGTCATTTCAAAAATTATTTTCTCGACTTTTATCGTAAGATAGACGAAGAACATGTTAAAGTTTTCAGATTTAGCGCGACTACTAGTGGAGATACAAGTTTGTGCCAAGTATGGCACACCATGCAGATGGGTGAGCGATATTGCTGCCATGGCTGAAAAACAAAATCTCACCAATTAAGGTATTTTTAGCGTGATGTTTGGAATGAAGCAAAGCGTTTTCTTCCTATGTTCAGGCATGATTGATCATTTCGCTTAGTGCATCTGACCGCCGATATCTATGTACAAGTGTCAGTTGGCGAAGAAATAGAAAAAGCTAAATATCGGCTTGAATTGGTCGGACCTCGCATAATTGTTTTCATGTACCAACGGCAGTAATGTAGCAAAAAGATTGCCAGGTACTGCGGCAGACGCTTCAGGCTTTCGTGAACGAGCTCAAACCTTGCAGCGCCATCTAAACCCTGCACAACAGCGCTGTGCTGCATGATCTCAGAGACTGTGCTTTATTCATATTTGCATTGTGCAGCACAACATACATGACAGCATATTGCGCATTTCGTCACTGATATGCATGCTGGACCAAGTATGGCGCACACCGATTTCTGTCTGTATACCACAGTGGCAAAAGGAATTGAGAAAAGCAATAACCAGCGTGAATTTTTACGATCACAAGATGTGCGAAAATATTATTGCGATAGCAATTATATGGACAGTCTCGGCTGGATTTTGCCGTCGCCGTCGCCGCCGTCATGCACCGTATATGTATAAGTATGTATATATATATATAAAGGCCCCAAAGAAAAATAACTCAGAAAAATGCTTCCGAAGCGCGGAATCGAACCAGGGACCTCTTGATCCGCAGCGAGCGGCGCTATCCACTACGCCACGAAACGCAGATCCTCCACGTAGCTAACGGCGAGCGTTATATACACACCATTTAGCTCTGGACGGACTCGGAGACAGCAGGCGATAATAAGCGTTTCTTCATTACCAGCGAGGTGGCGCTAGGATCCCGACGGGCGCATTTAAAAGGCGTCGGCGAGCTCGCTAGCTTCTTCTTATATTTGCGCATGGGAGAAGCTTGCCCTTCCGCTGTCTGCTCGCGCGGTTTTCTCGTGGCGAGGGGTAGAGGAATGTTTCACGCTTTCACCGTGATGTCCGCGCTCATGTTACGGCGCGTACGAATGTCACTCGAGCTCAGGGACGCCGCCAAACGAACGAACAGAAGATGAGCGCGAACTATCAAGTGTCACAGCTCGACACTTGAAGCACGCTAGTTTCCTTCGCTGCTTCGGCCGCCTTTGCAACAGAAGCGCTGTTCCAACTGAGACTATTAGTTCCTTGCTATCGCATTCATTGCTTCGCCCTTGCGGCGAAACTGTGACTTTTTTTTTTTCCATGCATCTGCAGCGAAAAATGGTTGCGAGAAAAAAAAAACGCAATCGCTGTTTTTCGCATTCTGACCTTCCACGTGCACTGTGAAATCAATTTCGCGTCGGTTGTTCGTACGGCTCCATTGGTAGCAGCATTTCTTTTATGTTAAGTGCTCATAACTACGGGAAGTACTCTGGCAGTGTCATATTCTCAACTGGTCCTCTTGCGCCCGCAGTAAAAAAAATTGGGGGACGCTTAATCTTCACCTTTAAAGTTGACCGCGATAGCGATATCCGGCGCCATCCACATCGCGCTCCTTTTCACTTGTCGTTACGTTCAGTCGCCCGGTCTCTCTCTCTCTCACACAAACACACACGCACGCGCACACACACACACCACACACACACACACACACACACACACACACACACACACACACACACACACCACACACCACACACACACGCGCACACACACACACACACGCACACACACACACACACGCACGCACGCACACACACGCACGCACGCACACACACGCACGCACGCACGCACACACACACACACACACACACACACACACAACATACCTATAGTAAAGTTAAAGGTTTCCGCCCTCTTCAACAGCACTTTTATAACAACAATGTAACCACTACGTGTGTGTAAGAGAATGCGCGCACCAATGTGTATGCCCTTTGTAATGGCTGGCATGTTTTAAAGTAGCAGGAATTACGCGCGTTATACTTTTTCAAAGTTGCGATGCACCCACTACGGGTTCGTAAGGCAATATGCGCAGTAATGTGTGTTCCTTTTGTAATCTGTGGCCGGCTTTAAAACACCAAATCGTTATGCATTTCACATGGTGTGACGCCCGGTGACAATATTCCCTTGTACCCCGTTCTACTGCGATATTACACCTCGTACCGTGACACCTGTGCACAAGGCGCGTATATTTGTGAAGCATCAAATATAATTTCAGTGCACATCCAAGCAATGGAGTGACACTGTGGTAGAACACCTGCTTGCCACGCAGGCGGCCTGGGTTCGATTCTCACTAGAACGTAAGATTTCTGATTATTTATTTTTCCGGTCACGGACAAGTTGATTTTTCGCTCACAACCAGCGACGCCGACGTCGACGCTGACGCCGACACCGGAATTCCTGCCGAACGAGCTCTTTAACGTTATTGCGCTAAAAAATGTTAATGGTTATGTGCCAAATATGGTACGCTTGCAGTAGAGGGTTTAAATAAGCCCTGCAAAACTTTTCAAAGTAATCGTCTACTGTATTCATTAAAATAGCTTATTACCTCACGAATCTAGCACCGCAAAGATTTTTAGAATGCGTCAAGTACTAGTAATGTTCCAGAGATTTGCCGCTCGCTTTAAGCTCTCTCTCTCTCTCTCCTTTCGTACCAGCGAGCAAGCTGAAAGCTACGCAGATAGCGGGATGAAAAGGGGGCAAGAAGATGCGTCCCTTCGTCAGCGCGCGTCATGACCTTCAGCACTTTTCATTCCTTCGAACGCGCGGCTTACTTTCATTGTGATCGCGGGCACGTAGCTATAGGCCTGACTGGCTGCCCAGGCGGCGCTGCGAAAACGGTGCTAAAAAGCGCCCCCTACGACAAGTTCTTTGGTTTCGAGTAGTCAGACTGGCGGCCGCATGCAGCACTAAGCTCAGATGCGCAATGGAGCCGCCGCTGTCGGTTGTTCTGCGCTTTGGATCTCGGCCAGTTTCTGGCATGGCTGAGTTCTTCAGGCCAAGCAATCTGCGTAAACGCAAGAAGCTCGTCAACGTCAAGTATGTTTACGACGTGCAGGAGATTGAAGGAACCATTTCGGCGCGCTGCAACTCGCAAGTGCAGCGAATCTCATACGACGTTGAACTCGAGTTAAGTTTTACGAGGCATGCTCGCGCGATTAACGACAGTGCATAAGCGAAAAGATTGCTGTTAAGAAAGCCGACATGATTTGCATTACACGACGAAACGGAATCAAGAAAGGTCCAGTGACGAAGGCTAGCCGTCGGCGGCCCGAATGAGCACATTCGCGTCGTGTGTCGTTTTCTGCCGCATTCAGTCGCAAACACACTTTTTCCCCATGCACGGTCGTAATTTTCAACATTTGCTTCTAGGGAATTCGTCAAATTCTGTCAGCGCGCGGTGGCGGTCGAGAAGCGACGGCGCGCAATGTTTACAGCCGGCCGCTCGAAGCAGCCGGCTGTAAGCTGCCGGAAAAATCGTAGGCGTGCACATACGCAGGGTGACTCATGGCATCGTTTTTCTCGTTTCGCACGAAATGCCGGCTGCATATCCTCGTGATCGCCGTCGGCAGCCACGGCGTGCCGTCTGGACTGCACACAGGGAATATATACATATATAAACGCGTGCACGCGCGTACGAAAAGTAATCAGTACGTTACGTTGCAAACCACGTTTTGCTCGCGTACTCACTTCGCGCGTCGGACGGCACGTATCCAGCGGTTCCGTCGCTCCACTTCGTACGGCTTTCAGGGGAACCAGTAAAACCGTACATTAGGATTCTTAGCCCCATGTTCGAGGCAATTAACCACGCAACAATAACGGCGGCGACCGCGCTTCGGGACCGCGCGCTACTCAGAGCCGTCGCCCAGACCCCCTGCTTTCGGCACGGTTTGTTGAAGCAGGGATCGCTCCTCAAACATGTCAGACTCTGCAGGCATAGCGGACAAGTTCCTACGTACGTTTTAAGCACTTTTTGAGCCTGAAAACTAGGCGCAAAATTAAGTAAAACGCTTAAAGCAACTGAGAACTGCGTAACTCGCCGGTCGGCGTCCATTTTTGACTACCCAAGCAACTTCGGCGCACGCCACCAGGCTCCGCCACAGTACTCGAAACTCCAGCGCGTCAGCCCTATGCAGTACACGTTGCCAAAATCAGCCAGCGGCCGTGGACGTGGGTATATAGCTGTCACGACGCCGATGTTAAGCAAGTGTCCCCGACAACGCCTCGCCTCATCATGCATCGGCACAGAACGCCGTGAGTGGTGTAAGCGATGAACGCCTCGTACTGTTAGCTGTTTGTTTCTCTCACTCAATTGTTCTTTGAGCGATAACTGTGTTTAGTGCTAGTCTTATTTTTGCGTGTCCCTTTTTTAATCTTTGCTGTGGTTTGGGATAACAATGCGTGTTTTTTCTTTTTTTTGTGTGTAATTAAATAGTTGTGTGTAACGCTCTCGCTCGTCCGTTCCTTCTGGCCGACGGCTGTCCGGAGATCCGTGACAAGAATAAGTGGCGAGCCTGCCAGGATTCTTTTTCTTATTTTTTGTTGTGGGTCTCACGGATTTCTATTCGGCAGGGAGGATGGACTTGACGCGGATTTTAGAGTTAGCAGTAAAGCTTGGTTTGTCGGGTGAAGAAGCCATAAGCCTCTATGATCGCCAGGAAAAGAGTCTGAGAGATGAACGAGCGCAGGCACGCGAGGAAAGGTGCGAGAAAAGGCGCGAGGAGAGGAACGCGAAATCAGGAGGATTGAGCGCGAGAAGGAGTTCATTCTGCGGAAACAGTGGACCTTAGAGCGAGGTAGTGAGAGGAGCACACATGATAGGGGCTCCATAGCCGAGACACAACCTCCAAGATCGACGCGAGTCTGTCCCAGAAAAGTGATGACTCGTTTAGAGGACAGACGAGAAGACCTGGATGTTTGCTTTCATCGGTGTGAGTTGACAGCCTTAGGTCAAGGTGGGGAGCACTAAATGAGGTTGGCAAAGGCCACAGATGAATACATTGGAATTCCAAAGGTAGATTTCCTGCGGGAATTTGGAGAGCCTGGTGTTCACAGCTGTGATTTGTTAGACGTGTAGCGAAGCGTTGCAAGCCTGTAATGGGTCGCCCTCTCGAGCGCTTACTAGTGGGTCGTCCTCTTCCGCTCTTCTCGGACAGCACGCTCCTCGCGCTCAGAGTCGGCACCCCGCCTTGACTGTCGCAGTCGTGTATCATCGCCGAGTGTCCACTAATAAACGTCTTTATAATTTGGTGGAGGGTGCTGGGCTTTCACAACAACTTCGGCCCTCATTCGATGCCCCTCGCTCTTCGATCCCGTACCCTGCCGCCTACGATGCCTCAAGACGCCTCCCGGCAAACGCCTCCGCTTACACCGACCTCATGTCCAGGTGTCTCTCGTATCCGCGACCCTCCGGTCTTGCGGACACGTGCTTGTGCTACCTCGACGACGTCGTCGTGTTTGCTCCGGACTTCTCCACGCATCTTCAACGCCTACGGCATGTTTTGACGCGTTTGAGCGACGCCGGTCTGCAACTCAATCTAAAGAAGTGCCGATTTGCAGCACGGCAGCTGACAATCCTCGGCTACGTCGTGTCCAAGGACGGAATTCTTCTTCCCGATCCAGCCAAGCTTGGGGCCGTGACCGAGTTCCCCAAACCTACGTCCGCCAAAGAGCTGCACAGTTTCGTAGGACTGTGTTCCTACTTTCGGCGCTTCATTCGAAATTTCGCGACTATCATATCGCCACAGACGAAACTCCTCGGAAGTAACGGGCCCCTCCATTCCTGGTCGTCAGAGTGCGACGACGCTTTCGCAGAGCTCCGTCGTTTGTTGACGTCGCCTCCCATACAGCGCCACTACGACTCTACGGCCCCTACAGAGGTACACACAGACGCTAGCGGTGTTGGCCTTGGCGCTGTCCTTGCGCAGCGCAAACCAGGGTTCCCTGAATATGTCGTGGCATATGCAAGTCGTACGCTTACTAAAGCCGAGACCAATTGCACCGTCACCGAAAAGGAATGCCTGGCGATCATCTGGGCCCTTACGAAATTCCGACCTTATTTGTATGGTCGCCTATTTGATGTCATCACCGACCATCATGCACTATGCTGGTTGTCGTCATTGAAGGATCCCTCAGGCCGCCTCGCCCGCTGGGCACTTCGCCTACAGGACTACGATATCCGCGTGATGTACCGCAACGGACCCCAGCATGCTGACGCCGACGCACTCTCGCGCTCCCCCTTGCCTGACGACATTACTCCCAACTCAGTGTCTCACAATGCCGTTTCCTCTATCGACATTCACACCATCGCTACTGAACAGCGCAAGGATCACTGGATTGCCTCACTGATAGCCTTGCTGACTGATCCATCGGCGACACCATCCACTCGCGCGTTGCGTCGTCAAGCACACCATTTCGCCGTTCGCGACGACCTCCTCTACCGACGCAATTACGGCGACGGCCGCCAGTGGCTACTCGTAATACCCCGCAGTCTGCGTTCTGACACATGCTAGTCGTTCCACTCTGATCCGCAGTGTGCACACTCTGGGGTATCGAAAACTTCCCACCGCATTCGCCAAAGGTTCTTTTGGCGAGGGATGTACCGCTACGTGCAGAAGTTTGTTCGCTCCTGCATCGATTATCAGCGCTGCAAAATTTCAACGCACCTGTTGCCGGCAGGTCTGCAACCTCTACCTTGCCCTGACCGGCCGTTTGGGCGCGTTGGCATCGATTTATATGGACCACTTCCTCTAACGTCGGCTGGTAACCGCTGGGCCATCGTCGCTGTTGACCACCTTACGCGATACGCCGAAACTTCCGCCCTCCCAGCGGCTACAGCGCGCGATGTTGCCTCCTTCCTGCTGCATCGATTCATGCTGCGCCACGGTCCACCCCAGGAGCTGCTCAGCGATCGAGGTCGTCTCTTCTTGTCCGAAGTCGTCGAAGCCATTCTGAAAGAGTACAACGTTCTTCACCGGAAAACTACCTGCTTACCACCCGCAGACGAATGGCCCCACCGAACGCTTTAACCGCACGCTCGGCGACATGCTCTCGATGTACGTCGCCGCCGATCACACAAATTGGGATGCCATTCTGCCTTTCGTCACCTGCGCCTATAATACCGCCCCCCAGAGCACTACTGGTTTCTCGCCCTTTTTCTTATTGTACGGCAGGCATCCGTCGCACACAATCTACACAATTCTTCCATACAAGCCGGATACGTCTGAGTGTGCTCCTATTTCTGCCACAGCAATACTTGCTGAGGTGTGTCGGGAGTGTGCCAAGACATTTACTACGAATGACCAAGAGCGGCAGAAGAGCATTCGCGGTGACACCACCACTTCTGCGCCCACGTTCCTCCCTGGAGCACTCGTATGGCTCTCGGTCCCTACCACTGCAGCTGGCCTCTCTTCAAAACTACTGCCGAAATACGACGGCCCCTACCGTGTCGTCGAACGCACGTCCCCGGTCAACTATGTGATCGAACCCCTTGAACCATCTGCGGACATGCGCCGTTGAGGGCGCGACATTGTCAACGTGGAGCGCCTGAAACCCTACCATGACCCGCTCATAGTGACAAGCAGTTAGGTCGCCAGGCGGCTCCCTTTTCGCACCCGGGGTAATTGTAGCGAAGCGTTGCAAGCCTGTAATGGGCCGCCCTCTCGAGCGCTTACTAGCGGTTCGTCCTCTTCCGCTCTTCTCGGACAGCACGCTCCTCGCGCTCAGAGTCGGCACCCCGCCTTGACTGTCGTGTATCATCGCCGAGTGCCCGCTAATAAACGTCTTTATAGACGAAATAACTACAGACTATGGGAGCTGTATAAGACAAAAGGGACTAAAAATTAGCAATAACAAAGAAGTGGACTCAAACGTGGCTGGTAGATCCAGTAATGAGGTTGGTAGTGAACGGCGCGCCAAAGATGGTGATCAGGGATCTCAAGAAACGGTCGCTGCTTTGACTGGCGTCGCAGAAATGGAGAGTACCAGTTCGCTGAAAGGAACGCGTCTTGAAGAGAAAAACACAGGGCATACGCAAGAGATGGTAATACCGGAGAGTGTGAGATTACCTGACTGGGCTGTAGCTCACGGTTTTGCGCCGTCGAAGCATTGTACAAAGAAAACCGCCCCGAAAATTAACCATAGATACCCGAATGACAAAAGAGATGCGCTAATGCTCAGCCGGGGATGTGTAGCTAGTACACATCATAGAAGAGTTGTGTGGATGAGGCGTTCGATGATTGATAGAAGGAATAAGAGCAAGGATTGCACTGGGAGTTCGCAACGGCGCGCAGTAAAGAAACGCCGAAGAAATTGGCGTAAGGTCCGAAAGAGAACTTTTAAGCTTCAACGCTTATATTGGTTGGAATGTACTGAAGGAATTGTGATGAAGTAATAAGCCTGTGCATAGATCACACGTAAGTCGGTTGTGACTTACCAGAGTGTTTTATACAAAGTCATTTTGAACAATGCGAACTCAGAATGATTCCGGTGTCTTGGTGAAGTGTCCCTGAAACTGCCTAGTGATCAGCTTATTAGGAGTGCGGTGGTGTTCTAGTGTTAGCTCAAGACAGATCGTGGAAAAGATCGGATTGTTACTCGGGTGAAGATACCGGAGGTTTGAAGCAGTTTTCTTCTGCAGAAAACTCTTGAAGAAGGGGCCATTGTCACATATAGGAGGAGACAGACAACATATGAGAAAAGAAGACGAAGACGTTGAGCATGGCATCAAGGCTAGAAGAAGAAAAAACGACGTCGAACATATAAAAATTGGCCGCGTATCTGCGTGCTTCGCTGCAAATATCGTCTAAAGATGATAGAAGAGGCGCTGCGTGAGATATGGACGCCATCTGGCAATACGTCGGGAAACACGAGTGCTGTGTTGCGGGCTGGTAGTCCGGCCGCAGCGGCAGGCGAAGACCGGCGGTGACCCACACGACCGGTGGGGACGCCGGCCAGCCCGAACACGCTGTTTGGCGCGATGCGCCGAAGGAGAAGAAACGTCCGCACTCAACGAGTACTCTCCACAAACTCTCTTACTTACACGTCGCCTGGGTAAACAGGAATGTCAGAGCGGCGCCCCCTGTCATTCGTACAAAGCAATACTGAACCGAAACCGAAACACAACATGAGCTTATCCAGAGGGCACGGAGGAAGACAAGTTTGAGCGCAGTCGCATTTTCAGCGCTCCTTAAGAAACTAGGGTTGTAACATTGTAGGGCGAGTAGGGCCAGAAGGACCGTCACGACGAAAACCTGCCTCCTCAGTCGTATTCGCCTGGAACGTTGGTGTGGCTTCGCGTTCCCTCCTCCGCTCCTGGCCTTTCCACAAAGCTACTGCCTAAGTACGAAGGCCCCTGCCGCGTCCTACGTCAAGCATCCCCAGTTAACTATATGATTGAGCCTGTTCAATCATCTACGGACCGCCGTCGTCGCGGCCGCGAGACTGTTCACGTCGATCGACTGAAGCCGCATTATGACCCACCAGTTGTACCTGTTCCTTAGGTCGCCAGGATGGCTCCTTTTCCGCGGGGGAGTGATTTGTAACATGTTAGGGCGCAGACAAGAACGCCTGCGAAAGAAGAAGACGAAGACGGTTGTTGTTGGCGCTCGCGCTTGCTCGGCTTGGATCGCTGATCGCTTCAGCTGTGGCAATGTTTTAATAAACGCGTTACTGTCTCAACGTTAAACGCATACCATAAAGGTCTTTAAATTGCGTATCTATGTATTTTCTGTTAAAGGAACACACCGCCTAATACTTACCTAGTGATGTTGCGCCTCAGATATGCGTAATGTTTGCTTTTTAATCAACAATGTACACAAGTATGAACCTAGTCAGCTGTTCACGATGGCTGGCCTTGGGCAAGTGGTTCAACTTTGGCCGAGTCGCTGAATCGAGGGACGTGCCGACGAACAGAAAGACAGACAGAAGGACAGACAGAAAGACAGACCAAAATTTCTGCGTTTAAGTTCCCCAAGAAAGACTATCGTCTTTAAAAGACGAAGCTGACGTGGTCAGGGGCCCTTGGTGTTCGATCGTGAGCGCGTGAGGCGGGCACGAGCGTCGCCGGCCTGTGTTCTGGGCGCTCCGGCTCCCTTTGTTCTACGGCATCGCACCGTGGTCTCGTGCTCCATCGCTCTACGGCATCGCACCGTAGTCACCAGCCAATCAAGGACACGTCCTAGGAAATGGATGGCAGGCGCTAACACCCCGCAGCGGCCAGGGAGCGTCATCGGCCTGTGTCCCGAACGCTTCGTCCTACGGCACCGCTCCGTAGGCCTCGCCTGAGCCAGTCCTGTTCCCGTGAAATGCTGACCAGCGCAAGTCGACGCTGAGGTCATTGACTCCGAGCCTCCCAGTTTCAACCACGACGCCAGCTCGCGTTCTGCAACCGGCCAAGCCTGTGGCATCGACGCATCGACTCGAACGCCGACGTTAAGCAAGTGTCTCCGACAACGCCTCGCCTCATCATGCATCGGCACAGAACGCCGTGAGTGGTGTAAGCGATGAACGCCTCGTACTGTTAGCTGTTTGTTTCTCGCACTCAATTGTTCCTTGAGCGATAACTGTGTTTAGTGCTAGTTTTATTTTTGCGTGTTCCTTTTTAATGTTTGCTGTGGTTTGGGAAAACAATGTGTGTTTTTTAGGGGTGTGCGAATATTCGAAAATTTCGAATAACGAATCGAATAGCATTCTATTCGATTCGGTACTCGAATCGAATAGTACATACTCGAAATACCGAATATTTTTCGAATAGTTTTCGAATAATTAGCGCCCACGGGAGAACCCCAAAACAATGAAACTTTGGAATAGTTAAAGGCCATTTTTCTTCTTTTAATCACTAAATTACCAGTATGCATGCAGCGCAAGCTTTTACGAAACTACCGACGCTATATTGATTACCGGATGAAGGCCGTTTTTTTTTTTATGAAAGCTCCATACTCCTTCAGTTTTTACTATGCTGCCTCTGCATCGCATTAATCAGTTCCTGTCTTCATCTTGGAAGAACTGAAGGTGCACCTGCATTCAGCTTCATGAATTGCAATAGATGGAAGGGTTGTGTTTGCGGAAATTGTTCTTGCAGATACAGCTTGCAACACCGATGTGTACATGCCTGCAGTGCCGAGGACCATGTAGCGATGGCAGGTTTATGTGTTTCATTACCGCCTTAGCTGTATGCATAGTCTTCGGTTCAAAACTGTTGAGATTTTATGTCTCAGTTTTATTTTAAAGCAGGCGACAAAGTATCTGCAGTCACTGCTTTATTTCGGCCTACAGTTAGAAATATTTCAAAGGTTGTGGTCGCTGCTGTATACGAGCTTACCTCAGATTTCATAACTGTGGTATTTTGAGTCTGTTAAACAAAGTAAGCGCAACGCTCTTTGGTGAAAGTTCGTGAATATTTCTTCCAAAAAAAGAAAAAAAACGCTGCGGAGTTCTAGGACCGTTTGGTAATGGTTGTCTTACTATTCGAAAACTATTCGAAATGTATTCGATTAGTATTCGTATTCGATTCGGTGTGATCACTATTCGATTCGTATTCGATTCGGTTCCAAAATCCACTATTCGCACACCCCTAGTGTTTTTTTTTTCTTTTTTTGTGTGTGTAATTTGTATGTAACGCTCTCGCCCTGTCCGTTCTTTCTGGCCGACTGTTGTTCGGAGATCCGTGACAATAGCGCAGTAATTTGGGTATACGGCATTGTTTGTAGACAGAAGGGGGAGCGAATTCTAGCTGATTTTAAGCAATAATTGTAAATTCTAGACCGCATGCTGCGCTGTAATTTTTGGCTCGCGTGCTCTCAGGAGCCCGGATTACCAATCGGCAGTGTTCTCTGACTATGCTGAAAAAGTGTTGCAGGGTTCCTTCAGCATCGAATCATGCTGTGGATTTCCCAATCATGCTGTGAATGTGCGCAAGGCCAGTAAATTTGAATTTCTAAACGCTAGCATATTGTTTAAAGAGGAACAGTGCCAGGCTCAGCGATCTGGCTCAGACTCGGAGACGCAATTCGCACTCCTGTATCATATCCGCTGGTGGTTGGTTGGTAGGTTGGTTCCTCGGTACTTTGGCGCAACCCATTCCGGGGGATAGGCTATGGGCGGACACCACCCAGCTAGCTCATGAATTCTACTTCTTCTCTGAAACAATGCTTCGTTCTTTTTCTCCTGCTGCTTGATGCATGACCGAACTCCCATAGTGGGTTGAGACATGAAATAGCAAACGTCCCAAGCAACCAAGCGCATGCAGCAGAACCAAAGGAGAAGAAAAAGATGCGCCTGCCGTGTACTAGTTCTTTTAAGTGCGAAGCATTTCTTAGCGAACTTCTGCGACTTTGAGCGTATCTATCTATCTATCTATCTATCTATCTATCTATCTATCTATCTATCTATCTATCTATCTATCTATCTATCTATCTATCTATCTATCTATCTATCTATCTATCTATCTATCTATCTATCTATCTATCTATCTATCTATCTATCTATCTATCTATCTATCTATCTATCTATCTATCTATCTATCTATCTATCTATCTATCTATCTATCTATCTATCTATCTATCTATCTATCTATCTATCTATCTATCTATCTATCTATCTATCTATCTATCTATCTATCTATCTATCTATCTATCTATCTATCTATCTATCTAGCCGCCTACGACTTTGTGCTCTCCTGGCCGTTTCGTTAATCGGACGTATACCGAAATCGGTGTGTCATAACATGGCCTTATTACGAACATAAATGACAGGTAAAAATTGGGGGACCCTTAAGCTTCGCCTTTAAGAGTTGAACGCGATAGCGAAATCCGGCCACCAGTGCGCACTTCAACCACTAAGTGCATACTTATTAATGTGTATTGTTACACACACACACGCACGCACGCGAGCGAATTGTACAGGCTTTCGATCTAAAGCAAGAGTCGCATGGCCTCCAAGATATACGCCGCGCCCCCGCCCTCTCGTATGCCATGACAAGTCGAGACATATTTCTCACAATGCCTCACAGATGGCAGCACATTATCTAGCGTTTGCTGCGTTGGCTTGATATGTTTTCCGCTAGATGGACATAGTTGTCCATTTTTAGAGCTGTTTGAAAGTTCGCGTGTGTATTTAGCGGCGATGGCTGCACTATCCCGGCCTTTTTCGACGTGGTTTCATGGCCTCGCGATTGCGCCTACAAATCGACGTATGGGCTCGTTTTCGTCATGACACCTGCCGAACAAAATGCGTTGAGACTCCTTTCACTACATGACATTTATGTAGTGTTTTTTTCCGAAGCAGCTGCAAGTAACATCGTGGCTTTGTGGTAAGACACCTGCTTGCCACGCCGAACGGCCCGGGTTCGATCCTCATTGGGACCGAAGATTTTATCGTTTATTTTATTTGCTACTTTCTCGATTTTTCGCTCACGGATGATTTTTCGCTCACAACCAACGGTGCCGACGCCGACACCGGAATTTCTGCGACACGAGTTCTCTAACGCTATCGCGTTAATATAATGGAAATCATGACACGCATGTCATGAACAGTATGATTTACATTCCACGGCCTTAGGCTCTTGCGGCTGTTCCGTTAATTTCATACACACCAAAATTGGTACGGCGTGACAAGAATCTATGACGAACATAGCGACAGGTCCTAACATGCAAATCATGACGCGCATGTCATGTGCAGCATGATTTACATGACATGGTCTCTGGGCGCTCGCGGCCGTTTAAATGAAGAGATATATACGAAAACTCGTATGACGAGATATTTCTGTATGACGAACATAACTGACATGTGGTAACATGAATATCATGGCATGCATGTTATGTACAACATGATTTACATGCCACACTCATGGCGCACTCGCGGTCGTTTCGCTAGATTAATATACATCAAAATTGGTATTGTGCGATGTGACTGTATGAAGAACATGAATAACAGTTGGGGCATGAAAATCATGACATCCATGACATGTATGTCATGATTTACATGCCACGCTCATGGTGCATTCGCGGCCGTTTCGCTTGCATGAATCACACCAAAATTGGTATTGCGCGACACGAGCGTATGACGAACGTAAGTGAGAGGTGGTAACATGAAAATCATGACATGCAAGTCATGTACGACCTGATTTACATGCCACGCTCATGGTGCGCTAGCGGCCGTTTCAGTAGATTGATATACACCAAGATTGGTATTGTGCGAAGTGACTGTATGACGAACATCAATACTACTTGGTAAGATGAAAACCATGAGATGCATGTCATGTATGTCATGATTTACATGCCACGCTCATGATGCATTCGCGCCCGCTTCGCTAGCTTGATGTACACCAAAATTGGTATTGCGCGGAGCGACTGTATGACGAACGTAAATGAGGCGTGGTAACATGAAAATCATGACATGCATGACATGTGCAACATGATTTACATGCCATGCTCATGGCGCACTCGTGGTCGTCTCGCTTGTTTGATCTACACCAAAATTGGTATTGCGCGATGCGACTGCATGACGAACCTAAATGAGAGGTGGTAACATGGAAATCATGACATGCAGGTCATGTACGACATGATTTGCAAGCCACACTCACAATACATTCGCGGCCGTTTTCCTAGCTTGATATGTACCAAAATTGGTATTGCGTGACGCGACTGTTGACGAACATGAATAGCAGGTGGTAACATGAAAACCGTGACATGATGTCATGTATGTCATGATTTACATGCCGCACTCATGGTGCATTCGCGGCCGTTTCGCTAGCTTGATATACACCAAAATTGGTATCGCGCGAGGCGACTGTATGACGAACGTAAATGAAAAGTGTTAAGATGAAAATCGTGACGTGCATGACACGTACGACATGATTTACATGCCATGCTCATGGCGCACTCGTGGCCGTTTCGCTAGATTGATATGCACCAAAATTGGTATTGCGCCATGTGACTGTATGAGGAGCATGAATAACAGGTGGTAACATGTAAAACATCACATTCATGTCATGTATGTCATGATTTGCATGCCACGCTCATGTGCATTCGCGGCTGTTTTGCTAGCTTGATATACACCAAAACTGGCATTGCGCGATGTGACTGTATGATGAACAGTAGTGACAGGTGGTCATATGAAAAACCATGATATGCATGTCACGTATGGCATGATTTACATTCTATACTCATGGTGCACTCGCGGCCACTTCGCTCGCGTTTCATTGGCATGGTGTATACTAGATTGTGCATGCATGCGTGCATGGCAAACATGCGGTATATGGTGGACTAGGTGCCATGGCATGACTGATTTCATTTGGCTCAAAGACAAACAAGCGATGTATGCAGCTCTTTGCTGGCTGCTTCGCATTACATCGATTCCCACAGTGCGTGGGATCTGCCGATTTTTTTATAGTTTGCTTGTCTTTTGTGTTAACTCAGTAGTTATAACTTTAAATCTTCATATCTACAATTCTTGGCCAATCCCCCAGTGTGGGTATGAACCATCTGTAGAGGCACATCATCATCATCACCATCATCATCATGTCTCCTTTTGTGAGAACCGTCGTCGGTTTATGTTAGTGCGGCGAATATTTTCGATCCATGCCATGTCTGGTGAACTTGCTTCCGACGGAGAAAGCTCTCATCGCAACTATGAAGCGTCTGATCGAGCAGTGTGAAAAGACTTGGAGACGCAGTGCACCCGTATCTCCTCTACAGCACCTCGAGCTCCTCGATGTTCCGTCGTCCCCGTCAGAGACTCGACCTGCGGAGCCGGTGCTGCTGAGGTTCTTGAGGCTCTCTGTACTCCAATCCGCAGCTGACGTACTTGGAAGCGTTCGCTGCCCTCGACCTTTAGTCGAGACGGGACTACTTGCCTGGCCCACAGAAGACGACGTAGATGGCGCGGCGGCCAACGTCTGCAGGCTCCAGAAGGCGTACAGCTTGACCGCTGCAGACGTCGTCGCGACGCTGTGCTCTCCGGTTCTGGCCGATAAACTGTCCCCGGACGACGCACTGTCGCTGGGCGTTCACTGCTCCAGGTGCGAACCTTCAGCAGCCGCTTATTGGGTCAAACTAGGCGAAGACCGACGCTACGCGAATTTCTTCTATTACCATCTTCCGGAGCTGGAATCTTCGGCGCCCAAGGCGAATTCCACCTCCTGGCGCGCTGTCGTCAGTCGCCCGCCGGAGACTCCCGCAATGTGGTCGTACCGAGATGCTTTTTGAGAAAATCAACGCTACAGCTTTCCCAGCCACACATCCTTCGGCGTGCTGTGTCGTGAGAGTCAGGACTCCGGCACTAGACCCAGCGGAGATTAACGCTGTTGGCTCTCTTCCGGAAAGCACGGCGCGGCTGCTCTCTCGCCCTTCGCAGTGGAGGAGCTCTCCCTCTCAGAATCTCGACTCTGGCTCGTGCACGATTTCTTGAGCCCCAACGAGTGCGGAGCGCTTCGTCGGGAAGCTTCCGAGCTGGAGCCTGCCTTGGTTGACGACGAGAATGGGCGTGGCAAGAAGCCGGACACTAGAACGACAGAAGTCGCCTGGCTAGAAAACAATGGAAGTGCACGGCGCGTCTACTTGCGTGCCGCTGTTCTTACCGGTCTTATGATGGAGTCCGCCGAGAACCACCAAGTACTCAACTACGCTGCCGGCGGACATTACAACGAGCACGTGGATCCCTTGGACACTGAAGAAGACAAAGGTGAACGGCTGGCCACACTTCTGGTCTACCTAAGCGAAGTAAAAGAGGGCGGCTCCACCGCCTTTCGCAAGGGCAATCTTTCCATCAGACCTCGTCGCGGGTCTGCGCTCTTCAGGTTTAACCTGAAGCAAGAACCGGCGGCGAGGTCGCGTCAGATAGACTACAGCACCACGCACGGCTCGTGCCCCGTGCTGCGTTGGTCCAAGTGGATTGCCACACTGTGGATACGCGAGTGGTCGCAGCTGTGGGACCTTGACTTCCATTTCGTAGTGAGAAGCTCGTAAGGGTTGCTGCTTAGGTTTACATTCAGTGATATCAAGGAACATGAAAAACGGCGGTCATAACGAGACCGAAAGTTCTTGTGTTTAATGATATGTGCCAGTGTGTTTTATTTTGATAAAGAATTTGCCTTTGTAGGCGTGACTAGGTGAACAAGTGCAGGCCTTGTCCACTTCTCTTCTTTATGAGAAAATAAGTGCATGACTACAAAACAACGTTGATTAAAGAGCCGCTTTCTCTGCGTTCCACATTTAGTGGTGTTCTTTTTTGCTTGTATACAGGGTGCCCCAGCTAACTCTGGCCAAAGTTAAAAGACATGTTGATGCACTTTAGAACTGTGCGAACAAATACGTGTCGCTGGCTGCATACATATTGCGTGGAAGGAATCGCGCTGCTTTTTGTGTTCTGAGTAATTGGTTAATCAGGCAACACTGATTACCTCAATATAAAGGAGCAAACCTGGGCAACAGCTTCTGTGAAAAAGATGGAAAGAAAGAAAGAAGGAAAGAAAGAAAGGAAGAAAAGGCACCTGGCCTGCGTGGAAACCGCAGCCGAGTCACAGCGAAAGCTGGAAAAGCGGCATTTCTAGAGCCCGTTATAAACTCTCCTGGGGCAAGTACACTACCAACGTACCCACTACGCCACAAATCATAATTTTTGTGAAGTTGAGAAGCACCCACTACGCCATTATTCGTCATTCCGCGGAGAAGCGAGGTGCATATGTAAGGCATTAAGTGCACTTTATCGATATCTATAGACGGCCAAGTCATACTTTATATCAGGAGGCACAGATTTTTAGGTGCAATCATTGATAGGGACTTCTGCTGGGGTACGCACGTGGCCTAGCAAAGAGGCGCCTGACGGACATTGCCCAACTGTTCAAGTATCTTGGAGGGAAAACCTGGGGGACCTCAGTGCATGCAATGATGCAACTGTACAAGACGCTTTTTCTCGGCTATTTCCGATACAGCTTGCCTGTGCTGACCAATACCTGCAGAACCAATATTCGCACACTCGAAAGCGTTCAGGCTATGGCTCTTAGAGTTTGTCTGGGGCTACCGCGGTGTTCGTCAACAGCTGGGACCATTGCGATTGCAAACGACTGCCCGGCCAAGACGCATATTATAATTGCAGCGCTCAGAGCACACGTGAGGCATCTTGCTCGCGCCCCTATCCACCATTTAGCCTCTCTGCCTGAAGACCGACCTCGTGCCTCATTTTGTCAGACAGTCCTGTCCTACCGTACACGCCTACCAACGGGATATACAGCTTCAGCAAGAGTTCCAACTCCCCCATGGTGTATGACTCATCCACAAGTTCGACTCACGGTTCCAGGTATAAGGTCAAAAGCACAGCTTTCGTCTTCAGCGCTCAAGCAGCTTTCTCTTCTTTTGTTGTACGAAACGTACAGCGAGCATAGCCATCTGTATGCTGACGCCTCAAGCACCGTTGTTGGGTCTTTCCTGCAAGAACAACCACCTTGAAGATTAGGCTATCCGACCAGACTACATCGACAGCTGCGGAACTTCCCTATTGAAAATTCATCCACCATGAGGAATGGTGGATTCCACCATCCACCATTATGGTGGATTATGGTGCTGGAAGATGGTGGCACGTGGTGTATGCTGAATGCTAGCGTATGATGGATGCTGGAGAATGACGGAGCGTAAAACAGCTCTACAGCGTCGGCACCATCGTGCCTAGTCGTCGCACATATATAGTTGTATAGAAGGAGATGTACAAAGCACTATAGTACAAAAAAAAAGAAAAAGACCGTATGAAAAAAAAAATAAAACTTCCGCCACCGGGAGTCGAACGCCCGACCTGCGGATTCAGAGGCGAGTACTTTACCAATACGCCACACTGACTTTTTCTGTCTTTATTGCACTACGCCACGCTGACACTTGCTCAACGAATTGCAAAATGGCTAGTCAACATACTAATACACCGTTTGGCTTCAGTTTTGTATGTCTCATACTGAAGACAGACGCGATCTTCACATCCTACTAAAATTTGCGTAGTTATTAAACGCAAACAAACTGCTGCAGGTAACGAATGGCACGTCGATAATGGCAACAGCGCTAACTTTCTTTTAGAATTCACAACGTAACTCCAAAGAAATATGTCAAGTGGAGCGAGGAGCGCCAGTATATTCAACCGGGTGTTATTGCAAAGTTTTAATAGCCGTTTCTCGCTTTTTCCAAAGTGCGACATATGCAGAGGTTTTCTGTCGACGCTAATCTCATTCGATGAATACGCGCGTGCAATTGATTGAGTATTGTGATGTTTTTTTTTCGTGCAACGTACAGCACAGCCGTGCCAGCGCACTGCTCTGACGCTCTATCATTAGCTACAACTGCATAACAGCTGGACCAAAACAAGTGCAGTGCGCGGGAAAAATATGCCATCATAATGGTTCAGTAAGGCATACGAATTGACAACTCTGTGTTCTACCGGCGGCGGTTGGTGACCGGAGGCGTTTGCTGGAAGCGCGTCGCATCTATGCTCATCGCTTCTTGTGCGGACACCGTACAGAAGAGAAAAATGCTTCATTTAGGTTAGTCGATGCCACAGGTGTGCTGTAAAGTCATTCGTACTCATCGGAATCGTGTATACTGAAACCCAGAAGCGCCGATAACACGCAGACGGACTCGGTCGCTACGCTATGCCTAACCGTTGGTGGCAATCATAGTGTTAGAATATGATGGTGGTAGTCATACTTGGTGGGGCTTATCTCGACGCAGGCCGAAGGTAAACGTTTGTGCATTTTAGCTTTGCATGCATTTTCACTATTACCTTAAAGTGCCGCTGAGGTAACTGAGTGTGCAAGAATTGCCAGAGTTGCGTTTATAGCGTGGCGGTATCAAGCGGAGGCTGTTTTCTGGTCTCCCCGCAGGAAGGACTCATTTACTTTCCGGAAAATGCGCGGCGATGTAACACAGTTACTGTCCCTGTTCACACCGACACTTCTAGACTTGTAAACATCAAAATGCAGCAGCACATAGCGGATGTAAACATGATACGTACATGCGTAAAATGTAAACGTTCACGGCTGCTGTACTCCAGAAAACTTGTGGCGGTTATTGGCGCCGCATGAATAAAAGAAATAGTGCTGGGAAGCTTAATGATTGGTGTTGGCTTCTTTGAACTGCATATATTCTGCAAAGTCAAGAGGAAAACATTAGAACTGACAGCGACTTCACATAATGACACGTGCACTTCCATCATGCCACCGTCATTCACCATGCTTCCATCCTGCCACCGTCATCCAGCTTGTTCACCAAGTCATCCACCAAAACATGTTTTGCTCGCCACCATCAGCCAGCATTTTCCACTTAACACCAAAAGAAGCTCGCCACCACCACCACCATCTGCCACCATTTTTTCCACTATCGCCATCATCAGCCATTATGACCACCACAGCTTCCACAACATCCACTATTCTTTCCACCTTGTCCACAATTGTTTCCACCATATCCACCAAGATTTCCAGCATCCACCAACCCACGATTTTCAATATGGTTGCTGTTCTGCGTAGAGCACTTAGAGTAATTCATGACCAACCACCAAGAAATGGAGCGTGTTCACCGACTCCAAGGCAGCCCTACAGTGCCTGATATACACCTTACGCCGCGGACCTCACGAGCAACTAGTGTTGGCAATTAGACAGCTGCTCCATCACCTCTTCGTGCAAGGACATGACATCACGTTTCAGCGGCTTCCAAGTCACTGCGGTATATTGGGCAAAGAACATGCCGACGCAGCTGCTCGAACTGCACAGGAAGACGGCGTACAAGATTCCATCCCGTTATCAAGAACGGATGCTGCGATGAAAATTCGAGAGATTGCCAATGAAGACATAAAATCCTTGTGGAACACACCAAGTTTACAGCACACACGACTGCACAGACTGGACCCGTGTCGTCGACTTCGGCCTCCGTCCGGACTTTCTCGACTCGAGGCCACGGTGCTTTGTCGACTGTGGCTGGGTGTTGCTTTCACCAAATCTTTTGCCTTCCGAATCGGCAAGGCAGAGAGTGCTGCTTGCAGCGAGTGTGACAGCGAAGAAACGATAGACCACGTTCTTTGTCGCTGCCCTCCCTACAGCTCGCACAGACTGTCGTTAGCTGCTATGTTGGCCCGCCTTGACGACAGAGCCCTGTCGGAACAGTCAGTGCTAGAATGCCGACCCGAACTGTCTGCACAGCGAAAGTCATTTAAGGCCTTACTGAACTTTTTGCGTGCCAGTGGCCTACTGAATAGGCTTTAGTACTCCCGCTCTAGAGCTTCCGTTTGTTTATATTTATTTTATTGCGCGCCTGCTCTCCTCTCCGCTTTCCTTTCCGTCTTTCTTTTCCTTTCCCCTCCCCTTAGAGTAGGGTAGCAAAACGGATGCTACAATTCTGGTTAACCTCCCAGCCTTTCTCTCGTTTTATTATCCCTCTCTCTTGTTGATGCGACGGCTGATGACGATGAATTTTGGCCGTGCCCTTTGTATTGGGCTGGAAGCTTTAAACGACCCACTAGTTATGTAGTTCGCATTGTGTGACGGCCAGTCGTTATTTCACTCTGCCACCACGCTTTATAACATACGTTAACGGGAGAAAGAGAGAGAGAGCTGGGAATTAACTTTATTAAGACCCTGAGGAAATGGATCATGGGAGCCTTATGGGCTTCCTTGGCAACCAATACAAGTGGACTTGCGAGGAACCCTTTACGCTAGAATGATAATAATATTAATATCTGGGGTTTAACGTCCCAAAACTACGATATGAATATTAAAGACGCCGTAGTGAAGGGCGCCGGGAATTTCCATCACCTGGAGTTCTTTAACGTGCACCTAAATCTAAGTACACGGCCCTCAAACATTTAAGCTCCATCGAAAATGCAGCCGCCGCGGCCGGTATTCGGTCCCCCCAGACCTTCGGGTCAGCAGACGGGCGCCATAACCAGTAGGCCACCGTGGCGGGGCCACTAAGCTATAAATCATAATTTTTGTGAAGTAGCGAAGCAGCCACTATGCCAATTTTCGTAATTATACGGACAACCATGCCCCCCCCCCCCCCCCCTAAACACCTGTAAGGCATTATGTGTACTTTGTTGATGCTGTGGCTGGTGACGATGAAGAATTATGGCAGAGCCCTTTGTAATGGGTTGGAAGCATTCAACTGGCCACTCGTTGCGCAATTCGCATTGTGTGACGCTTGGTTACAGAAATCGCATTCTGCGACGTCTGGTTGTTATTTTACTCTTCTATCACGCCACATTACATATGTTAATGCGGTTCTTTCCCGACATGAAGCCTGTGTAGGGTCTCATTGCAAAGCCGTTTCAAGCACCGGCATGACTCTGAGGTAGTGTACTGGGCTCCAGCGCAGATGGTCCACCTTCGAACCCCGTTCCATCCTGGAAAACTTTTTTTCTTATTTCGCGCGATAGCGGTTATGGACACAGGCGGCGGCGGGCAGCTACAGCGCCAAAAACGGCCCTTATTGTGATCTCATAACAGCTTTCGGTGTAAAAAAACTAGAGCACCTCCACACTAGTGGTGCGAAGACTGAGGTAGCAGCGGAGGTGGTGGCGCTCTCCTCCTCCTCCTCTCGCTCACCTCCATATTTCTTTCTCTCTTTCTCTCACTATTCCTCTCTTTCTCGGTGTTTCTATTTTTCTTCTTCTTTATTCTATTTTTCTCTTTCTGTATTTCTCGCTCCCTCTTTCTAAGCCTTCATCTCGCTATCTACATCTTTATCTCTTTTTTTGGATTATTTCTGTCCATATTGTTTCTGTCTTTCGTTCTCTCTCTTTCTCCCTTCTGTTTCTTTCTAATGTATGTATGCATGTATGTATGTATATATGCATATATGTGTATGTATGTATGTATGTATGTATGTATGTATGTATGTATGTATGTATGTATGTATGTATGTATGTATGTATATATGTATGTATGTATGTATGTATGTATGTATGTATGTATGTATGTATGTACTCTCTCCTCTGCCTCCTCCTCACCCTCAAACCTGTCCTCTCCTCCCTTTTCAACCGCCTTGCTAATTATGCTCTGGTAGCCGCTCGCCTTGAGATGTTGTATACGCTGGTTGGAATCTGGCCTCGTGAAGAAATTTCTCCCCCTAGAATTTCTCTCTCCTATGTCTTTATTTATTTTTCTTTCTATATTTTTCTCTCTCTCTCTGTGTACTCGTCGCCTCGCCCATCTCATGTATTGCATCAGCGCTTGTGCTTTGGGAGCGAAGCAGAAGATGAAGACGACGACGATGAAGAAGAGAACGAAGAGAGCGCGTGCTGGTTCATGATCATGTTTTTCTGGTGACACCGCACAAACTACGGTGAGCCACTACAGCTTCGCAGTTAAAAGAAACAAGGCGGGAGACCGACTGCACATAGATAGAGATACAGAAACGAGGACATAGAAAGAAAGGTAAAAAGAAGAAATGAGAACATAAGAAAGAACAAGAGAAAAATATAGAAAGAGAAAGTAACAAATAGACAAAAAAGCAATAGAGATAGCAAGCAACAGACACAAAGAAGAAAATATAAAAAAAGAGAGAAAGCCTAGCCATGTATAGTACAGATTAGCAAATACAGCACTGTGGCGTAAGACAAACTATAATCTTCGTGAACCGGCGTTCGCTCTCTTCATTATATTCTTCAACTTGGTCGCCTTCTTCCTCTTCTGCTTCGCTTCCAAAATACGGGTGCTTATTTGTCCACCGTGGGATGTAATAGCAATGATGGACGAGATATGCCACATCCCATATATTCGGTTGTGCCGGCGCAGTGCCATGCCAGTGTCGTCGGTACCGCTACGCCTTCCCGTCGCCATGGCAATACCGAGGCAAGTCAACGCCCCAAAAGAAGCCGCCTACCGGCAGAAACACCTTTACGTGCTATTGGAATAAATCTATCCGTGCCCGTGATTTTGTCTTATGGAGCCTCTATTCCTAGGTTCTCCTATGGGAAGGTTTCTATTCCTGGCTTCTCCTATGGAAACCTCAATGAAACGAATCGGTTGATTAACGGATCGTTATTATTATCCTCCTGTGTCGACACATATTTATAAATAAAATACTATTACAAAGAAAACAGAGCTTTTGTTTGTTTTCTTTTTTTTATACACATTTGATCGAGTACCAAAATATTCTATGCAGTTTGCAGTTGTATATACAATAACCTCCTTAATTTGAAACTTCGATTATATTTTATAGAACCACTCAATTTTCGGCCAATCCCCCACAGTTGGTGTGAGCCACAGGCATACGTAAACATGAACAAGAACAAGCTCGGCGCGCCTAGCCGGAACGCGCTAGACGAAGGAGAGCCGATCCCGCCCGCCCCACCGAAGAAGCCGCCACGAAGCGCCGACCCTCGCATAACAACGAGAACTCGCCGAGTGTTCGAAGAAGACCAACCGGTAAATAATGAGGAATCACCGCGAAACCGTTCGGGATCGGCGAGCGGCCGAGAATCTCCAACGACAAGCCCGCCGATCAATGGGAGGCGCGTAAGGCAGCTGGAATAATAATAATAATAATAATAATAATAATAATAATAATAATAATAATAATAATAATAATAATAATAATAATATCTGGGGTTTAACGTCACAAAACCACGATATGATTTTGAGGGACACCGTAGTGGAGGCCTCCGGAAATTTCGTCCACCTGGGGTTCTTGAACGTGCGCCAAACTTTAAGTACACGGGCCTCAAACACTTTCGCCTCCATCGAAAATGCAGCCGCCACGGCCAGGATTCGATCCCGCGAGTTTCGTGTGAGCAGCCGAGCGTCAACACCACTAGACCACCCTGGCGGGGCGGCTGGTCTAGTCGTCCGTACGTAGATGTGTCGCTAGGCGTCAACGTGAGTGCGTCCACATCAGGCGGTGCTACATCTGCCAAACAACAGTAGACATATTATACAAGCTCTGATATTCCAATGCACTAAAGCAATCGACTTCATGTTACGGCGTAACATTGTTTTTCATGTTACCGCGCAACATTGACTGTTTGGAGCTATGGGGTTCAACCTAGTCCTCTAGTAAAACAAACTCCCGGGAGCAACCGCTAGCAGCATGAAGTGGGGCACTCCTGCGAGCATTTGCAGCCGCGCTTACATGGTGCGAACGGTTGGCGAATGCGTAACTACGGAGAGCCGTCAGCGGAGAGGAGGGTGAAGAGCAAAAAAAAAAAAAGAAAGGAAAATGTGATGGGCATGCGGCTTTTGTTTTGTGTGCAATTTACTTTTTGAGCTGTTCACTGCAGTAGCGTGGCCAGAAATTTTTTCTGGGTAGGGGGCGGAGGAGTTAATCACACTTTGTGCATGTGTATTAGGGCGTTTGTATGTGGGCGTGCATATTACACATGCAAAGCCAAAACGTTTCAAGTGGGGGTGGGGCGAGGGTTGAACACCCTCTCCTCCTTCCTGCTTGGCTACGCCAGTCGTTCACTGCGAGGGGAGAAATTGGCTCTACGCGATTGGACCCAGCCAGTAGGAGGAATACCTCCCTTCTGGTCTTTTAGCGACCTGGCTATCTGCTCCTGCTCTGCCCCTCTCAGTGATGCCGAGAAAACCCCCAGGAGTGCGTTGGTTCGAGAGCGGACACTTGACTCGCTGTGCAGAACGGTGAGTCAAGTGTCCGAGCCATGCGGGACAAAGCACAATTACACGGCTATGTTCAACTGTTGGCGTCTTAGTGCCATCTTAAGCACTAACATTTTTTTTTTGTTTTCCTGTCGTAGATAGTGGCTGCGCACGTCTTCGTTTGCAATTATTTGCATTTATGTGAATATTTATTGTGCCTATATTTACGATATTCCAGCCCTAAAGCGGTGCTTTGCCTGCCTGTTTTTGGCGCCTAAAACGAGCGTTTTTATTAATATAGAAACTTTAGCGAGTTGGCATATCTTCATCATGCGTAAATTGTAGCGCCCACAGGAAACGACGGATGAAAGACAAGAAGGAAACAGGACTAAAGAAAGATTGAGAGTGTGATTAGCGAGTGTTTGTTGTGCGCATGTTCATTCTGAGAATGTATAAAAGGCTGGTTTTTCTTGAAATAAACATTCAGTTGGCAGTCAGCGCTTGTCCCGTGGTCTTCGTTCCTTTGTCGTCCTTGTTTCATTCGCGCTGTTACTTTATTTTTTCTTATTTTGTTCTTATTTGTTCTTATTTGCTCTAAGGACTATCGCGTTTTTAATGCCTAGAAACCCAGCCTCTAGTTATTACCTTTCTACGAAACCCAGTAGTACAGGCTTTTGGGCTACTTTTATCGATACATTTAGTAAAGCTATAGCGCTGAAAACGAAAACAGTATAGCACGTTCAGTCCCTGTCATTGCCCTGTGTGCTGTCAGTGCTATGAACTTATTGGAATTCTACGAATTCTCTTCTTGTCGAGCAGCTTTGTAGCCGCCGCCCAACATAAATGGGTAACTTTCGCCGCCTGTTTTAGCAGTTTATCTTTCTTAAAATACGGAGGCTGTTTTAGGAGTTCATTTTTTTGATGGAGTTTCGGCGATCATCGATTTTATTTCTCGTAAATTCCCGATTCTCGAAAAAAACGGGTTTACATTTGCAGTGAACTCATTACTCCAAGATCTTCGATTAAATGATTTATCTGAACACGAAAGCCTTAGAACACTCGAAGCATGTTTTAGTCGTCCGGA
This sequence comes from Rhipicephalus sanguineus, assembly GCF_013339695.2. Lineage (NCBI taxonomy): Eukaryota > Metazoa > Arthropoda > Arachnida > Ixodida > Ixodidae > Rhipicephalus > Rhipicephalus sanguineus. The sequence continues at coordinate 87,800,728 of NC_051185.1, read as the reverse complement.
AGAATCCAACGCACAAGCCCATGTACAGTACGGTCCACTGTTAAAGGGAACACTCGAATGAGCAACTTTCACTTTGTTGGCCCCCTAACAGCTAGTGGATGCGGAAAGATTGTTCGTAGACGTTACTAGTCTATCATAAGGGTTCGGAACTGTCAATCACCAGTAGTGTTATGCAAATCTAAGCCGTTATGCTTTTGTGGGAGAGCGAAATCCGGACACACCCGAAACGCAAGTGTTCCCCTTTAACAGTGGACCCGTCTGTACACACAACTACAAATACATGAATACAAAAAAAACGTAGGTTTGTGCGTATTACATCCTTAAAGCTTGTTCTATTAGACGCAAGTAGAATTTACGATGTCCATATGTTCTATGTCGCCTGGCTGCCCCAGCGCCGTCAGGGGACAGCGTATAAAGACGTCTCGAGTCTCGGAGGGCCCTACACACGTTGACTCCTCTCGCTCCATGCGCGACAAGCCCGTCGTTAAATGTGGTATGGGTGCGGTCTACGAGATACTGTTGACGTGAGGTAAAGTTTACATCGGCCAAACCGGCCTATGCATGAATGAACGCTTAGAACAATGTCTTGCGATAAACCGTGGATGACGATGAATCAACTTTTATTGAGCTCAAACTTTATCGCTGGTGCACGCAGGCACCAGACAGCGTGCACCAATGGAATGGAACATATGGTTCCCAAGCTACGGGACCGGTTCCCTAGCTACGGGACCCATATGTTCTCAGCAGCTCCTTGCCCGTGTCCGTCAGTGCGAGCTGTACAGGGTCATATTTGCCGTTAAAAAGGAGTTTCCGGGATAAATCCGAATTGCCAAAAAATTTCAGGCGTATAATTACTGTCTTTTGTGGGTATATTCGAAAACACGGAGCCCTAGGTGTAACAAATTAGGGTAGTGACCATGCTATTGCAGGCGAGCATCACTTTTGCGTAAATATTTCTCTGAACCTGTCATCGAGGAACTACATTAAATCCACCGGCTTATACAATATGAACAACCAAAACCAAAACTTACAATAAAATGAGTGTGCATTCGCCGTGCTTGCATAGAAAGAATGTGCATTGCTTTGACTGCAAAAGCACCGGACTACTTCAGGAACAGTGCCTATATAATCGTACATAGAGGAGTTGTCTGAAAAACGCTGATTACCAGGCCTTCTCACATGTCCCTCGGAGCCCTAGCATACATCACTCATCATTAGACGGTGGCTTCATAGACCACTTTCGCTTATATTTTCCCGAATGCACACCGCCGATGATGGCATCGGTTGAGGATTATACCCGTGTCGCACGGACACTAAAAAAGTCTTTTAAGCAAGAAAGATTTTTCCGAAAAAAAAAAAACATCACAGCATATCCACGGAGTGAATGATGATGAGTGGGCGAAGCTGTGGAGGTTCATCGGTAAACCGTCAATCTTCCGTGAATTCTGCCCAGTACATCATCACCGACGTGAGATCGGGCGCGTTTATACTAAAGGTTCGATGACAGTTATGACGACTTGCAGCTCACTTTAATTTTACATGTACGCGGTGAATTTCCGTTGTTTAGAAAACCATTGCTTTAGAAAACATCTGGCGTCCTTCGTTAAGCAGCTGGCGTCTTTTTGTTTTGCTTTAGAAACATCTGGCGTCTTTTCGTTTTGCTTTTAGAAAGCATATGGCGTCTTTCGTTGGTTTATTTCATCAATCAACGGCGTTTTGAACAAAATATTTATTGTTTATTCACGCACAGGAGAAATCTCACCAGGCACTACCTTGGAGGTAAACAATGGCTGCTAATGGGAATGAGAGACAGAAGAAGTCGGCTTTTAGCTAACGCTTACACTTCTACTTCTACTAACGTTTCCTACTGGAACATGCCAATTGCTGGAATTGGGGAATGAGAGACAGAAGAATTCGGCTTTTAGTTAACGCGCACGCTGCGAATTTTTTATTGTTCAACAACGCACAGGAAAAATCTCCCACCGGCACCACCTTGGATGTCAAGATCTGGTACTAGCGTTACGACTGTTTACGCACTACTACGACTACGACTACGAGGGACGAACGGGTGCCGCCTTAAGGAGCTTCACCCCTAAAAGTCTTTTAAGCAAGAAGACTTTTTCCGAAAAAGAGCTCCACGCGCTGTCACACGACAGACAGCGATCTCCTTTTCAGAAGCGGTCTTTTCTGGAAACGGCATTCGCCGAACTCTTTCACGGCGGTAAAGGAGTAGCCTCGAAACCAGTGGGCGGCAGCATTTATGAAGTGGTGAAAAAATCGGCAACCTTTTATTTCGGTGTCACTTGGGCTCACCATAAAAAATAAAATTAGTTTGTCGTAAGCAGCGTAAGAAAACCATTTAAACTTTATTTTAGGGGCGAAGCTCCTTAAGGCGGCACCCGTTCGTCCCTCGTAGTCGTAGTGCGTAACCAGTCTTACGCTTTGACCTCCAAGGTGGTGCCGGTGGGAGATTTTTCCTGTGCGTTGTTGAACAATAAAAAATTCGCAGCGTGCGCGTTAACTAAAAGCCGAATTCTTCTGTCTCTCATTCCCCAATTCCAGCAATTGGCATGTTCCAGTAGGAAACGTTAGTAGAAGTAGAAGTGTAAGCGTTAGCTAAAAGCCGACTTCTTCTGTCTCTCATTCCCATTAGCAGCCATTGTTTACCTCCAAGGTAGTGCCTGGTGAGATTTCTCCTGTGCGTGATTAAACAATAAAAATTTTATTCAAAACGCCGTTGATTGATGAAATAAACCAACGAAAGACGCCAGATGTTTTGTAAAAGCAAAACGAAAGAACGCCAGATGTTTCTAAAGCAAAACGAAAAGACGCCAGCTGCTTAACGAAAGACGCCAGATGTTTTCTAAAGCAATGGTTTTCTAAACAATGAAAATTCACAGCGTACATGTAAAATTAAAGTGAGCTGCAAGTCGTCATAACTCATCGAACCTTTAGTATAAACGCGCCCGATCTCACGTCGGTGATGATGTACTGGGCAGAATTCACGGAAGATTCACGGTTTACCGATGAACCTCCGCAGCTTCGCCCACTCATCATCATTCACTCCGTGGATATGCTGTGATTTTTTTGTGTACTCTCGTAAACAGGGTGAACGGGTTGGGGTTATGGCCACCCGCATAGAGGCGAGCATGGACGCGAGTGAGCGCGGAAAGGCGAACGCCGGTGTGCTATCAGCCCGTCGTCGCGTCTGCTCGCCGCGTGTGCCTCGTTTTCCAGAGAGAGATGGTACGCTACAAGACTTGCAGTTGTCACTTTTTCCTTCGTACGGTCATCCATAGCGAGGCAGACAAGAGCGCTAACAAGGAAAACAGACGCCCACTGTTGCCACAATAATATATAAAAGCCGCCAGTTGTTCAAAGGCTTGTTAGGATACTACTGCGTGAACCTTCCTTTTTTTTTCAACTGGAGTTGCTAAATTTATGTCAACAAACGTGCCATACAATAAATTTGGACATCTTCTGTCCAGATAAATAATTTTCTTTTCGCTGGTTCTGTTTTGAAAGCGAGCGCCACTCTTTAGGTAGCGCATTCGGAAGTAACCTCTAAAAAGAGATCGTCAGTGCTGTGTGACTGCGAGGGAATGCCTCTTCATAAAAGGTCTTTCAACAAAAGACTTTTTGCGCGCCCGTGTGACACGGGTATTACAATGCAGCTCGAGAGATTCCTCATGATATAGTCGGGAAAACACATGGCCGATGATGGTATGGGTTGCAGGCTTAGAAGGTTGCTCGGGACATCTTAATGGTCTCCCATGGAAAACCAGCGCTGGCCAGGTGGCCCGCATGCAAAAAAAAACTGCGGAGGGGTCAAGCATGTTGGGAAGGGAGTTTCAGCTCAACGTGATACCTGTGGAGGGGTGACGCATGCAGTGTGCGCCGGTGTTTCCTGCAGCAAAATCACGGCTAATGGCCAATGAGAAACAGAAGGAAGATCAGACACAGAGGCCCGATGTCCGATTTTGGTTAAAGTGCACGCTGAGAATCTTTATTGTTCAACTACGCAAAAGGGAAATCTCCCAGCGGCCCTATATTGCAGGTCAAGATCCAGTGCCTACGCATAAGGTGCAGCTGGTGAACAGTTGGGTAGGTTTTTAGGGGCGAAGCACCTTAAGGTCTCAGTGTGCCAGCCTGCATCGTCGTCTGCTGTCGTGACGGACCACTTGCTTGAGCGTAGGCTCCCTACTTGAGCGCAAGAGAGAGCGCCACCTTCTCAGCGCCCACCGTGCGGCGAGAGAGAGCGAACGACTTGTGTTGACAATGGAAACGCTCTTTCTTGCGATGAACACTGAACTAGCAGCTCGCAAGGAAGGAGAACACGCGCTCGCCCGCTAGAGACAACGCCGACGCAGGCAGCGTCTGCTAGCGAGTTTCTTGATTGAAAAAACGCGAGGCCTGCGCGGGAAACGCAGCACAGTCACAGAGAAAGCTGGAAGAGCGGCATTTCTAGAGGCTGTTGTAAACTCTCTTGGGGCTAATAATGGAATTACACTAGCAAGATACCCACTACACCATAACTCGTAGCATTTATGAAGCAGGACTGAAAGTTGGGCTAGTTGGTGATACATATTGGGCAAAAAAGAGCGCGCAGACGGACGGGACGAAGAAAAGGATACACAGAACAAGCGCTGACTCTCAGCTGTGGTTTATTAGGCATATGCAGATTATTTATAGACAAATGATAAGCATCAAGAACATGCACAGTGGAGCGGGCAAAGGACCATAACAAGAAAAAATGGAAAAATAGAAAAAAAGGCTTTTATACCGCTGCGCAAGAGCGACAAGAGATCAAGCAAGCATACGACTGATTAAGTTTAGGGGTGTGCGAATAGTGAAATTTCATCTCGAATCGAATTCGAATCGAACAGTGCCGAATAGTGGCCAAATATATCGAATATCGAATCGAATATCGAATAGTATATTTACGCGAAATGTGTACCGCCAGTTACGGCAAGACAAAGGAAAAATCAGGGACGCTACGGTGGGCTGACAGCTTCATTGCGCACTTGTTCGGGAGTGGTTTTTGTTCCAGCTTTTATGGGCGCGCAAGCATGTTGATAGAAGAGCCGCCATTCCTGTCAGCAGCGCCACTCCTAACAGAGGGGGGTATGGTAGGTAGCTTTTTTTTAACACGAAAGTGTTTTATGCCGGGGTCCACCAAGTACATCCGCCACGGATATGACGTTCATAAAATGGACGCCAACGGGCAAGAAAGAAAAAAACCAAGAAAGAGTTTCCCGCTGGGAATCGAACCCACGATCCTGCGGCCTCGACGGCAAGCGCGCGCCGCCCTACCGACTAAGCTAAGTCGGCAGATGCTGGGCACGGCGCGAACGCGCCTTATATCTTTCACAAATTCTCTTTCGCACGGTGCTCTCTGTTGGCGGTGTAGGTAGGCGGCGCCGAGCGGGGCGGTGCCGCCCTCTGTGAGAGATGAAAAGAAGTAATGCTTCACGATCGACACCTACTAGCGCTTACTCCGAGATTGCGTGCGATATGGGAGGTCATGGTTACAGCTTCTCGATACCAGCGAGGTACACTGGCCGCGCTGGCGTCGCCGAGGCACCCTTGACGCAGTTACGTTGGTTACGTTCTTTTCTTGCCTTTCGCTTCGTGTTAGCGTGCGTTGGCTCATCGGAGTAGTGCAGCTTCCACATACACCAACGGGATTTCTCCGCTGCCGACTGCTTCGATTGCGAGAGCACCGACTAACAAAACTGCTGCAATACGCGTTGCAGAAAGGACGAGATTTCGACGGGCGAATGTCGTGCCTTGGTGGAGCGAGACTAGCGCCTGCGAGACAGAGCACAGCGGGACACACGCGTTTGCGGCTCAGGCTACGAACCTCCACCTGCCGTGTTGCTGAAGCGTAGTGTGTGGTAGTGTATGCATGAGCGCAGGCGTCGGTCAGCCATTGCTAGAAAGCGCACACCGTGCCGTTTCTCTCCTTAACTGACGACGCTTTGAAGAAGTGCATACCGGGTACCAATGTTGAATATGAGATTGTTGATATCATCATAACGCGGGATTCACGATTCGCTGTGTCCAAATATATGTTCACAACGTCAGCTACCACAACGGTTTAATCATGATCATGGGCGTTAGTCGTCGCGACGCAATAGAAACATGCCGTCAACATGGGTGCATCCACGTCAAACGGTGCTACAGCTGCCAAACACGAATAGACATTGTACAAGCTCTCATATATCACTACACACTAAGCACTACTTCTGTGAAGACACGTTTCACTTTCGTGGTATACCTATTCCTATGACGGAGGGATCAGCCATGTTTTTTTGCCCCCATGGTCGCGCAATACAACTCATCTGACAACGGTAATGTTGTGCTTCATCGCCATGGGTGCTCCGGGCCCAAACATCTTGGGGCACCCGTTCACACGCGCCGGAACGCTTGCAGTTTCTAAACGAGTGGTGCGGTGCGGCAGTGGCGATCGAGTGCCCAGCGTGAAAAACTTTTTATATGCAAGGCCAATCACCGAGGGTTTCGCAGGCCAAAGTCAGGTCGTTTTAACGCGCTTGCGGTATATGCGACCGAACTACGAAGAAGTCCGTGCCTTCGTTTCGGGAGCGAAGTTGTGAAGGACTTGACTGTTTTCTCACGTGTTTTTCTACGTGGAGAAATGACATAATCTCCTTGAAGATCACCATGCGCTCGCTTTTGAACCAGGGTGCCAGTGAAAGTTCAACGAAAGGCGACGTTAGCGTTAGTTTTAGCCACCCCACCCTAACTAAGTGGCACCATTGGCCTTTGTCGCGTTTTAGATATTTGTCCTGTCGAATTATTCGAAACTTCGAATACTAGCTATTCGAAAGTCGAATCGAATTATTCGATTAGGAACTATTCGATTCGAATCCGAAACTCGAATATTCGCACACCCCTAATTAAGTTTACTTCTTTTTCGTGTAAAGAAACCGATGTTTGGCTGACGCAGGACTCTCCTTCTTTTTTAATTTAGAAAGCTTCCACAAGTTCCCGTGTCGTCTGATCACTGTGTCTAAAGAGCACTGTCGTGTCACTGAACAATGGCTTGCACCCACACGTATTGCAGTGCGAAGGCAGGTTGGCATACGTGCATGTCTTGAAGGTTCCAGAATGTTCTTTTAGCCGTACATAGAGGCAGCGCCCCGCTTGCCCGATGTACACTTTTTTACAGGTTAAGGGTACTGCAACACGTGTGGGTGCAAGCCATTGTTCAGTGACACGACAGTGCTCTTTAGACACAGCGACCAAACGACACGGGAACTTGTGGAAGTTTTCTAGATTAAAAAAGAAGGAGAGTCCTGCGTCAGCCAAACATCGGTTTCTTTACGCGAAAAAGAAGTAAACTTAATCAGTCGTACGCTTGCTTGATATCTTGTCGCTCTTGCGCAGTCTCTTCACGGTATAAAAGCCTTTTTTTTCTATTTTTCCATTTTTTCTTGTTATGGTCCTTTGCCCGCTCCTCTGCGCATGTTTTTGATGCTTATCATTTGTGTATAAATAATCTGCATATGCCTAACAAACCACAGTTGAGAGTCAGCGCTTGTTCTGTGTATACCTTTCTTCGTCCCGTCCGTCTGCGCGCTGTTTTTTGCCCATTATGCATTTATGAAGTTGGGGCGCACTTACTACGCCATTATTCGTCATTCTGCGGAGAAGCGAGGTACCAGCTACACATCTCTAAGGCATTAGGTGCACTTTCTTGATGCGACGACTGATGACCATGAATTATGGCTGAACCCTTTGTGATGGGTTGGAAGCTTTAAATGACCCACTAGTTACGTAATTCACATTGCGAGACGCCCAGTCGCTATATCACTCTCCCATCACGCTACATAAGATACGTTAATATAACATACTTAACGTGAATGAGAGAGGGGGGGGGGAACTTAATTGAAACGCTATAGAAATGAATCATGGTGGCCTTATTGGCTTCCTGGGAAACCAGTACAAGTGCGCTTGCGAGGAACCCACTACGATATAAATCATCACAATTTTTCTGAGGTATAGGGAAGCAGCCATTATGCCATTTTTCGTCATTCTGCGGAGAACCGTGGTACCCGCTAAACACCTGTAGGCATTCTGTGCACTTTGCTGCTGCTGTGCCTGATGACGATGAAGGATTATGGCAGAGCGCTTTGTAATGGGTTGGAAGCATTCAAAAACCCACTCATTGCGCACTTTGAATTGTGTGACGCCTGGCTACAGAATTCGTGTTGTGCGGCCGCCTGGCTGTTATTTTACCCATTCTACTACGCGCTATTACGTATGTGGCGTCTTTTGTTTTCCAAAGCAGCCAAATGCAGACGCCGAACCTTTGCTAAATTTCATGGGAGCGTAAATTGCGACTAAGTATGTTGAACTTCTAAAACAGTTGGAATCAAAATGGGGCCATTCCTGATTGTAATGTGAACTCAAAAATGCAGTTTCTAACAAAAATTAGCCAAATTCTGCATCTGTTTAAGTCAAACTGAGCCGCATTCATTACACCAGCGCTGCGTCAACAGTCGTGACAAAAACAACGAACATGGTCTCATCCAATCTGTTTCATTTTTGTCCTAGTTGCTTTGCTGTCGTGTTTACCATCCACAATTAGTTTTTCTAAGTCGATTTTTCACTTACTGATTGACATGATGTTGTAGGGCAAGACTCGAGTATAAAGAGTAAGAGGCCGACTTTCCTACTTATTTTTGCGTCTTAGCGTTTCTTTCGAGTTTAGCGTTGCAGTATCATGTCCTTCTTTCGGTCGAAGACGATATATTTGAAATAAAAGATATATGAAATGAAGATATTGGGCACCGATCTATTCCTTGAAGAAGAAGAAGTTATCCGAAACGGCACGGCATAAAAGGAGTTCAGAAGAAGAAGAGCTGGAGCACATTTCAAGGCCCTCGATAGATGTCAAGAACTAGAAAACGCTGCCGACAATCCAGAACAGTGCGCCTTTTGCCACGAAGGACCACTCTCTCTTCAAATCTTGTCGTCACCATTACGCGCATGCGACGGAGGACGGCACCGACAGAAGCACAAGGATGATGTTAATTTTATCGCAAAATATTGCTATACCGTACATTCGAATCGGTTTAGATTTCTTTTATGAGCTAATTCAAGCCCAAATGTAATGTTCCTATCTATCAGAGCCAAATACAAAGTTTACTCCTGAATACCGACGATAGTGGGCTATGTCGATTTTAGCCGCAAGACAGATTTGACCTATTTAGGCGACAGGAACACACTGGCAAAAATTATTTAAAAAGAGCCGACCATATTGGCAGTAGCAAAAAATACGCTTTTCTTTGTTTCAGTTAGAGTGCATTTGGCTCTTTTAGAAAAAAAAAACGCCAGATATGTTAATGTGGTTCTTTCCCGACATGAAGCCTGTGTAGGGTCTTTTTCCGTTCCATCCTAGATATTTTAAATGCGAAGCATTTCTTAGCGAACTTCTGCGACTTTGATCGTATCTATCTATCTATCTATCTATCTATCTATCTATCTATCTATCTATCTATCTATCTATCTATATCTATCTATCTATCTATCTATCTATCTATCTATCTCTATCTATCTATCTATCTATCTATCTATCTATCTATCTATCTATCTATCTATCTATCTATCTATCTATCTATCTATCTATCTATCTAGTCGCCTACGGCTTTGTGCTCTCCTGGCCGTTTCGTTTACGGGATGTATGCCAAATGTGGTATGGCATAACATGACTGTATGATGGACATAAATGACAGGTCATAACATGAAAATAATGACATGTATGTCATGGACGACATGATTTACATGCCGCGGTGTTGGTGCTCCCGCGTCCATTTCGTTAACTTGATATACACCAAAATTGGCATGGCGTGACAGGAGTGTATGACCAACATAAGTGACAGGTCTTATCGTGCAAATCATGACAGGCATGTCATCTACAGCATGACTTACATGATATGATCTCGGGGCGCTGGCGGCCGTTACGATAGCTTGATATAAACGAAAATTGGTATTGCATGACACGACTGTATGACGAGCGTAAATGACAGGTGGTAACATGACAATCATGACGTGCATGTCGTGCATGGAATGATTTACATGTCATGTTTATGGTGCGCTCGCGGCCGTTTCGCTTGCTTGATGTACACTAAAACTGGCATTGCGTGACGTGACTGTATGAAGAGCATGAATGACAGGTGGTAATATGACACTTATGACATGCAGGGCATGAATTACATGCCATGATCATGGTGCGCTCGCGGCTGTTTCGCTAGCTTGATATGCACCAATATTAGTATAGCGTGACGTGACTGTACGACGAACGTAAATGGCAGGTGGTAACATGACACTCAGGACATGCAGGGCATGATTTACATGCCATGCTCATGGTCTGCTCGCGGCTGTTTCGCTAGCTCTACATTTACCAATATTGGTATTGCGTGACGCGACTGTGTGGTGAACACTAATGGCAGGTAGTGACATGACAATCATGACATGCATCCATGTATAGCATCATTTACATGCCACGCTCATGGTGCGCTTCCGGACGTTTTGGGTATACACCAAAATTGGTATGGCATGACATGAGTGCATGATGAACATAAATGACAGGCCATGCACTGCATAGACCAGAATATACGCTTCATTATATAAAATACTGCACAAGCGTGCATGCATACATGACATACATGCGATATATAGTGAACTAAATGTCATCACATGAATGATTTCATTTGCCTCTAAGACAAACGACGTGATGTATGCAGCTCCAAGCTGGCTGCTTCGCAATACATCGATTGCCACAGTGCGTGGGATCTGCCCGCTTTTTTGCTTATCTTCATTTTTTTTCTTATTTCGCGCGATAGCGGTTACAGACACCAGCGGCAGCGGACAACTACTGCGCCAAGAACGGCCGTTGAAATTATCTCATAACAGCTTTCGCTGTAAAAAAGCTTGCTGGAAAGCAAAATGGTCAGCGTTGGCTGCTTTGGGTTATTAACGTACTTTACTCCACAATCGATAGGGAAACATTACAAATGGCAGTGATCTCACATATCACGTACATATTATGAAAATACTGCGCATCTCATCCTCTATATTTGCTAAGCTAAAATTTCTTGCACATGTTCGGAACCTGTTAAGATAGCATATATCGGCACCATCGAAGCAAACATTCGATATTCAGCGATACGGAAATATTCTGCCGCGCACGATACTGAAAGCAGCGCGCGGCACTGGTAGAAAGAGTAGAGGCTTCAGCATGCGCCAGAGCACTCCAGTGCAAATTCCCGTCTCTCCGGCGCTTCGCAGTGAGCGACGGCGCCAAAGCGGCGAAGCCAGTGCCCCTACCAGTGCGACCGAGCTCTTTCCCAGTGCGTTCACCGAAGTGCCAGTGAATCCCAACGTGTACCAGTGTTCCCAGTACGATCCAGTGCCAAAAAATCAGTCCCCACGATAGGTGGCTGAAGTAGTTATTAGATGTTTTCAAAGATGGCGGGAGAACGCTACTTGTGAAGACAATCTTCAAATTGTTTTATTATCTATGAGTTATCAAGCTTCCTCCGATCAAGCACGCACTGCACACGTGGGTCACTCTGTATGCGCTCGGTGAAATAATGAAAAGCTAACATTTTCTGGGTCGAAAGCTATGTCACATCGTACTGGGCGCAAGCCTTATAGCCGAATCCATCATAAAAATAAAATTGCGAATGGTGGACAACGACATTTCTATATATCAACCCAAGTAACGCAGGATGTTGAGTCAACGTTGTTTGAATGCAACGAATGTCAGCAACGTTAGACAGTGAAACACCACATTGTATTAACGTTGCTGGAGCTACGTTGCCTTAACGTCGTGTTTTTAATGTTGCAACAACAATCAAATGATCACGTGATATCAACGTGATATATAGATATCATGCCAATGTTTATAAGTTAACGTAGAGGCCACATAGAGAAAATAATCTCTGAAACATCCAATAACACAAACGGGAACCTTTCTGACTTTTGTGTATGCTCATATTTGAATAAAGGTTGACAATGGCTAGTCGGTGCATTTTCATAAACAACTGAAGAAGCACGAACAACACAGACAAGAGTTAGAGCTTAGCATTTTTGTCTGTGTTTTTCACACTCCAATCCTTCTATGGATCACATAGAGCTGCAGCCTATGTTGCCCTTTTATATCTGTAACTGAACGCACAAAACACAGTAAATTTACACGTGTAAAAGAGTTAAGCAGGAGCATTCAGCATTTTATGACCTTGTTAAAGGGGTTGAGACATCAAAGTCTCAGGCAATAAAAGGCCTGCTGTAGGCTTCCTCTCAACATGTATGCATACAGACTTGTAGGATACAGATGCCTGTCCATGTTAATAACTACTGTGCAGTCGTAAAAATAACACTTGTATGTTGCAATATATGTTTTCACTTTTGCTTCAGCATGTTTGGGACGTTAAGCCCCAGATATTATTATTATTATTATTAACATTCAGCATCATCATCGGGGCAGGCCATCACCCTGGCATCGTGTTGCAACTAGTTTTGCCTCCCGACCCATTCTGGGTCTTTTTTAGTAATAAAACGCAACTAAAGGTGTCAGATAGTATGAAACGGCTCGCAAAGAAGTAAGAAGAGCCACCAAGTAGCAATCAAGACCAGGGCGCATTTCGAATGAGCAAACTTTATGACTACGCTGCAAAAGAACTGTTGTGACGTTGCCCGAGTGAAATAATGGTGAGCGACATGGCGATTGCGCCATCAGAGATGTGTCTCACAGGACACCTTCAAGGCAACTGTAAGTCCTCAAAACAGCACTTAAAATATACGTGACAGCGAATGGTCAAAAGAACAAGTCAGATTAATGAAAGATTGCACTGCTGTGACCATTGCAGGATCAGGTGTCATGTGTACAACACGGAGTTGGATGTGCCAACACTGACAGTTCCAGAAACTGAAAAGGTAGTCGCCACCGTGGTAAAGAAATTCAATGGCTACTTGGCGCCCAGAAAAAAATCTACACATAATACGTATTACCATGCAGGAAGCATAGCTGGGGGAAGCCTTCAGCGCATTTCTTACAGACCTCAAGGCAAAGGAGAGAGACTGCAATTGCAAAGGTCAGCGAGACAATATGATCCACGACTAAGTCATTTTAGGGATCAAGAGGTACCCATGAAACTGCTGAAACTGGAGGACCCAACCTTGGAAACATCTGCAAAAGTACCTCACGCATGAAACGTTTGCGAGTGAACTAGAAGCATTCAGGCAGAATGCCAGTGTGTCCAAGGAAGAGACAGACCCTTTGCACGTCGTCAAGACAACCAAGCACAAGCAACACGCAGCGACGACATCCTCTGAATGTGCAGGTACTGTGAAAATGCGCACGTTTTCTACAAAAAAAGAGCGTTTCAACAAAATAAAACAAAACTGCTCTTAACAAAACCACTTTGCTATGCAATACAAGTCCTGAGCAAGCACCTGAGCGGTACACAAGAGTGGATCGAGCCAGGAGGAAGTGCTGTGCTAAGAAAAGAAAAAGGATGGCATCTTTGTTGCGCTTCACATTACAGAAAACAATGAAAAGATGAGATTCCAAGTTGACAGCAGCGCATCAGTGAATGCCATTCCTAAAAGCTATGTGCGAAACAAGCTTGAGGAAGTGCCTTCACACTTGATAACGTACAATGGAACAATCATTGTTCCAAATGAGAAGTGTTGACTCAATCTCAAAAATGTAACAAACAGAAAATATACTTAGTCAAGATTGTCAAAGTGGACATGCACTTTGCCCCTTTACTGCAGAGAGAAACATCAAATATGGGACTCAATGGTGAACCACGTGTTGATGTCTGCACTTGGACAGAGCCCAGCATCATTGAAGAACACTACTGACGATAAATTTCAGCGCGTACCCATGTGACACCTGACGGTAGATAGAAGCAAAAAACCACTGTTACTTGGCTTGCAGTTACACCGGAGGTGTCAACTACAAGCCAAGTACCACTCAGCATAAAGCCACAGCTACCGTATGTCCTACAAGAACTCGAAAAGAAACAAACAATTGCCAAGGTGGATCAGCTGACACCATGGGTGAGCAGCGTGGTAATTGACAAAAAGAACTCCTGTGATGTGCAAATCTGCATCAATGTGAAAACATTGAACAAAGGAGAGAACGCCCCCTGCCAGTGCTAGAGGGTATCTTACAAGAACTCTCACAAGCAAAAGTGTTCTCCAAGCTGGATCTAAAGAATGGATGCTGGCTTTGCATCCTGGATCAAAGTCGAGTCAGCTGACAACCTTCCAGAACCCGTTTGGATGTTACAGATGGCCTTGGTTACAATTTGGTTTGGCTGTGAGCGGATTTTTCAGAAGCGATTCCAAACAGTACTTGATGGCCCAGAAGAAGTCACCTGCCGCAAATGACATACTTGTGTATGGTACTGGAAATAACATGACCCAGGAAGAACATTACAGAAGGTGGAGGTTGAAGAGGCTGCTCAAGAGATGCACAAAGGCATCTGCATCGACAAGCAGATGCTAGAATCAAGCACAGGACAAGTGATCTTCTTGGGTGACACGCTCACCATCAAAGGACTCATTTACCCTCATAAGCCCAGAGCGACCGCTGAAATGTTACCTCCCATGGATGCAAGTGGTGCACACGGCATTGTGATATAGTGAACTACGTTGCCACATTTTTCCAGGGCATACTGGAATTTGATGGAACTAATCAGAAGCCAAATGGCAATGTATGCTGGGTGGACACGATCAAACGAGCAGACAGAAGCCTTTGAGGCAGTGAAATGTCTCGTGACTGCAACACCAGTGCTCGCCATGATGACAAAGAACTCATCATTCAATGTGACACTAGTGAGAAAGGCATTGGAGCAGTACTATACCAGGAGGGAGCACCAGTCTCATATACCAGTCGCACACTCACAATGACAAAGCCTCAAGAGCCGAAGTGTGGCACAAAGGCATGGGAATTTGAGCCATCCACTAAGTAATGATGCCTTTGCACTGGAGCTGAAGCAGTTAAGAGTTCTCTGTTCGTTGACAGAGGAAGGGTGTCCTCATCGTGGTGCAAGGATGAATTGCTGCCTCCAGCTACGTGCCTTCACAACATTGACTGAGCACTGCAAGGAGTGCAGTCGCCTGACAATGCGGCCATCGAGTCCTCCATTGGCCAGAGGTAATGCCACCTGTTCGGGCCCACGGATTGGACCAACATGACTTCATTTGCCTAAGCTGTGATTCGCTGAAAATGATGTGATGAGGCGGTATATGCTGGACAACTATGGAGAGAAGGTTCGTTTTTTTGCCACGGGCTGCAGCACACAATTTGCTACCGCCCAAAACTATGAACTTATGCTTTCATTCTACTAAGTTTTATTCCTGCAAAAATGCAAATAAACCCAAACTTCTCACATGCCCACATCACTCTTTGCCAGCTCCCACACATACGGGCAAGATACAATAAGGAATAGAGCCTGTGGCACCAAGATCATACCACGTCAACATTCATGGCAAGACTTTTAAGAAGAAACATGCCCAGACGTCAAGCCCAAGACGAAACTCTACAACCATGCAGTAGCTAACTACTGGTCCAGATATCGTTGACATCACGCCAGAGCCAGCACCAGACACACTGCTTGAGTCTGCGAGCAACTATTCACCAAAGATAGTGGAAGTATCAAATGATGTACAGTACTCAGAAACAATCAGGTCAGTGCACACCCCGGCCCATGAGGAGGAAGCTTATGCCGCGATACTTCAGTGACTTTATAATGTCATAGACTGAACAGTTCTTCCTTTCCTCAAAGAACAGAGGATGTTGCAATATATGTTTCTAGTTTCGCTTTTACATTCAGCATCATCAGGGCAGACTGTCACAATTGTGTCTTGAGAGTTACGGCTTGCTTTCCCACCTGACCCATCCTAGGTTTCTTAGCAGTAAAGACGCAAACCAAACATCATAGACACACCATTTATGAGGGGCGTGGCTTCTGTTTAGAAGCAACTTTTTGAGCAACAAAGAGAGAAGTTTGGAGCAGGAAGATAACACATGAAGCAAAGATTCATTGCTTTGGAGCAACAACCCATTGCTAACATGCAAAGGCCAAACTGCGCATGCAGTATCACACAAAAAAATCTGTTACTAAAAACACATGCATTTATTAATTACTTAATGCACTAACTGAATTTACTAATACAAAGTTCATTAAACTGCAGGGAACACAAGATTAGTGATCATATTATGTAACATTTGCACAGTGAAGTACAATTTAGTCACAGCAAAATATCATCAGTCTATAAAATCAAACGAATTATCACTGCTTAAAAAATGTAACTGTAAGAGGATATAAGGGCAAAATTAAGATTAGTTAATGAATGCATAGAAGAGCAAATCTTTGGGCACGTTGGTCGTACATGCTTAAAACTAACAGAGCGGAAACGACAAGGACATAGGAGAGTAACAGAAGCGCTGTCGTCTGTCGCGTTTGTTGCTCTCCTAAGTCCTTGTCATTTCCACTCTGTTAGTCTTAAAGGGCCAGTAAATAGACTCCGACTTTTTTTTTACACCCCCCAAACAAGCTCGCCAATTCATACAGTAGACCACGGCAATCACATTTTCCGAATATTACAGCCGCGCAGACCTTCCATTTCGAAAAACAATTCCCGCGCCTCTTTCCTTCACCTGACCAATCCCGCTCGTACGCGCAGTGACGCAAACTTGCCCGTGGGCAACTTGACGTACCACTGAGCTCGTCGATTGGTCTAAACCAGGTCTCAACAAACAGTTGTCAAGTTAACGTCAGTTCCTGTTCCCACCCACCACTACGAAACTGTGCCTTGTTTTTTGGCCCTGCGGTGATGCAGTTTCAGCCACACATTTGTCGCGCGTATATTCCGTGCACTGCATAGCACCTGCATGCACTTCGCCTTCGACATGAGGCAAAGCGTTGTTCAGTTGTCGGCTGCAAACCGAGCGGAGAGAGGGGAATCTCCGGTAGCTCGAACTTTTGCTAGGATTGTATAAACAGGAATTATTCCCATTTTCTAACTGTCTATTTGTTTTTAATGACAGAGCACCTGACATTATATGAAAGAAACGATGTTGCAACATGTCTTGCTCATAATAATTACGCATGTTAAAAATGTTTTTTTGTACCACTTCAATTTATGTTTGATTCTGTGACTAAACACATAAATAAGTAATCGTGAATAAATGTCTTCATTTTTTCCCCCCTTTTCTTGCATTCAACACGTGAGCATGGTCTCTGCTGCCTAAGCTGCGGCACGTGCTCATGGTTGCTTTAATGTAGCGTGCAATTCTGCACATAAAGGTATACACACACAACGCATGTTCACTTATAGATATTGTTTATACAAATCAAAACTACATATTTTGTTATGCTATATAGTAATGAAACTGCTGGATGCATATCACGTACACTGCAAGCTTTGTGACAGGAAAGCAGACTGTTCTGAGTCTGGTCTGACACTAAATTTATAGGTTAGCTTTTCTAACAATATTTGTATATGAATTTATGTATGTGTTGATCAAGAGACGTATGGAAATATATATACATCAAGTGCAACACGTGCATCATCATAAGAAAATTAGTGGGGTATTGGCTGTCCGCCGTCATCGCGTGCTCCCTTGTATTTAACAGACAATGTTTCCCAGTATTTTCCCCTTGCACGTTTACAGGTTGGGATTGTACAACCAAGAATTTTTGGCATTTTCTGTCTGTTTTGATGACACAGCGGCTCACTGTGTGTAGAAAGAAACATTTTATAGCAATATGTTTTGTTCATATAAATTACTGTATTTTTCATACCACTACCCTCTGTAATGTCTCCGCCTTTGCAACAATAAGAAATAAATAAAAAGTAGGTAATCTTCATTTGCAAGTGTTTTTAGTTTTTCTTCGTTTTTGCATTCAGACATGTGCATGTTCTCGGCTGCGGCACTACATGCTCTCATGATTTCTTCAGTGTAGGCTGCGACCTCCTTCACATAAAGAATTCTACCCACAAAACGTAATGTACTTAATTGTTTACATAGAGCAAAACTGTACATTTTTTATGCTGTAATCTATAGGTGCAGGTTGTGCTTCAGGCACATTTCAAGCTTTATGACACAAAAACAGTGTGCTGCTGAGTCTTGCAGACATCTGCAGCTGTGGTTTAACATTTTTATAGCTTGGCTGTTCTAACAGGTTTTATTTATGTATGTATAGATGTGTTTGATCAAGGAACGCGCCTACACCCCAATGCTTTAGTTCCTCGGCAGCATTTAATTATGCAGTTTTTTCCCCACCCTGGCAGACAGCTTTCCAGGCTGAGAGCTGTGCACAGCGGCTTCCACAATAGGTCAGCGTGCCAGATGGTAACAACATACACACACTAATGCGACCTGCCATGACAGACAGCTTTCCAGGCCGAGAGCTGCGCACAGTGGCTTCCACAATAGGTCGGCGTGCCTGGTAGTAACAACATACACACACTAACGCTACCTGTATGTTTCTTGTATATGTTGCCTGAAAGTCAAATTAGCACACATGCACGTTTAGATCATGTTGTTTAAACGTTGTACAAACATTGCCACAATGTCTGGAATGTCACTGAACGTTGCTTCAATGATATATTTAACGTTTCGTGGTGGTCAGAAAGGAGGACATTAAGCGCATTCACACAACGTTACCCACTGACATCTGGACACATTTAGGCAACATCATGGCAACGTTCTGCGTTGCTTGGGAATGATTTGAAGGGTGACGTGAGCCAGTACTGGTGACTACTTTTCCTTTCAACGGAGAGAAAGTTACGGCGGGGGAGCTTGTGCGCATGTAATCCTACGCGAACTATTTCGGTATGGCTCGAGTTTCGCACTGCTGTGGAAATTGATGGCGCAACGAAGTCGCAAAGTGGGCTTCTTTCCATAGGATATTTTTGATAACTATGGTAGCGCAAAGAAACAGGCCGTAAGAAAGGCAAGGAAGCAACACAGACACATTTATGCTTGCCGGCATTTGAACATATCTCAGGCACATGAATGACGACCCGCGGGTGAGTTACAAGTTTAAGAAGGAGAACGTATTATACGCAGGCAACGCTGAATTTTGCGGTAGTGGAACAAAACCCCTCTTCAAGAGAGAACTTAAAGACGCAATGGAGATGCTTACACGTCGTGAAAATTGAGAACTTTTGCAAGAAATTCGGCAGGAGCGAAGCATCTAGGGAAAGCTGTTTCAGCTTCACTAAAGTGAAATATCCGGAGGGGCGAAACATGCAGTGTGCGCCGGTGTTTCTCACAGCAAAATCACTGCTAATGCGCAATGAGAGACAGAAGAAAGATTAGACACAAAGACCCAGAGTCCGCTTATATTTAACGTGCATGCTACGAGTTTATATTGTTCGTTTACGCACAAGAGAAATCTGACAGCGGCCTATATATACGGGGTGGCTGGTGAACGGCTGTGCAGCGCGAGCAGTCGTTTTTTTTTTTCAGTCAAAAAGCTCGCTAGCAGAAGCTGCCTGCGTCGGCGTTGTTTCTCGCTTGCGAGGGCGCGCTTTCGTTTGTTGCGAGCTGGTAGTTGAGCGTGCATCGTAGAAGGAGCGCTCACATAGTCAACGCGCGCCGTTCGCTCCCTCTCGCCAGAGGGCTAGCGCCTGCTCTTACGCTCAATCAAATGAACCATCACGACAGCTGACGATGAAGCACACTGACACATGGAGACCTTAAGGTGCTTCGTCCCTAAAACGTACCAGTATCACGTGGGGGTACTGGAACGGCGCTGGTTTTTGCAATACGGTGGGCACATTCAAACAGGCCCACGTACACCTACCTCACGGCATGTTGAAATGCATGTTGAACGTCATTCGACACTACTAAGGCTTTTGCCTGATATTATTTTCACACAAAATGGTGCATTACTTTAATTTTGCAAGAGCAGGCATACAGTGCAGAGTAACTTTCTGTCATTTCGTAAAACCATAACTAGATGTCTTGATCTGGCCTTCTCCGTATTCCAACTGTAATGTCTTCTGCTGTCAGGACGCCGAGTCCTTTCTTAATGGTCAGTGGAACCTGCAAGGTGTCAAAGCACGCAGACATGCATTTTTGCGTCCTTCACTATCCAAAGAATATTCAATCTGCACTCCTCGTGACTATGTTTCTCCAGTACAACGTTTGTTATTTCGTTTACGGTGTTCAACGCACCAAAGCGACTCAAGCTGTGAGAGACGCCATTAAGAAGGGCTCCGGATATATTCGACCACGTGGCGTTCCTTAACCTGCGCTGACATCGAACAGCACACGGTCCTCTAGCATTCCGCTTCCATGGGAATGCGACCTGCGGGCGGGTTCGAACCCACGCCTTTTGGTTTAGTATCAAAGCGCAGTCATCACTTAGCTATATCCAGGCGGCCTACCAGTGAAAAAAATTATGTCATTAGCTACATAGCAAAGTTTTTTTTTTCGTTTTTCAGAGAACTCGCGGCGCCATTCGAATTACAACAGTAATGTTGAAACCAGCCCCACTTCGAGTTACCGACAAGCAATGACGCAGTGACTGTGCATGCTAAGAATATTTTTCGTAACCTTAGTGAAATGCTTGCGTGAGGGAAATAGTGTACCCTTACCTTCGTTTTGCCGGTGCGAATGAACTGAACGCTGTGCAGAGAATGAAGCAGGCATAGCTTGACGGACTGAAGAGCGAAGCGCATTCCAATGCAGTTACGTGGCCCAGCACCGAAAGGAAGGTAAGTGTACGGCTCAATGGATTCGACGTTCTCATCGCTGAATCTGAGGAAGAAAGAAAAACGAGCACGTAAAACAGCAGCAGTTTTCCTGTAGTAAGGACGGAGTGCATAAGAAATGCTTTGAAGCTTTCAACCAAAATGCACGACAGTAATTATCGGTGAGATATGGCCTTAGTCTCAGAATGCTGCGGTTGTTTTATCGGTGCGCCGACTACTGCCAGCAGGACGAAGCTTGTAAGGCAAGCTCTATCAAGCCAGTTAACCAGGATCCTCGCAGTATTATGCGTGCGTGCATGGGTAGGTAACGTATGCATGGGAGGTAACGCAGAAGATAAGCTGCTGAAGCAAAAGAACGAGACGGTTTTACCAGTTGTGTTATTTTCTTTATTACTACGCAGATGCTTTGTGCGAATGAGCGTATTACATATTTGCTGCATGGTCTGAGTGGCGAATGATTTGGTACTTGCCATTTGCGTATCCAGGAGAGTGTTTTCTTTGGGAGGGGGGGGGGGGGAGGGTGTTCAAACCCCCTAAACCGAAATTTCTAAATTTTCTATCTGCGTACATATGCACGCAGACATACAAACACACGCAATAACATACATGAATGGTGGTGGAACCAGACCCGAAAAAAGTTTATGGCTATGCTCTCGGTACTTGCCGTTCAGGTTTGAAGCTCTCAGGGTCGGGGAACAGCTCCGGGTCGTGATGCATTGCGTAAACCGGAATGAAAATAGAGCACTCTTTTGGAAGTTTGATTCCGGTGTCACCAAGTACGTAGTCTTCGTATGCTGACCGCTCAAGCCTGAGGCATAGGAAGAGCAAAGTTACGAAGTCTGGAAAACTGGGCCAGCTTGTACACATAATGAATGTAAGAACAGCGCAACAGACATGGACTGGCGAATAACGCATACACTCGCAGCAGCGAAGTATTCCAGCATATTGATGAAGCTGAATTTGTGACTGTATATTGGCAAGTAAACGCGACATTCTCGCTGCACAAGCGAGAACAAGCTATCATCAGCAGGCAAAGCAAGTGGCGTTAAATAATTTCTGAGCATTATCGAGGACTTATGACTGTGGCCATAACTATACGCGACTGCAGAGTTACGCCTGGGAATATGACAGGCGCGTGCATTTGAAGGCAATGGGAGGAGAACATATGTTTTATAATGACCCTCTTATTTGAAGGTTTCTGTGTTATGTAATTATTCGAGTAATGTTTTCTTGTTCCTATTGTTATATTTCCACGCGGGTGCATTTTTAAAATTTTTGTGTTACCGACGTCCTGCGCAGGCCGCAGTAGAGTGTATGGGAAGCTTCCCAATTGTTTTAGAATGCACTGATAAGATAACGCCCGTGACGAGAACAGTTGAGTTCGTTCTGGAACTAACCCCCGTATACTTAAACATGAGACGACTCAAACTCGGTCTTTCACTTGGCCAAATTGAACATAGAGCTACCGCTCGACTGTAACTGGTTTAGCGGTTCTCAAAAATTGCTGTCTATTATCGCTCACGTACAGTGACCATCTCTGTCGATGGGCGGCGCCGCCCTCGACTTTCTCGAGTGGACAAAATGCGTTGAGTTAGGGGCATTCTGGATTACGGGAGCAAGAAGGCCACGCTCTGAGAAAAAAAAAGGACCGTTTGACTTTTTTTTAGGAGCTGGCTCACCAGGTTCTTAAGCTGGGGCAATGTCCCGCGCCGTAAGCGTAACCTTAGTTCCAGAGGCGACCGCTACAGGCGCAGCTCGCGCGAAAGAGAAGTCTTCTTCCTCTTGTTCTTCGAGCGCCTTGATGATGATATTAACGCAGACAAAACCACATTTCCTCGATTTCCTCGACCACGCGTTCGGCCACAGCTGCAAGGTCTGCGACCGCTTGTGGTTCGACAATAACCTGTCCACAATCGTTACTATAACAACGTGTGACGTCTTTATATGACAGTAGAGGAATTGTACGGAGCATTCGCGGTTTACCCGATTATCTCCGAGCCAGCTCCTCAATCATCATTCACTTCGTGGATATTGCTTGATTTTTTTTTTTGCGAGTCCGGATTTGCTACGTATATGACTCTCAAAAAACACGTGAACTGTGCTTGGAGATCATCATACTCCTTTCCGAGAGTCGCAGGACTCAAAAGGAGTTAACGTGTCTCTTTAAAGAGAGCTATTCACGTGGCAATTCAGGACTCTAGAAAAAGTGTATCACATACTCCTTTTTTTCTTTGACCAGCACATGCAATAATGCTGGATAGTTTGACAAGAGATTTATAAAAGCCGTCGAACTTCACGGACGGCTAGATTATTCGACGGTGACCATCCGAAATACTCGTTATGATTGTATTTGGAGCGTTACTTCCATGTACAGCGAGTCCTACATAAATTTCTGGGCACAAATTCACTAGATAAAGAGCTTTGTCTTTAACCGCCTGACTGGCGCCTTTGCCTTCACATGAACTTGAAAATTCAATGTTTAATAACTTGTGCGAGTTAAGAAATATATATTTCATTCGGGAACCATTCAATCGTTACGTATTTTTACTTGTACCTATAAGGGACAATGTATTTTTAGAATAACAGAGAGCTGAGCTAGTTGGTAAGTATTAATTCTAAAAAGACAGGGCATGCAAACACGGACACAAGAAAGAAGTCAGGACACCAGACAAGCAATCGTGTGTGGTGTCTTGACTTCT
The DNA here is from genome assembly GCF_013339695.2 of Rhipicephalus sanguineus. NCBI lineage: Eukaryota > Metazoa > Arthropoda > Arachnida > Ixodida > Ixodidae > Rhipicephalus > Rhipicephalus sanguineus. The sequence continues at coordinate 87,777,254 of NC_051185.1, read as the reverse complement.
TTCTTGTGTCCGTGTTTAAAGGCCTTGTCTTTTTAGAAGGAAATGTATGCTGTTATGTTCCACCTGTTCAGGAACCAAGGAGGTACCGGCTCTGTACTTGTGCACCAGCGCCCCGTGAATTGTGTAAATCAGAAAAAAAATGAATGTGAATAATGAAAAATGAATATTGCAATCACTGATGCTTTTTGGCATTACTCATCGTTTGTTAAATTTTTTTTCTTGCATTTATTTGTGTGTATGAAGTAGTTAAAAGGCTGTAATTGCATCGAGGCGTAAACGTGTGAGTAACTGACAAAGAACGCATATTTCGTGCTATTTCGTTTCACGATTTTTGCGCGTAAAGGTGTTAAAGTTATTAAGCCACCTCAGCTTCCTAGTTCGGCTTCAAAAAGACAAATGGACCACGAAACGTTTGATCTCTCACAACAATTTCACCAGCTCACCTTGTTGCCGGTGGATATAACCTTAACGTTTCCGATACCACGCAGTGCAGGTACTTCAACTTGGAGATGACATCTAGGCTGGGCTCGGGACCCTGTGCCAAAGATGAATATATAGAATCCGTAGCTGCGCCACTAACAGAAGAACACTCTAGATAAGTCGTGTAGGGCGTGCAGCGAAAAACATTCATTCGTTACGGGCCCAGAAAAGGTATTTACACAGAAGTGATCTTTGGAATCTGGCTCGCTATGCCTTATAATATGTACCGCTGTAGACTACCTACCTGGTATTGCAGACATTGAATTCTCGCAAGAAAACGCGATGTGATATGGCTCTGAGTTTTACTGAAGGTTAACCTTATAATATACCGGATGTTTTTTTAGGCAGTATAAATTTTCCCTAGAAGTCGTGACAGTCAGGCTACTGTGTTTTTGGCACAGGAAGTGTACGTCGAGCGAGAATACTTCGCCGGAGCTGAAAAGACATTGAAGTTGGTAATTGAGGAAATCTTGTTCATTAACTTTTTGTTATTTATTCCGGGCTAAGTGCAATAACACCGCAATATCCACCTTTTCTTTGTCTGCTAAGCATAAAGCATACGGGCATCCAGTGAGGCGCTCCTTGTTGTAGAAAGGCAAAAGAGTTTTGTGCACCTGTTTAAAATTTAAGACATTGATAAGCGCTACAGATCTCACGCAAAGAATAAGCGGTCTACTTGTGTATTTTTTTTAAAGCTTGGTATAATATTTATTGGCCTACTAGGCCTGGGTGGACGATTGGCTCTGACCGTCGAACTTCACTTGCTGTGTTTTCTAAGCAGGTTCTGTTTCGATGCGCCTTTCTTAAAATTTCATCACACCCGCCACAGTGTTCTAGTGGTTATAGTACTCGACTGCTGACCCGACGGTGGCGGGATCGAATCCCGGCCGCGGCCGCCGCGTTTTCAATGGAGGCGAAAATGCTTGAGGTCCGTGTACTTAGATTTAGGTGCGCGTTAAAGAATCTCAGCTGGTCGAAATTACCAAAGTCCTCCGCTACGGCGTCCCTCATAATCATATAATTGTTTTGGGACGTTAAACCTCTACAATTATTGTTAAAATTTCGTCACTTCATTGTTCGCGAAGATCCGGTGCGACATACCATAGTGGACGCGTTTCCTGCACGGCGGGCGCCGTCCTCTTCGATATCGCCATTAAAAGTGGGGGTCGGGGGGGGGGGGTATTAAAATTACGTGCAACTACTGTGATTTCGAAAAAAATGGGTATGCCATAAATTGTCACGAACTGCGACTTTCCCTTATAACGAATTGCCCTGAATACAATAATTAGACAGTTAGTTATTGTGTTGTGTTAATTAGTCTAATTAATGTCATGTTGCAAAGTACTTCCGCCATGACGTAGAGCTCGTGTACGAAAACGACAGGCACCTGACTGTCATAATATTACGATAGAAAAAAAACATGTAGTGTCTAACAAAGAGCACCATGTATAAGGAAAAGGTCGCCGCAGAACTAGCAGAAGAAGCGATCCCTCAAACTTTAACGCGTCCTCAAAAGCCCCCGATAGTTCAGGTAAACTCAAGGAAAAAGCTCAATCGTTCGTTAATTCAGAAGGTTTACTCGGAAGGTTTCTTACAAATGTAAAAAGTAACGTTGGCCTCTTGAATGGGTACAAGGCAGATAAACCTGACCAGACAATTAGCTCATTGTGCCAAACTTTTCCACTTCGTTGCTGTTATTAGGCATTAAAACCGGTACTTGGTGATACGGAGGCCCAAAAGAAACGTAATTATTGATCTAACACCGAAATCCCCAAATGAGACGATTCCCAAACGAGCGTTCCCAAATGAGACGCCAAAGAGTTACAAATGTACTTGCATTAGCCTCAATGCAATCGTCCACTTCTTTTCGGAGCTTTTCTTGGACGTCTGGGTTAAGTGCAAGGAGGTAAGCAGTGAAGGCTATCGTTGAGGAAGTAGTCTCCTGGCCGGCCAGGAAGAAGAGCACACACTGCGCCATGGCTTCGAGTTCACTCAGACCTTCAAGGACGCAGACATGTGCCATGTTCTTATACGCAATGTTTGAAGGAATATATTCACAGTGTGTTGTTTAGCATGCAAAGTACTTTAAACTTTCTGATGTTTCATCGTTCGCAGGTTCTCACCTGCGAACGATTAAGCCGCGGGTTTTAGAGGAAAGCGAGACGCTCAAAGTTACAATAAATTAATGAGACAAAACAAAAATTCTAATTAGGTAATTTAAGATGGTGCATACCGTGCCTAAAATACTTGCGTGATTTTTTAGAGGTACGACCAACGAGTCCCACTTTTACCGCACTCCCGCAGACTCATGCTACTTGTTTATTCAGAGTGTGCGTTGCTATGGTATTAAAGAGAGCGTCCGAGAGGCTCATAGCACGTGGGAAGCGGTAAAATGTTACGTGAATGCATCACGGCGTATAGTTGTATTTGGCCAAAGCTCAAAGTATTGTTCAGTCCGAAAAATATCCGGGCGCAGCTTTTCAAGTATGGTGAATATGGCCTGGTGAGCTTGAATAACTTTATGTAAAAATATTACGAAGGCAATGTCACGACAAGTGCGCAGTGGCTGGTAAGATAGACAGAGTGTAGATATACATACACTTTGTCTGCGCAGTGTAATTGAGAGGTATAAACGAATTAGCTTTGCACTATTCAAAGATATTTGAGAACCTTCAGCAAGGTATATTTCATGCCATGACTTGATAGTACGAAAAAAAAAAGGAATTTTTCGAGGGGCTCCTTTCTTTGTTAAAAACAACCATTGAAACAGACAGCCAATCAAGCCAAAGAAAGCATAGGGCACGTTATATATTTTTAAAAATCTGCAGCCTAATGATATTGACCTAATATGAAAGGAATTAATGTGGATGAAAATTCACCAGTGTTTGCACATGTTTTGAACTTACTTGCTTATGGAAATAAACTTCAAACAAAACCTTTTAGTCTGTAGCAACTGAACCCACAACCTTCAAATAACGTGCCCTATGACCTAATATCAAATGTAAGAATGTAACTCCAGCTGACTTTAAAGGACCCCTGACACCAAATTTGGAAACTCGAGATCCTTGTGTTGTTTGATAGTACTGTATGCGGGGGCACTTCTGACCGATTATGAGTGAAGAGCGTTGCCTTTAAGATATTTTAATTTGCTTTTAAAGTAAAACCTGAGTGCTCATCTGAAGTTTGAGCTCCTATCAACATAACCACTAGTATGATGTAGACGTAGGCCCCTTGTGACATTGCAGAGGTAAAGCAAGTATTGTTGATGTCATAGACAGAAAAAAATCACACCATCTCCCGCTAAAGGGGACCTGAGGCGATGCGAAACAGCGTTTCGGCATGTAGAGCCCGCGTTTCAGAGCGGGAGTGGAGAGGGGAGGGGAGAGAGGCAAAAGGGAGAGGGGAAGTGGAGAAGATGAGGGCGAGAGGGAAAGTGGAGAGGGGGAGGGGAGAGAGAAGAGGTGGAGAGAGAGGGAAAGTGGAGAGGGTGGGAGGTGTGTGGAGAGGGCTTGCGCATGCGCAGTAAGGGTGGTCATGCCGCACACCACCACTACCGGATTGAACTCCGCTATAAGATGCTTCACATCTTTATGGGCGGTGCACTGTGGTATATTGCGAAGCATGTTTGCTCTTTGCTCCTGCCACCTTCTCCTTCTTCGGTACGTGTCGGCAGGCAGCGTGAACTCTCCGTGTGTGTGTTCTCCAACTGGCAGTTTAACAAGCGCGTGGCTGACGTCACCCAATACTGAGTTCACGTGATCACGCGTGCCCCGAGGCGCGACAGCCGCGGCGCGGCGCTAGTTTCTTATCCTCTTTCGGCGGGCGTTTTGAACCTACCGTAAAAATGACCATAATTAACGCTGCTAGGATTAATTAGACATCACGTAGGAGCATTTACTGTGTCATTCCGTGATTACAAGACATAGACCTACTTAGTACAACATAAATGTCACAAACAAAAATCGGCAGTCAGGGGTCCTTTAAACAAACGTGATGCAATCCAGTCAGTACTCAACAGAGGAGAAGCATTTATGGAAACGAGAAGTATTGCAGATTGAGGTGGCTTTAATGAGGTTTTCCTTCAATTAACGATACATTTCTTTGCTTTGTAAAAGTTATTTGGTTGGATAAATTTCGCTCGTGAAACTGTTCCCCGTAAAAGGAGACACAAGTTTCAATCTTGATTTTTTAATAATTGTTGAGGTTTCTGCGTCACAAAACCACAATATAGCCTCTATTTCTTTACCTATCGACATTCCCATACGTGCATTTTAAGGACAGTCTTTTCTCTTGAGACAGATAATCGCCATTAATTAACGCAGTAAAGGTCTGCTGCAGTGGCCAACAAACACGCAGTCCCTCGTATAGCCTCATTTATTTACTTTGTTTATACCGCCACACACGCTTCCTTCTTTCTATGCCCCGCCACGGTGGTCTAGTGGTTATGGCACTCGACTGCTGACCCGAAGGTCGCGGGATCGAATCCCGGCCGCGGCGGCTGCATTTTCGGTGGAGGCGAAAATGTTTGAGGCCCGTGTACTTAGATTTAGGTGCACGTTAAAGAACCCCAGGTGGTCGAAATTTCCGGAGCCCTCCACTACGGCGTCTCTCATAATCATATGGTGGTTTTGGGACGTTAAACCCCAGATATTATTATATTATCCTTCTTTCTATGTTTTATGTTAGCAGCCCATTACACGTGTAGCGGCTGCCTTGCGCAAACCGCGCCACAATGTCTGAGAACGTTCGAGATTATTATAGGATCGTCTGTTAGGCTTGAGCGCGCAAACGCAAACAGCTGCGTTCATTCTCGAACTAACGCGGCCACCAGCGACAAGGCTCGAATGTTCGAAGGCCGAAGCTCTGTTCGCCGCTATCAGTGTAGAGTGTGTATTGTTGTAGTTTGACTTTCCATTTCACCGGCCACATGTTCGGCCAAATAAAGAGTTGCATCTTGAACATGCCGACTGCTGCCTTCGTCAATGTCACGACCCCGTGAGAATATTATTTAACAGTACTACCAATCCCTTGAGGTGTTATAGCAGTGAAGGCACAAGAAAAGCAATATTTGCTTGCACAAAATCATTCATGGTTGACATTATACATTACTATTAGAAAAACGCAATATTAAAACAATTTTAGTAACAACAAAATTATCCGCGAGGTTATCACTGAAAACAACTACAAAAAAATTTGCAGTGGCTTAGCTCGACCACGCCAGGATATACGTAGCGTTAGCAAAGGTTTACTGATTATTCTTAGCTTTCCAGGTGGTCTAGGATTATTAGCCTTCTTCTGTTTATTCTTCGTACGCTGAAGCGCTAATTGCCAGGCAACTACTTCGCGATCCCACGAGATAAGCTTCTCGGCTCTTCTGCGCCGTTGAGCAGCATTTGTGCTCTCCTTCTCCATGGCGTTACCCACCTGCAAACGCCAGTCAGAGGCGCTATCAATCGGCTCCAGCGCAGTGTCAGACGGCGACTGCACAGCGAAGGCGAATAGCTGCGCGCGCGCTGGCGCCGGTGTGTCTGCCATGGCTACGGCGCCACTCCTCCGAACACGCAGACCAGCAGCGGTGAGTGGCGCGCGGCGGTGTCGGAGAGCGCGGAGAGCGCGGAGAGCGGTAAGCCAGCTGTGTGACATCACTGAACCTCGCCCATGCGCAGCACGGTTCATGAGGACGCACGCGAAGTCGGCTCCGGCTAGGCAAGTGTAGCTAACGCTACAAAAAAAAAATATTGGCCGCGTATCTGTGTGCTACGCTGCAAATGTCGTCGAAAGACGGTAGTCTTCTGCCGGCCGTTTCTGCGCCGTTTCAGCGCAGCCTAGGAAACACTATATGTATTTTCTAGTAAAGGAACACATCACCTAATACTTACGTATTGATGTTGCGCCTCAGATATGCGTAATATTTGCTTTTTGATCGACAATGTTCACAAGTATTAACGCAGCTACCAGTTCAAGATGGCTGGGCATTCAGCAAGTACTCAAACTTTGGCGGGGTGGCTGAATCGTGTGACAGACAGACAGACGGACAGACCAAAATTTCGGCGTTTAAATATCCCTAGAAAGACTATCGTCTTTAAAAATAAGGTATACATTTGTGACATGGCGTAGGATCAGCAACTGCACAATAATATTACAAGAACACACTAATTAAATAACTTTAATAACAGCAAATTAATCCGAAAATATGTGACTAAAACAATGAAATCATAAAAATAAAAGAGGAAAGGTGTGCATTTGTAACATGACATAGACTACTCGTTTAGCGAGTTTATTGATTTTGCAACGAAGTTATTGCTCTTTGTGAAGCAAGCAATTCATTTTCAATCGCACTTGTAAACATGTGCAAGGTTTCTGTGGTCTAGCACGTTTTAAGGCTTTTAAGATTTTAACATGTTTAACGTTTCATTAAAACATGTTTTACTGAATCGTGGTTGTAAGACAACTGCGATTCATTTGAATCGCAGTTGCAAACGTACACATGTTTAAATGTAAAGATTCTAATCGCGTATTGCAGTACAGCAGTCATCGATACTTAGCGGAAGCTTTAAGCAAGTAAGAAGATAAAACGTCCTAAAGAGCGTGATTACGGTGGTAATGGTATGTGCAGTGGTTATGGTGCTCGGCTGCTGACCCTTAGGCGCAGAAATTTCAGCTAGTTGGTGGCGATTGAAGATATACATCCTAACAAGCGCGAAACAAGGAATCACACAAGGAATAGATACGTCAGTAGACTTTCAGTTGATATCTAGCGCCCGTTTTATTCACGTGTCTCTTCCGCGTGTGGCTATTGTCTTGCGCTTACTAAGATGTATAAGTACTGCTGATGACCCAAAAGGCGTGTGTTGATCCCCTCCTCGGCGGTTGCATGTTCTATAGAGGGGAAAGTACTAGAGGGTCGTGCACTTGCATTTACGTGCGCGATAATGAACCTCAAGTGGCGGAAATTTCGTGAGCTTTCCACTACGGCGTGGCTCACAATCATATCGTTGTTGTGGGGCGTAAAACCCCACAAGGTATTATTAATAATGCTTGACGAAGAGCTCCTCATGAAGAAAAGCTGCGTTTCATCATATATAGGAAAACGGTATACGCTTCTAAAAACTGTTTATTTGTCGACGTTTCGATCGGAGACCGATCATCATCGGGATCTTCATCAGGATACATCATGATGAAGATCGGTCTCCGATCGAAACGTCGACAAATAAACAGTTTTTTAGAAGCGTATACCTTTTTCCTAATTATTTTACGGCAACCGAAGACAGACTGTTCATAATCTACGTACTATATATATATATATATATATATATATATATTGTTAAGGTGTTTAATAGACAGCACTCAACGACAATGAGTAATGGCGACAGTCACGGCAAGGCACGAACTCCCTGCGCGAGCGGCGTTCTTTTTCAAGCAACCAAAGAGGACGACCCACTAGAAGGCGCTGGAGAGGGTAACCCATTACCATGTCCCAAGGCTTCTCTACAATATATATATATATATATATATATATATATATATATATATATATATATATATATATATAGGCAGGCTTATAAGGAACTGCTATTGCTTACACGTATTTGTGTGGAAACATTGCTAAAGGGGACAATACGAATAATGCTTACGTACGTTTACTACTGGTTGGTGAAGTCAGCTTAGTTTCGGAACCAATGTCAAAAAGCTTGTCGTCTGGCTCCGCTAAACCTTCATCGCTCGCAGCCAGGCTACCATCCTGAGCATCCATCATGAGCTGCAAGAAATCGTCTTGACGCTAAAAAAACAAAAGAAAAACGATGTTGTTACAACATGTGCGGCCAGTATCATACTACTCATCACCATCATAATCACCACCCCCATTATCACAATCAGCCCACCTTTATTTCCACTGCAAGACGAATGCCTTTCTCAATGTGCTCCAATTTACCACGCCTTGAGCGAGCCGATTGGATTCCGCGGATGTATCTTTTTTTTAAATCACACACCTTAATCTTAATCACAACTCCGAATCCTATTTTGTCTTCAGCTGTGTTTGCCATACTTGGGTACCTAATCTGCTGCTGACCATTGACGACCGCTTACCTTTCCCAAGATTTACGTGGCCTGCCCAGCAAATTTTTTTTCTAAATGTGAGCTGAAGTATCCAGTATACCTGCATGTTCTTATGTTCATTATGCAGCTCTGCTTTCTTTATGTCTCATAATGTCACGCTCGGCGCCTATCAATTCCGCGTTTGATCACACGGTGCGTAATCTCTGAATTCTTCTCGAGTTTCACTCTTATGCTCGAAGTTTCTGGCGCATAAGTTGGTAGTGGCAATATAGAATGGTTCCACACTTTACTTTAGCGACAGCAGTAAGTTCGCGTGATTTGGGAATATCTGCGATATGTGCTCCAGCGTATCCTTTATTCGTTTTTTATTTTAATACCTTCAATGCCAACAGGCGTTACAGAGAGAGTGGAAGTTAAAAAAAAACAATGCATATTTCTTAGCGGCTATAGTTAAAACAATAATCTTCAACACTGAATTTAAATGCAGAAACGCTTGGAGGGCTGACGATGGATGTGGGCAGGTGTTTGCATTCTTTGGCTCTCTTCGGCATGAAAGAATCGGAAAACGATTACGTACGACAACAAGGGACTTCAACTTTATGGCGATGATTAGTACGGTCAGACAAATCAGATGGCTCACAAAGAAGTTCATTTTCCAGGTGTGGGTTATGAAAAATTTTATGAAACATTGATAATATAAACGAGACGCTTGCCCATGACGAGACAGATTAGGTAGTTGCAGAGTGGGTTTCATGGATGATATACTTCGGCGTATTTTCTTTACATGATAAGATTTCCGCATTGATAAGCGGCATTTACACATACAACATTCTACTGAGTGTAGGGAACAGATTTGTGTCAAAGGCTTACAGCGACAGTGACATTTTTATTGACAACCTCTGTCGTTTCTTTTGTACTACGCAATATCTGCGATGACCTTCTGCAGCGAATTATCAGTTGTCTATAGCGCTGTGTCCTTACGCCTTGTTTTGTCCTGTGTTTTTGTTTTCTTTACGCAAAGCCTCAGGATATGCCCTGTGATGAGGTGTGCCACTTCGTTTTGAAGAATGTGGCAAAAAATAAAAGCTTTCGATGAAGAAGAACAATACCTAGGTCTTGGCTATGCAGACAATGTTAACACAGTCTTTCAGCAAGTTACGGAAATCATCATCATCATCACAATCATCATCATCAGCCTGTCTACGCCCACTGCTGGGCAAACGCCTCTCCCATGTTCCGCCAATAAGCCCGGTTCTGTGCTTCCTGCTGCCACGTTATACCTACAAACTTCTTAATCTCATCTACCCACCTAATTTTCTGTCTCCCCCACACGCGTTTGCCATCTCTTGGAATCCAGTCAGCTACCCACTTACCCTTAATGACCACCGGTTATCCTGCTGACGTGCTACGTGCCCGGGCCATATCCATTTCTTCTTCTTGATTTCAACTATGATATCCTTAACCCCCCTTTGTTCCCTGATCCACTTTGCTCTCTTCCTGTCTATTAAGGTTACATCTATAATTTTCCTATCATGAGAGTGAAATAACTAGAAGAATAAGGACGGGATGGGGCTCATTAGGCAAGCATTATAAAATCATGAATGGTAGTGTACCACTATACCTCAAGAGGAAGGTATATAACAGCTGCATCTTAGCGGTACTCACCTACGGAGCAGAAACCTGGAGACTTACAAAGAGAGTTCAACCTAAATTGAGGACGACGCATCGAGCAATGGAAAGTTATGGAAATACGGTCGGCAAATACCGTAAGGCCGTACGGTAGCGCTCTTCCTTTCCCGCCGATTGTGCTTTTGCCGGTGAAAGCACCCAAACACCACAAAAGCTTTTTCAAAAATTACTGTGGGGTTGTCACGACTCATTGTTGCCGGTCAGCCTACGCATTGTTAATGAGGAACCTGTCGTTCGGGGGTCGCACTGTCACTGCACAACGAGCTGGAAAGGAGAAGTGTGATCATAATGCCTTACCGTACTTGCGTACCGTATTTCTGTAACTTTCCAAAATACGCTAATGTTAACGAAATTACTAAAAGGACATACATACGTGGTCATTCTGACGTCTCTCGTTTATGATGCGCTGACAAACATTTCTGAAGTACTCAAACTCGTCACCTTTTGCCGTTTTAAAGCTGAACATTTTCACCAGTCCAGGAAAAAGCACTGCAAAAGGTAGAGGAATCACTAGCCATTTCATAATAATCATTCTTGCGTGACAGGGAATAAAATCCATAGATCTGATATGTGCTCTATTTTATCGTGTAATTCTCAGAACTTCCAGATGCAAAACAAAATCACACGATCTCCCGCTAAAGGGGACCATGAGGCGATGCGAAGCAGTGTTTCGGCATGTAGAGCCCGCGTTTAAGAGGTGGAGTGGTGAGTGGGAAAGGGGAGAGGGGAAGTGGAGAGGGGAAATGAAGAGGGGAAAGGGAAATGGGTAGGGGGAGGGGAGAGGGGAAAGCGGAGGGGGATATGGGAGGGAGATGATGAGTGGAGAGGGGGTGAGAAAGGGACATGAGAGGGGGAAAGGGAAGGGGAGAGGTGATATGGAGAGGGAAAGGGGAGAGAGGGAGTGGAGAGGGGAAGTGGAAAAGGTTTGCGCATGCGCAGTAAGGGTGGTCACGCCGCACACCACCACCACCACCGGATTGAACTCCGCCATAAGATGCTTCACATCTAAAATGCGCGAAGTATAATTTTTGTGTTGACTTTCTTTACTGCAGCATATCGCCAGTTCATTTGATTGTCGGCGTTTGTGTATCCTTGTTCATTTCGCTTGTGCCCGTGTTTGCACGTCTTAACCTCTTTTATGGTGAATCCTTACCATATAGTTTTCTGTTGTTCGAAGCGAAAGCTTTTCCGCAAAAAAAAGAAAGTTGCAGAAATTGCAGAATAAGACAGGTGCATAATTTGGATTGATTGTGCAGACAATGTGGTACACAAAACACCTACCTTGTCTCCTTTATGTTCACTACAATGTTCACGATTATGTTAGAGAACATTCTACCATAATCGGGCATTAATGTAATGTACGACGGAGATGTACGTACATAGTTCATCTCATTATTTTCCTCTTCTTTTATTCGTTCTACTTTTCCTTGTTTTTGTGTTTATTCAACACTACTCTCACGCTGATGGGACAACCGGCTCTAATGTAGCCAACCTTCCCATGGTTTTTCATATATGGATAAAATAATAAAAAATGTTTAATAGGGTACCATCTATTAACTACTTGCTCTATAGTCTGCCAAATTACTGCAAAGATGAATTGCTTTATATCGTCTCGTACAGTTTATTATATGCACACTGTGCCAGAAAAAGTAACTTTAATGATAGAAAAATGCTTCGGCTCCTGTGTGGGCATGTTCTGAGAATACCGGTTTACGTTGACATGCACTTCCGCCTGAAATTTTACAGTTCAGCTAGCATACATGGTTCAACGGCCTGGATGGAACCTTTTTCCTTTTCCGCGATGTTCTACGCCGTGCACCAGCACTTATTACTGCTGGCATGCTTTCGAATTCAGGTTTTTTTTTGCTGCAAGCATTTCGGGATGCGCTAGCATTTTTGCGGATCACTGTGACGAAACTATTCTTCAAGGTGATCTTCACGCAATAAAAAACGCCAGGCCTGCGCTGAAACCGCAGCAAAGTCACAGCGAAAGCTGGAAGAGCGGCGTTTCTAGAGCCCGTTGTAAGCTCTCTTGGGGCTACAATACAAGTAGACTGGAAAGGTACCCACTACGCCATAAATCACAATTTTTGTGAAGTTGGGAAGCACCTACTAAGCCATTATTCGTCATTCTGCGGAGAAGCTAGGCACCAGCTACACGTATGTAAGGCATTGTGTGGAAGCTCTAAACGGCCCACCAGTTATGTAATTTGCATTGGGTGACGCCCGCTCGCTATTTCCCTCTCCCGTCATGCTGTATAACATACGTTGATGTGAGAGAGACGGGGGCGGTGCGAAGAACTTTACTGAGACCCAGAGGAAATGGATCATGCGCTTATGGGCTTCCTTGGCAACCAATACAAATGCACTTGCGAGGAACCCACTACGCTATAAATCATTGTAATTTTACTGACATCCAGAGAAATGGATCATGCGCTTATAGGCTTCCTTGGCAACCAATACAAGTGCACTTGCGAGGAACCCACTACGCTGTAAATCATTGTAATTTTGGAGAAGTAGGGCAGCAGGCACTGTGCCATTTTTCGTCATTTTACGGACAGCCGTGGTACCTGCTAAACGCATGTAAGGCGTTATGCGCACTTTGTTGATGCTGTGCCTGATGACGACGAAGAATTATGGCAGAGATCTTTGTAATGGGTTGGAAGCATTTCACAACCTACTCGTTGCGCAATTCGCATTGTGTGACGCCTGGTTACAGAATTCGCGTTGTGCGACGCTTGGTGCTTATTTTACTCTTCTACCACGCTATATTGCATATGCTAATGTGGTTCCTTCCCGACATGAAGCCTGTATAGGGCCTTTTTTCAAAGCAGTTTCAAGCACCGGCATGGCTCAAAGGGTGAATACTGGGCTCCCACGCAGAGGGCCCAGGTTCGAACCTCGTTCCATCCTGGAATTTTTTTCTTATTTCGTTTTTTTTTTCTTATTTCGAGCGATACTGGTTACGGACACCGGCGGCGGCGGCGGCGGCGGACAACTACGGCGCCAAAAACGGCCGGTATAATGATCTCATAATAGCTTTCGCTGTAATACACGGTGTCCAACACACTTGATGACTCTTAATACAGCTAAAACACACTTATTGTGATTTACAACACGCAACCACCGGATACTGACTTCTTACGTATTAAATACCAACATAATTTAACTTACAACTTTATTTGAGTACCTTGGTGTTCACTTACGCTCTGATCTTACGTGACACGATCACATCCGCCTGACGTTGGCATCAGCTACCCGCTCATTAGGTGTTAGAATGAGAATAAGAAATGCTTTTATTTTCCAACGAAATAGTTTGGGGTCCTTCAGGCGAACATCTGCGCTACACAACTTGAAAATGCCTGAAGGCACTCACACGGAAGCAGAAAAACTACAATCAGCATATATACATACATTAAACATATGTGCATTATAATACACGATTTCAACGAAACTAAAAAAAGTGCAACATGTATAGAAAGAAATGTCACATAAACACATATTATTTACAAACAAAATTGAAATCTATAACATTTAGTCAGTGGAAATGTCGAAGGTCATTGTTATACATCAGAATGGTGGTATTTATCGCACTCAAGAAAAGTGCAACAGTAAACGCGGCTATGATACAAAATATGATGATACACTATGTAATGAAACGCTGAGCGGGAAATAAATATTACGAAAATAATGCGAAATATAAGAACGGTTTCGTTTATGTTATGTGTGTTCATTCAGACTTACAAAAGTACTGTCTAATTAGTTTGCAAGTCAGAGTACTTAGAGGAAATCTTTCCCTTTCCAATTTATTTACCAACGAGGGTATGCCATGTCTTTGCGGCCGCATGAGATCGTTTGTGCGCCTGTGTCGTACCGACCACCTGTATTTGCTACGACCGCGCGAGTCACTTTTTTGTGTTCAGACGTGACGCATGTTTTAAGAAGGTTTTAAAATTGTCGGAGCCGAAACAGAATGAGGTACGTAAGATTTGTTGCGCGTTATAAATTATATTTTTGAAAAACGTTGCGCAAACGCAACCTCAGGCACTCTCCAGATAATCGCCGTCGGCAACCATACATCACATTAATACAACCTACCACCGAGTACGCATCCGCTGTCTGGGATGACACCCACATCTATATCACCCATGAAATGAAATATCTACAAAACCGTGCAGTCTGTTTCATCTTTTTCTGATTACGCACCCTATACTAGCATTTCAGCACTAAAAACTTGCGCTGAGCTTGACGACTTATCTCATCGCCGCGGAAATTCCTGCCTTTCGCTACTTCGCAACCTTTAGCATCATCCACACCCGCACCGCATCTTTGAAACACCGACAGCTATCTTTCAACGCACTGACCATATCTTCAAGATAAAACGTATAAGCTGCCAAAAAATACCCATCACGTACTCTATTTAACGTTTTTTCGTATGTTGTTCAGCGTATATATTTCCTGTTGTGACCATTTGTTAATGATTGACTTGACCATTGTACCCGCTGATTCTTATTATTTATTTATTTGTCAACTGAAAACGTGTGTAACTTCCGTTCAGGACTTGGTTTTACTTATTTTCCTTGTATACTGTATGTTTGGTACCCCTAGATTATGGTATCTTAGTAAATTTTCTTTTTTTCCTCTGATATTCATTTCCTCAATGTATCTTGTCTTTTTCTCTTTCATTTTTGTCTGTAGCTTGATTTTGTTATATGGTATAATCTTGTCTTACATTGCGTAAACAAATATCGAATTGTTTCATGTGTCGGTTCCCCTTTGGGGACATTTAGGGGTATTATGAAATAAATAAATAAATAAATAAATAAATAAATAAATAAATAAATAAATAAATAAATAAATAAATAAATAAATAAATAAATAAAAGCAGTTATGAACATTCTTTTCGATCACTGATGGAAGCTACGAAATAAGAGTCTAAGGTGCAAAGGTACTCTATCTTCTTTCTTTTGTAGTTTAACCCTTGCGCCCCACACCTTTAATATTCAACTGTGTACCGACTAGCACTATATAGTACGCAACTAATGCTACGAAAAATCATTCAAGACGGGGTGTCGCTGAAGCCAAAGCTTCGACGAGTGGTCTTGTCTTTTTCAAGTGGTCCTGTCTTCTTCAAGGTTGTTGCCTCCAAGAAGAGAAGAACACTTGTTGAATTAAAAATTGGCTCCAGCGACATCCCCTCTTCAATGATTCTTCATCACTTCAAGTGTCCATCTTCCCCTGAACTGCTACAAAAGCTAGGCATACCTGCAATAAGCAGCCTCAAAGATATTCTTGCGGAAAAGGCTTTGCTGGCTTGCGTCACAAACTCGTTGGTGGCATCCGTGTGAGAATCGAGCGTTGTGCCGAACGCGCACCTTGCGATCACGTCGAGTGAATAGTGTCCGAAGAACCTGTCATAGAATGTAACAACGCGAAAAGGACCCTGAAACATTTTCCGTATATGGTTGCAAAACACCTCCGTTCTTTAGTGAAGGCAGCTCTGAACATTTGAGCGAAATGATATTGCGCTTCCCGCCGCATAGAACTTCGTGTAAAAAAACAGCGAAAAATTGCTTGCTATTTGCTCAGAAAACTACGCAGCAGGCGGAAGCATGAACGTAGGCGAGACATATATCTGGTAAATTTAATGAGCACTGCTTGAACATACGGAGG
Organism: Rhipicephalus sanguineus; assembly: GCF_013339695.2. Classification (NCBI taxonomy): domain Eukaryota; kingdom Metazoa; phylum Arthropoda; class Arachnida; order Ixodida; family Ixodidae; genus Rhipicephalus; species Rhipicephalus sanguineus. Next base: position 87,761,354 of record NC_051185.1, on the reverse strand, counting down.
TCCCAGCCCACGTCGGGCAGGTACGGCGGCCACACGTGGGGTGTCGACACTTGTCGACGCCTCGCCTTTATATAGCAGTAATAGCAGTAATAGCAGCCAATGTGGTCAAAGAAAATGGAAAGAAAACGTGCAATGCAGTGAAGTGCGGCAACGTAGCTTTTGAGGCACGCGTTATCCGACTGCTATTATGACGATCCCTTAAATGCCGCATAAAGGCTAAAATTGATGTCAGCACGAGTGAGGCAAGAAATCATCATCACGCGTACACGTCACCATATGAAGTCATCATAGCCTCACACATCGCCGAACTTATAACACTTACATGACCTCACATGATGACGTCATCACATGACATCGTCGCGTGGTCAAAGGGGGCTCGATCCCGTAGGCTGTGTAAAACCAGGCGAGGTGCAGAAATGCAATGCCTCCGATCCTGGAGGCTGTGCAAAACCACGTTTATGCAGAAAGCTTTCGAAAGGTGGGGGAGGATTAGTACATCGACTGAGCCGTAAAAGTAGACGATGGCTTTTGCCTTCGAGATGTCTTAGGCGAATGCATATGGCACCCTGTGTGTTGTGTTCTACTGCCGCGTTGTTTCGCTTGCAGCGTGCTGGTGGTGTTGAAAGAAAGAAATTAAGCGTGAATGCCGCGGTATTGCTCCGCTGACACATAACGGATTCGAAACATATCGCAGTAGGAACTTCGTAATCCAACAGACTACCATAATAAAGCAATTCTATGACAACTTCGAAGGGTGCTCCAGAGCCCCTTTATGGGGTAAACACACAATTAATACCACTGTGTTCAAATATGTGTAACAGTCCTCATGAAAGTTTTATTCGGAAAAATTCTGCATTGGTGTTTCGTAATCGTTACAGCTACTATGTGTATATATTGTAACGAAAATTACAGAACAGCTGTGCAGTTTGCACAAGACAACAAAACGAAGTCCTCGACTTGGTTTCAGGTTAACTGCATAAAACGAAACCCTTAGAAAACTAATTTCTTTTTCAACAATTTCTCGGCATTTACGGATAGTTCAAAAACAAGCTCAGAAGCGTTGCTTATAATTTTTTTATTCAGAGAGAGAATAAGAATAAAAGAAAGGCGGGGAGTTTAACCAGGGCTGAGCCCGGTAGGCTACCCGGCACAGGGGAAGGGGGGAGGTGGAAGGAAAGTTAGAGAGGAGGAAAGAAAAGTCATTCTTTCAGCCGACGTAAGAGTTACGCGTTTGACACCACAAACGGCGAATCAGTCCGGTATCCTTGAGGAAACGCAACAATGCTTTCGTTGCCTTTCGGAACTGTGATGTATGTCCTGATGTCACTTATGGACAAAATAAGAACTTTTTCGAGGGGCTCATTTCTTTTTTTTTTCCACACAACCAAATGAATGTAACAGGCAACTAAACTATTCAAATGATAGGAAATTCGAAGGTAATCCGATGGTTGTTGGTTCGAATCCCACCAACGGAAAGGATGCTACTTCGTCCATTTTATTTCTCTTCAAATTGTAATAATAATATCTGGGGTTTAACGTCCCAAAACCACAATATGATTATGAGAGACGCCGTAGTGGAGGGCTCCGGAAATTTCGACCACCTGGGGTTCTTTAACGTGCACCTAAATCTAAGTACACGGGCCTCAAACATTTTCGCCTCCATCGAAAATGCAGCCGCCGCGGCCGGGATTCGATCCCGCGACCTTCGGTCTCTTCAAATTGTCATAATTATTATACTACAGGTAAAAGACTAAGGGATACCCCTATGCTTTACTTGGTCTAATTATCTGTTGTCCGCCTCGTTGGTGCAGTGGTTACGGTACTCGGCTGCTGACCAGAAGACAGCGGGTTCGAAACCGCCCGCGGCGGTGACATTTATATGGCGGCGATATGCCAGAGGCTCGTGTACTGTGCGATGTCAGTCCACGTTAAAAAACACCAGACCGTCGATATTTCCGGAGCCCTCTTCGACGGTGTGCCTCATAATGATATCGTGATTTCGGCACTGAAAACCGGATAGATTATGATTAATACTAATTGTATGTTGTATTCATTTGGTTGATGTGGCTTATGTGGCTTTTAAAGAGCGGAGCCAGGCACTTTCTGCTGAGGTTCCTGCGGCGTTGTGTAAGGAGTGTTTTGTTCACACCAAACTGTTAAGAAAATTTGCGTGTTTTCCGCCGCAGCCGGCAGTCTATCCCATGACCTTGTCATAAGTAGTTCAGAACGGCAATGTACTGTGAATCGCCGCATCAGGATTAAGTTGGTGCTCGAGTGCACACTCACCTTTTGACATCGATGTCTTCCTTTCTCTGTGCAACTTCTTTGAGATGCTCACACGTGATTCTCGCGCAATCCTGAATCAACGCATTCATCTGGAAAACACCAGACGAACACCGCGTCCACATTATTTCATATCGGTTTTGTGAGCAGTGGAGCGTGTTCCTTGCGAAACAGCCCTTTGCAATATGCTTGAGTGTGCGATCGCGCATGATTTTCTCATTTTTATGAGTGTAGTTTAAGTGAAGATGTGTTCATCTAGAAATTTTTCATGAGTGCGGTTTTGATGTGCAGATTTCTCTGTTAAAAAAATTAGACGACCTATGTCGTAATGGCAGAGAAAGTGGTGATATCAACTGGTGATATCGTGAGTTAAATGGCATATGATTATCAAGGACATCTGGCGTTGTCGCGTTCGCTGCAATTCAACCGCGTTGGCAGAATAGAACCCTGTATTACATGTTAGTACAGGTGTCCACATGCTTGTCTAGAACGCCGGAGCGTCGGGCTCGGGACTGCACGGGTGACATCTGAAGATAACCCGTGGTTTGAGATTGGCCACATCTGAGCATGCGCGGCCCGCAATGAAGCACCTGCCTTGCATGTTCTCTCGTTGTTTATCGCCGCGGTTGCAACGATTCTTTTGGCCGTCAGAAGCGTACATTGTCTGTGGTGTAGTGCTGCACGCACACATAAAAAAAAGAAAAAAGAAGGAAAAGAAAAAAAGCGCGGAGACTCGCCCGGCTTCGCACCCGATGCAACCTTTGCCGCAAGAAAGACGATCCTCAGTTAGCGGTGACATTATGTAAGTCCATCGCAGATATATGGCGCATTATCTTTTTTTTTTTTCGTTGCGACATGAGTATTAAGATAATGTCGTGATGACATCAACAGCGCTTTGGGTGTCCAAAGCCTTTGATGTGTCTAGGCGACAAACATGGAAAGAAAATGCAAGGCAGGTGCGTTATAGGGTCCGCGCCCGTTCATATGTGGCCTATCTCAAACCGCACGTTGTCTCTAGATGTCGCCCATGCAGCCCCAAGGCCGACGCTCCGGCATTCTAGACAAGCGCGCTGACCTCTGTACAAACAGAAGTGAGCGCTTTATCTATAGCAACTTTGTGTACAAGGACAAGATTGGCAGGATGAACCTCAAGGGTCTAGATGTCAAAGACCCTACACAATAAAAAAGCTACGCGCACTCACTTATCTTTCGTGGCCAAACTAGAGGGGCAGGGTGCCCGATATGCTTACACGAAGAGCGGCAACACAAGATTTACGGGTCAACAAATGTCGACAAATACCTATATTCTGAAACTTTAGAGTTGATGTTGCTTCAACATCTAACGAGAGTATGTGTTACGCAGTGCATGTTCAATATCATGAGATCCAGTAAAAAATCTTGTGGAGGTATATTTGGGAAGAGCTTAAAAGGAAATATTCAAATAACGGAGAAGCCTACATTCGGTTACGTCTCAGCCGCTGCCTGAAAGACACCATACTACTTGAAAACAATGCTGAGGTAATTCCTACTGTATATACAAGCAACATCACTCTACTTGTCAAGCAACATAAATGCTGCACAAGTGCTAACGTATACATAAGTACATACGTATTTAGGTACCCGGCCTACATAAAGTCGTAGTGCAATTTCTGAAAGCATCTGCTTTCTAAGGTACACCCCTGAGCAAAAGTACACGGACAATTGCCGTCCGTATACCTTTGCCGTCTGCACCGCGTAGTGGCGAGCCGCCTGCTTTCGAGAGTATTTCTCTGACGAATTCCGTCAGAGTCATGCTCTCGACAGCTATTCCGGCAAAGGAATGCTCTCGACAGCAGACGGCTCGCGACAAAACGGCGTAGGCAGCGATTTCGGCTCACGCTTCCGTCGTCCGCATACTTTTTCTCATGGGTGTGCCTTTGAACTTATACAATAGAGCTCTTCTGAACCAAAATTTGCTGAGAGAGCTACTTTCCATCTCTTTCTTTGTGACAAGTTTCCCGCACCTAGCATTATTCTGTGTTTTTCTATAAGAGACAAAACCTTTTGCCATTGGTCGCACTTGGCTTACTACGGGATTATTGTCTGCCAGTGGGCGCCAGAAGAATTTTTCGGAATACGAAAATTATGCGAACGCCTCGCGGATTTTCGCGCACATCTATAGTTGTGTCCCTATGTAAATGTTGTCCTTGCGCACCAGCTAGCACCTCTGGGTACGTGTAGTACAGCAGGCTATTGCTCCGCGACAGCCGGGCTTGGTCGTGCACTCTACTCCTACCCTTGTCCTGGCGGACAAGTTTGCTATGAATAAAGTGCCTTGTTCTGTTCGCACTAACATGAAATAGAGGGTTCCATTCTGTCAACGTGGTTGCCTTGCCGTGAATGCGACAACCTGCAACTCGTCTAGATAATCATGTGGCATATAAATCATATTACTAATTTGGCACCCATTACAACATATGTCGCAATAAAGATGTAGCTTTGCAAATTACTACGCCTTTAGAAAAATGTGAAAAGCGCCACCGGCAAGAAATAGTGAAACAGGATGACTTGCCCAGCTGGCTATATTATCACAGTTTGTTTCCTAAATACCAGTTTTGACATCGTAAAGACAACACTTGCCTTCTCTCCTCTCAGAGTCTGTTGTAGCTCACGCCGTTCATTTGCTTTTAAGGTAAAAGGACACGGCTGTTCACATGAACATCGCCAGTTATTTGCAATGTACTCTTCCTCAGCCAATCTCTTTCCGATTGCTGTATAGCCTCCGTGCTCTATCGCAAGTATTTTTACATCTGTAGTGTCTCTTCATCCCCATTTCTCCTTATATCTATCTGGTTGTAACACCTTCTGGATGATTACACCGTGAGAACATGAAGTTTTACAAGCACCAATATGACAACAGAGCTTCGTGCTTTCAACGTCTGGGCGCAAAAGCACACGCCTTATCTCGAGAAGGATCAGCAGACGGCTCATACCTTTGTAGTGGCTGCTTTCTCACCACTTAGCTTTCGTGGAAGCGATAGACAACACGAAGGTCGTTTCGCTTGCTGCAGCTACAGCGTTTTCTTACGAGAACATTTCGCTGAGTTATGCCGGGTCGGAAGCTAATAGAATTAGCTGCTACCATCGCTTCGTATAAAATTCCACTCTGTCGCCACAGGATTCATGGCTTCGCCATTGCGGTGAAACTGTGACGCTATTGTATGCATCAACGCAGAACTAATGTCAAAGCTGCCTCAATGTCTGTCATGGCATCTGCAAATATCACATCGATGATTTAGACTAAACATCATCTTCAAGAAAAGCCACTTTTACCAGAATGGAGAGACAGCAGGTTCCAGTTGTGACAACTGCGACACCATTCAGTATTTATAGTATATCTTGCTTAAGTGTCTCCCTTATTAGGACAAGTGTCAGCAATAAAAAGAGAGCCGGCAAATCTTCGAAGGAGGCCCATTTACTTTGACGAGGTTGTTGGGTCCCTTTCTTTACAAATTGAAATAACGCTGAATACTTTAGTGCTTACGCAACTCCTAGCAATGAGTTTTTTCTGCAACCTAAGGGTTCCAGAAGCAAGAGTGTGCGCACATTCGCATGCGGCTCATTACTTACGTCTTTTGCATTACCGCAACCAGTCCATGTCTTCATAAGCTAAGACTGCTATGCTATCACGATATATATATATATATATATATATATATATATATATTCGAAACCGCAGCAGGCTGTTTCTGTTCTAAGTTTCACTGTTTTTTATATAAGATACTTCACCAAGCTAGAATTAATTACAGCTGGTATGCAGGCGTAGAGTGCCAAGCTGTAATGACTGCAGCGGGACCCTCGGATAAAAGGAAGACTGGTAGATACCATACAGGATAAAACAGTACAAATTAAGGGGTGAAATAGGGCGGAAAAGAAATAATGCAGAGAACGAAACCACAACATGCTAACAGCATGCTAACAGCATGGTCGATCAACCAAATATACACTAGTAGTGGTACCATTAGGACTTTGCAGATGGGTAATGACTGGAGCGCATGTAACAGCCGTTTTGCGTTTTGTGACATACCTTGCGCAGTTTCCCAGTCGAGAATGCCGGACTGGAAGCGGGGCGGATTGTTCGCCAGCGCTCCGCCGCTGCCATAACCATCATGTTGTCCAACAGGGCGTTCGATGTGCGTCGCAGCTGCGGAGGAAATCACGCCATATCCACGAAGTGAATGATGATTGAGGAGCTGGCTCGGAGATAATCGGATAAACCGTTAATGCCTCGTACAATTCCTTTACTTTCATATAAAGACGTCACACGTTGGTATATTAGCGACTGTGATCAGGTTGTTGTCGAACCACAAGCGGTCGCAGACCTTGCAGCTGTGGCCGAACGTGTGGTCGAAGAAATCGCGCTTGAAGCGCGCGTCGGCACCACCAACTTCAGGTAGCGACCGCTTTCGGCACTTGGCAGCTGCATCTCGCGCCCGTACCTCTTTGAGGTTCTCTTGCCGCGCTTCCGCGCTGCTTCGGCTTCGCGGGCTTGTATCTCGGGGTCCGCACGACGCTGACATCTCTCTGTGGCCTCGGGAGCTCTCACCGCAGGGTCTTGGCGGCAAGCCCGCGTTGCTGCTGCCTTGCGAGCCCTCCGCTCCGCCGCCTTGTCTTCTTCATACACGTTATTAGTATCGAAGCGCACTGCCGGAGTGGAGCGATCGCCGCATGCTACAGTTGGCTATGCTATATGTGGTTTTGCCTGCGTTATTTTCATCATCAAGCTCTCGAAGAACAAGACAAAGAAGACTTCTCGTTCGCGCGAGCGTGTGCCCGTAGCGGTCGCCTCTGGAACTAAGGTTAAACTTACGGCGCGGGATTTTGCCCCAGCTTAAGAACCTGGCGAGCCAGCTCCTAAAACAGTTGACGTGGACGTATAGCTGGATGTCTACTCTAAGCATACATTCACGTGAGGCAATTACTTGCAAGCGCTCTGCGCTTTGGCGTGGCTAAAATGTTCACCGGGTTGGGGTTGGTAAGCTGGTGAATATATAATACGGAAAGAGATGCGCACATGTGAAAATTTTCCTTGGATTCAATGACGAAGAATAAGAAGTGCAGGCGCGCGCGCACAAATGAACGTACAATATACACACCTTTTAATCCTCTTATTACTCTGGCATAGTAAGAACAGCTACACATACAGTAATAATGTCCAACTATATAATTCTGCGTGTAGCGAGAGTGTATTTTCAAGCACAGAGAAATAAATTTACATGTTTTTCTTTGTGTGTGTGGCATATGGCCGCAGGCTGTAACGTTGATAGGAAAACAAGCATCCGTACATACACGGCATCGATTAGGAGGCTAATTAGCATAGGAAAAACTAGCATTCCAAGGGCACTGGTGCACTAGCACAATTTTGCGGAACATACAAAGTTCAGTGCATACTACGCATTTATGTTGAAGGCGCACATGCTTGAGCAGAGGTTGGATGAAAGGCACACATAATCAAACAGGGCTCACATACTAAAAGTGGTTGAGATTGCTGTAAGAAGAGGGGCGGTGAAATTCAGGACGAAATGTGACATGTTAGCATGGTACATGTGTTCTTCACGTCTTTTTAATCTACCCGCCTTCATTACTGTTTCTGCGCAGGTTCACAATATCTGCACTTCATCGTCCTGTAGCCGGAATAAGGCACTGCTCTGGTGGCAAAGTTATCATCACGAGCATCATTCAGAGATTATTAAATGCGAAGCATTTCTTAGCGAACCTCTGGCACTTTGAGCGTTTCTATCTACGTATCTATCTATCTATCTATCTAGCCGCCTACGTCTGGATGCTCTCATTATCGCCTCCTTAACTTGGTGTAGAGCAAAATTTGCATGGGAGGGTAAGAGGATTTGACAAATATGACTGCCGGGTCATGACATAAATAACGTTAAAATCCTGTCGCGTACGTCGTCAAACCCTTGCCACTAGACACGTGTGGCGCATACCCGTTTACCACGGGCCGCGGTGTACGGGTATGCGCCACAGGTGATTGACAGGTTATGTCTACCCAGGAACGGCGAGAACAGACATTGATAACCTAAATGCTAGACAGTTAAGTAAAACCAACATCGGCAGCGTTGACTCAACGAATGGAAATAATGAAAATTAGGATCCCAGCAGGAATCGAACCCTAGCATTCTGCGGGGCAATCAGGTATTCTACCACTGAGCCACGCCAGGTCTATAAATTGGTTTGGAAAAACAGCCTACGCAGGCGTAATATCAGTGCAATGTCAATTGTGGTTGTGGTGCTGGCTATCTAATCTTACAATAAAGCAATAAACACTACACGATACTCCTACGATGCGGGCGTCATATCAGATTGACGTCTGTAGTTCCAGTGTTGGCTCCGATTTTTTAGCAGTCTAATAAACATTACGTTTGTATTCCTATGATTCAGCAAGCTATATTGAAGCATTGCTCGACCCCGGAGGAATACATTAACGAAAGTTACATATGATATCCACATCACCGCATCGTAAAGTGCACTTCGTCCACCAGAACGATGAAGTGTCCTTTTCATTTCTTAAGAGGCTGGGCGATGGCGTCATGCTGGCCGAGGATGATGTCAGATTGATTGACAGCCATTTGTAGACTAGGTTACGTAGGCCACATACGCCCAGGTAGTCTACGAATAGGACAAACACCATCCACTGATGTTGGCCTACGTAACCCTATCCAGGCCTACCAGCCTCGACGGCCTCGACCAACGGGAAAGGTGGCTTCAGGTTCCGACATGTCGCCGGCTCTGTCGACAGACAATTTGTCGACGAAATGACCGAGGCATCCACGAATTCCAAGAGCTCTATTATACCACATTCTTCAATCTACATGGACCCCTCTTCACTACGATCACGACCGGATCCTATAACAAGTCATGACCAGCTGCTGGTGCTCACTGATCACGGTGATGATGCCCTTGTTCAAGGACTGTCAAGAACTTCTTGCACACATGCACACGGGTTCGTGAAACGCGCGTGCATTCTCGGGACACGTGTAAGCACTACATATCAGCCTACCGCTTCTGGTGTTGGTAATACACACGTTGTCATTGGCAGCGTTACCCAACCGTAAACAGCTGCTTATATAACACATATGCAGCTCTTCAAGATATATATGTATGCGTATAAAATATATACAAATCTTTAGCGTCATTTTGTAACGTGTCGCTCAGTAAAAAAAGTTACGCCACAGTCACCTACCCACCGCATGCTTCGCATAACATCGACTCCCACGGTACGTGGGATCTGCCGAATTTTTTACCTCTAAAATTTGTATACATTTGTAGAGGACTAAATATGCAGTCGGAGCTCCCGAAGTGAAAAGCTGCGGAGGAAGAAAAAGAACAAAACTTTATTTTGAGGGAAGGGGTAGAAAAGCGGGTACTCAGGAGCACGTTGGTTGGGGCCCCACGTCCAGGGCCCCACTGGCTTGCGCCGCTCGCCCACCTTGACTCAGAAGCGCTAACTGCACCTGTTGCTCCAATTGGCAAGTTGTGCTTCCCACTGCTCCGAACTTCCTACAATGTTGCTGCCTAAGAATGAGTTTAAATTCGCTCTCTTTCGGACACACTCCCAAGAGATGTGATATAAAGTTTGCAAACCGCTGCACCACGGACAAACGTCACGGTACAACGTGCGATATATTTTACTGAGCCGCGATAAATTTGAAAAGACTCCCGTCTTGCAGAGATCCGTAGCGTCCCACCCTTCATGCGATTTATGGGGGGCACTATATTTTTGTCGTGTGCTCCGCTGGTAAGCGAGAATGTCTTTTGGGGCCATTAAATGGGGTTTGATTTCGGGACGCTGACGCTCCGCTTGGTTAGTCAAATCCTGAGCTAAAGCGTCCGCTCTCTCATTCTCTTCCATGCCAGCGTGTGCGGGGCACCAAATTAGCCGGTGTCTCTTGGCTAAGTTAGGTCCAATCAGGTTAATTATTTTTGCGGGTAACAGTGCGATCATATAAAGTCGGCACGATTCTTGGGAGTCTGAGATTATGATTGATTGTTCTTCCTCTCTACATTCTGGCTCTCTAATGGCCAAGGCTACGGCAAAGTACTCCGCCTTGGCAATTGAGGAAGCACATAGAGAGGCACTCATGACCGTCTTAAAATCCCAGTCAACTGTTGCTGCTACGCATTTCGCCCAGTTATATCTGGCCGCGTCAACGTTTATGACGTTTGCCTTCGCTGTTAATTGTTTCTTCAGCCAGTTGACTCGTTCTTCCTTCTTTGTTTTCCTCTCTCGTCATATTTTCGGTTGAGGTGCAACCCAAATCATGCGACGGATGGTTTCTGGCATGCCAATCAGTTCCTCGTCCAAGTGTTGCGGGGTATACCTAGCCGTGTCAGGATCTCTCTGCCAGACCGTGTTTTGCTTAGACGGTTTCTTTGGGAGATGAGAACTGCCGCCTTAGCTCGGCGTACGTATTGTGCACGCCTAGCTCAAGCAATTTACTAGTTGGCGTATTTACAGGTAATCCCAAGGCCGCTTTATAAGCACTTCGGATTATGGAGTCGACCTGCCCTTCTTCGCTTTTGTTTAGCGTGTGGAAAGGCAGGCCGTATGTTATCCTGCTCATTACTAGCGCCTGTACCAGTCGTGACGTGTCTTTTTCCTTCATGCCTTGCCGGTGAAATGTTATCCTTTGAATCATCGTTGCAATCTGTTTTGTGGTGGTTTTCAATGTAGTGATGGTGTGGCTTGCTCAACCATTGCTTTGAATCCAGAATCCCAGGATTCTTGCTATGCTAACCTCCCGAATGTTATTCCATTCCACTTGAATTTCTACGTTCCCATTGCTTGTATATCGTTTGCCGTGTATTCGGATGATTTCTGATTTCTCCGGGCCGCAGTGAAGTCCAATGGAACTGGCAAATTTTTCTGCAGCTTTGGCGGCCTCCTGTAGAGTTTCCTCATTCGCTGCCAAAGATAGATCCTCGCGTGGCCCAAATAGTAGTGTCGTCCGCGTATAAGATGTACCCCAGCACGGGACTTCCTCCAGAGCACGAGGCAGTCTTCGCGTCGCAATATTAAACAGCAAGGGGGAAATGATCGCCCCTTGGGGGGTGCCCTTGCTGGGCATCTGAAATGTTTGGGATTTGACATGGCCAATGCTTAGTGTAGCCTTCCTTCCGGTGAGGAAGACCTTTATATCGGTTGAATGTTCTTTCGCCGCGTGCAATTTCATTCAGTTCAGAGTTGATGGCGTCGTGAAAGAAGTTGTCGAAAGCTCCTTTTAAATCTAGTGCTAGGATTAGGTGTTCACTGCCTTTAGGAATTCCCTTTAGCACTTCTTCCTGCAGGAGGGGGAACGCGTCCTGCGTAGACAGACCGCAACGGAAACCCATCATTGTGGCAGGGTATAGGTTATCTTCTTCAATGTAATTTTAATGAGAACAAACAGATAATAACGCCAAGGAAAGTATAGGTGGTGTTACATGTAGTATTTACAATATATATGTGAAGAAAGTAAAGTGGACGAAAAGATAACTTGCCGCAGGCAGGGATAACTCCCGGCCGGCGGCAAGTTATCGTTTGGTCCACTTTACTTTCTTCATATTTATATTGTAAATACAACATATAACACCCCCTGTACTTTCCTTGGCGTTATTGTCTGTTGTCATTAGTATTGTGTCTAGCAAAGAAAGACGAGCCCTCAGGAGTCACCTCCTTTCCTTCAATGTAATTTTGTAACCTTGTTTGCATTACCCGTTCAAAGAGCTTCCCCATGCACGATGTTAGCGATATGGATCTCAATGCATCTAGGGTAAGCTTTTTCCGGGTTTGGGTATATTAATTATATTTGCTTCTTTCCACTCATCGAGAACTATCCCTTTGTTCCAGTAATGTTCATTGAAATGGCCAGTGAGATCTTCTGTTACGCTGTCGCTCAGATTCCTAATCATTGTATTGGTTATCCGTTCTACTCCAGGGGCTGAGTTTTCGCTTAACTGCCTGAGCTGCTGCGAATACTTAATTCGTTCTTATAGGGGCGGAGCTTCTTAAAAAAGACTAGTGAGGCTATTAAGCAGTCAATCAGTAAGATATTCAGCAGTGAATTAGGTGTTGTAGATAAATACGCGATCGGAAATATAGGTGAACATCATAATGGCAAATAATGTTAAATGCCGGTTCTAGGAAAGCATAATCCATAGTAGCGCCAATAGTTAGCGCAACGTTGCCGAACTGCTACGATTGTTGCCATAACGTCGCAAACATTGCTTCAACGTTATGGCAATAGTGCGTACTACTAGGAATTAGGAGCAACAGCCTGATATGAAACCGATAAAACCTTTATTATGTGGACTTTAATGCGAAGAAAAATGAATGCAATGCGCATTTTTAAGCCAGATGTCAACATATATTCTTGCGATATAGAAGAAAATAATTTTTTCGCGCTGATAAAAAAAAACAGAAAAAAGACGTGCATTCTTTGCACCGTCATTTTGGCGGACAAGAATTGTCGCTGGCTACCTTTCGTTATTTTCCTTGCTTTATTGCAGCACACCGGGCTTTTATTTTCATTGCAGGATCGGTGCTGCGCGCTATCAGCGTGGCCACCCTTCTTAATTGTAAAGTAGCAAACGCTTTATTTTGAAGGAAGGAAGCAAATATTGCGGCAAAATTTAAGGACTTCCCAAACTGCGCTACTGCATTGTAGTACAACCTGCCGCAATTATTAAGTATTTTCGCGTAGAATATGTTATTCTTGAAAAAGAAGTATCCTCGTGTTAATAGTGTTTACGAAACAAGAGTAGGCAAAATTATGCATCCTGAGTTATTAAGGCGAAAGCCTTAGACGCCTCATCGCATTAAGGCGAAAGCCTTAGTCGTCGCGTCGGCGACGTCAACACGAGTGACTCGAAAAATCATCGTCACCCAATGACGTCATCATATGGCGTCACCGTGACGTCACAGGCCACAAAAATTGGCGGTCCCTACGCCACAAATCATAATTTTCGTGAAGTAGGGAAGCAGCCACTACACCATTTTTCGTAATTCTGCAGAGAACCATGCTACCCGCTAAACACCGGTAAGGCATTATGTGCACTTTGTTGATACTGTGGCTGATGACAATGAAGAATCATGCATGGCACAGCCCTTTGTATTGGGTTGGAAGCATTCAACAGGAATCACACAAATTCACAGGTTGGCATCTTTGGGATGTCATCAAGCCGTTGCTACAGCGTAACATAACGTGATATCACATGATGACGTCATCACATGGCAAGCTGCTTGGTAAAAGGCGGGCCGATCACGTAAGGAGTACAAAACCAGGTGAGATGCAGAACGCTTGCAATGCCTCCCATCCTGGAGGCAGTGCAATATCATGTTAGGTGCAGAAGGCTTTCCGAGGGGGGCGTGCGAGGTTAAATGCATCGAATAAGAAAGAAGAACTGGCTTTCGCCTTGGAGTCGTCTTAGGCGAATGCATAAGGAACCTTGTCAGTTCCTAACTTCGAAGAGAAACTTGAAGAAGAGTACTCTTTTACTAACCCAGTAGTTCATGAGCGACAAATGCAGCAACACTACTAGATTGTTAAAAGGCTGTTTGTAATGACCACGGGCCTTATATTGACGAATGGCAGCGTCGGAAAAAATGTAAACGAAATGAGCATACCCTTCGGTTGGGCAAAAGGTGGAAGTCCTTGACTAGGACCTGTTTTACCAGGCGAGGTTCGGCCACAACGAGGCATGGCTTTCCTTGTTCGTAAGCACTGCGTCAAAGCAAAGCAAGTAACCATATTTCGCAATGAAAACCAATGACAAAAATCACGAAATGCGTGCATACAAAGCAGAACTGCGAACATTTATTGTGATATAGATAGCACGCCTAACGGACGCGGATTCTCACTGCTGTAGTGCCCAAAAAATGGCGGGACAGTGACGTTATTAGACCATAACATTACCCATGCAACGCTTTTCTCTACACAGTGGCCGTTTATAACCGGATGGTAGCTGTTAGGGAATGCTCTCCTTGTTCAAGACGCGCCTGTTGGGCTTCTAAGTACCTTAGCCACGCAATGTCTCGGTCTACTAGGAACCCAAGTTGGTGGCCGTGATTACGTCAATGTAAACTGTCCATAGTGCGGCTATAAGCATTCAACCGTATCAGATGCATGTTTCTTTGGGGTGCTTGAGAGAAACAGTGTATTTTAATCTATATTTGGAAGACATGGGCGACATGATATCTGGGTATGAAACACATGTAAATTATAAAGCGAGCGTGTCATCAAAGGGCCAAAGCAGAATTGCCCAACCACACTTTCCTGGCTGGTTTGAGGTGTTACCGGAAAGGCTTATAAATTTTCCCCCCGTTGCTGCTAGAAGCAAAGGTGGCAGCACTTGATTAAATATACCACATGAGACGATGACGTGCACTTAAAGCTTGAACTGTGCAGTAAATTAAGTAACTTCCTTAATCTAAACGTTCTAGAGCTTCAGAAGCGTATATTGCAAGCCGCGCACTCCTGTATGTCTTACCTTTCGGTCCCTTTTATTGGGCGTCACTTTATCAAGTAGAATGTTTCCCCGTTGTTTTATGTACATATACGTGTGTGTGTACTGCATTGTGATGTGTAATGCTAATACGAGCGCCCAGTCTTACTATGAAACACAATCTTTTGCTATAATGTAGACTATCACAGTCACTGCTTTTTTGGCCACCTATGCGAGCATGGACATATGCACGGTAACCATATCTTTTTCAAAATGTCCAGCGCGTTATATGCGGAGATGGACTAAAACAGCTGAATGCATTCTTACCCGTATAGTCGTCCATATTTCTTGTACTTTTCCTGATCGCTGAGGCACAGTGGCTGGGAAACAAAATAAACACTGCTTAATTAAAGTGTTCGCGCCATTCGGTAATATGAAATGGAAGTGTGAGTCTGTATAATAAAAAGTAAATACAGGGGCTTAAACTTGCCGGTGAACCCCAGCGCAACTACCGAGACGACGACGATAAGGAGGACACACAAGGGGCTGACTTACAGCTAGTTTTTTTACTTGACAAATGCGCAAATATACGCGTCACAGAAGAAGAAAATAACACGGAAACAACAATAACAAGAACAAATATGATAAATCACCAAGAGATAAAGCCTAGCCATTAACCGTTATCGATATGTACTCTGTTGAGTACGTGTATCGATGCCACGCTCAACTATGCATTGCTCACCCCAGTGGTCAATTTCCACTGCATCGATAATTTCCCGCGTAAGTGTGTCTGAACCTTTCGCAGTTATGCGGCAATTACCAAACTGTGTCTCACAGGTGCATGAATCACAGTGGATGGCAAGGTGTCCGTCCGCTTTCTTCTGTACATTATTATGCGCTGTGGTTCGCCATGCATCGCTGACTAGCTCAAATTTTCACGTTACTAAATTTGCCAATATACTTTACCTTCAACAGCAATCTCTTGGCGGGCCCGAATATCAGAGAAAACGTATCGTGTACCACACTCTGGCTCTTCCAGTAGTTTCGGTGCCTCGCTGCATACCTGTTGACGACGTCATTATATAAACATTACAAACATACAGAGAACATTATATTGTCTGCAGCCTGCTAGACTTGCACACGCAAGTTTGCCTTCATTAAACATAGAGAGAAATGATTGTTTTATTACAGGTGAATCTGCCGCAATGTATATAGGTGTCTACGTGCTTTTCCGCATCGTGAAGGGGACCTAGCACAAGGAGTTCCTAGAACCACGAAAGCAGGAATGCATGCGAAAAAGCAGGAACATATATGACAGCAAAATGTACATGTGGGAAATGTGCAATGGTGGGGATGTGAGCTGGTTTGGAGCATATTGCATCCTAGAACACAGTATGAAAATTTCAAAATATCGCGTCGCTGAAGAAGACACACGACTCACTTTTTTCGATATTCACTTGGGAAGCTGGGCTCAACATGGTTCATTATGTGTTTTATGCGTACTATCTAGTGTTGCATGCATCCTACATGTTTTGAACATTTACCATCAAGCCTGCTGGCTTGAGGAAGCCGTTCTTTAAACACAACGGTAACCAACTAAACGATGGGTCGTGTTCGCGTACTCGAAGCTGCCGCACAGGGCATGTGCAAGACGTAAAAGGCATCCAAGCAACATTAATTGACTTAGGACAGTGGTTACCACCACTTGACTATGAATGTCCGTGGCCGCATCATCGTTTATCTGCGTGATTGCGGACACTGTTGTATATACGCAAATTAGGAGGCGGATCTAGCTGTTCGAACAGGGCTATAATTGAGAAAGACAAAACGCCAAGCCTGCGAGGAAAGCGCAGCACAGTCACTACGAAAGCTGGAAGAGCTGGAATTTCTAGAGCCGGATATGAACTCGCTTTGGGCCTACTGATACAAGTACACTAGCAACATAACCCTTACGCCACAAGACAAAATTTTTGTGAAGTTGGGAAGCACCCACCACGACCTTACTCGTCATTCTGCGGAGAAGCGAGGTACCATCTGTAAGGCGTTATGAGCAGTTTATTGATGCGACAGCTGATGACGAAGAAAAATTATGACTGAGCCTTTTGTAATAGGTTGGAAGCTTTAGGACCCACTAGTTACTTAATTCGCATTGTGCGACGCCCGGTCGTATTTCACTGTCCAACCACGCTTATAGCATACATTAACGTGAAAAAGAGAGAGAGAAATAACTTTATTGATACCCCTAGGAAATGGATCGTGGGACGCCTTACGGGCTTCCTTGGCAACCAATAGAAGTGCCCTTGCGAGGAACCTACTACGCTATCAATCATCATAATTTTTGTGAAGTAGAGAAGCAGCCACTATATGATTTTTCGTTACTCTGCGGAGAACCATGGTACCCGCTAAAAACCTGTAAGGCGTTATGTGCACTTTGTTGATGCTGTGGCTGATGACAATGAAGAATTATGGCAGAACCCTTGTATGGTGCTCGGCTGCTGACCCGAAGGTCGCGGGTTCGATCCCGGCCGCGGCGGTCCCATTTCGATGGACGCGAAATGGTAGAGGCCCGTGTACTTAGATTTAGGTGCACGTTAAAGAACACCAGATGGTCGAAATTTCCGTAACCCTCCACTACGGCGTCTCTCATAATCATATCGTTGTTTTGGGACGTTAAACCCCACATATTAATATTATTATAATTTGTATTGGGTTGGAAGCATTGAGCAACTCACTCGTTGAGCAATTCGCATTGTGTGACGCCTGGTTACAGAATTCGCGGTGTGTGACGCCTGGTTCTTATTTTACTCTTCTACCACGCTAGATTACATATGTTAATGTGGTTACCTCCCGACATGAAGCCTGTATGGGGCCTTCTTGCAAAGCGGTTTCAAGCAGCGGCACGGCTGTCAGGTAGAATACTGGGCTCCCACGCGTAGGACCCAGGTTCGAACCCCGTTCCATCCTGAAAATCTTTCTGATTTCGTTTTTTTTTTTGCACGATAGCGGTTACGAACACCGGCGGCGGCGGCGGCGGTGGCGGACAACCACGGCGCCAAAAACGGCCCTAGCCATCTCAAAACAGCTTTCGCTGTACAAGATTGGCGAGTATGTTTTAGAAAATTAAACTTATCGGCAATGGCAATAAAACATGCCACGTGGAAGGAGATCGACCATCAAATCTGTCACCTTAATGGCCCAATTTTTATTCAACAGACTAGGCATAGAAATGAGGACTTCGACAACACCCTACTTGCTTCATTGCCTTCAGACTACACTCTTACCACGGTAACGTATAAATATACAGATAAAAGTGAGTAACGGATAAAATAACAGTTACATCGTTCGTATTTTTGATGCTTTCATTATTTCCGTCTCGTTCTATCGGTTACATTGCCGAAATAAACTGCGAATGGATGCATTTATTGGTTACCTCGGAAGTTTATCGGTTACCCCGGCATGTAACTTATATACTGTAACCCATGTGTAACGCATACACTTTTTTGGTAACTTATAACCGAGATTCCAACGAGACCTAACTAATGGAGTGGAAGTTCGCAAATTACACATGAGCAAAGTGCAGGCTAAGTTGACTTCGTGCCCGCATGGTTAGCCTGCCTAATAAGAACCTGCACATTACTGAGTTACAAATTATGCCTCAAGGCGCCTCACTCAAGGAATAAGCAGGATGCCATACCGGAACTAGCCCGCAGGCAAATGTTGTGCGACAATAACGACGAATATTGCAAGACTTACAATAACCGACTTCACGAGCATCACAAAATCAGCGTTCTTCTCACACATGTGCCCTTGTATATCCGTATAAGAAGGCGAAAGCCATCTTTTTCTTCTCCGTCAATGTATTCATTCTCCACCGTCCGCCTGCGAAAGTTTTATGCAGCTAATGTGGTTTTGGACTGCCTCCAGGACGGGATACATTGCAAGCTTTCTGCACCTTCCCTGGTTCTGCACCGCCACCATGATCGGCTCACTTTTTACTAAGCGATGACGTAATGACGTCATCACGTACCGTGATATTGTGTGACGTGGTGGGGACGTTATAGTGGCGCAAGGGATGCTTATCGGCGTCCCTGCCGAACGTGGTCTGCATCTACAAGGACGCTTCGATGGGAACGTGTGCCTCACAGCCCAAACAACGCAACCCTATTCACTTCGACCGCATCGCAGTTTTCATTGACGTCACTTTGTTAGCCATCTTGGAGCACAACCTGGCTGAAATACCGTGTAAGACGCGTGGAGTGAGAAACCGTGACATTACATTAATGCCGGAGCCCTCTAGCGTTCATTTGTGTTTCCCTTGACGCAGCTGGCGAACAGAAGAATGCGGGAGAGCACAAAATAACACAGGGGCAGAACGACTGTGCGTCGTCCCCTACACTGACACTCTCTAATGAGATAAAAGTCACGGTGGCAGAGAACCTATCTGTGACGTCACATGAAAACTATGTATAGGATTTCCACACACCGCGCCTCACCCCCAAGCAAGCCCGGAACCGGCTGTTCGGCCCACTCGAATTGAATAACTGTATATGCAGTAACTCTGCACTCAAAATGCTTCTATTACACTCAAGCGGGGCTGAGCGTAAGCGACACTCGGCTAAAAATATCTATTATTTAAACAAACTCGGTTACGGCGCGAGCAAGCGTCTGAACAAACTGGAATGACACAAAATGTACAGAAAAAAACATCTGCAATACGTCGTTCGTTGCTATATTGTACATCGACACTGGTGGCCCAACGCGCCAATTCTCGCCAGCGCGGTCTTGGTACACCGAAAAGCCACATACTGCCGCTCCATTGCCTAGGAGACTTGTGGATTGATGAAATAGGCAGTGGTCTGAAGCAACAATGATCTCTTTCGCCACGCTTCAATAAAAAATGATAGCTTTCAATGCAGCATAACTCTTGCTAAGAGCGAACTCTGGTCACAAACTTTCGTTTTACTTTACTCACAATGGACGTGGTCTTGTTTAAGTGCGAGTAGCCGGATCCGAAAGTTTGAATCATGCTTCGGGGCAGAAGCAGCGGCCATGTTTCTATGGTATCTCTACATGTATTCTTGTTGCAGCGCTGCGTGTCGGGAAGGCGTTACGTAGATGGCGTCGTGATCGGTGCATGGTGTTGGCCGTGTGTGTTACCTCGCGTCGCCGGCTTCGCGCCAAATTTATACCATTATTCCCGTTGGACACGCTTCCGAACATATCAGCGTTGAACGTGGACTTGTTTGGAATAGCGCGCGGCCGCTGCAAAGAAGTGGGTTGTGACTGTGAACGCTATACTATGCTCGCTTCAGCTAACGTACGGTGTGACTACTGTGATCATTGCCCCGGATCGCATGGAAGATTAGGCGAACTTGGTAAGTGGTTCTTTTTCATTGTTCTTTTTTCTCTGTTTTCAGTATAGATAAACTTTTTTTGTGCGAAAGTGTTCCACCCGCACCTGTCGAGACTTAACGGCAGCCAGGAAAGAAAAGGAGGCTTCAGCTGTGCCCAATGGGGGAATTTGTCGCGAACGATGCCTGGCCAGGCTTTCACCGGCTCTTTGGCGCTTTATGCGTTTGCTTTGGCCACTCCGGCTTTGTGTTTGTCGTCAGCTTCGGCAGTGCCCTTGTCATGACGTTTGTTGACATTATAACCGCGTTTGGCATTGTTTGCAGTTATTCTCAATGCGTTCTGTTTTTCGAGCTTTTATGACGGCAAAGTGTAATAGTGTCAGCAACACGTGCTCCTTTGCAAGCGCTTAGAGAAGCCTACGATGCACTGTTTGTCTATGACGTTTGTCTTCAACACTGTTTGTTTGTATGTTTGTCTGTTTGACTGTCTTCAACGGCGACTGCGGGGTGCCGGCCTAACGAGCTTCGCTACTAATAATTTGAGTTTTTTACAGCGTCTATGGGAGCACCTACGGCTGGAAATGCTCTCTCTAATGTGCTGGAGAACTCCGGACAGGCCGGTACCTTTAGTAATCGTGAATACGTAAAGCCGGCATTGTTTAAAATAAGTACGTACATATATAAGTAGAATAGCTGTTTTCTGTGTTTTAGTTTTACGGTATCCGCTGTACTAGGCAAGCGTAACGCCTTTCGTGCCGAGTATTCTTTCTAGAGGCTGGTTTCAGTTCCCCGAGCAATTATCGAAAAAGAACCTGTAATGTGACGCTCCGGGCATCGCTAGCAATCTGATTGTTGTTAATTTTAAGCAAGCGCTGAACAGCACCCATTGATTGGCAAATTACAAGAACCTTATGTTTTATTTTTTTAGCTGTGGGCCATGTTTTTTTGGGATAATTTGAATCCGCTCCTTCACTGGGCGTAACTGACGGATGCCAGTGGCGCTCTCTGCGCACTTAGTTTCACTTTACAGGCGGGCTTTACAAACAAAATCTGTGAGATTTAGCAAAAAAATCGAAAATATTTGGTGTAGTTCAAAAGATCCATCATCGAATTTTCAGACCGCTGTGCCGGCGATACCGAAACTGAGTGCACCGGGTGCGTCGGAAGGGCGGTCCGTGTACTGCGTCACACTGAATCTTCCATTTTCGTAATTTCATGATGGCGCGCCGCGTGAGGACTTCGCCGCGGGAAAGACGGCGTGTCATTTGAGGGGAACGAGCCCAGCAACGGTCCTTCGCGCGTGATGTGCGATGCTTGTCGCCTTCTTTGTAATTTTGTCTTTGTCTTTCTTTGTAATTTTAGCTTTGACGCTCATCGCTGTCTCTGTCATGTGCGATCCTCGACCCGCAACAACACTGCTTAGCATGACGTGAGCTGTAGTGTTGAGGGGAACGCTGGCAGCGTTATCATGACCACTTTAATATCACAAAGAATGCGACAAGCACTGCGCATCACGCGCGATGGACCACCAGTCGTCTTGCTCTCCTCAGATGACACACTGTTTTTCACGCGGCGAGGTCCTCGCGTGGCGCACCATCATTTAGATCACGTCGAGGTAAGTTCCGGCGTGCCGCAGCACCTTCCGGAAAACCCGGTGTGCTCTGCAGTTGCGGCATCGCCGGCACCGCGGTCTGGAAATTAGACGAATTTTTGTATCAAATCTGCAAAAGATGTTCATTAAAAATGAGCCACTATAACAAATGTCAGCTTTAATGGCGACCAATGTCGAATAGTTCTTAGCGAATCAGCTGATAAAATTAATGAACATTAGTGTTCACATCTGTACAGCTGTTTTTTATGACGCCTAACATTAATTTAAGCCTGTTTTCATAGGAGTGATGGTTCTCAATGTCCTAAATTGCTTTGTTGCAGTTGTGCATCGAGGTGGAACTTCGGTTCAATGCTAACATAGCAAGACTCGAGAGCGAACTCAATGATGTGGTAGACGTTTTCTCTGAAAAGAAAGAGGGGGTCTGCACATCGGTGGATGTTATGAAGCACATACAATTCAACGTTGGGCACAGTCTGATAAATGAGGTACGTGGACACCCTCTTCAACATTAATAGTTTGCGGCTTGAGCCCTCTCGTAGATACGCAAAAATAATTCCTTGTGCCTCTGAAAAACCTGTTTAAAATTTTTGTATCTTACACCACAACACTCCCACTTGTGGTATGTTGTAGCACTGGATATATGGTTTGCTAGTGCCAGCATTAATAGCTCGCTGTTCTCATTTTGCCCTTATTGGCACATATCTTCATATTATTCTGTGGGAAAGCGCATGCATACCATACTCTGCACCACCAACAAACTTTAGCTAGTAGTTTATGTAGTCTGTAATTTCTTTTTGTAGGTGGAATTGCCTGGTGATGAACTTCAAATATCAGCGCCTCACATTTACTGCACGCCTGACTAAGTCTGCGTTTTTGCTGGCAGCCAAGCCGAAGTCATCTCTGTCTCCACATCTGGATTACCGCGGGCACTTATTTTTTGTCTTTTGGTGTAATATATAAAGAACTTACAGTATCCATTTGCGTATTCCCAGATGCTTGCTCTTGTGCAGAAATTGCATTGCCAGGAGATAGGCCACAAAAAGTGTGGTTTGTGGACGTCTGAAATGTTTTTTGGCATTTCTAAAGCAGAAAAATGTAATTTAAGCTGCAGCACTTTTCTCTTCTATCTGTGTTTATGTAGTAATGCAGCTGCATTACTTTATGTAGCTGTATTTGTGACATCTTTTGTGTCTTTCATATTTTGTGTCTTTAATAGCTGTAGGGCTCTGACACTACTCGACGTGTCACCCTGTTTTAGATATTACATCTGGCAAAGAAGAGATGTTTAAATAAAGAATTTCGTACCTGACAGTGTTTTTTGAGAAAATTCCAAAAAATGTGTAAAGGAATACCTTGTTTGAAAAGTTCAGACAGAGTTAGGAAGTTGACTAATGGAATTGCCTTGAAGTTCATTTGAAATGCCATTGATATCCGAGACATTGTCCGGAGAGCTTTGCAGTGGGATTGAACTCACCTGTTCTAATACCAGCCAGCCTAAAATAAATACAAAATATAGCTGCCCCAACCGTTTCTCGTCACTGCGTGTAGTGGTGCATGTTTGCGAATGCACGCGTACATGGAAAATTTAAAACTTTTGATGGTTAGATCCACCAACCCTCCTCCCTCTACCAGCTACGCCAATGTCAAAGGAATACCCGAGTGAGCGGCAGTATATATGTGTGAAAAAACTGCAGCTGATTTATGTGAGTTGGGAAGCCCAGACAGTATTCAAAAGAGTGTGTTGATTTTTCAGGATACTTTAGCTACTTATATGGACATTTTTTTTTGTTTTGATAGCACTCTGTTTCAAAGCCAGTTTTCAACATTTAGACGATGCCTCATGTCTAGAAATCTTGCCCACAAATTTGGTCAGTAATGTGATTTGTCGACTTGTTGGTTCTCATGAGAGAATCTGTGTAGACGATTGAGCAATGGGACTGAAAATGAAGCCATATACGGGTAAAGCAGCAGTGCGAGAAAGCGTCATCCACTCTTCAATGACTTGTTCAAATGCATAGAAATATAGGCGAAGTGATTTTATCAGACTCCCAATTTTGGCATCACAATCTTCTGTGAGAACAATTGCCAGACGTGACAGTACCATTGTAAACCTCATTACAGTGAACCTAAGGTTGGCTATACCGGGTGTTTCAAGAAATGTGCCGAAAATTCTCAAAAATCGCGAAAATGCTATATTTGCTGGCTGCCTTGAGAATTGCTTGCGCTGTAGTGGCAGGCGTCTTAAGATTGTTAAAGACCATTTGGAGCTGCAATTAGAGTTAAATTAATTAACGTTTTAATTAGTGAAGTTAGGTGGTTCTGTCAAAGGGGTGAATTGAAGTTATATACGCAAAGAACCCATCCCAGCTTTGAAGTATAGAAAAATCTGCCTCTGGTAATTTTTTTGTCGTAGTGACATTCAACCAACTTCCACGGCTTTCAAAGGCGGCATCCATTGAATTTGGTTGAATTTCACTACGACACAATAATTACTACAGGCTGCTTTTTCAATATATCAAAGCTGGCATGGGTTCTTCGCATGTAAAACCTCATTTCGCTCCTTTGATACAACCACCTAACTTCACCAGTTAAAGAGTTAATTAGTTTATTTTTAATTAACTCCTAAGTGGGGTCTTTAACAATCTTAAGATGCCTGCCGCTACAGCGCAAGCAATTCTCAAGGCAGCCAGCAAATATCGCATTTCCGGTATTTTTGAGAATTTTCGGCAGATTTCTTGAAACACCCGGTGTAAATAGAGTGCAATCAAAACTAAAAGATATCAATAGCCGACGTAACCTTTAAAAACACCTTTTTATAAGTTACATTCTATAAGTTACATTACATTATAAAAATACAAGGCTACAGCGTAACCTATACAATATCAACAATTATAAGGGTTACAATGTAACTGATATCTGTAACCGTTACAATGTACCTTATATATGTAGGAGTTGCAATGTATCTTGCTAAGTTATCCGTTACAAAGTATCGGATAAACATGATTTTGTGGACGGATAGTAAATGTTACAAAGTTAAGAGTGTATGCCTTCAGCTTTGTGAATACGCCGAAAATCACTGAATACAGGGTGAACCTGTGCTACGATGGTTGATTGTAGTACTTGCGCGAAAACAAACGGGGACGACGAGAGGAGACACACGGACAAGCGCAATCTAACAACTAATTTATTTTTGAAAAAAAAAAAAAACCTCTGTGTCTCCTCTCTTCGTCCCCGTTTGTTTTCGCGCAAGTACTACAATGAATTCGTTCCAACTAGGCCGGCTAGCAGTTTTGCTACGATGGTTGACCAAGAGCCCGTAATACGAAGCAACTGGTGCGCCAGAACGACCATCATATAGAAAGAAAAACTCCGGGCCTTTGCGGAACACACAGAGCAGTGCCGCAGCACAAGATGGAGGAGCGGCCGTCTCACACAAAGTGTGTTTCAGATAAAAAGCACCCAGTAATATTAAGTTACGCATAGGCACTACGCGTCTCCAATTAGCGCTGTATCGTTCTGAGGCATGTAGATCACTTAAGAATATTTTTTTTTTGCAATCAGCAAACCTCGGCATTTAACGAAGATGGCTTAATGAACTTTTAAAATAGTAAGTCTAGAGAAAAATCTTCAATACAAAAGTCGTAGCGCTTCTTCAGAAACATTGATTTTTTTAATGTATGGTAATATAACTCCCCTGTTTAATTTTTTCCAACCTGTCTAAAGCGCGCGCATTTAAAAAAAATATCACGTGACTGCCGCCTAACGCGCGGTGTGTGCAGTGCCCTCAAATGTTCATTGAACAAATTATCAAACGCTTCTCCGCGCAAGAAGATTGAATAGGCAGGCTATCGGTGACTGCGATGGACGTTATAAGCGACAAAAGGAGCGTGCAGTTTCAACAGCAACAACAACAAAAAATGTTCAGTGAAAAAGCGGCAGCCACAGAGCAAATGCGACATGAGACTAAGGGCAGCATTTCATGCAGCGATGGCAATTTTCGGTACTTTTCGCACCAATGAAGAAATACATTGGAAGAGGCGAGGGTGACAGCGTGATGAAGGACCGAGAGAAAAGATTCATTCACTCGTGGTGGCCGCTCTTTGCTAATTATTTTTTTAGACCGTACGCCGCTACCATCATTTAGTGTCCATCGCAGCCACCAATAGCCTGCTCAATCGACCTTCATGCGCGGAGCAGCCTTAAATAATTACTTCAACTAACATTTGAGTTCACTAAAAGCGCCGCGCGTTAGGCGGCAGTCACGTTGTACATTTAAAAAAAATTTGCGCGCTTTAAAGACAGGCCGGCAAAAAGATTAAGCAGAGGAGTTATCTTGCCATAGACTGAAAAATTCGATGCTTCTGAACAAGCGCTACAACTTTTGTATGAAGATTTTTCTGTAGACTTACTATTTTAAAAGTTGATTAATTAATCTTTTATTCTTTGTTGATTGCCGAGTTTTGAGGATTGCAAAAATATTCTGACGTGCTCTATATGGCTCAGAACAATACTGCACTAATTGGATATGCGAAGCGCCTATGGTTAATTTTGGAATGCTCTGTGATTTTTACCTGAAAAAAATTCGGCAGATCCCACGTACCATGGGAGTCGATGTTATGCGAAGCATGTGGCGGGTAGGTGACTGTGGCGTAACTTTTTTTACTGAGCGACACGTTACAAAATGACGCTAAAGATTTGTATATATTTTATACGCACACATATATATGTTGAGCCGCATATGTGTTATATAACCAGTTGTTTACGGTGTGGTAACGCTGCCAATGGCAACGTGGGTATTACCAAAACCAGAAGCGGTAAGCTGATATGTAGTGCATATACGTGTCCCGAGAACGCACGCACGTTTCACGAACCCGTGTGCATGTGTGCAAGAAGTTCTTGACAGTTCTTGAACAAGGGCATCATCACCATGATCAGTGAGCACCAGCAGCTGGTCATGACTTGTTAAAGGATCCGGTCGTGATCGTGGTGACGAGGGGTCCATGTGTAGTGAAGTATGTGGTATAGTAGAGCTGTTGGAATTCGTGGATGCCTCGGTCATTTTGTCGACAAATTATCTGTCGACAGAGCCGGCGACATGTCTGAACCTGAAGCCACCCTTCGTGTCGGTGAGGTATAGGCCGTCGAGGCTGGTAGGCCTGGATAGTGCTACGTGGACCAACTTCAGTGAATGGTGTTTGTCGTATTCGTAGACCACCTGGGCGTATGTGGCCTACGTAGACTAGTCTACAAAGCGGCTGTCAATTAATCTGGCATCATCCTCGGTCAGCATGATGCCATCGCCCAGCCTCGTAAGAAATGAAGAGGACACTGCGTCGTTCTGGTGGACGAAGTGCACTTTACGGTGCGGTGATGTGGATATCATATGTACCTTTCGTTAATGCATTCCTCCGGGGTCGAGCAATGCTTCAATATAGCTTCCTGAATCATAGGAATACAAATGTAATGTTTATTAGACTGCTATAAAAGAGGAGCCAACACTGGAACTATAGACGTTCATCTGATATGACGCCTGTATCGTAGGAGTATCATGTGTTTATTGCTGTCTTGTAAAATTAGATAGCCAGCACCACAACCACAGGTGACGTTGCACCGATGGCACGCCTGCGTAGGCTGTTTTTCCAAACCAATTTAGAGACCTGGCGTGGCTCAGTGCTATAATACCTGATTGCCACGCAGAATGCTTGGGTTCGATTCCTGCTGGGATCCTAATTTTTATTCTTTCCATTCGTTGAGTCAACGCTGCCGATGTTGGTTTTCCTTAGCGCTCTAGCATTTAAGTTACCAATGTCTGTTCTCGCCGTTCCTGGGTAGATGTAAACTGTCAATCACCTGTGGCGCATACCAGTACACCGCGGCCCGTGGTAAACGGGTATGTGCCACACGTGTCTAGTGGCAAGGGTTTGACGACGTACGCGACAGGATTTTAACGTTATTCATATCATAACCCGGCAATCATATTCGTCAAATCCTCTTACCCTCCCATGCAAATTTTTTTCTACACCAAGTTAAGGAGGCGATCGTGAGAGCACCCAGACGTAGGCGGCTAGATAGATAGATAGATAGATAGATACGTAGATAGAAACGCTCAAAGTGCCAGAGGTTCGCTAAGAAATGCTTCGCATTTAATACCCCTATACCTGTAATAGCAGCCAATGTGGTCAAGGAAAAGGCAAAGAAAACGTGCAAGGCAGTGATGTGCGGCAGCGTAGCTTTGAGGCAACGTAACTTCTTATCTGAAACGCCCTGCATTATTGAGCTATAAAGGCGTTGGCACAAGCCGGGCCACAAAGAAAGCTATGGTCAAGCCACTGTTCATAATTTGTGCAGCCGCGAATTTTATAGGTACAACATCGTCATCTGTTCAGCGGTAGCATCTTTGTTCGTCGGAAGCTCGAACTTGGCATGGAGCGCCTCCTTCGGTCACTAACAATGCAATTTTGTGATGGATTTTTGTTCAAGTCACATAATGATATGATGTTGCCTTCGGAGCACAGTTTCAACATGCAGCAGGATCTGTGAGTATGCTAATGCTTTTTTTAGGAATTGGCTAAGAAACCTCCCATCGACCAAACCTGACTTGGAAAGGCTGAAGGCGCACGAACCAATGCGCTGACTAAGGGCATCAACCTCCAAATGTCGCCCTCCAGAAGACACCATGAAAAGACAACGCAGGTGCACCAGCTGCAATTGAATGTCTTTTCTAGGAGGGTCGCACTCCGAATGCTTATCGGCAAAAGCATACGTGCTTCTCCGACGAGAGCTGCAAGCGGCCTGGCAGAGCTGCGTATCTATCGCAAACACGTTGCGATAAAGAAAAATGCATCCTCCTTGTCACATAAACGGATGTTCGAACGGAGAGAACGGTGTTTTCTGCTTAGCTGTACAGCTTTCACCACAGCACGTATCCTTGCCGGAACAAGTTTGTCCTGCAGTGCTGCAATACACAGGGACCCAACGCAAAGGCTCTCACGCTTCGCATTTACGGTAAAAACCTAACTTGGCCTTAACAATGCCTATTTTCGGGATGATGATTGCCATATCTCGGTCTTGATTTTCAGTTTCATAAATACGACCTACTATGAGTGAATACGTTCAGGTTCTCTTTGTGATATGTGGGCTTGATATTTCATATTTGTGTCAGAAAAAATGCCACTTAAGACCGTCCACAAGCCATTCAGCAGGGCCATTCAGATGTCATGTAAGGTCACACGATGCTTAAGTTTTTTTTTTACAAAGCAGGATCGTGTATATTGGGCTTAATCTATAAAAACAGCGGTTTAACTTGACCGCTTTATTCGGAAGCAGAGATTTGCATCTTCAAAAGATCTCATGTACTGGTCGTGAAGATGCAAATCTCATGTAATGGCTACCTAAATAAAGAACAGCGGTGCGTGTCAGTAGGTGACGTTGAAATATTAGGTTTTTCCGTATTTAGTTTCTCACTAAATCTGTCGAAGAAGCATCCGGCGCAAATGTAGTTTTATTCTTCTATGTAACATGGCGTAATACGCACTCACCTAAACACCTAACATATCCGCACCCCCTCCACCATCACCTACTCCGCAACCCCAAAACCCACCCTTCGAACAACTGTTTTACAAATACTCACATGTAAAGCAGAACGACAGCAGTCACGCCAAGGATGATCCCATCGACCAGGCTCAAAGGGAACGCCATTGAGAAGCTTGGTTTGTAGTATACTGACCGCACAGAGATCCAGAAATAGAGATACTCGATAAACTGAGCGTAAACGGAT
Organism: Rhipicephalus sanguineus; assembly: GCF_013339695.2. NCBI lineage: Eukaryota > Metazoa > Arthropoda > Arachnida > Ixodida > Ixodidae > Rhipicephalus > Rhipicephalus sanguineus. The sequence goes on along the minus strand of NC_051185.1, from coordinate 87,731,854 downwards.
TGGCTTTGTCTCGAACACTTTCTTATGCCGCGCCGTCTCTGAGTCAGTCGGCTCAAATGACTCACTAGTATGGAGACATCGGTGAAATTGCTTTGAAAGACAGGCACCTGTTGTGACAGGAAAGCATATCTCTGGCGGATGACTAAATTTATCCTTTTCGTTCGGGCCCTTCGTGAAAGAGGAGATAAGAAACTCACTCCAGGCTTTAGGGACATGGCGCACATATCTAGAAGCACAATGTTATCTACCATGCTCGGCACGCTCCGCCAACGATCATCCATGAAGAGGCCTGTTTACAAGTGGTGGGTGAGTTGTACTTCAGAAGAACATAATGAAAAAAAAATTCTTTGCGCAATCCATGAGTGACTCATCATGCCGGCTCATCCGAAGACTCTAACGCACAGAAAAAAACGCCAGGCCTGCGCTGAAACCGCAGCACAGTCACAGCGAAAGCTGGAAGAGCGGCGTTTCTAGAGCCTGTTAAGCTCTCTTGGGGCTACAAGTACACTAGAAAGGTACCCACTACGCCATAAATCACAATTTTTGTGAAGTTTGGAAGCACCTACTAAGCCATTATTCGTCATTCTGCGGAGAAGCGAGGCACCAGCTAGACGTCTGTAAGGCATTATGTGCACTTTGTTCACGCGACGACTGATGACGATGAAGAATTATGGCTCAGCCCTTTGTAATGGGTTGGAATCTTTAAACGGCCCACCAGTTATGTAATTTGCATTGGGTGACGCCCGGTCGCTATTTCCCTCTCCCGTCATGCTGTATAACATACGTTGACGTGGGAAAGAGACGGGGGGGGAGCGAAGAACTTTACTGAGACCCCGAGGAAATGGATCATACGCTTATGGGCTTCCTTGGCAACCAATACAAGTGCCCTTGCGAGGAACCCACTACGCTATAAATCATTGTAATTTTACTGAGACCCAGAGGAAGTGTATCATGCGCTTATGGGCTTCCTTGGCAACCAATCCAAGTGCACTTGCGAGGAACCCACTACGCTATAAATAATTCTAATTTTTGAGAAGTAGGCCAGCGGGCACTCTGCCATTTTTTGTCATTCTACGGAGAGCGTTGGTACCTGCTAAACCCATGTAAGGCATTATGCGCCCTTTGTTGATGCTGTGCCTGATGATGAAGAAATATGGCAGGGTCCTTTGTAATGGGTTGGAAGCATTCAACAACTTGCTCGTTGCGCAATTCGCATTGTGTGACGCCTGGTTACAGAATTCGCATTGTGCTACGCTTGGTGCTTATTTTACTCTTCTACCACGCTATATTGCATATGCTAATGTGGTTCCTTCCCGACATGAAGCCTGTACAGGACCTTTTAGCAAAGCAGTTTCAAGCACCGGCATGGCTCAGAGGTTGAATACTGGGCTCCCACGCAGAGGACCCAGGTTCGAACCTCGTTCCATCCTGGAATTTTTTTCTTATTTAGTTTTTTTTCTTATTTCGAGCGATACTGGTTACGGACACCGGCGGCGGCGGCGGCGGCGGACAACTACGGCGCCAAAAACGGCCGGTGAAATGATCTCATAACAGCTTTCGCTGTAAAAAACACAAACTCACGATGAAAGATTATCTCGGATGACGTTCGATGTGCCCCTAGTTTGCCCCCACTTTTCAAAAGTTACAAGTTCGTTCCCCTATTTTCAATTATGCTGCGAGGTACTACTCACCTTTGCTTAATACGCGCCACATAGTAATCTCGGCACCTGACATCAAATAGGCGGTTCTTCCTCACTACTAACCGCCCTTGGCAACGTGTTCTACCTGTCTTTATTGCCACTTTTTATCAGAAATGCGTGGACGAGCCGAGCGCGCACATCAAATGCATACGGTTAAGTTTGTTTAAATCGCACCGATAGCTTTAAAGAAGCCCTTGGACACTTTTTGAACATTATCAGAAAACGCTTCCGATTTGTAGGCAAGGCTGCTGTACACGTATATACATGTGACTGTGAGCGAAATGTTAGTGCAGTGCCGGCAGCGAAGCATTTCCAATTTCGAGTAAAGATGAAAAAAATGAGTTTTCCCACAAGGGTGAGGCAACTAATGCTGAGTAACACATTTAAATATTATACGCAGTAAGAATAGAAAGTTTAGGGGCAATATGAATTGTAGTATACGTGACCATTCATTGTAGGCAGGCGAGCTTAATTGTTGCCACACCATTATTAGGAGAAACTCAACGACCATGGCAAGCCGTCTGTAGAAATATGGTGTTGATGACAAGCGGCTTCCGTGGGCAGCGCGTTGAGGTCGTGCAGCCTATGTGTACTTTTCTTACGGCCACCCTGCCAAGCGGCACTTGACGTGTGCACTGCCGCGCTGATTAGCACTGACCCAGCAGAGTGTCAATAGAGTCGGTTCATCGAACTTATAAGTCCTGGCGTTTTTAATCCGTGCATCATTCTCCATTTCATAACAATGGATGGTGATTAAACACCCGTGAAAAAGTAACCATACGGATCGAGTAATGTCCATTGTTTAATCGCCAATTTCGCGACAACGTCCCCAGATTTTATCGCTTAACAAACGTGTCTAGTGTTGATGCGCATTTTTTTGCTTTGCCGAAGTATTCGCTGGTCTTAATATCAAAGTATACTCACGAAGCATGTGTAATGCTTCTTGTAAGCTCATTCAGTTGTATGAGCCACATTGATCAGCACTCTGCTCCGTATGCAACACTACGAACGTGCCTCCTCGTAGGTACTGTGATGTTTTTTTCCACCAGAACTGTTATGATCGTGGTTTGCCGTGTGTCGTAGATGAAAAATTATCATCATCATGAAATGGCTTGGCTTCAACGACCGCCCAAGCATGCTGCAGGATGGTTAACAAGAGAAGTTGAAAGGTGCCACCGGCTCTGCTGCGACCGAGCCTTGCGCGACTTAGTGCAAGCTGTGCGAATGTTTACAGTAGTGCTGTTAATGTCAAGGTTGGCCGTGTGTCGTAGGTAGAAAATGATCATCATCACGAACCGGTACGCGCCACCTTCATCCTTCTCTACCTCGCTACCAGAAGACATGCGCCTATTTGTCCAGCGAGGTATGCTCTAGCTTGGTGGTCCAGAGAGTGAGCACAAAGAGAGAGAGAGAGAGAAAGAAAAATGGAAAGAAAAAGAAGGAGAGAATTTATTGGCAAAAACATTCTTCTTTTTTTGCCGAGGTGAGATTAGAACTCGCGTACCCATTATCCGAATGCGAGCGTCCTAACCACTCGGCTATCCAGGCACGCTGGCAATGCAGAGCATAGCCGTGTATAGTATACTACAGCAAGCTGGTGGGAAAATGAAGTGAGGATGAGGAGGAGAGACGTGAGGGTTAGGAGGAGGAAAACGAGGATGGGAGAACGAGTACAGAAAGAAAGAGAGATCGATAGAAACAAAAAAGAAAAGAGAAGAAACACACAAAAAGCTAGAAGGCGAGAGATTGACTGCATAGAGAGAGAGAGAGAGAAATAAAGACATAGAAAGAAAGCGTAAAAAAAGAGAGAAAGACAGGGAAGAAAGACAGGAAAACACAAAAACAAAGAGAAACAAATATACACACACAAAAAGAGTTAGATAGCAAGAGATAAACAGATAAAAAGATAAAAGGCAAGAGACCGGCTACACACAGATAGAGAGATCGAGAAGCAAGAACAACCCGGCCGAGGCGGATCCATCTTCGGTAGAGGCGAAAATGTTTGAGGCCCGTGTATTCAGATTTAGGTGCACGTTGGAGAACTCCGGTTGATCAAAATTTCCGGAGCCCTCCACTACTGCGTCCCTCATAACCATATCGTAGTTTTGGAACGTTATACCACAGATATTTTTATAATTGTTATTATGAGAAACAAAGAGATAGAAAGAGAAAGAGAGAAAAAAAGGCAGAAAGACAGAGAAAGAAATGGACAGAGAGAGAAAAAGATATAAATCAACATACACAGAAAGAAGATGGAAAAAAGAGATAAATCATAACTATGTATAGTACACTATATCAAGTATAACTTGCCGTGTGACGTCGAACATTATAATCTTCATGAAACGGCACGCGCTCTCTTCGTTATATTCTTCAACTTGGTCCTCCTCTGCTTCTAGTCCACGATCTCTGCTGTGAATGAGCCTTGCGCGATATTGTGCAAGCTGCTCTAATTTTTTTTGGTGTATTTAACAAAATTTCGATGACTTTTATTCCGTTGTATTAGCCACTTTATTCAAGCACTGCGCTCCACATGCACCACTATGAATGTACCTCTACGCAGGTGAACCTGGTGCTTTATTGGCATAGTTAACTAAGTTTCGATTGCTTTCACTTACAATAAGAAACAAAGAGGGGAAAGACGGGGAGGTTAACCATTGCGTGCCCTTTTGCCTTACACAATACTTAGTTACGCAAGGAAAACACCCATCTTTGCTGCTGCATGGCGCGCATTACACAGCAAGCTTTCATTAATTTGCGAAAGCTTGGCTAGTCATGTCTTTCTGGTCTTCTCCGGATTCCAACAATGATTTCTTCTATCGACGTGACTCCAGGTCCTTTCTTTATGGTCAAGGGAACCTGCGAGGTAAAAAAAAAAAGACTAACAGAATTCCATGCCTTACGCGATGGTCACGATGGGAAGAAGCCTTTGTCTTTGAAGTTTCTAAGAACAACGATTCATTTATATGGTGGCATTGCAAGCTCTTTTTCGATGAATTCGCAGTAGATTTGTGAAAGCAACTCGAACATAGGTCAGCATGAGACTGGAGTCAGACGGATGCGAGGGACCCAAATGCTTCGCTATAGATTGCTGGCTTCGTGCATACGTGAGCCAAGTATCTAGGGCGTACCTTCGTTTTGTCGCTGCGAAAAAACTCAACGCTGTGGAGAGAATGAAGCAGACAGAGCTTGACGGACTGAAGCGCCAAGCGCATTCCGATGCAGTTCCGTGGCCCAGCACCAAAGGGAAGGTAGGTGTACGGCTGAATGGAATCGACGTTCTCCTCGCTGAAACTGTGGGAGGAGAAAGTAAGGTACATGTTTGAACGCAGCAGTTGCTACCGGAATAAAGCCTGTGCACTAGGAAAAATAAAATTGAAACAGCTCCACATCGGGGAAAGTCTCTTCTTTCGATTTGCCCATTTACTTCACAGTAATTCTTAGGACCGTCCGCCTTACTTAAGATTCACTGGGTGACCTCCTTTCGATATCCATCCCCTCAGTAGAGCCCGTCCTCTGTAGAGCTTTGTTGTACAAGAGAAGCTTTTTATTATTTCGCACGAAGGACAAACTTGGCATTAATGGTAAGGTTTAGCTTTGGTCTTCGGCGTCTCTGAGTGGTGGTTTAGCTACGCACGAGTCCCACACGTTCGAAGAACGCAACACGCTGTAAACTCGTTGTACAGCGCAAGAAATGTATAGCACCCACGGTCTATTCCACTGAGCATTTTGCCTTCTCCGCTCTCGTTGAGACTGCTAATAAGGCAGGGCAGGTCCTTCGCAGGCACGGAGTTTCTCCGGTGGCTCAGAGCGAGAACTGGCTTCCTCGTCATGTGGCCTTGAAGAGCGCACAATGTTTTGGATAAGCATCGCTGAAAGGAAGTCGTTTTACCCGTCATGGTTCGTTGCGGAGGTTACCTACAGTGTCAGTGCAGCGCCATTCCAACGGCCGTATCGAAGTTTCCTGTGCTGAACCATATGAGCACTGCGAATCAAAGCAACCTACAAGTATACCTAGACAGGTGAGTGTGTGCACAGATAGCGAGGTAGTGGCATTCTGCATAATCTTCCTTGGCGTCTCATGGTCTGGCCGCCTGTACTGCATAGTTTCTTCTGCAGCAGTAGGAAGCGAAGCAATAACTCGCCAGTGTGGAAACTACGGGAATACTCAGCACTAGAGATGATGGCCCTGACGGACTCAGTCAGCCTTACATCGGTTACATCGCTACCTATCTTCGCAAGAGTTTGCAAGGCTATTAGCAGGCACTGAATAAATATACAAAATTTAGGTGAATACCATGCCACGTACGAGTTCAGGGGAATGAAAATGCTCATGCTCTTGCACGCGAAGCGTCAATTGGGCCCCAATAGTGATAATTCTAAAGAACTCTCAGCATCCGTTCCTGGGTCAGAAGTTCCATTCTTACTCTTCCTCTTTCTCTACTTCGCGCTACCTGCCCGCGCGCAAGTCCCGGTGCCGCTAGACGGAACGAAACAGACACACACACACGCACACACACACACACACACACACACACACACACACACACACACACACACACACACACACACACACACACACACATATATATATATAAATATGTATATACATATATATATATGAAGGAAAGAAAGCTTTTGATGGCTCGTTTTTATTTCTTACACACAATATTAATGAGAACGAAATGACAATAATTCCACGGAAAGTATAGGGGATGCTATTTGTAGTAATTAGGATATAAATGTGAAGAAAGTAAAGTAAGTAAAGTGGACGAAAAGATCCTAATTACTACAAATAGCATCCCATATACTTTCCGTGACATTATTGCCTGTTCTGATATATATATATATATATATATATATATATATATATATATATATATATATATATATTTCGAAAGAATGTTCCTGGCTATTGGTTTAATTATATGAAAGAAAACTAGTCACAGTGAAAAACATAACAACATCTATTCTGAGCTTTCGGCCGGGGACCCATTATTTGCGGCATAGGAACAGTAACTGAACCAATATCCAGTTTCATCGATAGCCTAATCAAAGACATTCCTCCAGCATTACCTTCCTATGTCAAAGACACCAACCATTTTCTGGCTGACATTATTGATCTGGTTATACGTAAGGATAGTCTGCTGGTTACACTTGACGTCTCATCTTTGTACACGAACATTCCTCATTCGGATGGCATTCAATCTGTTGTTCAGGCGTACGAAGATTCACCCCAGAACAGTTCAATTGACGGCGAAACTCTCAGAACACTTCTGAAGCTCGTTCTGGAGATGAACAACTTCGAGTTTAACAACACGCACTATGTCAAAACTAATGGAACCTCGATGGGAACAAAGATAGGCCCCAACTATGCCAATATTTTTATGGGCAAACTTGAGTCTGATTTTTTAAGCAGCACCCCATTCCGACCCCTTTTTTATCGAAGGTTCATCGATGATATCTTTCTCATTTGGTGCCACGGGGAAGAGAAACTCAGGAATTTCATAAGTGCTTTCAACAATGCCCACGAGAATATTTCATTCTCCCATTCATATTCGGCCTCTAACATTAACTTCCTTGACGTTTCAGTGAAAATATCAGACAATAGGCTAGTGACCTCAGTGTATAGGAAGCCAACCGACCGACACCAATACCTTCATTTTAGCAGCAACCACGTCAAGCACTGTAAACTCGGCACGTTCGTGACAGGTAGAATCCACATATCAACTTACCGTCTGTGTTTGGTAATACCCACGTTCGGTTTATCATCATCATCATCATCATCATCATCATCATCCTGTCTACGCCCACTGCAGGGCAAATGCCTCTCTCATTTGTTCTGTGCTTTCTGCCTCCCAATAATACACCAATTGGCCGACTTTATATAACACATATGCCTCCAATATATATATGTGTGCTATAAAATTGTCAACAGCGTCATTTTGTAACTGTCGCTAAGCACGCCACAGTCACCTACCCGACCTAATGTCCCACGGCGTGGGATCTGCCGAATTTTTTTATGGGCAATACTGATTTTTTAAGCCACAGACCCCTTTTTATTGAAGGTTCTGTGATATCTTTCTCATTTGGTGCAAAGAGAACGATTTCATAAGCTATGCCCACGAGAATATTTCATTCTCCTTCATATTCGGCCTCTAAATCTGACGTTTCAAAAATATCAGAAGGACCGTATAGGAAGCCAACCGACCGACACCAATACCTTCATTTTAGCAGCAACCACGTCAAGCACTGTAAACTCGGCATACCGTACAGCCAGTCTCTTCGGTTTAGGCGTATTTGTTCTGAATAGGCCGACTTCGCCTCCAACTGTCAACAACTAAGCACTGACCTCCCACGGCAACAATACCCACAGTCTGTCATCAACGATGCTATTAGGAAATCTGAAAAGAAGGACCGCCGCCACCTGATAAAGAAGACAGAATCCGAACCCGCAAATACTACTCCCAATCTCATTCTAACATATTCAGCTTCTCCGCCTAACATAAACCGCAGCCTCAGAAGGCACCACAACATTCTACTTGAAAGCGACAAGTTACCATGTGTTTTCCCGGAACCTCCACGCTTTATCTACAGACGGGCGAAGAACATTAGAGATATTGTAACGTCCTCTAAAGTCAACAATCCTGAATTCACAGGCAGCGGCCCCTGCAACAAGCCTAGGTGCAAACTCTGTCCAATGATGAACAAAGTGTCCGCCGTCACAAGTACCGCGTCTTCGTTTTCTTATCAGATAAGAGGCAACTTCAACTGTGACAGCGCGAACATAATCTACCTTCTCGAGTACACCTTATGCCATGCACAGTACATTGGTCAAACTGAGACTGCGTTCAGGATGAGAATCAATAATCACAGAGCACACGTAAAGGCTCTACCGCACCTTCCTCTATCTAAACATGTTAATAACCTTGGCCACCCCTTCCATACATTTTCCGCGGCGGTACTCCAATCCAATTTCAAAACCCACTATGACCAGGAGGCCCGTGAATCATACCTGATCCACAAATTTAACAGTGTCTCTGGTGGCATAAATGAAAGCATAGGCCGACTATCATGCTTGACCTGCAACGAACCCGAAAAATTTGATTCTGCCGGCAACTAGGTGACCGATTCCCAAGAAACTTTTGTACTCGGGATGCAGAATTTGAAGCATCCGTTTACCCTGATGTGCTTGCATGCACACATGTGATTACACACGTCGCGCATTGTGCTATTCGAGCCTGGACCCATTTCTTGATAAATACATATGTCATTAAGTTTGGTACTGTGATTACGGGTATTACGTGCGTGCTCGTTCCCCTCTTCCTGCAAGTACGAATGCGGTACGCCCCCCCCCCCCTTTTTTTCCTTTTTTTTTCGCTTCAACATCGGTTGTTGGTTCATATGAGTACGTATGTGCATGTGTATGTATATCCGTATGTATCTATATGTGTGTGTGCATGTACGGATATGTACATGTATATGTATATGTTTATCATGTCTCTTGATTGAAAGAAATATGTCATGTGCCCGCACATTGCGCCTAACAGCAGCTGTCCTCAATCTTGTTCACCGGCCAGTCGTATCCTTCTTTTTGAGGGAGGGCTATGGTCATTACCGCGAGCACCTGAAGATGCCCGCGGAGACCGGTCGACTTCAAAAGCCGTACCGAACCCCCTTCTCTAAAAGGCGCATGGATGGGCAAACACTTAACTGCTTTTGACGCGCTTTTTGAAGGTAGCAAGGAAACGCGTGCGGCACGTTTACATCCGGCGTCCGTGAGCGTATTGTCCTTTAGTCCCGTAGTTGATGGGACTCCCCATTTAGCGTGGTAAGTGCGTTCGCATCTTTGTCATTTTTTTTTCTTTTTTTCCCCTCCGCCTCTTGTTCCGAACCACACACGTAGGTTCGTTTCGCTGTTTGTTATTTATTTTGTGTATGTTCTGACCCCGCCTATACTCTACTCTTCACAGAGTGCAATGCTGTGTGTGTCATCTTGTATGCGTGTCGCTCTCTCCCTGGGATTTGTTTGCTGTTGTTGTTGTTGTTCGGGCCCCTCCCATGTCATAGTCCAACGAATCACGATGGTGTGTCTACATCTATGTATTGACAAAATCTGTACTTAAACCCGTACGCCATGTACGAATGCATTCTTTGATAAAGGCCGGTTCCCGGCCGAAAGCTCAGAATAGATGTTGTTATGTTTTTCACTGTGACTAGTTTTCTTTCATACATACATATATATATATATATATATATATATATATATATATATATATATATATATATATATATCAAGGTGTAAAAAACTATATGTCGGACACTCGTGAGGAATATGAAGAAAAAGAAGATACACGTCGAAAGAAGAATGGTTTCGCTTGCCCAAAATTATCTTTTCAGAATTATCTTTTTTTTTCCACTCACACATCCTACTGCCGCACGATTCGTGGCCGATCCCCCGTGGTGGGTTGTGCCATTCCTCTAGGATCAATCAATCAATCAATGGTTTTTACCGTTTCCGCCGTGGGACCGGTCCCGTGGCCGACACGTGAAAAAAACATTCTATCTTTGACGTGTGTCTCCTTTATCGTCACATATGAAATCCATAATCGCTCTAGGTCAATACAAGCCTGTGTGATCAATGAACTGGCGGCGATGATGCAGCACTGTTGCACCGCATTAGAAGCGACCCGAACTAGACACCCCAGCTTTGCTATTAAGGCTGGACGACGTACTTTCCAACTCCCTTGATTCTATTGTCATATCGGTGACATTGAACATGTCGTTCAGCTATGCCCTCAGTTCGACACAGAGACCAAAAGGATGGTATACAAACTGTACATTTAGAGACATCGTTTTGACCAGGTGACCAGTGGCAATCGGGAATAGAAATCCACGCCGACTTATTGCCTTCCTGCGTAACATGGGCTGGTCAGCCCCCTTTGAAACCCCTGATATCCGCTCATATGAGGATCAGGCGGAGCAATTACCGGTTGTGTATATCAGGCTAACCCCGCCGCTGCGCCGTCTACCCGCACGGTGGTGTAGTGGCTACGGTGCTCGATTGATGTCCCGAAATGTAGCGGGATCGAATCCCGAGCGCGGCGGCCGCTTTTGAATGGAGGTGAAATGCTAGATGCCCGTGTACTTTGGTTTAGGCGAGCGTAAAAGAACCCCATGTGCTGCCGCATAGTCACCACTACCATCATATATGTTCAGTCCCCAGTCTACTGTGCGTCCACTGTAGGATTTGGGTTCCCCTATGATCTCCAATTTACTATGCCTTGTACGTTTTGAGTCCATTTTATTAGATGCGAAGTATCTTAAGGTCGAGCTCAATCCGGTGGTGGTGGTGGTGGTGTGCGGCGTGACCACCCTCACTGCGCATGCGCATACCCTGTCCACTTCCCCTCACCATTCCCCTCCCCTTTACCCCTCTCCACACACCCTCTCCCCTTCCCCTCTCCACTTTCGCTCTCCAGTTTCCCTCTCCACTTTCCCTCTCCCCTCCCCCTCTCCACTCTTCCTCTGAAACGCGGGCTAGACATGCCGAAACTCTTTCCTGCACAACGCCGCGATGAGCTCGAGCGCATGCGCGTCCCCTCCCCTTCTCTCTCCTCTCCTACGCTGCCCCCCTCTCGCCCGCCTGTCGACCGCGTTCCCCGCTCGCCCTGTGAGAATTAACGGCCAGGCTAGATGGAAGACACGACGCGCGTAGCGTGCCTCTTCGCGTCGTTCCACGACACGAGGTCGGTAGCATGCCCAACGAACGCCAACGGAACGCGATCGTGCAAGTGCTCCGGCTTCGCATCGCCTCATGGTCCCCTTTAGCGGGAGATGGTGTAATTTTTTGTTATAGGCCTCTTCATTTGATCAGGCCAACAGGGTTGCGATGCCGTGGTATCTATTTCGTTGCCTTTCCTGACGATCGGTTGTGCTTCCTGCGCATTAAATATCCCATCTAGGGCACCTAGCTGACATATTACGTGAACATGTCAGCTAGGTATGTAGTTACCATTCTTGTATATATGCTTCGGATGCATTTTTAACTGCGATCAACCTTCGTTCAACAGCAGCTGGAGGAAAGAGCGGGAGGATTAAGTAGTTTTCTTGCTGGTACTTGCCGTTGAGGTCTGAAGCTCTCAGGATCCGGGAACAACTCCGGGTCGTGGTGCATGGCGTAAACAGGTATATAAAGATAGCATCCTTTCGGAAGCTTGATTCCAGTGTCACCAAGAACATAGTCGATGTCGCCCGACCGCTGAAGCCTGAAACACAATACCAACTATGTGCTTTGTAATGCTGATTTTGTTCTCCTTTAATGTCACGTCCTTACTTCAATGCATGCCACGCACATGTAGGTGAAGCTTATGTCTCTGCACAGTATGTAATATGAACATATCGTAAGGCGTGTTAAACTTGTGCCATATGAGTGGTTCTCGGTGGATATAATTGGGCCTGGTGTCTTTAAAACCCAATTATTGAGTAAATTTTGATGATGTAAATAACCCAGAAAAAGAAGTTGAATACTAAACTTCAAGCCGGAAGGTACTAAATACTGTTGTCAGTAGGTTATGTGGTCGGCATTTAAGTTTACTTATGTTGAAGCAAGCATTTTTATGGGACTAGCACCTAGCGAAATTAGGTTTCTTGCGGAGCACCCCAGATTCACCATCGAGTGCGGCTTGTCCACAAATTCTAAAGAAACTATAAGAAAAATATAACAACATAAAAACGAAAATCTGAGTGATTATGTATTTTAGACATGGCATAGAAGCATAAATTTGCTACAGAAAAGGGCTAATTAACAGCGAGGATAATTAAATAAAATTAAGTGAATTGTCAGGTGCGCATAGAAGTCACAAAATCGAAGGTATTGTTTTGCCCAGAATGAACACAGGTAATTAATGGTTGGTGGGTACTTAGTACCCAAGTGTAGGGCTACATAGAACGCGTATAAGAGTCAACTAACATGAATTAGCGGCCTAATTACGCTGTCATCAGCCCAAAGCTTGGCTCCCAATTGAGTTTGGAGGATGACATCAGAGTTGTTGGCACACCTCGAAGTGTTCGGTCATCACTTGGCACATTGCTATAGACACCGTGCGTCATTTCAGTATAAGGCTAGGGAAGGGTTGATGTCCATCGGCAGTAAGCACCGCGCCTCCTTCACACCCAGCGGCGCTCGCGTCGCGCGTCACTCGCCTCGCGTCGCACGTGCCCGGTGCTCTCTCTGCGTCGCGCCGGCTGCGTGCTGACGAAAGCTCCAGGTGGCGTGTCACAAGCACTTTGCGTAGGGTGCCTCGATGATGATGATGAAAAAAACATTTATTATAAAGGAAAAAGAAAGAGAGCTTGGGGGCCAAAGCATCACCCCGCTACATGGTCGGCGTCCCTAGTCCGGGACACCGCATGACGAGGCCCCGTCTCGCGCCCGTCGCACCAGAGCTCGTTGCGACTCCAGTGAGGAGCAGTTGAGGAGGGCAGTCTCCCATGCCTCTCGTGAAGGGGTAGGGGAAGGGGGCAGGTCGGGATTTTTGATACATGCCCACACCATGTGGAAGATATCACAGGTCTCCCCACAGTGTGGGCACCGCCCATCCGTGTTTGGATCGTAGTGAATTAATATTGCAGGGCAGAGTTGAGACTGCAGGCGCCTTAGAGTTCGCTCATCCGCCTTACTCAGCCCCTTTGCAGGAGCTGGGAAAAGGCGGTGAGTGTCGCGATAATATGCGAGAATTTCTTTGAACCGCAGAAGCGGTGTATTGGCCTCCGAGTCATAAGAGCCGGGGTGAGGAGCCCGGTGGGTAAGCGCTCGGGCGGCCGCGTCAGCGGCCTCATTACCTCGTAAGCCCTGATGGCCAGGAGCCCATATAATTCGTTTCGGGGTCGGATCAATGGCAGCCCGTTTTAGAATTTGGCCGGCTAAGGGGGATATCTCCCCTGCCAAGTAGTGAGCACATGCTTTACGGGAGTCCGTGATGATGACTTTCGAATTGGGATCCGCGGCAGCAAGCGCTATCGCTACTTCCTCAGCTCGCTCTGAATTTTGTGCTCGAAAGGAGAGCCCATTGACGTGTTTTTCCTGGTGAATTACAGAGGCCGTGTAAAATCCCTTGGGCGAAGGCCCTGCTATGTCCACGTAAAATATACCAGGTCGAGAGCCGTGTTGTCTTTCAAGCGTCCGAGCTCGCGCTTGTCGTCTGCTTTCATGCGTGTGCGTATCCATGTTACTGGGGAGCGGAGAGACCGAGAGCATATGGCGCCACAGTTCTGGAATACGCTCCGCCTCCTCTGCAGGGCAAACGTGTTGGATCTGTAATCGGTTTAGCAGGCGGCGCCCGGGAGCCGTCTGCACGAGCCGCGTGTATTGATTCACAAGGTGGGCCTCCCGCAACTCCTGGTAGGAGTTGAGCACACCTAAAGCTCTGAGTTTGGCGTTGGAGGTGGCCACAGGGAGATCCAGAGCTCGCTTAGTCGCCTTGCGGATGATGGCGTCTATTCTGTCGTCTTCGTGCTTGTTAGTGCGAAGGTATGGGACGGCGTAGAGTATCCGGCTAGTCACGAAGGCATGGGCGAGCCGAAGCGCGTCCCTGCCCCGCAGACCGCCCCGCTTGTTGGAAACGCGGTGGATCATGCGCCCTACCTGTTCGCCTACTATCCGGAGTTTCGCAATTGTGGAGTCCGGTCTGAGTCTATGGTGAATGAACAGGCCGAGAATTCGAAGCTCCTCCACTTCTCTGATGGGAACCCAAGACAGAGAGATGTGTATGGCTGATTTATCTGTTGGCATCGCTCTAACATGCAGAAGCTCTGATTTGGTTGGATGCCTCGATGTGCGCGCGCTTCCGCTGCAGGGTGCAGACACCATTTGAAAGACTCCGCGCCGCCTGGCGGCCATATTGTTTCAAAAGTGTCGGGCGGCGCGCAGAGGCCAGCGCGGGAACGACGCTGTAGACACGCTGCTCTTGACGTATTGAGATGCGTTCTTTGGCAGCTATGACAGGCTGCTGTGTGACACTGTGTACTAGTTCACACGCGAAAGGCCAGAGGATGTTCCGCTTGCCTCGTAACAGCGAGCGAAGAAAAAAATGGGAAGCAGAAGTGAAACGCCACCGCTGGCATCCGACCGACAGCACCAAGATATGCGAGGTTAGTTGTTGACTTGTCCAGCATGTGGCCGTGAATTTTTTATCGCTGGCAGTGAGCATGCTGTTATAAAAATCCTTGCTTGTCTCGCTGTAAGTGCATCGCATAATCATCGCGTGAAGCTGCTTTTAGAAAGAGGATGCTAAGCTTTGCGTTAAGCCGTGCGGAGTGAATAGTTGCCTCGGCTACCTTGCCGATAAGCTTAGATAAGCTTGGTCAAGGCAAGTTAATCATAGCTCATGCTAAACAAGCATAGTCGAAACAATCAATAGTAATTGATACAAATTAATACTGATTGATACTCACTGATACCAATTAATTGAGTTTGGACAAACCAATTTAAGGCTAGTCGATACCAATCTATACTGATAGATACCTATCAAGTGGGATCAGGCAAGATTAGTGGAGATTATGTCGGATCACGCTAATCTGGTCCGAGCTGAGATGGCATAGCCATGAGGTTGATTCGACCCCACTAGGCTATGTTCTTTTGGATTGAGCATGACTGAATAAATCCGGGTTAAGCTAATCCTGAAGAAATCATTGTTGAGTGAATTCAGAATGACTAGCCATTTGGATGACTGAGCATCGCCGCAATAAGCCAATAGAGACTAAGCCGGACTAAGGTAATCCGGACTAATGTAAACCCGAACCAGCCATTTTTAGTAAATTCAGTTTGTCTAGTCTGTTGGATGATAGAGTACGGCGACAGAACAGTCTGGATTAAGCCGGGTTTAGCTAATCCGCATTAAGCTAATCACGAGCAAGTTAATTTGTAGTGAGGTTGTCTCGCCTGTTGGATGCCTGAGCATGGCCACGTTAAGCCAGCCCGTATTAAGCCGGATTAAGCTAATTCGAATTAAGCTAATCCTACAGAAATCTATGTTGAGTTAGTTGAGATTGCCTAGCCAGTTGGATGACAGAGTATGGCTACGATAAGGCAATGTGGATTAAGCCGGATTAAGCTAATCCACATTAAGCTAATCACGAGCAAGTGAATTTGGAGTGAGTTTAGATTGTCTAGCCTGTCGGACGCCGGAGCGTGGCCCCTTTAGGCCCATCCGGATTAAACCAGATTAAGCTAATCCGAATTAAGCTAATCTTGAGCAAGTGTCTTATCAGTAAGTTGAAATCAGTCATGCGAGTCATACTCTCTTACCGCGCCATGTCAATATTGGTAGTGAAGAAGTTAAAAAATCCGCCATCGAAGCCCCATGACTTGGTCATGTGCGTCATGGTGCATATGACATGCATGACATGATTTTCGTGTTATGACCAGTCAGTTATGGTAGTTATGCCTTCTTATCGTGTCATGTCAATTTTGGTAGACACCAAATTAATAAAGTGGCTGTTAGAGCTCCATGACCGGGTGATGTATGTCATGGCCTACATGACATGCATGACAAGGTTTTCCTGTTATGATCAGCGATTTATGTCTTCATAATCTCTTACGATGCCATGTAAATTTTGGTACTCAACAAGTTAATGGAACCGCCATTACAGCTCCATGACCAGGACATATATGTCATGGCGTACATGACATGCATGTCATCTTGCATAGGGGAGCGCGGATTTGGTTAAAAAGAGATACAACACGACAGAAAGGATGCTCAAGTGCTGTCTGTTTCTAACCAAATCCGCGCTCCCCTATGCAAGATATCAAACCAACTAGCCCAACAAATGACCATTTTGATGCATGACATCTTTTTGGTGTCATGACAAGCCATTTTTTTTTCATCTTACGCTGGTATCATACCCTGTCAATTTTGGTACTCGTTAACATAATCAATTGGCCGCGAGAGCACGAGGACCTACACAGCCAGTGAGATAGATAGACCGATAGATACGCTCTAAATGCCTTTATTTTGCCATCAAAGGCTTCGTACGTAATAATTAGTGCCTAATCTATGTGTTACCAACATTATGTGTGCAAGCCAAATCGCCAGACGAGATAAACTGCGCCAAATTACCGCGCATTTCGGTGAAAGCGTTCCATCTTTGCATGCCAGGCATTGCCACCGAACGCGAACGTTAGAACCAATATGGCGTCCACAAAAGCAGTGTCTCCACCCTGTTCCAGAGGAGCATATCGAGGCATCCTAACTTAGCGCCATGCTCACTCATAACGTAGTTCAGCGCAAAAAACAGGCAACAGACGAGTGAGAGGACAAGGACACAGCGCATTCTTCCAACTAAAGTTTATTGGATTGGGACGCATGTATATATACACACAGGGAAAGCAAGAAAAGAAAAAAGAAAAAAGAAAAAACCAGGAAGTAAAACCGAAAGGTGAAGAGAAGAAAAGTGCCGATAAGTCACACACGTGGGCCAACACCGCCCCCTTCCCATGTCTTGCCAAAAACAAAAGCTCTTTGTCAGAAAGATGCAAGGAAGGCATGCTTACGCATGCGTCCCCAGACCGTTTAATTTCCTCAGCCTCGATGATTTCCCTCACCCTTGGGGTGAGGGAAATCTGGGGACGCATGCATAAGCATGCCTTCCTTGCATCTTTCTGACAAAGAGCTTTTGTTTTTTGGCAAGACATGGGAAGGGGGGCGGTGTTGGCACACGTGTGTGACTTATCGGCACTTTTCTTCTCTTCACCTTTCGGTTATTACTTCCTGGTTTCTTCTTTTTTCTTTTTTCTTTTCTTGCTTTCCCTGTGTGTATATATACATGCGTCCCAATCCAATTAACTTTAGTTGGAAGAATGCGCTGTGTCCTTGTCCTCTCACTCGTCTGTTGCCTGTTTTTTTGCGCTGAACTACGTTATGACTGACTCGTTCCAACTCGCCCAACAAGCAACGTTGCCATGCTCACATCGCGGCGCACCTTGTTCCACCACGTGGCGGCGCTCTCTCCGTGCCACCCGTCTACTCTTCCGCGCCCTCTGCTGATCTATCTATGGTCGCGTTAGTACACGTCATCACTTGCTGCTCTGGGTGTTTCATGGAGGGACGTGTGTGAGCTTGCTGCGCGCAAAAGCAAGGCAGCGGTTGTGAATAATTCGGTCCTAGTGTACTGTGTCTATATACTGAAGCTACACAAGTTGACAAACAAACGTTAACCCAAACCAACTAAAAGTGAACCAAAACTTTACCGAACGCTGCGGGCTAACGCCCTTAGAGACACTTAAAGAGGTCCTCAATCACTTTTAACACGAAAATGTTTTATGCCAGGGTCCACCACGGCTCCACTGACGTATTTCCGTCACGGATATAACGTTGTAAAATATAGACTAACAGTGGGCAAAGAAAAAAACCAGAAGAAAAAGTTTCGTCACCGGGAATCGAACTCACAACCGCTCGCTCCGCAGCGCGCAGCTAGAACCGATTCGGCCACGGACGGCAATGCTAACGCGCAATGCGACGGCAATGTTCTTCGCAATGCTAACGGCTAGCTATTTATATACACCATTTGCGGGTGGCTCGACTCAGAGATCTGTGTTACGGTGTGTTTTCGTTATCACTAGCCAGATGGCGCGACGGGCTCGAAGAGCGTAGAAGAGCGCTCTTGACATGTCGTCGCCGCTGCGACGAGCGACCGCCTCTATAGGGCGTGGTTGCTTGTGCGTGCGCTTATGTCGTGATTGCGGTGGTTTGTACGTCTCGCGTTGAGAGCACGAAGGTTGCTTGGCCCACTCTAGCGGCCGCTTTTGCGTAAGGAGCGCGGTGCTCACACAGAAATAAGTTACAAATGTGTCAGTTCGCTCTCATCCTATGTATGTTCGTTCCGTGAATCCTTTCTGCTTGAGCAGGGCATCGCCCTTGGGGCGAAAGAATGCGCAACAAACGCTCAACCACGTCTGTGAAGACACGTTTCACTTTCGTGTTATACCGATACCTATAACAGAGGGATCATTCATGTTTTTTTCCAACAAATAATCGAGTGGCGTCATTATCAGAGTTTATTGCCTCCCGAATCTATTGTCGCGGAAATTTGTCGAATCGGTCAAGAACGAGCGCAGCTACAGAGATTCGTAGCACGCTTTAAGCGCTTCCTCCTTTCTTCATGACGTGCGCCTTGGAAGCTACACAGGAAGTGATTTCGTGGAGGGAAATTAGCTGCGTCAGCGCGCGTCATGACGTTGAGCACGTGTCATGAAACGGGATCGCTCCCGTCCCCGCGTGATTCCGGTTCGTGGTAGTGCTGCTACCGCGTAACATTAGCATACTTGTAGCGCCACCGACATCGACGGGATTGCACAGTGAAGAAAGAAGAGGTCGGACGTGACCTCGTGCGGCGCGGCAGCAAGGCTGGCGCGAGGGGCGCAGAAAAATAAAGAAAAAGTTAGTTGGTTTTAGGCTTCGGCGCTAGAAGGACGTGCCGAGTCGTTTTCTTATGTGTGCTCCACAAATTGGTGACCCGGACGTGATTGACCGTGAGCAAGCCTCGACCAACTCGGCCAACGCCGAGACCTCTTCAACCGCTGCGGTTATTTCGAACACCATCCGACTGCCAGAGTTCTGGGAACGGAACCCCTCGGCGTGGTTCATCCAAGCAGAGGCCCGTTTTGAACTCTCGCGGATTACGTCCCAGACTCGCAAGTACCTCCTTGTGGTCGACGCGCTTCCAGCGGCCGTCATCGACGAGATTTCCGACCTTCTCGGCAATCAACGGCCAAGCCAGCTACTGCGTCGATTCCTTAATCTGCTCGGCCCACGCGTTTCCACTACGGACAGCACCTTCGTCCGTGAGCTATTCCTTCAGCGCTTGCCCACCCAAGTCCAGATGGTGCTGGCAACTGCTTCAACCCAGAATTTGTCAGAGCTCGCTACATTGGCTGACAAGGTTATGGAAGTTGCGAATCCACTTCCAGTGGTTGCAGCTGCGATTCCGGCTTCAGCATCGCACGCCGTCAGCCCTTCACTGACAAAGCGGTCCGAGCCAGAATCACCATCATTTCCCGTAGCTGAGATATGCGACAGACTGGAGAAGCTTCTGGTTGCCACTACTCGTAGGAGCGCTTCTCCTCCTTCACGTCGACGTCGCCGTTCTCCATCTTATCGACGCTTCCCATCCATCGAGAGCCAGCGCAACAGTGAATCACAGTGACATCTGCTGGTACCACCGCCGTTTTGGCGCTCGCGCGCGTCGCTGCCTCCTCCCTTGCACCTGGTCGGAAAACCGCCCCGCCGACCGCTAGCGGCGACAAGCGGTCACGGGCCTACCCCATGTCGCCTCTTCTATGTGTACGACAAGGTCACTGGGCAACGCTTCCTAATTGATACAGGCTCACAGGTCAGCATTCTACCAGCTACACGAATGGATCGCACCGCTACTCCAATGCTGTACTTGCAAGCTGTGAATGGAACGCGGATTCCAGTATTTCGACAACGGTCGCCCACATTCAACCTGCGACTACGAAGACCGTTCCGCTGGCTGTTCATGGTCGCCGACGTTCCTTCTGCCATTATCGGTGCTGATTTCCTCACCGACCATGGCCTCATTGTCGACGTCAAGCGACAACCTCTCCTAGACGCGACAACTTACCTCTCTGTGAAAGGCATTGCTTCGCCGGGAACCACAGATTTAGCCCTCTCTTGTGCTACGGTTTCCAATGAACCCTTCGCGGATTTGCTACGAGAATTCCATGACATCACCGCACCGCCTAATTGGAAAAAACCAGTTTGCCACGACGTACGCCATCACATCGTTACTGTCGGACCTCCTGCTTTCTTCCGGCCACGTCGACTTACTCCGGAAAAGATCAAGGTTGCACGTGCAGAATTTGAACATATCCTGGAATTGGGAATTATTCGCCCGTCCGCAAGTAACTGGGCAGC
Organism: Rhipicephalus sanguineus; assembly: GCF_013339695.2. Classification (NCBI taxonomy): domain Eukaryota; kingdom Metazoa; phylum Arthropoda; class Arachnida; order Ixodida; family Ixodidae; genus Rhipicephalus; species Rhipicephalus sanguineus. Next base: position 87,711,222 of record NC_051185.1, on the reverse strand, counting down.
TCCACTCCACATGGTGCCCAAGAAATCGGGTGACTGGAGGCCATGCGGAGACTACCGATCTCTGAGCACTAAGACAATTCCGGATCGGTACCCGTTACCCAAGATACAAGATTCACTGCCGCTCTGCACGGCGCCAACATCTTTTTGAAGATTGACCTTGTCCGCGCCTACCACCAAATTCCCATGGCTGAATCAGACATGCCCAAGACGGCTATTACAACACCATTCGGACTCTTCGAGTTTTTGCGAATGCCATTCGGTCTCAGGAATGCCGCTCAGTCCTTCCAACGTTTCATTGACACAGTCACGCGTGGTCTACCCTTTGTTTTCGCCTACGTCGACGACTTGTTGGTGGCCAGCCAATCTGCGGAAGAGCATTTACAACACCTTCGTTGTGTGCTACAACGACTATCTGACCACGGCATCGTCATCAACGCCTCGAAAAGCGAGTTTGGTGTCACTAGCTTAGTCTTTCTGGGACATCACCTGGACACCAGTGGCATCTGCCCACTTTCATCAAAAATCGAAGCAGTCCAGAGCTTCCCTAGGCCCACAACGATCACGAAGCTGCGGCAATTCCTCGGCATGGTTAACTTTTACCGCCGCTTTATCAAGAACTGTGCCGATATAGTGGCGCCTTTGGACCGTCTGCTTACCAGCAAGAACAAGACGTCCTTACTCCCTTGGGACTCCACTGCTGAAGACGCCTTTAGCAAGATCAAGGGCGCACTCGCCAACGCTGCCTTTCTTGCCCACCCCAACCCCACGCCATCTCTAGCCCTCATGAGTGACGCGTCTAGCACAGCCGTGGGAGCGGTTCTCCAGCAGCGTGTTGACAACTCATGGCAACCTTTAGCCTTTTTCTCCAAGAAACTCAGCCCAGCGCGAGCTCGTTACAGCACCTTCGGTCGAGAGTTACTTGGAATTCACCTCGCCATCCAACACTTTCGCCATATCGTCGAAGATCGACCATTTACAATTTTCACGGACCAAAAACCGTTGACATATGCGCTTTGCAGAGAGTCGTCGACGCACACGCCACGAGAAATCCGCCATCTCTTGTTTATATCGGAATTCTCCACCGACATCCGACACGGCAGCGGCGACCAGAACATACCTGCTGACACTCTCAGCAGGGTGGACGCCGTGACAGCACCTGCAAATCCTGCGTCACTCGATGTGCAGACGCTCGCAGCACACCAAGCTAATGATCCCGAGCTCATACAACTGCGCTCATCTCAAACAGCACTGCGATTGGACGATATCCTGCTTGATGGCGCCAACCTCGTCTGTGACACTTCTACAGGCACACCCAGACCATTTGTCTCTAGGACGTTACGCAAGCAGCTTTTCGACACGCTGCACCAGCTCGCTCACCCCGGCGTTCGTGCCTCGCAACGCCTTGTTTCATCGCGCTACGTATGGCCCCGGATGAACGCAGACGTACGCGACTGGGTACGTGCATGTACACCCTGCCAACGTGCCAAAGTCCACAGGTGCCCTGTTCCCTCAACTCGCCAGTTTCTCCAGCCTGACCATCGTTTCGATATTGTTCACATCGACATCGTCGGACCACTACCACCGTGTGACAGATTTCGCTACCTGCTGACAGCTGTCGACAGATTTACTCGATGGCCAGAAGCGACCCCGCTTCCAGACAGCTCTGATGCAACCGTCGCATCTTCACAACACGGGTTGCCCGCTTCGGATGCCCTACCAAGATCGTGACTGACAGAGGACAGCAATTCGAGTCTGCCCTCTTTCACGAACTCCTACGCTTGCTTGGCACGCATCGTCTTCGCACGGCTGCCTACCACCCCCAGACCAATGGCCTCGTGGAGCGCTACCATCGACAGCTCAAGGCAGCACTGATTGCCCATGGCACGCCATCGCAATGGGTTCAACGTCTGCCACTGGTACTTCTGGGTATCCGGTGCGCCTTGAAATCGGACTTCGGGTGCTCGAGCGCGGAGCTCGTCTACGGTACTGCGCTCCGTCTGCCCAGGACTTCTTCTCCTCAGAACCACCCTCGGCAGCTCTGTCTACTCACGAATACGTACACCTTCTTAGGGACCTCTTCCGGGATCTTAAACCCTGTCCGACACGTCCTCCTCCAGACCGCACCCCGTACATTACATCCGACCTGACTAATGCAACCCATGTTTTCCTGCGCTTTGGACCTATTCGGCCTGCTCTCCACCCACACTACCTCGGGCCCTTTCCGGTACTAGAGAAACGCGAGTCGACATATGTCGTAAACGGTAATGGCAAACATGACACCATCGCACTGGAGCGCCTGAAGCCAGCCTACTGTGAGACGACTCCCACAGTCGCCTGGCTCAATCCAGTTCCACATGTCTCCGTTCCCGTCGCTGCGGACACTACTTCAATCCGGAGAGTTTCCTGGCAGTGCTGATTTCGTTCGCAGACCATGCTGCTCTCTAGGGGAAGGAGCTATGTAGCGCCACCGACATCGACGGGATCGCACAGTGAAGAAAGAAGAGGTCGGACGTGACCTCGTGCGGCGCGGCAGCAAGGCTGGCGCGCCGAAAAATAAAGAAAAAGTTAGTTGGTTTTAGGCTTCGGCGCTAGAAAGACGTGTCGAGTCGTTTTATTATGTGTGCTCCACATACTAAAGAACGCTGCACCGGCTCGTGGCGGCACCCTGTTGCAAGAGGGTCATTTCATCCAAACGCCACTTTTGCCTTTTCTGAGATTTCGACCAATAGGAGCAATCTGCTGTATGACGCAATATAGCAGCCACCGGTAGAGCTGGAGAGAGTGAGGATGGGCGTCTGTATGAAGAAATGGCACTTGAAGAAATGGCAACCTTGCCCTCCGCTTATAAACTCTTCTTGCCGAGCATGACTGCAAGATTTGGGTGAACTCTTTACAGCAGCGTTTGCTTTCTGCCGAGTGTATTTTTTCACCAAGCACGAAGGGTGCTTGAGAAATCCGTTATTTGGAACATTAAGGACAGCGAAATTTCATTCCGATGTATTGGTGAAGCGAACGTAACAGGCGACAGCCAGCACACTCCAGCGCTATGGGCGTCGCGATGGCTCTTGCATCTCGGCGCATTTGTTTCCCTGCTGACCAGCGCTGCGCGTGGTTCGTCTTTATATCTTCCTCAGTGTTTATCTCAAGTGGGCGCTGCAACCAGTTGCATTTATTGATCAACCAACAAGCCCATTGTTGCGACTCTCGCTCTTGCCCTATTTGCGCGTTCTTCGCACCGGCTACGCAGATCCACGACGAATTCCGCGAGAAGAGACACGGACGGCGTTTCGCTATTTAAAGCGGCGCGTTGGTCTGGAACCATCCTGTCTGCGTGCTGCGCATTCTTCGAAAAGAGCAGTCGTCGACGCACGCATCGGACCGTGCGTCGAACCACGACACCCTGTACTCCTGACTTGCACAGATAGCCGAGCTTCTACGGCAACGCGTGCCCCAATTCTCGTTCAGTCGATCGGTGGCGCTCCTATAACCTGTTCGTCTGCTACTGTGTGGCCATTTGCACGGCGCTCGAGTGGGAACGCTCGTATTCTGTGTCAAACTGCCGGCATATATTTGACTGTTTTTCCACACGTAGACGGAGGCTTAAGCAAGCGGTTCAGCGCGGCTAAGTATTTGTTGTACAGTGTGTGGTTGGCTAAAGTGTAAAGCCGTAGACTTGCGTGGTGCAAGACGGCCCACATGATGCCGTGTCCTTAGGCGCCCATTTAAATGTGAAGAGTTTCTAAATCACTTCTCATATCTTTATTTTCGGGATTATCTGCATAAATGCATAATAATTACACTATATGAACGCTCTGCGCTGGCTGAAACATCACCACGAGCGCTGACAGTGATGCAGGCGAACAGGCACTGAATAGCGCCTTGGCGATCATACATTCCGTCCCTGGCGGCAGAATGAGTTAGCAAGAACATGCGCACTAGAGTGGAGGCACCCGTGCAGGTCTGGAGTTCCAGTAGGCTGTGCTACGAGTTATAGAGGGCATGGTATTTCGGTGGGCGCGGCCGGAGCAGCGTAGCGTGACTTGATGAAACCAGCCCTCGCCCGCGCGCTGAGCACGTCATATGTAAGCGCACCTTCAGATGTGTGCTCCCTTGCGCTGGCCTAAGCTCGCTCCACTGCCATACAATGGAGGTGGAGGACTGTCAACAACTAGGTCCTAGTGGAGTGTGTGCGTTCGCACAGTCCGTATGTTCAAATAAAGGCTCCTCGGTAGTTTACCGAAACTGTAAGCTCCACACGCAGTTGACATGCCAAAACGCTAACCCCCTAGCGCCAGTACGACTCCTTAAGCGCCGATACAACTAAAGTAGTCCATCAGATCATTAGGCCAAGGAAACCATAGGAGCCAACATTTGGTCTTCAACTGTAGTGTAGTAACCATGACGTAAACTGAAATAATTAAATACAATCTGAAACACTCCATCCGTTGGTGTTATCCGAACCCAAACCCTTCGAATAAGTGTCCGATGCTCTACCAACGGTGCTCCGACGAAGGCCCCTCTCCTTTTCTACTTCGTTGGGCATTTCTGTTCATTTGGTTGCGTTTAACTACAAAACGAGCCCCTCGAAAAAAAAACATCCTTTTTCAGCCGAGCGAAGGCCACCAAAAGTTATTTCCCTGATCAAAAAAATCAATATATAAACAACACCAAGGACGCTTGAGCTTCGCCTTCAGGAGTAGAACGCGATAGCGTAATCGGGCCCCGTGCACATCATCACCTTCTCAATTGCTAGCCTGCTTTCGGTTCTCGGTGCATGCCTCAACCTTGCCGTAAGGAAACGAATGGCTGTGCGCGTAACATTGACCGTTTCAAAGTCTCCTAGAATGCCTACTGCAAATAGAGTTGTTAAATGCCCACTACGTCATAAGTCTTTCTTTCGCGTATCAGCGAACGGCCCAGTATACGCGTACGTAAGGCAACACGCGAACCTACGCAGCTGCTCACATTGTTGATGCTTTCGCTGATAATGATGATTAAGTATGTCTCAGCGATTTGTAACGGGTGGGCATTTAAAACAGCGATTCATTGCGCAATCCACATGTTTTGAGGCCTGGCGCGATTCTACGCTTCTGTCACGCAATATTGCATGCGTTAAGGAAACTCCTTCAACTACATGACATTCATATAGTGTTGTTTACCGAGGTAGTCTCAAGCAGTATCATAACTCTGTAGTAGAGCACCTGTCTGCCACGCAGATGGCGTCGGTTCAATTCTCACTTGAACCGAACATTTTTATTTTCCATTTATTTTATTTGAATCGTTCTCGATTTTTCGGTCACGGACAAGAAGATGATTTTTATAGCGGCGGCATGTCCCGCGGCGTCGTCGGCGTCCGCACTCACGCTGCGCATGCGCAACTCTCCTCCTTCCCTCTCTCCAAGAGCTGCCGTTACTCTCTCCACTTCTCTCGTACCACCTGCTTGCGCTTCTCCTGCGTTCTCGCTTCTGCTCTAACGGCGCATGCGCTACTCTCCTCCTCTAGTCTCCTCTCCTTAAAGTGTGAATATAAACCGGGTAGAGCGCTGCGCGCGTTCAGTTCAGCGCTTGCTTCGGTTCACTCCGCTTGACTCCGTTGATGCTTCCGATGATGTGTAATGGTCTGATGAAGTGTGATGCGGGCTCGACATGCCGAAGTTCTCTCCTGCGCAACGCCGCGATGAGCGCCAGCGCATGCGCGTCCCCTACCCCTCTCTCTCCTCTCCTACGCTGGCCTCCTCTCGCGCGCTTGTCGACCGCGTTCCCCACTGGCAGGCTAGAGGGAAGACACGACGCGCGTAGCGTTCCTCTTCGCGTTCCGCGACGCGAGGTCGGTAGCATGCCCAACGAACGCCCACGGAAGGCGATCGTGCAAGTGCTCCGGCTTCGCATTGCCTCATGGTCCCCTTTAGCGAGAGATGGTGTAATTTTTTCGCTCAAATCCAATGACACCGACCAGTAAAACGACCGGTACACTGACGCGGACACCGGAGTTTCTGCGAAGTGAGCTCTTTAACGCTGTCACGTTAGAAAAAGGAAATTACAATGTTAAAGATAGGCACACAGCGACTGAGCGTTAGCAAAACAACGACAATAAAGCATGTTTAATCAAAAGTCATTGTTCGTGCCTAAACACTCACACCCCATACATGCTGCATTTAGGCATTATGTGTTGTCGCTATTATTTCCTTTTTCTGCTAAGTTAAAATTTGTAGACGACATATAATTTACAACACAGCGCTAATTCATTGCAGGGTAGCTGTTAGTCGGCAAATAGAAACGTTGTGCTACTTTATTCTAGAGATCCATTGCGCTCACGTCTGAAAGTTATTTCGCCGTGTGAGAGCTCCAGTTAAGCCTCGAAAAAAGTAAAATATCTATAGTCAGGCCTTCATTTGCTTCATACCATACGTTGCTGAGAATCCGCTAAGTGAACAGTCAATTTCACCGTACGCCGATAAACTGGAGCGCGCGATTACTATTGGTACTGGTTCAGCAGTTCTCAAGGTATATACACAATCAGCCAGCGCTCAGCTGGGCAATTCATTGAGCACACTCTTATAAATAGCCTCGCAAGCTCACCTTGCTGTAGCTGGAAATAAGCGTAGCGCTTCGGATACCACGCAGTTGAGGTACTTCAATTGAGATATGACGTCCAAGCTCGGTTCTGGGCCCTGCGCAAGATCAGTACGGAGCCGTTTCAGCAGCAAGTTGTTGAAGTAGACAACTATCGTGCGTGCCGTATGAGGCGTGATGTGAAACAACCTCAGGCAACGCGGGCTTCAAGTTCAGGTCATGTTTTTATCGCTGCCACATTTGTATTGTTATCTCATTCAAGTCACACAAAGAGAGAAATATATTTGGACTAGAATGAGCAAGAAATGTAAAACTTAGGACTATATTGAATACGCTGATGTATTTGTTGGTGACGTTCAGAACGCCCTGAGAATTCCCAAGACATCATGTATGCTCTGGCATGCTGGTTTACTTCTAAAGACAGAATGAAATACACTATTGCCACGCCAATAAAGGAAATAGTACGAGTCTAACCGAGGCATCATTAGGATCAGGAAATTGCGTGATTTTAGCACAGTAATCATTACAATGGCCATTAAAGTCTTCGAATCAACGCTTCCAGTTCCTTTCAGTTAAGGGCATGAAAATTAGGAGTTTGTCAGGTGGAATTCCTGAAAGAAGCATCAAAAATTGAACAGCTTCACACTGGTGGTACCAAGCATGAAGGAACAGCGGCCAATCCTTGCCTAGAGATGGTCAGTTAAGCCTAGATATAGCCACATGAGCACAGAGAGGGGCAGTTAAACCTGGGAAAGCCATGCTGAGTCTAGGAAAGCCAAGTTGGCTCTCTCTTTTTTTATTTCTCTCTCTTTGTTTGTCTTTCTTTCTATTTTTTCTATCTCTTTCTCTGTCTATTGATTTCTCTTTCTTTTATTTTATTTCTGTCTGTTTCTCTTCTCTGTTTTTCGATCTTTCTTTCTTTCTTTCCCTCTTCCTTTCTTTCTTTCTTTCTTTCTTTCTTTCTTTCTTTCTTTCTTTCTTTCTTTCTTTCTTTCTTTCTTTCTACGCTTTTTTCGTTTTGCGGCCTATAGCAACGCAACCATATGGTTTCTATGAACGCTTGTTCTCCTAGCGTGCCTGGATATCCAGTAGATACGACGCTCGTTTTCGGACCGTGAGCACCCGGGTTCGAATCACTCCTTGGCAAATAATTTTATTTTCTTTATTTCTCTCTGCTTCTTTCTCATTTCTCTGTATCCTCCTCTTTCTCTCGCCCACAGCAACACAATAATATGGTTTTCATAAACGCGGGTTCTGCTAGCGTGTCTAAAAGCCGAGTCGTTACGACGCTCGCCTTTGGATCGTGGGTACCCGGGTTCGAATCCCGCATAGTCAATACATTTATTTTGCTTTATTTATTTGTTCCCCTTATTCTCTACACTTCTCTTTTCTCCTCCTCCGTTGCATCCTCCAACGCTCTGGTATGGGACGCATGGTGACGCCATCGCTCGAAGGAGTTTTGCGAACACAACCGGACTAAGATCGAGCTTAAACAGCCCAGCTTTTAAAATTAACCCTTTCAGCCCTGGATTTTTTATTTTGGTTGGGGACCATTTTTGTGCTTGTTTTCCTAATAGTTATGACCTCAGAAGGCCACAAACGAAAAATTGAGCCAGTGGTGCAAGTATTAATGGATTTGCAGATATGACATCAAATTAGGTCATCAGGGCTCAGCGACTGTGAAATGAGAAAAATGGCATCTTTTTTCCTGCTATTCACTAGAGTACACCAAATATGAACCACGTCTCATTTTTCAGTGTGATACTCATTGAAACAGCTTCGGTACGTCGACCTGAACATTGCGCTTAGCCGCCTCAGCTGACCCGCCTCGGCGTCACCCATGACTTCGGTCAAGCTTCCTCTCCTTTGCGGCTCCGAGCTCCACAAGCATGTCACCATTTTGGTGTCAATAGCAGTGGGGATCATTGAAGAAGTATTCCCCCAAGAATGGGCAGTTTTGGTTTCATTTCCGAGGTGCTAGGGGAAATGTTGTGTGATGGTGTCAATTGACACCGCCAGGGCCGAAAGGGTTAATGTGTCACAGGTACGCAAAATTCAAGGTGCACAGTCGGAAATGCACTTACGTTGGTCGCGAAGCAATCGTCCACTTCTTTTCGAAGTTTTTCCTGGACGTCTGGATTAAGTGCAAGGAAATAGGCGGTGACAGCTATCGTTGTCGAAGTAGTCTCCTGTCCGACCACGAAGAAAAGCACACACTGCGCCATGGCTTCGAGTTCACTCAAACCTTCAGAAAAGCAAACATATCTCATGTTAGTAAATTATGTGCGCAAAAAAGCGGTATAAATGCTACTACTCAGCCTATTAGGGAGTGTAAGAAACTGTTCATGGTTATATGAAAAGAATGCCAGATCCTGAGTCAAAAGGCAAAGCGTAATGTTCAATGTTAGCACAAGTTTTCCCGCTGCAAAGTCACAACGTTTCATTCGAACATAAGACACCATTGAATGAACCAAAATGCCTCGCATCGTCTGTGCAATTTTCGCTTTCTCTTTGCAGAAGTTTGCAACTTAAGACGATGACTGCCCACACAATTTCTTTTACAGTGATTTGCTGATAACTCTACGTCTGCTTAGTGTACTTTTATGCATAATGATTTCGAAAATGACGTTTGTACGTGATTTTAAAAATCTACATTTCTGTGTCCATCTTACGCAATATGCGCAAATGAAAATCCAGCAGAAAACTGGTACTCCGCAATCAATTCATTGCTTTCTGCAACGACAGAATAACACGAATGGAAATTATGAATAAAGTGAGAGAGCTGTCTCGAATACGCCGGCACACACTGTACAGAGTAGTTGCACCGTCTAGAAAGTGCGGCTTTAAGCACGTTCGTATTAGTTGGCCAAGAAAACGTGGATTTGAAATTCAACAACTATATAGGCGAAGTGCGAGAGGCCCGTGTACAGTGCGATATCAGTGCAGATTAAATAACGCCAGATGGTCAAAATTTCCTGAGCCCTCCACTACGGCGTGCCTCATAGTCATATCGTGATTTTGGCGGGTAAAACCCAAGATATATTCCTAGAACAAGCACCGCTTGAAACCATCTTCCCCGCCTACCTCGCCAGAATAGTGGACAAACAAAATTTCAAACTTGCCGTACAAGGTGCCTTGTAACTTACACTCCCTTTTAAGTGCACGTGTATTTATTGTTTTCGCACCTCCTTTCTGGTAGGGCCTTCGGGGCTTGAAATTATCTTAAATAAATAAATAAATACTAGCATCGTCGTAGCTCAATTAGGTGCCCTTCAGTTAACGAAGCACTTCGCTGCTATTCGAAATGACATCATTTTTTCTGACAAGTTGTCTTTATGAAACTCGCCGCTGTGCAAGAAGACCATGAGTACGTGGACATAAGTACCTTCACGCAATCACGAGTATGAATTACAAGAATAGCATTTTCTTGGGAGACCAGTGTGTCATGCGCAATACCTCGACCCTTTTGGAAGCAGTGTAGACAGTGACATGCCAAAAATATTTGTTTCTAAAAAATTCTAAGAACAAGAATATTTTTTTGCGGTTTGATATGGCGACGAAAAATTGAGTCCTTTCGATAACCTCATTCTAGTAACCAATAGTAGTACAGCAGTCAGACGCACCCATTCAGACGTTTCACCTAATCTGAAGTTAAAGCTATTTAGGGCAGCCAGTCATGAATTGACATCATTGTATTGGCGTATAGATGCGCTGGTCAAACAAGAAGTGTTATTTTTTGAAAGGTACATCTCAAAACGTCATTAACGCGCGTGAGTACAAATGATAAACACGCACGTTTTCTATTGGTTGGCGCCGTCACATTAGTTTCCGAACCAGCGTGGAACAGCTTGTGCTCAAGCTCCAATGAGCCATCATCGCTGGAGGCCAGACTACCATCCTGAGCATCCATCATTAGTTGCAAGAAATCTTCTTGGCGCTGAAAAGAAACAAGATAATATTGTTACACGAAGTGTTATCTGCAGTGTGTCGTAAAGAATGTTTTAAACATACGCAATCACAGAACTCGTGAACTTATCGAGGCATTTCAAACCAAAAAAATTGGCCGCGTATCTGCGTGCTTCGCTGCAAATGTCGTGTAAAGACGATAGAAGAGGCGCTGTGTGAGATATGGACGGCATCTGGCAATACGTCGGGAAACATGAGTGCTGTGTTGCATGCTGGTAGTCCCGGCGCAGCAGCAGGCGAAGACCGGCGGTGACCAACGCGACCGGCGGGGTCGCCAGCCAGCCCGCAAACGCGGTTTGGCGCGAAGCGCTGAAGCAGAGAAACGTCCGCACTCAACGAGTACTCTCCACACACTCTTTTATTTACACGTCGCCTGGGTAAAACAGGAACGCCAGAGCGGCGCCCACAACCGGCAGCCTGAAGGCCGCCCACAACGCTGCTTTTTCATTTTTTAAATATTTTTTTTCACCTTCTTGGCCTTCTCAAAACTAAAGTTTTTCAACACCAACCCATGGCATTCGTACAGTGCAATACAGAACCGAAACCGAAACACAACAATGAGCTCGTGCGAAGGGCACGGAGGAAGGCAAATTTCAGCGCAGTCGCATTTTCAGCTTTGTTGAAACAGCGCTCACTAGACGACGACGAAGTAAAAGAAGGCACACGACAGGACAGCGCCTGTCCTGTGCCTTCTTTTACTTCGTCGTCGTCTAGTGAGCGCTGTTTCAACAAAGATGAACGCATACCAACTCGCTCAAGCTTCCATTCTTATGCATTTTCAGCGCAGCTTAAGAAACTAGGCTCCTTAAAATTACGTATGTATGCATTTTCTATTAAAGGAACACGCCACCTAATACTTACCTAGTGATGTTGCACCTCAGATATGCAGATATTTGCACCTCAGATATTTACTTTTTGATCGACAACGTTCACAAGTATGAACAGCCGTACCAGTTCAAGACGGCTGGCCCTTGGGCAAGTGGTTCAACTTTGGCCGAGTGGCTGAATCGAGGGACGTGCCGACAAACAGAAAGACAGACAGACAGAAAGACAGACCAAAATTTCTGCGTTTAAGTTCCCCAAGAAAGACTATCGTCTTTAAAAAAAATCGACAGATCGAACGTACCGTGGGAATCAATCTTATGTGAAGCATGCGGCTGGAAGGCGACTGTGGCGTATTTTATTCAATGAGCGAAACGTTACGAAATGACTTTAAGGGTATGTGCAAACGGTACACGCACACACGTATGTTCAGTCGCACATATTTTATATAGCCAGTTGCTTACAGTTGCGTAACGATGCCAACAGCAACATGGGTATTAACAATACGAGACGCGGTAAGCTGATATGTAGTGCCTATACTTATGGCCGTTATGATGGAGAACGCAAGCACGCTTTACGAACCCGTGTGCATGTGTACAAGTGGTTCTCGAGAGTTCTCAGGTAGATCGCGGCGAGTGGAATGTCTTTGTTATTGTAATTGATGTTCGCAACGCAGACCTCCCTGATTTCTCTGCTTGTCTGCGCGTGTTCTGTGACTGGCGGCCGGCGAAGTGCGATGCGGACTACGTTGAAATTGCGTATCGCCGTATACCTATATATGTCCACGCCTCCGCACCTGCCATGAAACCTCTTGCTGTGGACGACACAGTGGGCTCATCGCTCCATGTTTCAGAAAGTGTTAACACAAGAGTTTTTGTGAGCAGAGAGTCTTTTTCGAGGTCATGCACGTGCGCGTGCACGACCTCGAAGTGATTGTTGTAGTTGTGGCATCCAATGAAGGTGGTAGCCTGGTCCAAGACTATATCTAGAGGCCCCTGTTGCCGCCTTAGTTGAATATCTAGAGGCCTGTTTGCTAGCCGGGTCATGTCGCACGACCTTGGCATTGTCGTCCCGGCCAAGAAGATGCACATCACTACCGCACAACCCTCAATAGATTTAAAATGGGTGCCCGTGGTAATGCGCACTACCACAACCACGATTTACGCCAGAAAATATCTCGTGTAAGAGGACACAGTCTCCCCTTGCGCAAGCAAGCGCCATGACTATATATAAGTCACAAAGGGCCACATACGCCCAGGTAGACTACGGATACGATAAGCGCCAACCACTGAAGCTGGTCTACGTAGCACTTTCGAGGGCTACCAGCCACGACGGCCTATACCTCACCAACGGAAAAGGTGGCTTCAGGTTCCGACATGCGGCCGGCTTTATCGACAGACAGTCCGTCGCCGACATGACACATCTAGCAAAGAGGTCTCTAGAGGTTGTCTTGAACCAGGCTACCACCTCCATTCGATGCCACAACCGCAACAATCACTTTAGGTTCGCGGCTACGTGCACGACCTCGAAAAAGACGCTCTGCTCACAGAAACTCTTGTGTTAGCTCTTTCTGAAACCAGGAGCGATGAGCCCACTGTGTCGTCCACAGCAAGCGGCTTCATTGCAGGTGCAGGGGCGCGGGCACATATAAGGACACGGCGATGCGCAACTTCAACGTAGGCCGCATCCCACTTTGGTGGCCGCCACTCACAGAACACACGGAAACAAACAGCGGAATCAGTGAGGTCTGCGTTGCCAACATCGGTTACAATAACAAATACATTCCGCTCGCCGCCATCTACCTGAGAACTCTCGAAAACCCCTTGCACACATGCACACGGGTTCCTAAAGCGTGCTTGCGTTCTCCATCATAACAGTCAAGTGTGAGCACTACATATGAGCTTACTGCGTCTGGTATTGTTAATACCCATGTTGCTGTTGGCATCGTTACGCAACTGTAAGCAACTGGTTATAGAACACATGTGCGACTGTTCAACATATGTACGTACGTGTACCAATTGCACATATCTTCAGTGTCATTTCGTAACGTTTCGCTCAGTGTAAAAAATTACGCCAGAGTCACAATCCCGTCGCATGCTTCGCATAACAGCGATTCCCACGGCACGTGGAATCTGCCGAATTTCTTTTTTATTCACATTGTTCGCAATAGCTGTTGTTATGAACTCCGTCAGCGGCGGCGGTCAGCTATGCCATCAAACTCGGTGGTTGTTGGGATCTCATGATAGCTTTTGCTGTAAAAATGAGTAAAAAATGATCAATGACTTCACAGCGATTCGCTGAGTGCTCCCGGCAAAATATTTTACATTAAAACATGCAGGCAATGTGCTGCAAATGTGCCGACATCAATGGAATAACCAATTAATAAAACATTATACGTACTTGACCATTCTGACGTCTCTCCTTGATGATGCGCTGGCAAAGATTTCTGAAATACTCATACTCTTCATCGTCTGCGATTATAGAGCTAAAGAACTTGATCAGACCAGGAAAAAGCACTGGAAAAGACCAACGACGTTATCGGTCCTTTCGTCATTCCTTTTTTTGTCAACAGTTCCAAAAATGAACCGACACAGCTGAAATACACCCTTTATTTAGTTGTACCACCTTTGACAACATTCAAACAAAGTCTCCCTTCAGCAGAATAAAGGTGTAAAAGTTGAACACCAATTAATATTAAGGCGCTGCTGTGCGCTTTCCTTAATAATGGAAAGGTTTCTTTCCCAGTCATAGGCTGAAACCGCTTATGCATCACGCACTGCACCAGTAGCAGGGCATTGAAAGTAAAGACATACTGGTTCTCTTCAGTTTTGTGCAGTATTAGTTCTGGTTGGGGTTCACTTGCGGCTAAGCTATGCCTCAACTTCCGATTAACGTACGAAGGGGCCCTGAGTACAACGCAAGGTCTGGGTACGGGCTAGTTCGTATTTCATTTTAGGTGGCGATCGCAGCGCAAAGTAATACACGAGACAGGAGACACGAGACTTCGTTGCTCTCTGTCTGGTATCTTACTTTGAGCGGTGATTACAGTTTAGACTTGAGTACGAGATGACCAGGTTTACTCCTAGCTGTTCATTGTAGTTTTTATTGTCTGCTCACCCTCGCAATCTAGTTGCAGATAGCCTCGATACAATTCAATTCAGCTCATTGTTGAATTTTGGTTTAGGTTGAACATTGCAGTCAGAACTTGAGCTATCTTTCCGGGACAGTCCATATGTATTCAGAGCAACAGGGAACATCATCGTTGGCGTTATTTGTCTTTTGATATCACATTTCAAGAAGAATTTCGCGAAAGAGGTTTTCAAGCCCGTAGAGGGAACCAAGGCATACCTTTAATAAGAGACTTCAAGGATAATCCTGGGGAGAGGACTTTAGCGGCCTGCGTCACAAACTCGTTGGTCGCATCCGTGTGGGAGTCGATTCTCGTGCCGAACGCGCACCTTGCAATGACGTCAAGGGAGTACTTCCCGAAGAACCTGGCACAAGAAAATACCCTATTAAGGAAAACATTAAATAAATTTCGTTGCACATAAATGTGTCATCAAAAAGATCGTGGGCGATATTTTGCGAGAGAGCCATAAATTTGCCATAACTAGCGCGCGTCACTGATTCTATTGCAAAACACGCTAGGTGCTTATGTGGGGACAATAATTGCTCAATGTTATCTACATATTACCCGCTCTTCTCTCGACTAATGATGCCATAAACCCGAGTGACCGCGCCATAAACACAAAGAGTCAATGGCCATTGGGTAATTCGAGCATCGTGAGCTGCATAGCTACGGCGGCTGCCATGGGATGCCGCCATGTTCCCGCGCTCTCTCTCGCGATCACGCTGAAAGTAAGCCGCGGGATTTAAGGGAAAAAAAAGTCACGGTTTCGCCGCAACGGCGAAGCAATGAATGCGATAGCAACAAATTCGAATGTAACGCGAAGAACAGAAAGCAGCTCGAAATTGCCAGCGCGTCGCTCGAGCCCAAAGGACGCACGAAAAAAACGCACAGGACGAGCGCGAACTATCATGCGTCACAGCTCGACACTTGAAGCGCACTGCTGAAACATAAAGCAGCACGCACGAAACGAACGAACATGTACACACAGGACGAGCGCGAACTAACTGTCACAGTTGTTACTTGTTTCTGTTTGAACAGCGCGCTCCTTTCGCAAACGCGGACGCTGCAGCCGACGAAGTGACCTTCGTACGCTCTGTGATTTCAGCGCGCACATCGCGGGAAAAGCACAAGACATAACTCCCCGCTCGGGAGCGCGGCGACGATCTTTAAAGCGCGGCACGCGCGCACGTCGCGCCATCTATGTGGTGACTAAGAGAATATGCTGAAGTAAGTGGTGTACATAAATAGCTCGCCGTTAGCAGGCGGAAAGACGCTACTGTTAATGGCCTAACCCTCTAACGCCGCGCGCTGGGAAGCGAGATGTCGCCCGTTCGATCCCGCGCGTTGGAAAGTTTTTCAGATTTATTTTTCTTTGTGTCTTTCATATATATATATATATATATATATATATATATATATATATATATATATGGTGCATGACAGCGGAGACGGGGATGGCGAAAATCAGCCGAGACTGTCCATATAATTGCTATCGCAATAAAATTGATTTGAGACAAAAAAGAGTGTGTGACTATTCCGTCACACACTAATGCACCTTAACTAGTACCACATTACCGCACACTGTTTAACGCTTTTTCCGCACGCACGCATATTCAAAAAGTCTCTTCTCAACGACAGGAATGCTTCAGCGCACGTGAGCTAATGGCGCTCCACCACGATGAGGCGCTTAATTTTGATGATGTTAGGCCGCCGTTCTGAAATGACGCCAGAATTGGTCACAATTAACGATGCTAGCATTAATTATACAATACGTTAGATCAGTTATGATTTAATTTCGGTATTATCGGTCACGAACGCACTAATCAAAGCATATAGGTCACAAACAATAATGTGGCTGCCAGGAGTCACATAACGAGAAACGATAACATCCAAGTGTTTCTTCAGAAAAACCAGTTTCGTTAACGAGTACAAAAATTCTGTACATACGATGCTAGGCTCCGGCCTAGCATCGTATGTACGATGTAAAGTGAACTTTTAACTACATTATTGTTCTGATAAATGAAACATGCATCGAGATATAAATGCACTAGAGTTCGTTCTTTTTTGCTTTCTGTAGCAGACTAAAGAGAAAGATCCCATGGCATTTCGCTGAATATTGTATATGAAACGCAAATGTAATTTTATTTTCAGAGGGGTGATTGTTTTGCTGGTCTTTTACTCACTCACCGTTTGACATCGATGTCATCGTTTTTCTCCGCAAAACTTTCGAGGTGCTTACGCGTGATCCTCGCACATTCCTGAATGAGTACATTCATCTGGAAAACACAATGTATCCCCATATGTTTGTAATATTTTTACATTTTTACATTGTACAATTTACAGTGCCACCGCCACATACGTGTCAGTGCATTAATTGATCATTTCCTTTTTTTTTCGCTCCCCCCTCTCTCTCTGTCTCTCCCATCTTTCCACTCCCCTTCCCTTTCCCCCGGCGTAGGGTAGCCAACCTGACTGCTGTCTGGTTAACCTCCCTGCCTTCTCCCTTTCGTATTCCTTCCTTCCTTCCTTACATTGTACAGTGAAGAGTATTTGTCGCGGGCCTTGCTGGACTCAAGGCCAGACTCTTCAACGAGCTTTGTTTATTCACATTTTAGTTTATCTCGTGCCAATGTTTTTTTAAATTTTAATACTATGTTACTCTAACTTCTGAATGCACATGAAAAACAGATTAATCAGTGCCAATTAATTGTTCCACACCCCCTCAATTTTACTAAGCATCATATTTAAAAAAAAAACACACATATTAATGCACTCGCCATGACTATATAAGATAGTGAGATTGTGAGTGTTCACATGAAGCGCGACGAGTTTCGTGGAAAAAAAAAAATTTAAGTTCGCTTCCATGAACATTGAACTACAGACTGCGTTAGAGAATGACCTTTGGTGATGGTACACTTTAATCAAGGACAAAAGCATGGGCAGACATTGCCGTGTAAAAAGCGACAGACGACAGTGCAGTAATTGACCACCACATGTACTGACCACCAGTTCACTATATGCAGGACGCAGCTGGCTACTGTACAAAAAGACGCCCTGTCGCTTGCAAACAACGTCATCCCCGTGGAACACCTGATCTGTCCACGGCTCCTCGTGGATAATTCTCAGGTATCGTTGTCCTTGTAAGATTGTGTGCGGCTACATTTCCATTTTTCAGGAGGTCCCTTCGTGAGCATTGTGCCCATTAGCTTGCAAACGTGTGAACGCAACTCTTTGAATACTTGAGACATGATTTTAGGCAGATGTTTATTTTGTTCCTTTTGCTCCTATTATCCCACTTTGACATAGGACCATGTACTAGAGGTTAGAAGTGAGTATCTTGCGGTGTTTTTACAGTGCCTATAAGTGCCTATATTTGCATTTGTGCTTAATTACCTATAAATGCCATTTTCAAAATCGGCGCCTCTGTGAACACTACTTAGCATCAAGTATCGCTTTCGGATCAAGTTTGAGACCCTTATTTATGTTCCCGGCAAAATTGTTCGGAAATATGTGGGGTTCAACCTAGTCCCCAAGTTCAACGTATTCCCAGAAAACAACCGCTAGCAGCAGTGAAGTGGGACGCGGCGGCCAGCATACGTCGCCGCGCTGACATGGCGCCAGTGGATGGCGATTGCGAAACCACGAGCGGAAGCCGTGAGGGGAGAGTGAAGTGCAAAACAATGAAGAAAAAATGTGATGTGCACGAGGCTTTTGTTTTGTTTGCAATTCCCATTTTAAGGTATTTACTGCCAGGGGAGAACTTGGCTGCACGCGATTGGACCCGGCTAATAGGAGGCATCACCCCCTTCTGGTATTTTAGCGGTCTGGCTACCTGCTCCTGCTCTGCCCTTCTCAGCCATGCCCAAAAGAAAGACACCAGCGAATGCTTTGATTGTGGGCGCTTGACTCACCATGTATTGAATAAACGGAGAGACCGCGTTCTGTGAACAGTGCGCGAATAAGGACAAATGGACGGCTATATGTGAAACTGATGGCGCCTTTGTGTCATCTCAAACAACATCTTTTGTTTTCCTGTCGTAGATACAGGTCGCACACGTCTTCACTTGGAATTATTTGCATATATGTAAAAAAGTATTGCGCCGATATTTACTATGTTGGATGCCTAAAGTGTTGTTTTGCCTGCCTATTTCTGACGCCTAAAACTCGCTTTTGAAATGCCCAAAAATCCGGCCTCTATTGGTTACCTAATGTCACGGTGAAATTCTTCTTCGTCTCCCGTTAGCGGAGCTTCGCAATTTTAAATGGTAACCGTTCGGAATACAGCTCAGCGTTCACACGAATACCGTGGACCCTACGCTAAAGCAATGTTTAGAAAGAAAAGAGGGCGCGTTGCGTTGCATCGACTTAGAGTTACTGTATATGCTGCCTTTAGGTAGCAGAGTTGCGCATTTGTGTTCCAAACGCCGCTAGCAACCATGCGTTGCGGAGAAGCTGACGCTGGGGCCAATTTTTGTATTTCTCGATGGCGCCGCTGCAGCGAACTGGATTGACACTAGTCATTCACATTAAAGTAAATCACCGGTCTTCGACACGCCAAACATGTCGACCGGTGACCCGGTAGGCATGTCGCCTGCAAAAACGGAGTGAGTCTTCACGACATAGCCATGGTTGCTAGCCAGACCTATGCGCAGCAATGCTGCCCAAAGGTTGCATATACAGTAACCCTACATCGACTGAAACTTGATCACTGCGCTCCGTTTGCCTGGTACTTTCCTTTCTTGACCCCTCTTCGCGCACTTCACTCAAGTTGAATGCCCGGAATTCAAGGCCGTCGCGGATAAGTGGCCAAACATCCGGGCCCGTATACACAAAAAGCGCCTTAAGATAAAACTGCTTGTAATCAAGTCAGCCAATCCTGACGGTGGACATATAATTATCGACTCCATCCACCCAGTGGAAGAAAAAGCTTACGAAAAAAAAATGGCGAAGCTTTCACTAAGCCGCGCAAGGCTTAAAACATCGTAACTGGACGATTCTGAACACTAATTTGGCTTTTCTAGGTTGTTTCTATGCCTTAGCTAGGTGATGCAGGTTGTTTTCTAGGTTGCTTCTCTGGCACGAAAGGGAGGAGAAAACGTTTAAAGGGTGCGGCAAATCCCCGTAACTATGCTCGTACTTGACGGATTCTAAAAATTTTTGGCAGAGTATTTGTGACGCAATAAACTCCTGTAATGAAGCCATTCGACGATTACTTTGAAAAGTGTTGCAAGGTTCCTTTAATAGGTAAATTCTAAGTTTCATCAGCAGTAAATCATCAGCCGAACCACTGCGTAAAGATGGTCGGACAGCGAAGCCGTTCCGTTCACGGTCGAGTTCGCGCCGACGTTCCTCGTAAGAAGCTTGTTGCTCGGCGATGCCCGGCGGTGCGGAAAACAGGCGGTCTACCCATCTCGAATCAGGCGAAGCGTATACGCGCGAGTCTACACGATTGGCTAGCGAGATCACGTGATGTTGTGAATGAACCGCTAGATTTGAAATACGCGATTGGTCAAACGGGGATCACGTACCCTACCGGCTCAGTCAGTGGCGTTTCAACGGACGCCTACTACTGCTACGAACCATGTTAGGTAAATACAGCTTGACTGTAAAAGCAGTGCAACTATACGAAGACGTGTAAATACTTTAGGCTTGACGTGGCCTTGTGTTTGCACAACCAAAATCCATCAAACGTAGGGTCAGGGTCGCTATTAAGACTCCCCTGCCTTCCTACTTCACTTGAAGGCCCCGTGGCTTTCTTTGAGACCTCGACTGCCAACCATAGCCACAACATTATTTTTTCATGGAGCGTTCCTTATCCTCGCAATTTCAGTGGGGTTGAGGAGGTGTGTTTGTGGTCACAGCTGTGCAAAACAGCCTGAACAAGAATAGATCAACGCACTCAACTAATTGTTGATTATAGAATACTAGTTAGAGTTACGAAGGACAGCTTTGCATGAGATTTCCCAGGCTACATAAAAAAACCTCAGTTCATTGGACTTCTACTATTTATTAGATTTTCCTGGAGTTCATACAGCGTTATTCATCGCGTCGCAATGACCTTGAGCTGCCGGAGCGCAAGCGCGGCACAAGGTGCTTCCGGCTGGCCTTGAAAAAAGAAGAGCCGAAGGTTTAACGGATGCTGCCACGGAGCTTAACGGTCGCTCAGTCTACACATAGATGACCCGCTCACTGGACCGTCTATGCGTGCGCTCCAGCGCAAGTTACAAGCGGAACCCAACCATTCAGTACATATAGCTAGATGGCAAGCTGCGAAATTCCTCATAAAGGCAAAGTTGCCTGCTGAAACACCGCGGCAAACGCAGGTGTGATTAGCACTGATAGACACCGTGCAGTCGATTTTTCGAGTGTGGCTGCAGTGCCAGAACGCACAGCCCAGCGGACAGAAAGAGCAAGATTAAGAAGGGCTCGGCAAACGTGCGAACGCGGTGCGCGCGTCCCCCTCCCCCTCCTCCACTATGAGTGGGCGTACTGTGGCCGGGGGAAAGCGGTGGGACTCGTGCGCGCGTCTGAAGTACTTCGTGCCCCTAGCGGCAAATGGCAGCAACCTTGTGACGGCCACTGAGAGCTGTGTAGCTCCCTCTGGTCAGTGGACGGTGCCTTAAGAGGAGCTTAACAAGCGCTGAAGCGTGCCGTGATCGAAGCTACTGCAGCCGCGACCTGTGTGCACAGTCATTGCAAAACCGAGCGAAAGATACTTTTCGCTCGAAATAAGTATGTTTAGAAGAGTTTGTAAGTTATGAGGTGTTTGTAAGCTATGAGATGGAAAGAAAAAAGTGGAAAGTGGCCTTAAGAAAGTGGTTCACCATGAGACAAATAGATTAGCAAAAAAATGTCCGGTGAGCATTATGCTGGATGGTTGCCTCTCAGCTGCAACTGCCCCTGTATTAACACGGCGTAAAAAGCAAAATAGTGTAAAAAAAACTACGATGTCCCTGGATTATGAATGTGTGGGACATTATAGCAGTTGATCATGGCGATTAGATAATGTTCAGATCAATAGCATCATGCTTCCAGCATGAAGCAAAACTACTAACAACAGCTTGAGTTTCGCGACGTACCTTACGCAGCTTCCCGGTTGAGAACGCCGGGCTCGAAGCGGGGCGGATTGTGCGCCAGCGGTCAGCGCTAGCCATAAACATCGTGATGTTGCTTAGTGTGTCTGGGGGTAGTTGATACTGCAATGAAGGGTGAGGAAAACAGTTATACTGGCTGGCTGTGAGTACTGCCATATATATACATATATATATATATATATGTATATATATACATATATATATATATATATATATATATATATATATATATATATATATATATATATATATATATATATATATATATATATATTGTAATGAAGGCAGTGGACACGGAGCTCGAGCAAGAGAAAAGAGAAAGACGACGTGCTGTGATCGTTGGGCTGTTCCGTGTTAGCTCTTCGGCAAAGTAAACCGCTGCGTCCTCGGGTCAGCTCCTGCCTGTAAAACACCCCATTTGAACTCGTGAAGGTGCTGGGTATAACGAGCAACCATTTACGGCTGATGGGGTTGTAGTTGTGGCGGTAAAGCAGGTTATCTCGAACAGCAAAGTGTTGTGCTTGGCGGCGAAGCGTCCGGGAAATGGGAGCGGCCGTGCGGTTTGACAGAAAATCCAAAAGCGACAAGATCCAAGGGTCTTTGCGTTGCTCGGAAGGCATGTCAGAAATGTTGATGGCCATGGCAATTATATATATATATATATATATATATATATATATATATATATATAATGAATGCCAGGACAAATTATGGTATGCAAACCATTGAGTATGAAACTATGTCTTTATGTAATATGTATCCTAGTGTTGTTGAAATAGCCAGTAATTGAAAAACAATCTATGAATTTCAACATCTAATAATGAACATGTTTTTTGCTTCGGAAGTGGATGTGTTGCATAAGTGTTAATATGTTTGGTTCCTGCATTAGTAATGGTACTGTTAGCGAGCATTACTGGTCACTGCATTATTCATTATGTTCTTGTTGTTATTACTGCATTAGTGATTATGTTCTGCTACTATGTCATTACTGTCATTATGTTATTACTGTAAATAGTGATCGTGGTCTTACTGTCCTAGCGATTATTTTCTTGTTAATTGATCATGTTCTAGAGAAATTGGAACTTTCGACTTCGCTGTCTCTGCTGCCCCAGCGAGGTAAGGCCTAGTCAGGGGGTTTAAGTCCTCCTTTTGCCTTGCCTCGCGGGCAAACCCTGTATGTGTTATGCCCCCCAAAAAAAACCACTCGCGGAGATAGATGAGCAGACAGGCTCAGAAGCCAACGGCGAGCGGGATAGGGCATCGGCGTCGGAATGCTTCCGGCCAGAACGGTAAACAACGCGGATGTCGAATTCCTGTAAGCGTAATGCCCAACGAGCGAGCCGACCATTGTAATGAAGGCAGTGGACACGGGGCTGGAGCAGTGTACACGGGGTTCGAGCAAGAGCAAGAGAAAAGAGAAAGACGACGTGCTGTGATTGCTGGCGTGTTTCGTGTTAGCTCTTGGGCAAGGTAAACCGCTGCTTCCTCGGGTCAACTCCTGCCTGCAAAACACCCCATTTGAATATCTATCTATCTATCTATCTATCTATCTATCTATCTATCTATCTATCTATCTATCTATCTATCTATCTATCTATCTATCTATCTATCTATCTATCTATCTATCTATCTATCTATCTATCTATCTATCTATCTATCTATCTATCTATCTATCTATCTATCTATCTATATTATAAACGGCAGGAAGGCGAAGATGGAAGCTTGCGATGAAAAAATCCGCAAACAGGAGGTGGGTGCTCGAGCCGACGTTTCGACAAGTGGACTTCTCTTTTTCAAGGCTGGAACTGATTGCATTAGCGCTCGCGTTATATTGGTTATATGCATCGTGCTCTCTCCACAATAAGAGCGAAGGGGAGGACAACTGCAAAAATGGGTGGGGGGGAGAGGCCGCCGTGACGAACTGGGTGAGTCAGAAGCACGGGGATAAAAGAAGCAAAAACGGGGGGGGGGGGTGGCGAGGATATACGTTTCGCTTGAATAATGGTTGTTAGAGGAAGCACGTGGCACATAACGATGATGGGTTAGAAATTCTTAGAAGAAGGGCTTAACTCTCCTTGGTTTTCGTTGTGTATGTGCCATATCGTATGGATTCAAGAGCCCCCTTATTAGTGTTAATACTTGCTGGCTGGAGTGCATTGATCTTGTGAATTAGGCTTGACTGTATATTTTCTGTCTCTTGGGGACGGGAAGTTTGACTGAAGTATGCAAATCTCTGTATGCTGGCACTCTTGTGGTCGTCTGCTTGACTTGACATGTACCAAAATTGGCATATGAGGACATGAGTGGATGACGAACATGATTCAGAGGTCGCGACATGTATAACGTGACTTGCCTGCCGCATAGGTCACCGAACCCTTTCCAGCTGTCACGTGTGGCACTGAGCCGCGTGTTACGGCCCGTGGTGCGCAGGTGTTCGCCACAGGTGATTCAAAGTATATATCATCCAAGGAACAGCGAGAAGAGACTTTGGAAATCGTGACCCGACAGAGTTAACGAGCTCGTGCCGCAGGAAATGCCGTGCAGGCGGTGACGGCGTTGTCAATGAGCGAAAAGTCTTTATGGAAGCAACAAATAAAACTCACAGCTCGAGCCGGAATCGAATCCCGGCATTCTGCATGGCAGTCTACCAAGTACTCTACCACGCTGGTGCTTCAAATTTTACAGGGAAAAGACCGCACACAAGCCTCATGTCGGGGCAACTCCAATTATGGTTGCAGTTCTGGGTATCTCGTAATATTAAAACGAGTAATTTGAACCTGCCACCTATTACATAGGGCTTCGCCATTATCTGTCATCGTAAGCGTCGCGTCGGAGTTCATTTTGAGCGCCACTCCGCAAGCTATACCCAAGCGTTGCTCGAGTACGCCACTTATCATAGGCACATCATCAGACCCTAGCGTGCACTTTGTTGCGATAAAACTTACACCTGCTTTAACGTGTGTTCCGACGTTAGGTCGAGCCACGAGCGTTGCACTCCTTTACAGGCCATTGTATAGTCGACGTGCCTGGCAAGCCCGCAACATGCGCACAACTACTAATTTTACACATAGACGTTTCTCCACCTCGTAAAGCTTGAGTGAAAGCGAAAAAATTACACCATTTCCCGCTAAAGGGGACCATGAGGCGATGCGAAGCCGGAGCACTTGCACGATCGCGTTTCGTTGGCGTTCTTTGGACATGCTACCGACCTCGCGTCGTGGAACGCGAAGAGGAACGCTGCGCGCATTTTGTCTTCCCTTAGCCTGGCCGTTAATTTTCAAAGGGCGAGCGGGGAACGCAGTCGGCAGGCGTGCGAGAGCGGGGCAGCGTAGGAGAGGAGAGAGGGGGAGGGGATGCGCATGCGCTGGTGCTCATCGCGGCGTTGCGCAGGAGAGAATTTCGGCATGTCTAGCCGGCGTTTCAGAGGAAGAGTGTAGAGGGGGCGGGGAGAGGGAAAGTGGAGAAGGGAAGGGGAGAGGGAAAGTGGAGAGGGTGTGCGCATGCGCAGTAAGGGCGGTCACGGCGCACACCACCACCACCACCACCACCGGATTGAACTCCGCCATAAGATACTTCGCATCTAAAAATCTGGCATTGGCTGCTGCTTGCCGAGTGCTTCGCATGAAATAGATTCCAACAATACGTGCGCGCTGACGGAATTTTTTTCGAAGTGGCTATTACGAAGAGGTGTTTTATAAACTCAGTGAAATCAATTGATACGTTCTCATATAATGGTTCCGCTCATGACTGCAGGTGGTGATATTCATTAAAGAGAGCCAGCAGATACATTGCTTCTCAAGGGGGCCAACTTCACATCGAAAATAAAAATTGGGATAGGCCATAGGTTTCCATAAAGAGTCGTACGAAACAAAAGATATTGAAAGCGTACTATGAAACTGCGATGAAAGCCGCGATACGATCATGTACCGTCACGCCTACGTACGCAATAAGCACTGAGAGAATAAATTAGGGTGATGATAAGAAAACGACAGCGGAGGTAGAATACAGCAAAAAAGTTCAGTATTTGTTAGCGTGGGATATGTTCTGTTCGTCGTGCATTCCACCGCCCCTCTAGGTTTATTTGTCTGCAGAAGTTCACAATTTGTGTTCATTTTTGCACTTTTACACGATACAGCACGAATAAGGCATTGCCGTGCTCAAAAAATTATGACCACCAACGTCATTATTATCCTCGATATCACGAGTGTGTACAGAAAAAGGCCACTTTGTCGTGCGCGTATCAAGGGCAGTTTGCAATTTCAAAGAAAATTAGGAGCGTTGCATGATAGAAAACACGCTCAAGCTCCTCCGAGATTTGCTTACCAGCGGTAAATGGTGTATATAAATAGGTCGCCGTTATTTCGCCGGCGCAGGCATGGGGCGTGGTTGAGTTATCTAATGCAACGGGCTGGGGAGCGAGTTGTCGATGGTTCAAATCCCCAGGCGGGTGCTTGGGAACTTTTTTCTTATGCTTTAGTTTTCTTTGTGCCTTGTATATATATATATATATATATATATATATATATATATATATAAACATACACATATCTGAGGCATGACGGCGACGGCAAAAATCAGCCGAGAATGTCCATTTAATTGCTATCACAATAAAAGAAAGATGTTAGGAGAATGCTATGAAGCGAAGAAAAACCTAATGAAGCCGAAAAGCACAGACACAGCACGACGTGCTGAAAGAAAGCAGTAGCAAGAAGGTTTATGGTGAGTAAAACCGATTTGCCTGCGGGTAATGCTCGCAGCGGCTTGAAAGGTGGAGGGATGGTGCGAGGCAGTTCAGGACTCGTAGGAGATGATTTCTGGTAATTACAGATTCGTAATGAAACACTCGTAAGGAGAGTAGAATTTCCTATCCTCGCCTAACGCCGCTGTGTGTGGTCCGTGGCCACTGAGCCTGCGCTGGCTTCACTTATTTATCACGAAGCGAGCGAAGCGCAAGCAGTAAACGACAGAAATATCCGAAGAAGAAATACAAAAGTGCACGAATGACAAAGTAGCCACCGAAGGACAAGATGATACTGTCTATGCGAAAAAAATGTGAGTTGATATTGTGAGTAGATGCGACACTGAGGTAGAGCAATGTCAGTATTTCATTTCGCTGAAGATTGACGGGAGCAGTCCTGGCAAGAGCTTGCGCCACCTTGCGCGGTAACGTCCTGTGATGTGAGTATGCATGACTAGAAGTAACATAAACGTGGGTCTGACGACACCTACATCGCGAAGGCACGTGTGAGCTCTATACGGCTGTGCTCCGCAGGCCGCACCAGGAAAGAATATCCATAAATCCTCGTAAACCTGACCTGAGCTCCGCCTCCGAGCTGGTCCAAGGCAAATTACGTCGGAAACAGCGACTCCAATACATCCAAAGCGACGTTGAGGCGTGCAATATGGTGTCGGGGCCAGCGGAGCGAACGCGACAAGATGGCGTCGAATTAACGGCTGTAAAGTTGCTAGTTATTTATATGCTTATTTCCATTCATGAATTGTATGTTTTCGATTTGCGTTCTTTGTGTGAAATATAATAATTTGTGTTATACGTTGCATGGTGGGTGCTCGATGACCCTGCATGTTTCACAGGGAAGCTGAATGTGGTTAGGGTTCTGTGCATTTTTCCTGAGCGCCGGGAAATATGTTGTATTAGTGTCCTCAGCTGCACTTAAGAGGCCTAATGATGCTAACTGCGTCAACTTCCTGTGTTAGCAACTATGTGCGCAATTAGCAGCTTCGGTAGGCTTTGCCGACTCTTTAGTTAAACTTGCAGCTCGCTACGAGCTGGTCGATCACCGTCCATAACCTCCCTTGTACCCGAATGGAGCAAGCGCAAGGGCGCACGCATCTCATTCCAACGCATTCCAGCCATGCGACTCCTGACGCATCCGAAAGCGTCGGCGTGAACGACCGCCGAACAAAAGGGGAGTAGTGGAGGAACGAGAGGTGTTCTCGATGCTAGTGCTGTCACGAGAACACAGCGAGAAGCGCACGTCCCGGTCCTGACGCCTGCCTGACGCAGCGCAGCGGAACATACGCAGGTGCAGCTGGCGCCAGAGAGCGCCACCACGGCAGCGAATGGAGCGGCGCGCGCCATGCGCGGGCGCAGTGAGTAATGTCACCCCCAAATGAAACGAATGATACAGTACACTAGTGCGGCGTAATCTTCCAAATGTACCTAGACGCCAAAAGGAGTGTCTCTAGGTGTACTTGCAAAGAAGCTATACGCATTGCATGGTCTACTGGGACCCTTAATTTTCATTAAGTAATAAGCGAGGTAAGTATACTCATAATATAATAATAATAATATCTGGGGTTTAACGTCCCAAAACCACCATATGATTATGAGAGACGCCGTAGTGGAGGGCTCCGGAAATTTCGACCACCTGGGGTTCTTTAACGTGCACCTAAATTTAAGTACACGGGACTCAAACATTTTCGCCTGCATCGAAAATGCAGCCGCCACGGCCGGGATTTGATCCCGCGACCTTCGGGTCAGCAGTCGAGCGCCATAACCACTAGACCACCGTGGCGGGGCAGGTAAGTATACTCGTACTTATCTCAAAACCTGGGCGCTACGTACTCACCGAGCGTCACTTTCCTATGATAACTTACGGCGATGTGGACCGTAGAACTATATTGCTTGGCGAAGTGTCGTCATTGCTACGTGAAGTGAACGAGTAATCAGTATGTTCTTAGTTACCTGGGTAATAAACAGCATTGTACTAATTAGCAGTAATAGTTAGCAAAAGCCCAATTAGCATAGTCATCATTAGTAAGTTAATGATTAACAGGTTCTAATTAACGTGGCTTTTGTCAGCAAGATCTTATTAGCAAATAACCTTATTAGCCTTACTCAGCAAGGTTTTGGGATGATGAGGACAAAGAAAGCACACGTCGGGCCCAGCACCGCGCTAGAAAGTAGAGGCCGATCATGATGATGATAGCTCTTTGTTCACTCTGCACGGCCTAACCGCGAGCTTTAGCAGGAAAAAAGGCTATTTTCCTGCGGCTCCCTGAGCTGGCGGTAGTTTTATACACTCTGGAGCTGTCGCATTTACGGGGGCTCTCCTCGTTCGGGAAGGATCGTGGCTGTGTTAAATCTAAGCGCATGATGCATTCGGTACTGGTCACACGTGGTTGCGGTACTAGCGGACTGCGTCTGCGAATCGGCTTTCACAATTGCCTCTTTGCTTTGGTGAATCTTTGTTTTGTTTGGTCGATGGCGATCGCAAATGTGCGGACATCCGCTACGCAAGTTGGTTCGAAGATCTAAGACAATTAATTGCCACCGGACAAGACAACAAAAGTGTACGCATGCCTTTCTTCCCAACCGCCACTGGTCAAGACGATAAATGAGGGTCGTGCCTTCCGTCGAAATACTGTGTCACGCTTGTGTAGTGTACTAAGCAGATTCGCTGGCCATTCACATTTACTGAGCGGAATGGCTCACAATTTTGAGTCTGCGAACTCCATGGCTCTGTAACGGGGAAATTAATGCGCGATTGCTTCAGAAACTGCCCTGTACGATGGCATGGGTGCTTGAAATAGCCACAAGCGTTATATTGACGAACGCCTCTACGATAAAAAGAAATAGCGAATGAAATTAGCATACCTTCCTGTTGGGCAAAAGATGGAAGTCTTTGACGAGGCTCTGCTTTACCAAGCGTGGTTCGGCAACAAACAGACATGGCTTTCCTTGTTCATAAGCACTGCGTCAAAGCAAAGCAAGACGACACGATCCAGAGTATCAATTGAAATAGCATGCCATACGTGTTTAAATAGATAACGTAACTGCGAGCATTTATACCCGACATAAATCGACTGTATACCAGCTTTGGGACACAACTTCTTCTCGCTGCCCTAGTACCCAGATATGGTGGCCACGGTGACGTTAATACACAGTCACCTCACCCAAGCACCGCTTTTGCGCCTGCATGCGACCCTTTCTGAGCGCTTTATGACAGTTTGCATTAGTGTTATGGCGCAAAGAGGGCCTGTGTCCGTGTTTGTTTGCGGCTTACGCAGATACTCAAAATATTAGTACCCTAAGATGGCAGCAGTGATGACATCGATTCGCATCTGGCGCTGACTGCACTGAACACTCACCTTTAATGCTGCTCGTTTTTTCGAAAGCGCCGCACTAGCGTTTAGCTGAAGCTTTATGACCGGAGTTGAATATGGCTGAGGCAGGGCGGAGTTTGAACAACATGTTAGCTAACATTGCCTACTATTGCAATAAGGCCTTCCCCATAATCACATATATGAGTCATTTCTGAGGCGTATTTCACGTGAGGCGTTTAGCGAAAAGCATCGATACTGATCTCCAGAAGGACTAAAACATGGGCGCCGATTTTGAAATATAGAGTTTTTATTCCACGGCTATATTTGGACACATGGTGACTAAATAGGGAACCTCACGAAAAAAAAATATGCTTCAGCCCAGTCACATATGTGTCCTTCGTGAACACATATATTAAGAAAAAACTGGCACGAAGACAGGCATGTGCTCGCCGGGCTGCTAGCGAAAGGCTCGTGGGCCCTGTGTTTGAGACCCCTTCTCTAACTATGGTTGACCACCGCTGTCGTTATCGATACCTTCATGGTTCCACGAGATTCTCTCAACGTGAGAACGCGTGCCTCCTTTTACAATCTGCTTCGTTCGTTCGTTCTGTCTCCTTCTTGGTTTGTTTTGTTCTCTTCAGGGTGGTATAAGTACAACGATGCTGGGGGATGAAACAAAGAGGAAAAGAAAGGGCGTCTTTCAACAGGACGTACAGGAAGGAGATACGCTCTTTCCTGGCCTCTTTGTTCCTTCCCATTGGTTTGCATTATCAGTTTGTACAGTATGAACGAAGTTGCCCAACAACAGGTCTCGGGACGATGCTGGTATGCGTCCTGTTTTAACAGCAAAACTGTTTAGGTTTGCTGTAATTTGTCTGTAGGAAACAGAAATGATCACCACTATGAACCGGCACGGGCTCTCTACATCGCCTTCTTCATCTTCGTCCTCTGGTGCTTCGCTCCCAGAACACGTGCGCCGTTTTCTCCGGCGTGGCCTGTAATTACCCAGATGGGTGAGAGAACGAGTAGAGAGAGAGATAAAGAGAGAGAGAGAAAAAAAAGAAAGAATGATATGTAGAGAAAGAGAAAGACAGAAATTTTTCGCGCAAAAAAATTCTTCACCAGGCGGGATTCGACCTAGCGTACCCTCAACACAAAGGGGAGCGTCCTAAGCACTCGGCTATACAGCCACGCTATCAGAGCATAGCATAGCATTGTATAGTATAGCGTAGAAAGGGGGAGGGAGGGGAAGGAGCGCGAGGAGGGGAGATCGTAAGGGATAGCATAGAAAGTATGAGAAAGAGAGAAATAGAGAGAAAGAAATGCGGATAGAGGAAGAAAGAGAGAAAAAGATAGAATAAAAAAATGAGAGAGTAAGAAATCCAGTGAGAGACAAAGGGAGCGAAAAGCATAGAAAAAAGGAGGAAATGAAGCGAGAAATAGAGGGAGAAAGATAGGGATGATATAATAAGAAAGATAGAAAGAGCAAGAAGGAGAAATGAAGAGAGAGAAACAAACACAGCAAAAAGACAGAAAAACAGAGTGAAGAGAGAAGAGGAGAGAAATAGAGCAAGAAAGAAAGAGAAAATTTGCAAAACTTAGCAATAGAGAAAACGCCAGGATTACATAGGTGCCCGTCAGCTCTGCTGTCTCTTTAGCATTGCGTCTCTTGTGCGAGCTACGCTATTCTTTGCTTGCTTTTCGAGTAAAGTTTGTTTATTGGTCCAGGTGGTGCACTTTTGTTCCTCGGATGTAGATACGGATGTTCGGCAGTGCATGTGTGGTGGTGTGTTCTTTATTTGTTTTCAAATAAGACGAAGGATACTGTAAGAAGTGGGCCCTGTAGATCTCCGCAACCGGATCGCCAGTGCTACACAGGATAGGCTCGCGCTAGAGGCTCATTCTGTTGCTACTGACTAGGCCTACACAGTACAATCACTTGATCATATGACTTTGTAATGGCTCTACAATTTGGCTGTGCAACTGGTTCAGGCTGGCTGAGGAAGAGGCAGAGCTGAGGGGCAACTGCTTCCTACAAAAATAATCTGATCTGCGATAGAAGAGTGGAATCTTGCACCGAGTTTAGGCCAGACAACGATTCCTGACGTAGAACAGGGCGGCTGGTGACGAGGCATCGGTAGAGCTCGTCATAACTTGGTAAAGCTAAATAACTTGAACTGGAGTACAGCGGCTCTTCGAAATCAGCACCTAAACGTGTCCTCATCGATGCCCTCGGGTGTCGGATTTACTTAACCACCACGGTTAACTGACGCATTGATACGTCGAGCCAAATCATTGACATCCTCCAGATAACTCAAAAATATCACTAGGTTGCCGTTATCGCGAGTGCGGGTGCCCTTCCGCACTAAGGTTTTAGCAGCAGGGCGAACTAATACTGCATGAACCTTATCTTGGCCGCAGTCAAAGTTGTAATGGCGCTTTCGTGGTGCCGAAACTACATGTCGGCTATAACGGTTAAGTAAAAACCTACGGTGGTCAGTTTTATGGTATCATTCCATTTGTTGTGGACATTCAAGTCGTGCTCATAAAACGACTGCGAGTCATCAGCACCAGGGTATTTAGTGCCTCCGGAAGCGTTCCGCTGACGGAATGAATCGGGGCATGCAGTGGCCTTGGTAGCAGGTAGTGCTCTTGTGTTATTTTTGGTGGTTCTCGAGGTAGGTAGGTTATGGCTGTCCAATCCCAGAATTGCAGAAGAGCCAGCTACCTCCACTTCCAAAAGCTACAACTTGAAGAAAACAAAGAGCAAGACGCGACAATGTAGGCCTAGCCCTCACAACAGCAAGAACACAAGCATCTCCTACGTGGCGCTGGCGGCCCGACTGCGCAGCTCTGCATGACGCTTTTTTTTTTTTTACTTTATGCCACGTGTTGATGTTTCCCCGCTAGCCTCCTTCTCTTTTACTCCGAAGAAAATTGCACCATTAGTTTGCCAACTTCAGTGCTCAAAAAGGCCGCTCCGTGGCGGATATAAGAAATTATTCGCTCTTCACTTGCGCTTCCTGAAGCTATCGAACTTCAGATGGCTCATGGATTGCAAAATCCGCCGTGTGCCACCAGAAATGCTGTCTCCACAAAATCGTGCTTAAACTACCATTGGCTGCGAATTAACGCCGCGTGCACGCTTCATTAAGCTGAGCATAAGAAAGTAAACGCTGCCTAGTGCAGATTCTGGAGCTGTCCACTTAGTGCACTGCCACTTTTGGCTCCCGTTGATTGGCTGGTGCTTGAAGAGCAGCACGGCCCCTGTTTCTGGTTCTTCTTCCTTAGC
This sequence comes from Rhipicephalus sanguineus, assembly GCF_013339695.2. NCBI lineage: Eukaryota > Metazoa > Arthropoda > Arachnida > Ixodida > Ixodidae > Rhipicephalus > Rhipicephalus sanguineus. Next base: position 87,678,278 of record NC_051185.1, on the reverse strand, counting down.
GTGATTTTTACGTGATGTAGCACCTACAAATCTCGACGCATATGAGAAGAACGGAATGCGTTTCAATGTGGCGAAGGCACCCGCCTGAGATCTGATGTTGGCTGCGATAATATCGGAGGCCCTGCATAAACTCCGATTCTGTGATGACGTTAGGCCTCGAAATAGGTTTGATGCGGCTTCCAGTTTAACGCCCCTACGGGACTACGATATGGGCTGGTGCTGTTATCGGTAACTGAACGCGCTCTGATGGCACCAGCCGGAAATGGACATATCCATTAGATGGACAGTTTCAGAATTGCTTCTCATGTCTTGCGTGAGGCCATCGCCCCTGTTTCACGTCACTTTAGCTCCATTATGCCTGCTATTCGCGCGTTGCTTGTCCGCAAAATCTATCCCTTCCGTTGTGACTTGGCTTCGGTAGTTGTACTATAATGACAATAAATCTATAAAAACAAAACGAATATGAAAGCAATAGAACCGGCTGACGTTATTGTTTGCACTATGAAGCTACTACCCCACACTCTTCTGTTGCCTTCCCTACTGGGCTAAAGCGGTGCCTTCAAGATAGGAGACATGTGTACTCTGTTTTGACATCATACTACTTGGAGAAAGTTCGTGACAACAACGTTTTTGCCGCGCCATTATTGCGAATGAAAGTTTCGGTCTATGCAGATAATCCTACATTTCTTATTCGTGCAGCGCATCGTCTCATGAACAAAAACAGGCGTAGAAATTCTCACCCGTATAATCGACCATGTTTCTTATATCTTTCCTGATCGATGAGGCATACTGGCTGCAAGAAACACAAATTGTTTATATATGACTTTGAACAATTGGGCAATGCAAACGTTCGAGTGAATTAATTGCATCACGCACTGTACGCGCTGCGGTGTATCGTTGAATTATTAGCATACCTTCGACAATAATTCCTTGGCAGGTCCGAATATCAAGGAAAGCTTCTCGTGGGTCACGCCCTGGTTTTTCCAGTAGTTGCGGTGTCTTGCTGCGTACCTGTTGACAGCGTGATATTACAGCCATTGAAAGCAAATAGTGGGTTTAGCTTTGAGATTTCATTGTGACCCTATTAGACACTCGACACGCATGAAAACTTTGCACGTAACCAATCGATGGTGATACCGACAACACACGTTGTCAATATCGACACAACACAACACACAACCAAACCCATGCATTGATCTGGTGTTGAAGACCGAACTGGTTGAGTAAATGGCTGTCAACCCGCTCGGATGTGGTCACACAAAAAGCTTGCCAACAACCGGACAATTTGCCTATCGACGATTGGTCGCACACCCAGAATTACGCGAATACCTATACCGGAGCAGAACGCAGTATTCTTCGCAGCCTGCCTGGTCGACCTCAGAGGAAGGGGTTTTTAAATAATATGATATTACAGAAACGAATCGAAACATAACCTTAATCAGGAAAAAGATCTGCTCACTACTTCTACGTAATAGGCAGATTAAACCTAGCAGCCCGCACCTATCGGTATAATAGCAAGCAATCTTTTAATCTAAACGGTTCTGTTTAGATGCGTGCGGTCGCGATCGGTAACACTTAATGCGGCTGATGAACTGTTCTTCCATATATTCATGGCGCATCCAAGACACCTCATAATTGTTGGGGTGTTACGTTCCAAAAGCACGGTATGATTATGAGAGACACCGTAGAGGAGAGCTTCAAAAATTTTGACCGTCTGGTGTTTAACGTGCTCCTCAATCTAATTGAACCTACCTCTAGCCATTTGCCTCCATCTAAATGCGGGCGCCGCGTCCGGGATTCGACCTCGCGAGATTCCGGTCAGCAGTCGAGCACCTTAACCATTAAACTAGCATGGCGGGTTCCCACAAACTTAATAAAATAGGGCGAAGATTGCATGCTGACGTAGTTTTTTTCAGCTGATAGAAAACTTTTGCGCCTTTGCGTTAGGACTAGCCCGGTTGCTTAGGCGCGTAGTACTGGTAGCAATAACCATAACAAAAAGTATGTGCCTTGTTCCAAAGCAGGAATAAAATACATATAGGTGTGCGTAACGTACCTCTATCATGAGGTTTGTCCTACGTAGGACAGACGGGTAGATGTCCTCATGTTAGACTGCAAGTGCAGTCGCGCTCAATATGACTTGCAACATGGGAGGGAGTGGCCTGATGAGTTCAAACATTTCGCATGGCTTCAACGTGTTTGCATTTCAACAACCAAATGATATTTTCCTAGTTTGAATCATCCCGGAGTGAGAGAACAGCTTTTAGTTGTGAAAATAAGAGCTAGTGGAAGCCATGCACAGTCTTTGAACTTGTGAGGCCAAGCGCTCCCGTGTTGCAAGTCATATTGAGAGCGACTATACATATGATTAAAGTGCGAAGAGGGCGATAAGGTCTCCTTAGTTTGCATTGCGGACATGTGGCTGCATTCTGTTCTTTCAGAACGAGCGTAGTTTACCTATTCACCCTAGCCAAAATATCATTGATCATTGAAACTGCGGCGATCGCTCAAGATGATCGGTGCAGTAAGCCGTCGATAGCTTTAACCTAGAAGGAGCTCAGTATCGTGCGTTTGCACATGTGCTCTTTTTGATCTTAAGCGGGCTGTTTGTTCTTTGTTTTTTTTTTTTGAGGGATTACCTATGTTGGTTTCGTGTTTAGGAAAGGCGCGCTTTTTATGATAGTTTATTTTTCATATACTCTTGTTGTTCAAAATAAAATGCCAGGTGCAAGTCAGCGCTCGACTTCGTCGGTCGTTGTCCTGTTAGTGCGCTGCAACCACACACATAGTGGAGCGCAAGCTTATTGGACGCACATGCCCTAGCACTCGAAGTGCTGATTATCCTGTTCTAAAACTCTAATACGTTTATGAAGACTACTGTAAGTGACAACAAGCATTTCACCATTACTCACATGTAAAGTAGAATGAGAGCTGTCACACCAAGAAGAATCCCATCAGCTAGGCCCAGTAGGAACGTCATTGCAAAACCTTCCTTGCCCAGTGCAAACTCAAACGGAAGTCCCGTACTGGAGACGCAACTATCCGAACATAGACACCTTCCTTCTTTTGTGGCACCTTATCTCAACGGGAGGATTGCGAAAACTCACAATGATGCGTTGGTGAAGCGGGTTGTTGTGAGCACTTCTTGCTACAACAAAACACTTATCTGACTGGTAAATAAAAATGCCTTCCGTTCCGACTTGTTCTGAAAAAGAAAGCGATAACAGACGGTATTTCGAGAGAAAAGAGGTGCCACGTGTATCAGGAGGTACAACGTTCATTTCTGTGCTGGAAGCGCTTGGCAACACAGCAGTAGCGCAGCGAGACATTTTATTTCGGTTGGGGGTGGGGGGTAGGAACATACTTTATGTATGTTCCTGCGTGTGCACGTATTCCTATGTATGTTCCTGCGTTTTTATGTGTGCACGTATAAGTATGCAACCATGCAAAATTGAAGAATTTTTTTTGGGGGGGAGGAAGGGCTTGAACCCTTTCTTTGGCTTCGCCACTGCGCATGACTTCTTTGGCTTCGCCACTGCGCATTGTGCATGAAGAGGCCACGATACGTCACATATCAGTTGTACCTCCATCAGTGGTACCTGCATGGTTCCTAATGAAACTGTTTGTTCACCGACATGCATGCGGAAGCTCCCCTTCCGTGAGGAAAAGCCAACATCCTGTGACAGAAAGCCAATCCCCTGGGGCGTTTCACACGGTCCGATGTTCGCTGTATCAAGTGTCCCAGCTATTTTTTTCATTGTAGCCGTACACTTTCCTGCCGCGTTCAGACCACTGTCGCGTTCGAAAACAGTTCGATGTGAATGATAAATCGATCGAACCGGATTCAGTAGGTATTGCCACGTTTGGCTATAAAGAATCCGTCTGTAAAGTTATCAGACTGGGTCGGGCAAAAACAGCTTAATGATTCAATAGGAACGTATCATTGAAGTTCTTCACTATAGTTTTCATGGGAATCGATACACCGCTTCCAACGCGATTGCCACGCTGCAAAAGGCTCCCTGAATGTCGGCTGCCGTGGCTTCTATCAGAGACTGTGACAGCCGCTTAGATGGAATAAATGGAATTATTCTGTATATGGAACTGTTTTCGAATACGGCGATGCTTTAACATCAACGCATAGGAAAGTCGGCGGTTATATAGAACAAACATAGCTGGAAAACGTGATACAGCGAGCATCGGGCAGCGTATACACCATCTTGGCGGTGACCTTTCTGGCTACCATTCTGGCTACCCTTGAGCATCGGCAACAGGACAGTCTGTCAGGCTCACAACAGGACCGTAACAGGGCTGCATCAGGACTTCTTCATGACTGCACCAGCACTGATGTGAAGCCTGGCAGGCTTGTTCCTGTTCCCAAACCCAAGAGAGGCCGGAACGGTGACCTTTGCGACGGTGTTCCTGCTAGGCAACGGGCTCTAACAGATTCTCAGATAGAGGTCACGGCAGCTGACTCTCCGAGACCCTTTGCAGCGTGGGAATTGCATTGGAAGCGGTTTATCGGTGCTCAAGAAAACCATCATGAAGGAATTTCATAATATGTTCCGATCAGAATAATATTTTTTGCCGAACCCAGTCTCTTAACTTTACGGACAGACCTCGTATATCAGATATCTCATTCATGTAGTAAGCAGTAGGTAGCACAAAATGCCCGCTGCATAAATTATGGGCGCCGAGAACACGCTGGTTATGTCAAAGAATGGTCGGTACGGTTTGCTGGTCTCGCACTGCATCACGTGTGGGTGCAAGCCGCTTTTACAGCGAAAGCTCTTATGAGATCATTTCAGCGGCCATTTTTGGCGCCGTAGTTCTCCGCCGCCCCCGCCGCCGGTGTCCTTAACCACTATCGCTCGAAATAAGAAACAAAAACGAAATAAAAAAAAATTCCAGGATGGAACGAGGTTCGAACCTGGGCCCTCTGCGTGGGAACCCAGCGTTCAACCTTTTTTTTCTTTCTTTCATGGTATTTATCACACTGAGTATTGCAGTGCACAATAAGAGCACAAATAAAGCAAACAAAAGTACAATCACATAGCAACCTCTGAGCCATGCCGGTGTTTGAAACTGCTTTGCAAAAAGGTCCTATACAGGCTTCATGTCGGGAAGGAACCACATTAGCATATGCAATATAGCGTGGTATAAGAGTAAAATAAGCACCAAGCGTCGCACAACGCAAGTTCTGTAACCAGGCGTCACACAATGCGAATTGCGCAACGAGTAGGTTGTTGAATGCTTCCAACCCATTACAAAGGGCTCTGCCATAATTCTTCATCGTCATCAGGCACAGCATCAACAAAGTGCGCATAATACCTTACATGCGTTTAGCAGGTACCAACGCTCTTCGTAGAATGACGAAAAATGGCACAGTGCCTGCTTCCCTACTTCTCCAAAATTATATTGCTTCATAGCGTAGTGGCTTCCTCGCAAGTGCACTTGTATTGGTTGCCATGGACGCCCATAAGCGCATGATCCCTTTCCTCGGGGTCTCAGTAATGTTCTTCGCCCCCCCCCCCCTTTGCGCGCCGACGTCAACGTATACAGCATGGCGGGAGAGGGAAATAACAACCGGGCGTCACCCAATGCAAGTTGCATAACTGCTGGGCCGTTTAAAGCTTCGAACCCATAACAAAGGGCTGAGCTATAATTCTTCATCGTCATCAGTCGTCGCGTCAACAAAGTGCACATAATGCCTTGCAGACGTGTAGCTGGTGCCTCGCTTCTCCGCAGAACGACAAATAATGGCTTCGTAAATGCTTCCCAACTTCACAAAATTTGTGATTTATGGTGTAGTGGGTACCTTGCTTGTATTTATGGCGTCGTGGGCACTTGTATTAGTAGCCCCAAGAGACCTTACAACCGGCTCTAGAAACGCCGCTCTTCCGGCTTTCGCTGTGACTGTGCTGCGGTTTCAGCGCAGGCCTGGCGTTTTTTTAAGAGCCCCGCCGTCATAAGGAAAAAAAAAATTGGGGGACCCTTAAGCTTGGCCTTTAAGAGTTGAACGCAATAGCCAAATCCGGCCCCTGGTGCGCACTTCAACCACTAAGTGCATACTTATGAATGTGTATTGTTACACACACGCGCGCGCACGCGAGAATGGTACATACAGGTTTTTGATCTAAAGCAAGAGTCGCATGGCCTTCAAGATATACACCGCGCGCTTGCCATCTCGGAAGCTATGAAGAGTCTCACAATGCCTCACAGATGGCAGCACATTATCTAGCGTTTGCTGTTTGCTTGATCAACGCCTCCCCTGGAAAGGCGCACGGTCGGGCTAGACCGCAAGCGAGCGCGCGCGTGCGGTTTAGCCCGGCCGTGAAAGGCGGCATTGGCTTGATATGTTTTCCGCTAGATGGACATAGTTGTCCATTTTCTTTCTCGATTTTTCGCTCACGGATGATTTTTCGCTTACAACCAACGGTCCCGACACCGACGTCGAAATTTCTGCGACACGAGCTCTCTAACGCTATCGCGTTAAAAAGTCACAGTTTCGCCGCAAGGGCGAATCAATGAATGCGATAGCAAGAAACTAATGCTATACGAAGTGAGGCTCGCCAATGGATACTCTCAGTTTGAACAGCGCTCCTGTTGCAAAGGCGGCCGAAGCAGCGAAGTGAACTAGCGTGCTTCAAGTGTCGAGCTGTGAAACTTCTTAGATCGCGCTCATCTTCTGTTCGTTCGTTTAGCGGCATCTCTTGAGCTCCAGTGATTTTCGTACGCTCCGTAACATGAGCGCGCACATCACGGTGAAAGCGACGGCTTTTAAATGCGCCCGTCGCGCTCCTCGCGCCATCTCGCTGGTAATGAAGAACGCTTATAAGAGCCTGCCGTCTCTGAGTCCTTCCAGCGGTAAAGGGTGTGTATATAACGCTCGCCGTTAGCTACGTGAAGGATCCGCGCTTTCCGGCGTAGTGGTTAGCGCCACGCGCTGCGGAACGAGAGGTCGCTTGTTCGATTCCGCGCTTCGGAAGCATTTTTCTGAATTACTTTTCTTTGGGACCTTGATATATATATATATATATATATATATATATATATATATATATATATATATATATATATATATATATATATATACATACTTATACATATACGGTGCATGACGGCGGCGACGGCGACGCAAAATCCAGGCGAGACTGTCCATATAATTGCTATCGCAATAATACAAAAACACGACAACGCTAAAAGTTGTTGCGGGAAAGGAAATTTATAGTTAAGAGCATGATTGCATTAGCATTGCCCCCATCGGGCTTGGTGATAAACACTTAATATTCCTAAGGCTGTAAAATTGTTCGGGCATTGCATTTGTGTGCATTTTGAATGGTTCATCGTAGCTTTCTTCGGCAGTGCGTTATTTGCACGCTTAACGAAATGAATGTTAGCCCTCCCCTTCATCCCTCCACTTTGTCTTGCCTCCTATTTTTTAGTTACGTGTAAAATGGTCCATCATCACAAGCCCAACTTTATGGTCGCGTAAGTAAATATAGCCTAACCTTTCGAGATTTAACAGCACCATTGGTGTCAATATATTGCCTTGTCTCAACTTAAAGTAGAAAAAAAAAATTTGAGAGATCCCACGCGTTATGGGAATCGGTTTCATGCGAAGCATTCACTGAGCACTTCAATGTTGTATTTTATGGCTTTGAGCCCAGCGTTACGATGAGGATCGACATGTTTTTGTCAGTGTAGTAGCTGTGTGCACATCGCGGTCTTACCAGGCACGTCGACAACGCCGCCGTTTAAAGGGCAACTTATGGTGCGACGTAACGTCAGCCCTCACGTAAGAGTACATACGTCAGTATTATCGCAACTATGTGCACTTTATGGTGCAGTCATGTAGATAGCATACGTAGCTTTCGTTAATGTATTCCTCCGGGGTCGAGCAACGCTTCTGTATAGCTTACTGAACCGTAGCAATAAAAATGTAGTGGTTATTTGTCTACTACAAAAGCGGAGCCAACACTGGAACCAGAGACGTTGATCTGATATGGTGCCTGTATCGCAGGAGTATATATGTAGTGTCGATTGCTTTCTTGTAAAATTAGATGGCCAACAGCACCACAACCACGATTGACGTCGCACCGTCATTACGCCTGCATAGGCTGTTTTTCCTAAGCATATTATAGACCAGGCATGGCTCTGTCATAGAATACCTGATTGCCACGCAGAATGCTTGGGTTCGATTCCTGCTGGGATCCCAATTATTATTCGTCGGGTCAACGCTCCCGATATGGGTTTTTTTAACGCTCTCGTGATTAAATTACCAATGTCTGTACTCGCCGTTCCTGGGTAGATATAAACTGTCAATCACCTGTGGCGCATACCCGTACAACGTGGCCCGTGGTAAACGGGTATGCGCCACGCGTGTCTGGAGGAAAGCGTTTGACGGCGTACGCAACATGATTTTTAAGTTATTCCTGTAATGACCGAAGAGACATGTTCCTCAAGTCCTCTTACCCTCTCATGTCAATTTTGGTTTACACCAACTTAAGGAGGCGAACATGAGAGCACCCAGACGTAGGCGGCTAGATAGATAGATAGATAGATAGATAGATAGATAGATAGATAGATAGATAGATAGATAGATAGATAGATAGATAGATAGATAGATATATAAAAACGCTCAAAGTGCTCAAGTTTTGCGAAGAAATGATTCGCAGTTAAAAAACAAACCCAAACACTGATGATAGCGAGGGAACTACGAAGCTTTTGCTGTTCCATACAAGATGCGATAATGTTATAGGCCGCTTACCCAGAGGACGAAGAAGAGAAGGACGGATTCGTTGCCGTTTCGTCATCTTGGTTGTTACCCCAATCACTGCGATTGTGTCAGTATTGTAAATACAGTCTTCTTCTGTCGTCTCCCCATAACATCTTTGGTGGAGGCGCTCGGTATATCCGAAGCACACCACGGAACTTCGCAGCGGGCGTCTCCTTGGGCAATGCATCATGTCGACAGGGTGGCCTGTTGAGCCGGCCCCCGCTACGCCAACTGAACCCAGCCACGTCGTAGTGACCCATCTCCTAGCCTATTGAACGAGAACTAGCCGCCCAGAAAGAACTTTCGTGCTGTGCACAAATCTCGACGGAGCCGTACAGGGTGCGTCCAAGATGTCTTAGCCTTGTGCCCGCAAGTTGACGACCAAATGCCCGAAACTGATAAACTCAGCCACATTCTTAAAGCATCGACGATGACGCATTTCACTTACTCGTCTACAAGGACTGCTCCACCATCGACGACATCGTCAGGGAGGGCCGACGCTTTGAAGAAGCGAAGAGTCGTCGAGTCGCTCAGCAATTTGTTCGGCTCCGTAACACCGCTGCCACGTCATCGTGCGAAGACGTCCAGCTCCAGCCGCTGCCCTGTACTGAACATTTCCTGCGCCTTGTGCGGCGAAAGACCGAGGCAGCATCCCCATTCGCACCGCAGGCCCGTTCTTAAGAGGAAACCCGCCCAACAGTGTCGTCCATCCAGGCCTTCGTGCGAAAACTGGCGAACGCAGGTATCCAGCCTATATGTGCCCTAAGCCGTCCTGCGGTCAGCACTGTTCCATCCAACCGCCCACAACCGAGCTATTCCAGGTTCCGTGATCCGAACTAGTGGTGTACACGAAATGACATGCCGATATGCTTGAACTGCAATGAGGTAGGCCACATTTCTTGCTATTGTCGCTATCGTCGGCCATCGTCTCCTCGTGCAACGTACCGTGCAGATGACACTCGATCCTCACCTTTTGCGCCCGCGAACACGCTACGAAACTTAACGCCCAAACCTCGGCCGCACGTTACGACCGCTCGCTGTCCCCGCAGAACCAGCGACGTTCACGGTCACCTTTGCCCCGTTGGTCGCCTTCGCCGTACCCTCGCCGTCCCCCTTCAGAAAACTGACCAGTGCAATTCCCGGAGGTGACGCATTACCTACCGACCCGGAAATCACCTGCTGACTCTAGCTCCCGACAAAACCTTTTAGACGTAGGAGTAGTTGGCGTGCCTCTTTCGGCGCTCATCGACACTGGCGCCCAATTTTCAGTATTGAGTGCTACCCTTTCTCGCCGTCTCCGCAAGGTTCGTAGGCCCGCTTCATCACCTGGTGTTCGTGTAGCCGATGGCGGTACACCTTGCGTTCTTGGAATGTGCAATGCGCGTGTGAGCTTCGATGACCATAAAACCTTAGTTCTCTTTGCTATTCTGGATGAGTGCCCTCATGACCTCATTCTCGGCCACGACTTTCTGAGCAGGCATTCTGCCCTTACCGACTGTCCTTCTGGCCTTTTACAGTTAGAGCTTCCTGCTAAGCCCGACCTCAGCATCGCATCGCCACCACGTTTATGTGCTGTGCAGTTGGTTCGTTTGCGCCCAGCTACACCTACCTAAGTCTCATTTACCCCAGACCCTCCTGTATGTGATGGCGACTGCCTGATTACCTTTCCATTGGACGTTCTTCTGACGCGACGTGTAGCTCGGCCTCACTCCCTCGGGACTGTTTCTGGGAACCGAGCGTGCATGCCTGTACTCAACTTTGGACGCTGCGCCTAGTTGCTTCCCGAAGGTATCACGCTGGCAACTATAACACCTTTAGACGCATACTACCCTGTGAACCTGGCCATTGATACTCCACAACCGGCTTCAGGAAGCCCTGCTACTAGCGCAACACTTGATGACCCGCTCGACGACATGATTGCCCCGGATCTTTCCCCTTCTCAAAGCAACGAACTACGCCTTTTGTTGGCGTCACACTGCGACGTTTTCGATTTCGCTTCGTCGCAGCTTGGCCAAACATCCCTGGTCACCCAATGTATTCATACCGGGGACGCAAGACCCATGAATGGACGTCCTTACCGTGTCTCTCCAACCGAGCGCGGCGTCATTCAAAAGAAAGTTGACAAGATGCTCGCTAAGGACATCATCGAGCCATCCTGGCGGTTCTGCGTCGACTATCGGCACCTTAACGAGATCACCAAGATAGACGTATACCCTTTGCCGCGATTAGACGAAGCCCTTGATTATCTTCATGGCTCACGGTATTTTCCTTCTATAGAACTTTACTCAGGTTATTGGCAAATAGCTCTCGATGAAAATGATCGGGAGACGACGGCCTTTATTACACCGGATGGGCTCTACCAGTTTCAAGTCATGCCCTTTGGGCGCATGATGAACTTCCTACTTTGGGGCTTCAAATGGCCCACATGTTTCTGCTACCTCGACGATGTTGTCGTTTTCTCACCTACGTTCTCAAGCCACCTGCCACGCTTGTCGGCTGCTTTGCAAGCCTTTCGCACCGCAGGTGTTCAGCTCAACTCTTCAAAATTACGCTTTGGCCGCCGCGAGATGACCGAGCTTGGCCATCTTGTTGACGCTGCGGGTACATTGTCTGAACCTGCAATAATACGCGCCAATGGGAACTTCCCTACTCCACGTTCTTCCAAGGACGTTCGCTCATTTTATGGCCTATGCTCGTATTTTCGCCGCTTTGTTAAAGGTTTTATAGCGATTGCGCAGCCCCTCACATGCCTTCTTAAAGAGGACGCCCCTTCTCTTGGGGTCCTGCCCAGGCGTCGGCTTTTTCTCACCTCGTCGACCTACTCACATCGCCCCCTGTGTTGGCTCATTTCGACGACTCTGCACCCACCGAAGTATGTACCGATGCGAGTGGTCATGGAATCGGCGCTGTTCTCGGCCAAAATCAACGTGGTCAGGATTGCGTTATTGCATACGTCAGCCGCCTTCTTTCCGCAGGTGAACGGAATTATTCAATAACAGAGCGAGAGTGCCTCGCTCTTTTTTGGGCCGTCGGCAGGTTTTGTCCTTATCTGTACGGCGGACCCTTCACCGTTGTCAGTGATCACCACGCCCTCTGCTGGTTTTTTTTCTCTCAAGGATCCCACTGGTCGCCATGGTCGTTGGGCATTACGACTTCAAGAGTACACGTACGCTGCCGTATACAAGTCTGCCCGCTTGCATATGGACGCCGACTGCCTGTCCCGTTATTCCGTAAACCCACCATAAGCTTCTGCGAACGATACCATTCCATCTGTGCTCGCAATAACTGACCTCTTCAACATATCTGCTGAGCAATGCCGTGACCCGACTCTCCGCAAGATCATTGACCGCCTCAACTCATCGACTCCTGATTCCTCCCTTCGTCTCTTCGTGCTCGATCGAACCTTGCTTCCTCGCAGTTTCACACCTGACGGTCCTGACCTCTTGCTTGTGATTCCGGCACACCTTTGCTCGGCTGTTCTGGCCCAACTTCATGATGTGCTGACAGCGGGGTACCTCGGATTTTGCCGCACCTACGAACGTGCTCGCCGTCGTTCCTATTGGCCAGGAATGTATAGGTCGGTACGCCCTACGTCACCCCGTGCGGCCTTTGTCAGCGCCGGAAGAAGTCAACACTCCCGCCTGCTGGCCGTCTTCAATCGCTCGACATCCCATATGAGCCGTTTCATCGTGTCGGCCTCGAATTGCTTGGTCCGTTTCCTACGTCTGTCTCGGGAAATCGATGGATCGCCGTGGCCACGGACTGTGCAACACGGTTTGCAATTACTCGCGCACTTCCAACCAGCTGCGTGGCCGACGTAGCAGACTTCTTGCTCCATAATATCATCCTTCAACACGGGGCACAGCGCTAGCTCTTGACCGACCGTGGCAGACAGTTTCTTTCCAAGGTCATCAATGACATCCTGATGTGTTGCTCAACCAAACATAAGCTAACCATGGCCTACCATGCACAGACGAATGGCTTGACGGAGCGGATGAACCGGACCATTACCGATTTGCTAGCAATGTACGTGTCGGCCGACCACCAAGATTGGGATACAACATTGCCTTTTGTCACGTTCGCTCATGACACGTCCCGGCACGAGACGGCTGTTTATTCGCCTTTCTTTCTCCCATTCGGCCGAAATCCAGCGTTGCCTATGGACGCGATGGCGCCTCCTTCCATGTACCCACCTACTTAGTACGCTCAAGAAGTCATTGCCAGCACCTACCATGCACGTGAGGTTGCGCGCGTTCGGTTAACCGAATCGCAAGCGGGCCAACAACCTCACTATGATCGCCATCACAGAAACGCCCACTTTCATTCTGGATCTCTTGTCCTCCTTTGGTCTCCAGCGCGCCGTGTTGGGCTTTCTGAAAAGCTACTCTTCGCGTGCACTGGACCATACAATGTATGCTGCTTAGTGACCGACGTGACGTATGAATTCGAGCCATTGTCTTCGTGCTTGTCGACGCAGCCCCGCACCGACATTGTTCACGTTGTCCGTCTGAAGCCCTATCACGTATACCCGAACCCTCTGACGGGTGTGTATTGTGACCATTCTCCCGACCGTCTTTGCCCGGGTGCACCGAGTCGGTGCTTTCCCCGCCGGAGGGTAATTTTATGCGCCGCTTACCCAGAGGACGAAGAAGAGAAGGACGGGTTCGTTGCCGTTTCGCCCATAAAGTTTCCTACACTTACCTAGAGGGAAAAGTGGCGCTGGGAGCTGTTGGACGCATGGGAATGCCGGGATATGTGAGCTTCGAACTTGACTCGGATTCGTATACATCACGTAGAGCCCAGACACCTCGAAGACGCGTCTAGCTTCAACGCGTTCTTTGCGCCGAAATGATGATGATGATGATGATGATGATGATGCAAACTTTATTGGGGTCCAGAGAAGACGCAGGGGAGACCCCGCAAATGGTTGATTTCTTACTGAAGGAGCACGTAGTGAGCTATTTGTTTTTTAATATTGCAGAAGAACGAGTTTTCTTAAACATTGGAAACTTCTGCGTCGATGTATAGTTTTACGAAGCGTAAAAAGTAACCAAAGGCCGCTAAACTTGGAAACGTCTGTTTCTTTCTTTTGCCGTTTGGTTATGCCGTTAAGGTGACTGGACGTTTATTTTAAAATATAATACGCGTAAATGACATTCGCTTATAAAAGTTTTGTTTGAGAGAAGCAATCGTGCCCGCTTTTGAGCCGAAGCCTCGCTCAACACCAGCCAACACAAGCCTCGCAGACACATATACCGTCATTCCCAGCGCTCCAACGGCGCCCCTTAAGAAATTCGCATAGACGGTGGCGCCAGATTTCCCTCTAGGTATGTTTGTAAGAAACTCTATGGTTTCGCCACCTTGGTTGTTACCCCGATCACTGTGATTGTGTCAGTATTGTAAACACAGCCTTCTTTTGTCGTCTCCCCGTAACAATATGCCCTAGATTTTTATTGCGATAGCAATTATATGGGCAGTCTCTGCTGATTTTTGCCGTCGCCGTCATTCTGTATATATAAGTATGTATATATATATATATATATATTATATATATATAGAAAAGTCCCAATGAAAAATAATTCCGAAAAAAGCTTCCGAAGCGCGGAATCGAACCAGTGCCTTCACGATCCGCAGCGCGTGGCTCTAACCACTATGCCACAGAGCGTAAATCGTTCATGCAGCTAACGGCGAGCGTTATATACACACCCTTTACCGCAGTACTCAGAGACGGCAGGCGCTTATGAGCGTTTCTTCATTACCAGCGAGATGGCGCTAGGAGCGCAACGGGCTTACTTAAAGGCGTCGGCCAGCTCGCCCCGCTTTTGCGAACGCCGTTTCTCTTCGCCCTACATGGCGTGGTGGCATTCGTGCGCTTGTCGAGAAAAGAAGGGGCGGGCGGGGGGGGGGGGCGGGTTGGTGCGGGGTCTGTCTTGTGCTTTCTCCGCGATGTCCGCACTGAAGTCACAGAGCGCATGAAGGTAACTTCGCTCGCTGCAGCGGCCGCGTTTGCACAAGGAGCGCGCTGTTCAAACAGAAATAAGTAACAACTGTGACAGTTAGTTCGCGCTCGTCCTGTGTGTACGTGTTCGTTCGTTTCGTGCGTCCTGCTTTATATGTGAGCAATGCGCTTCAAGTGTCGAGCTGTGACGCATGACAGTGCACGCTCGTCCTGTGTGTCTTGTTTTCGAGCGTCCTTTGTGCTTGAGCGACGCCCTGGAAATTTCGAGCTAGTTTCCGTTCTTCCCGTTACATTCCAATTAGTTGCTATAGCATTCATTGCATCGCCGTTGCGGCGAAACTGTGACTTTTTTATCTGTCGACAGTCCCTTATGTGCATTTTAAGCACAGTCCATCCTTTCCCTTGAGAGAGATAATCGCCATATAAAACTGTAAGCCCTTTGCAAGCCGAGTGACTCGCTGCAGACATATACCAAGTAGAATTTTGGACAAAACGTGGAAAGGCTTCTCCAATCAATAACGCGATAACATTCTCCTGTAGTGGTGAACAGACATTCATGCCCTCGGATAGCCTCATTTATTTATTTAATTTATATTATTGTTACGTGGGTATGGATTTACTTACAGGTGAGGTGAAATGACTAAAAGCAGAATGAGCGTAACTGCAGGTCAAGACCAGTCCGGTTCGCCCAACTACACAACCACACAGTCCAAGCGCCCGCTCCCCTACTCTTCCTCTTCTTCTGCGTTCCGCACACTCGCGCGTCTTCCTTACATTTTCCCCGGGGGCAGACGAAGCTTGCCGAGCGAGCTAAAGATGCCTATGATGGTACTGCTTGAGGCGAGCCACATGAACAACTTGTGTAACACGCGAACGCCGGTTACTTGCCGTCACTTGCGCGACAACGTAGGTTACGTCACTTAAACGAGAAATTATCACGAATGGGCCTGAATAGTTGGCTAGAAACTTCCGGTACAGTCCTTTTTTTCGAACAGGAGTCCACAGCCAAACGTAGTCACCAGGAGAAAAACTTACAGGAATATGCTTGGCATCGTAGCGACTTTTGCTTTGTTCTTGCGAGGACAATGTTCTAAGGCGCGCAAGTCGACGTTCTTCTTCGGCACGACACAATGTCTGAGCGATGGAAAGATCTTCCTGAGGCGAGAAAGGTAGTATAGTGTCGAGAAAACTCTAAGGGTTGCGTACATAAAGCAGGAAGAAAGGCGCATACCCAGTACCTTCATGCTTGGCGGTATTGTATGCGTAAGTTACGAAAGGCAAAATGGCGTCCCAGTTCCTGTGGTCAGCATCAACATACATCGATAGCATATTCGTAAGAGTACGATTCGTCCTCTCGGTGAGACCGTTAGTTTGCGGATGGTAAGGAGTTGCGTGACGATAAGAGGAACCAAAAGGCGCAAAAGTTCTTCAACAACGTCGGCGATAAATTGCAGTCCACGGTCACTGATGACTACCCGTGGAGCGCCGTGCCGCAATACGACCCGTTGTAGGAGAAAAGAAGAGACGGCGGCCGCTGAGGCAGATGTAAGTGCCTCTGTTTCCGCATATCAGTATCACTAGCATCAGTATGCAATTCTGTGAAACCTTCGGGATCAAAATGCTTCAGGATAGGTCCTGAAGTCAGCAAAAATTTCAGTTGTTGAAATGAAGCCTCACACTTATCATCCCACAAGTACGGCGCGTCTTTATGGAGAAGGGACGTCAACGGTGCAGCGAGCTGAGCAAAATTCTTAATAAATCGGCGGAAATATGAGCATAGACGTAGAAAACTTCGCAGGTCCTTCACGTTTCGCGGTTGTTCAAAGTTACGAACCACTGCGGTCTTCTGTGGGTCCGGTCGAATGCCTTCTCTGTCCACAAGAAAGCCTAGCACGAGGGCTTCACGTTCGCCAAAATGACACTTTTCAGAGTTTAAAACAAGGCCAGCTTTCTATATGCATTCAAGTACAAGCGACAAGCGGTGATTGTGCTCTTGAAAAGTCTTTCCATAAATAATAACGTCATCTGAATAGTACATGCAAATCTCCCACTTTAGTCCACGGAGTACTGTATCCATAAATCTCTCGAATGTCGCTGGAGCATTGCACAAACCGAAGGGCATAACGTTAAACTCAAAAAGACCATCATGTATTACGAAAGCTGTCTTCTCCTTGTCTGCTGGGTGTATGGGAATTTGCGAATATCCTGAACGCAAGTCAACGGAAGAAAAATAGGAGGCAGAGTGCAGACAGTCGACGGCGTCATCTATACGTGGTAGAGGGTAGACGTCTTTTTTCGTAATGGCGTTTAGGCGGCGATAGTCCACGTAGAATCTCCATGAATTGTCCTTCTTTCTGACGAGAATGACAGGAGCCGCCCAGGGACTACACGATTCTTTTATCACTCCCTTCTTCAACATGTCTTCAACCTGCTCTGCGATGACTTTCCTCTCAGAAGGCGATACGCGATAGGGCTTCTGGCGAATCGGCGGTGCTTGCCCTGTATAGATTCGATGTTGTGTACGAGATGGTGGCGGCGTACCGGAAGATGATTCGTCCTGGGCAAAGTCAAACACGGAAGCGCAGCCTGCGAGCACCTCCTGCAGTAGACACCGCTCAGCAGAAGGAAGTGACTTGTTAACCATACGCTGAATGTTGGCAGAATAGTCAGGGTTGGAATCTGGGTGGGATTTCTTAACGGCCGGCGATGGTTCAATTGACCGGATGGTAAGAGTAGTTTGTTCATAGTTTGCCAATTTAAGTCCTGCAGGCAGAATTATGGGCTGCACTGAAACGTTCACGGTCCACAAGTCGGCACAGCCATCGACGGCGAGCACGAGGCAGCGAGGCACAATGACGTTTTTCTTGAGTGCGTTATTAAAATCCGGCTCGGCTAAACCATAACAAGAGCCCGCACGAGAACGTGAAGAGTTTACGCGCACAAACATTGCGCTATGCGGGGCAAAACAGATGTCTTGAGACACTGACAACATGTCCGAACTATCACCACTATTTTCCGTCAATGAAGTGGGCAAGGCGCTTCGAAGAAAAAGCGCGCCACCGCCACAATCCAGACGGGCATCGCATTCACGCAAGAAATCAATACCAAGAATAATGTCATGAGTCGGACGTGCCAGCACCGTTAATTCAGCTCTAAACTTTTGATCCCTACGGCAACTGAAACAGAACAAACACCAACAGGGCATAACGTTTCTCCTCCTACACCGCGAAAGGTAGCACTCCGATTCCAAGCAAACATTACTTTCGTCCCAAGGCGATTTTTGAAAGACAAGCTCATTATAGAAACCGCAGCACCGGTATCGACTAGGGCAACAGTACTCACAGTGTCTACAGAAACACGCACTTTGTTCTTAACCATTACAACACAAGGGGGTCTTGAGAAAGATTATTTTGCGGCCTCGCCCCCATCGGTCGCACTAGTTAGTTTCCCAGCGGCGGTGGTGACACCGAGCGACGACGCGGTGACGACGATCGCCGTTGTCTTGCTGGCGGTGGGGTAACGCTGCGGTCGGAGAAAGGGGAGTCAGCGCGTGCTGCGTGTTGCCGTTGAAAGGAGTTCGGAAATGGTCGGGGCTCATCAGTAGACACACGGGGCGTGCACACGTTGAATCGCGGCGTTCGCTGCTGGCGGCGGTAGCAGTACCTAGCGATGTGACCAGGCAGCCTGCAGATGTAGCAAGTACGGGCGTCGCGACTGGTCGTCCTCGCTGAGAAAGACCTCTCTGGTTGGTAGAAGCCGGGAGATGGCGGCTGGGGAGCAAATCTCCGTGATGCAGCTTGCCTACGTTCCTGGTTGTCGAGTGGCCGCTCTCTCCTTTGTTCAAACCGCTCGGTGTAAGTCGGTCGAGGCTCCGAGTAACTCGGACGCGACCGAGATACCGGTGGTTCATGGGGGCGTTGGTCGAACGCACACTGATGACATACGTTAGCTGTGTCCACAACTTGTAGCTGGGCAAGTTCTTCTTTAACAACTCGTCTGATAACCGAGGAGATGTCGTCATGGGATGGGACGGTGACACTTGCAATCGTGATCACATTACGAGGCGCCCAAATTTCGGAAGAATTCTCCTCCCCTCCAACGCTTCAAAGGCACGGCAGTGCTTTCTCAAGTCGCAGGGAGTGTTCAGATCTTCTTTTGTGATGAGAAAATTATACACGTCTTCCGCGATTCCTTTTAGGAGATGGCCTACCTTATCTTCGTCAGACATAGTCGCACTTACGATTCCGCAAAGTTTCAATACAGCTTCGATGTAGGTGGTGCAAGTTTTGCCGGGTAACTGAGCTCTGCGCGAAAGCGTCTGCTCAGCCTACTTAATCTTAGCTGTCGAGTCCCCAAAACACTTTTTCGTGGTACCACCTGTTATTTATGTTCGTCACACAGTCACGTCACGCGATACCAATTTTGGTGTATATCAAGCTAGCGAAACGGCCGCCAGCGCGCCATGAGCGTGGCACGTAATTCATACTGTGCATGACATGCGTGTCATGATTTTCATGTTACCACCTGTTATTTTTGTTCGTCACACAGTCACGTCGCGCGATAGCAATTTTGGTGTATATCAAGCTGGCGAAACAGCCGCGAGGGCACCATGAGCGTAGAATTTAAATCATGCTGTACATGATATGCCTGTCATGATTTGCAGGTTAGGACCTGACCTGTCACTTGTGTTCGTCATACACTAAAGTAACGCCATACCAATTTTGGTATGCATGCCATTAACCAAACGGCCAGGAGGGCTCAAAGTCGTAGCGGCTAGATAGATAGATAGATAGATAGATAGATAGATAGATAGATAGATAGATAGATAGATAGATAGATAGATAGATAGATAGATAGATAGATAGATAGATAGATAGATAGATAGATAGATAGATAGATAGATAGATAGATAGATACGCTCAAAGTCGCAGAAGTTCGCCAAGCAACGCTTAGCATTTAAAAATGGAAACATAGAACATTTTCGCAAAGCTTTTGGTGGTGTATATGGCAGAAAAGTCGGCAGATCCCACGCGTTGTGGGCATCGGTTTCAAGCGAAGCAGTCAGTGAGTACTTCTATGTTCTACTTTATGGCTTTGAGCCAAGCGTTACGAGGTGCATCAACGTGTTTTTGTAAGTGTAGTAGCGATGTGCACATCGTGGGCTTACCAGGCAGGTCGTCAAGACTGGCGTTTAAAGGGTAACTTCTCGTGCGACGTGACGTCAGCCCTCACGTTAGAGTACATACGTAGGTATTATCGAAAGTAAGTGCACTTTAAGCTACCATCATCTGAATATCACGCGTAACTTTTGTTAATGGATACCACCGGGGTGGATCAATGCTTCAATATAGCTTGCTGAATCAGGAATACAAATGTAATCTCGCCCCTTCACGCTGGTCTAGTGCATGCTTGTCATGCTCGATGCTGACCCGAAGGTAGCGGGACCGAATCGCGGCCGCGGTGGCTGCAGTTTCGATGGAGGCAAAAATGTTTGAAGCCCGTGTACTTAGATTTAGGTGCACGTCAAAGAACCCTAGGTGGTCGAAATTTCCGGAGCCCTCAACTACGGTGTCTCTCATAATCATATTGTGGTTTTCGGAAATAAAACGCCATATATTATTAATACAGATGCAATGTTTATTAGACTGCTATAAAAGCGGAGCCAACGCTGGAACCACTGACGTTAACTGATATGACGCCTGTATCGTAGGAGTAAATAAGTAGTGTTTATTGCTTTCTTGTGAAATTAAATAGCCAGCACTACAAACACAATTGAGGTTAAACCAACATTAGGCCTCCATATGCTGTTTTTCCAAACCAGTTTACAGACCTGGCGTGGCTCGGTGGTAGAATACCTGATTGCCACGTATAATGCTTGGGTTCGATTCTTGCTGGGATCCTAATTCTTATTCTTTCCATTCTTCGGGTGTGCGCTGCCGATGTCGGTTTTTCTTAACTCTCTCTCATATAAATGAAAAAAAAAGTCTGTTCTCGCCATTCCCAGGTCGATATAAACTGCCATTCACCTGTGGCGCATACCCGTACACCGCGGTACGTGGCAAACGGGTGTGTGCCACACGTGTCTGGAGGAAAAGGTTTGACGACGTACACCACGTTATTCATGTGATGACACGACAGTCATACTCGTCAAATCCTCTTACCCTCCGATGCCGAATTTCGGTGTACAGCAAGTAAAGGAAGCGATCATGAGAGCACCTAGACTGCGGCGGCTAGATAGATAGATAGATAGATAGATAGATAGATAGATAGATAGATAGATAGATAGATAGATAGATAGATACATAGATATAAACGCTCAAAGTGCCAAAGGTTCGCTAAGAAATGCTTCGCATGTAAAAATTGCAGTAATATTATTGAGCTTCGAACAACTTACACAAATATCTTGGCTTAGTATTTAAACCAAATTTGGTATTGAAGAAAACAAAGGTACTTTGAGAATAATTTTTCCGATAAACTTTGCTCAGGCCATATTCTGTCACGTGGCCAAAATTTCTGTCACGTGGCCACGTCACAGCCAAAGAGTTATCACGTGGCCACGTCACAGCCAAAGAGTTATCACGTGGCCAAAATGTCTTTCTCGCAAAAGTAATCCAGTGATTCGCTCTCTTCAATGAAGAAATCAGCATGATTTCTTTCGAAAACATTTCAGATGGTCGCCAATATGTCTGGCGAAAATCTCAAATGGTTTGGCGTGGAATTACCCATATTAAAAAAGTAAATGCATGGGCTTCAAGTTGCCGATACAATTTACCTTCAGCAGCAATGTCTTGGCAGGTCCGAATATCAGAGAAAACTTCTCGTGTACCACGTTCTGGCTTTTCCAGTTATTTTGGTGCCCCGCTGCATACCTGTTGACTATGTAGTACTATAAACATTACAAAAATACAGGGAACTATAGATTGCCTGCAGCCCGCTCCACTTATACACGAAAGTTTGCCTTCATAATAAATAGATGGAAAGGATTTTTTTTACTAGAAATATTTCTGCCGCCGTATATATGTGTGTCTACGTGTTTTTCTGCATCGAGAAGAGGATGTTGAGCAAGGGGTTCCTAGGAACAGGAAAGCAGGAATTCAAGCGAAACAGCAGGAGCATATATGGCAGCAAAAAGAACACGTGGGAAAAATGTAATGGTGGGTATGTAGGCCGGTTTGGAGCATATTGCGTAAATTAATTTTGTACTAGAACACAATATGAAATTTTAAAACATCACGTCGCTGTGGAGAAGACATAAGACTTGCTTTTTTCGATGTCTACTTTGAAAGCTGAGGTGAACATAGTTCATTATGTGTTTTATACATATTATCTTGCGATGCATGCTTCCTGTACTGTTTTGAACATTTACCTACAAACCTGCTGAAATTCGCGGGCCTGAAGAAACTGTTCCTTAAAAAAACACAGGGGCAACCAACCAAACGATAGATCGTGTTCGCGGACTCGAAGCTTCCGCACAGAGCATGCGCAAGACGTATAAGGCATCCAAACAATATTAAGGGATTTGGGACAGTGATTACCATCATTTTACTATGAATTCCGTGGCCGCATCATCGTGTATCTGTGTGATTACGGACACTGTTGTATATACACAAATTAGGAGGCGGATGCAGCTTTCGTAGATGTCTATACTTGAGACAAACATTGCCGAGTATGTTTTAGAAAATTGAACTTATCAGTAATGGCAATAAAACATGCCACGTGGAAAGAAAACGACCATCAAATCTGTCACCTTAATGCCCCCATCTTCGTTCAACAGACTAGGCATGGAAATGAGGGCTTCTGCAACACCTTATTCTCTGCAACACGTCATTTACTTCATCACCTTGAGGCTTTGCATTCAGCTTTGGAAACACGCCGAATTTACTGAATACACGCTCAACCTGTGCTACGATGGTTGATCACTAGCCCGTAATACGATGCAACTGGTGCGCCAGAACGACCATCATAGAGAAACAAGAACTCCAGGTCTTCGCGGTACACACAGCAAGCAGCATCCAGCACAAGATGGAGGAGAGGCCTGACACACAGGTCGTTTCAGATAGAAAGCGCCAAGTATTAAAAAATTAAGCATAGGCGCTACGCGTCTCCAATTAGCGCAGTATTGTTCTGGGCCATATAGGGCACGTCAGAATAATTTTTTGCAATCCGCAAACCTCGGCAATTAACAAAGATTGATTAATGAATATTCAAACTAGTTATTCTAGAGAAAAATCTTCAATACACAAGTTGTAGCGCTTGCTAAGAAACACCAAAATTTTCTATCGATGGTAAGATAACTCCCCTGCTTAATTTTTTTTCCGGCCTATGTTTAAAGCGCCCGAAATTAAAAAAAAATACCACGTAACTGCCGCCTAACACGCGGCGCTTTTAGTGCCCTCATATGTAAGTAGAACGAAATATCAAAGGCTGCTTCGCGCACGGACATCGATTGAACAGGCTATCAGTGACTGTGATGGACGTTAAAAGTGAGACATGGAGCGTAGAGTGTTAACAACAACAAAAAATGTGGTTAAGCGAAAACGCCAAAGCCACGGAACAAATGCCACATGAGACCGTAGGCAGCATTTCACGCAGCAATGGCATTCGTTCTGTTCTTTTCGCACCAATGAAGAAACACATTGGAAGGGGCGAGGGTGAAAGCGTGATGGGGGACCGAGATAAAATATTCACTCAAACTTTGTGGCCGCTTTTTCGTAGATTTTTTTGGGGCGGTACACCCCTACCATCATTTAGCGTCCATCGCAGTCACCGATAGTCTGCTCAATCGACCTTCGTGCGCGCAGCAACCTTTAACAATAATTAATAACTTAACGGTACTAAAAGCGCCGCGCGTAAGGCGGCAATCACGTGGTATTTTTTAAAGTTCGCGCGCTTGTAAGAAAAGCCGGAAAAAATTAAGAAGGGGGGTTACCTTACGATAGATTAAAAAATTCGATGTTTCTGAACAAGCGCTACAGCTTTCGTACTGAAGATTTTTCTCTAGAGTTACTGTTTTTAAGTACATTAAGTAATCTTTGTTAATTGCCGAGCTTTGCGGATTGGAATAAAATATTCTGACGTGCTCTAATGGCTTAGAATATTACTGCGCTAGCGCCTATGCTTAATTTTGTTATTACTTGGTGCTTTTTGTATGAAACACCCTGCATTACTGAGTACGAAGGCGCTAGCGCAAGCCAGGCCACAGAGAAAGCTAAAGTCAAGCCACTGTTGCTAAATTGTGCAGGCGCGCATTTTATCGGTATAACATCGTACCAGTAACATCTTTGTGCGTCGGAAGCTCTAACTTGGCGTGGAGCGACTCCTTAGATTGCTAACAATACAGTTTTGTGATGGATTTTTTTTCAAATAAGATAAGAATATGATGTTGCCTTCGGAGCACAGTTTCAAGAGGCAGGAGGCTCTGTGAATATGCAAAATTTTTTTTTGAAGAATTGGCTAAGAAACCCCCATCGACAAAAACTGCCTTCACAAGGCTGAATGCGCACGAACCAACGCGCTGACTAAGGGAATTAACCTCCAAATGTCGCCCTCCAGAAGACACCATGAAAAGACGACGCACGTCCACCAGCTGCAACTGAATGTCTTTTCTAGGAGAGTCGCCCTCCGAATGCTTATCGGCAAAAGCATACATGCTGCTCCGACGAGAGCTGCAAGTGGTCTGGCAGAGCTGCTTATCTATTGCAAACACGTTGCGATAAAGAAAAATGCATCCTCCTTGTTACATAAAAGGACGTTCGAACGGAGAGAACGGTGTTTTCTGCCTAGCTGTACAGATTTCACCACGGAACGTATCCTTGCCGGAACAAGTTTGTCCTGCAGTGCTGCAGTACACAGGGACCCAATGCAAAAGCTCTCATGCTTCGCAATTTCGGTGAAGACCTAACTTGGCCTTGACAACTTCATGGCATCCCACGATGGCTTCTCGTATGGATATATGTCTATTTCCGGGATGACGATTGCCATATCTCGGCGTAAATTGTCGGTTTAATAAATACGACCTACTATGAATGGACACATTAAGCTTCTATTTCTGGTATGTGTCCTGGACCTTTCATAATTGTATCAGGAAAAAAATGCTACATAAGCCCGTCCTCGAGCCGTTCAGTAGGAACATTCAGATGTCATGCAATGTCACACGATGCTGAAGTTTTTGTTTACGAAGCAGCGTCATGTATTGGGCTTAATCTACAAGAACAGAGTGATTTAACTTGACTGCTTTATTCGGAAGCAGAGATTTGAATCTTCACAAGATCTCATATACTGGTCGTGACTGTGCAAATCTCATGTCATGGCTATGCGGACAGCAACAGTTTTTCTGACTCACCAAATAAAGAACAATGGTAGTGATTAAGTAACATTGAAATGTCAGGGTTTTCCTTCATTATTTCCTCACTAAATCTGTCGAAGGAGCATCCGACGCAATTGTAGTTTTATTCTTATATGCTACATGGTGTAATACGCACTCACCTAAACACCTAACATAACCGCGCCCCCTTCACCATCAGCTACTGCGCCACCCAAAGCACCATCCGAACAACTGTTTTGCAAATACTCACATGTAAAGCAGAAAGAAAGCAGTGACACCAAGGATGACCCCGTCGACTAGGCTGAAAGAGAACGCCATTGCAAATCTTGGTTTGTAGTATACAGTCGGCATAGAGATGCAGATATATAGATGCACGATGAACTGAGAGTAAACGGATCGGTTCTGTCTCGGACGCCTTCTTGTGCCACACCCTCTCTGAGTCAGTCGGCTCAAATGACTCACTAGTATGGAGGCATCGGTGAAAGTGGTTTGAAAGACAGGTACTCGTTGCGTCAGCAAAGCATATCTCTGGCGGATAACTAAGTTTATCCTTTTCGTTCGGGCCCTTCGTGAAAGAGGAGATAGGAGACTGACTTCGGGCTTTAGGGAGATGGCGCACATATCTACAAGCACGATGTTATCTTGCATGCGCGGCACGCTCCGCCAAAGATCATCCACGAAGAGGCGTGTTTACAAGTGGTGGGTGAGTTGTACTTCAGAAGAACATAACGAAAAAAAAAAACGTTGGCGCGATCCCAGAGTCACTCACCATGCCGGCTCATCCGAAGTCTCGAACACAAAGAAAAAAAACACAAGCTGACGATGAAAATTACCTTTGATGACATTCGATGTGCCCCTACAGTACCCCCGCTTTTCAAAAGTTACATGTACGATCCCTTATTTGAAATTATGCTGGGAGGTATTAATCACCTTTGCTTAATACGCAGCACATAGTAATCTCGGCACCTGAGAGTAAAGAGTCCGTTCTTTCTCACTACTTACCGCTCTTGCCAACGTGTTCTACTTGTCGTCATTGGCCCTTTTTATCAGAAATGCTTGGACAAGCCGAGCGCGCACATCAAATGTATGCGGTTAAGCGTGCTTAAATCGCACATATAGCTTTAAAGAAACCCTGGGACACTTTTTGAACATTATCAGAAAACGCTTCCAATTTCTAGGCAAGGCTGCTGTATACGTATATAAGGGTGTCCCAGCTATGACGCAGCATGAAAAAAAAAAGATAGAAGAACGGCGTCACGCGAAGCGAACCTGCTGCATATCGTTCATAGTACACAGAAGTAGCCACTGCTATTTTTAAATGCGAAGCATTTCTTAGCGAACCTCAGGCACTTTGGCCCTTTCTATCTATCTATCTATCTATCTATCTATCTATCTATCTATCTATCTATCTATCTACCCGCCTACGTCTGCGCGCTCTCCAGGTCGTCTCCATGATTTGGAATACACCAAAATTGGCATAACAGAGGATCGGTGTATGATGAACACGATCCACTGGTAATGACATGAATAACGCAAAATACCTGTTGCGTACGTCATGAAACCCTTTTTCTCCGTCACGTGTGGCACATACCCGCATACCAGAGTTCATGTTTTGCGGGTATGTGCCACAGGTGATACACAGTCTCAACCAACATAGTAACCGCGGACACTAACACAATGACATGCAATGACAGTGATGATGATATATAATTGTTGGCATTTTATGTCCCAAAACCACAATATGATTATGAGAGGCGCCGTAGCGAAGGGCTCCCGAAATTTTGACCATGTGATATTCCTTAACGTGTACCGACATCGCACAGTACACGGGCATCTAACATTTTGCCTCCATCGAAATTCCACCGCCGCGGCCAGCATCGAACCCGCGACCTTCGGATCAGCAGCCGAACATTGTTACCGCTACACCACCGCGGCGGACGCAAGGAAAATGAGGAAGCTGAAGACAGAACAGACCTGGCGTAATCCATCACGCAAAAACCAGGATCAATGCTTCCTACAACAAATATGCCGAGAGAACCAGGCCTCTCATCATTACCGGTGACTTCAACATTGAATTCTCAAACCCAACAACACCTCGTCCTTAAACAGCCTGAAAGACGGCTTGGATGTGGACAGGGCATCAAAATACCTCGCTGCCACGTTCCGGAGTGACCCTCTGCGTCTCCTACCACGCGGGCGCGTCTGACCTAGGGACCTTAGGTGTGCCCGGTGTTCTTTTATTTTCTTTCCACATCACGAGTGGGTACAGAAAAGGGCCACTTTGTCGTGCGCGTCTCAAGGGCAGTTTTCAAATTCAAGGAAAATGTAAGAGCGTTGCGTGATAGAAAACACGCTCAAGCTCCTCCGAGATCTGCGTACCAACAGCGGTGAATAATGAACATAAATAGCTCATCATTTCGCCGACGCATACATGGCGCGTGGTTGAGTTGTCTCACGCAGCGCGCAGGAGAGCGAGGGGTCGCTGGTTCGAATCCCTGTCGAGTCCTTCAGAATTTCTTTCGTCAGCTGTATTTTTTTTGTGCCTTAGTTTATATATGTGACGTGGGCCAGGCAGCGGCACTCCGGGCGAAATGCTCACCAAACCATTCGTCTTTGTGGTGCAGGTTGTGGCTGCCGTTTTCGGAACGGAAGCTGCTGAATATGCCTCCGTTTTGACAGAC
Organism: Rhipicephalus sanguineus; assembly: GCF_013339695.2. NCBI lineage: Eukaryota > Metazoa > Arthropoda > Arachnida > Ixodida > Ixodidae > Rhipicephalus > Rhipicephalus sanguineus. The sequence continues at coordinate 87,650,538 of NC_051185.1, read as the reverse complement.
CCGTCACATGACTGGAAGGATCATCACGGCATCGAGATTCGACTGCGTGATCACCGTTGTCTTATCGAAGAAGCCATCCTTCCCTTTGTCCCGACTCCGACGCATGCGCCAACATCGGTGACGTCAGCGGCCTCGGACCTTCCAAAGGCTATAAGAAGCTGCGTACCTCCGTCGAACTTCAGTGGGCCAGGCAGCGGCACTCCGGGCGAAATGCTCACCAAACCATTCGTCTTTGTGGTGCAGGTTAGTTCCTACTTGCCTGCGCCATGTTACCGCAGTGATAACCGCTTTTTAGTGTTGCTGCCACGCCCACTTGGTAGCTTTTTCTCATGTATTTGTATTTTTGGTGTGGATTTGTTAGTTTGCGGGGATATTGAGGCAAACCCTGGCCCTTCGGATAAAGAAATACTGCAGCAGCTTCTTTCAGGACAAAAAAACATGACTGATATGATGAACAGTGTCTTATCAAAACAAGAAAAAATTGAAAAAGAAGTTGCTAGCTTGACTGAAAGGATGAGTTCTGTCGAAATGCAGACAAAGCCTTTGATTGAACTGAAAACAGATGTAAACGATTTAAAGCAAAGAGCAACACAACTTGAGAAAGATTTGGAATTTGCGGTCAAGAAAATTGACGAGTTAGAAAACAGAAGTCGACGAAATAACTTGATTGTTTTTGGCCTGAGGGAAGAAGCTAATGAAACGACTGCTGACCTTACTGAAATAATAAAAACGGACTTATTTGAAGGAAAGCTGGGAGTGAATGTCAGTGGCATAGAAAGATGTCACAGATTGGGAAAAAAGAATGGCAAAGAACGACCAGTAATTATAAAAATACTCGATTACCGGGACAAGGTAGCTATTCTACAGAGGTGTTCCAAGCTGAAGGGCACCGAGCTGTCGATAAGTGAAGACTTTTCCGCTCGTGTTCGTGATATCCGAAAAAAATTGTGGCAAAGTTCGTCGCGTGAGCGCACAAATGGATCTAAAGTGAAGTTAGTTTATGACAAAATAAGCATTGATGGAAAGATTTTTTGTTGGGATGATGATAAGAATAAGAGATATAAGTTATCTAACCAAATTAAGGCTCGGGGAAACTAGATGAACGATGTTTAGTGATGCTAAATGTGAATTGCCGCAGTATTGTTAATAAGGCTGAGAAATTGGAAGGCATGCTTTTAGCGCATGACCCAGATATTGTGTTGCTAACTGAGACATGGCTACGAGATGATGTTTTTGATAGTGAGTTTGTACCGAAAAATTACAGAGTGTACCGTAAGGATCGAGATGGGAGGGCAGGGGGCGTTGCTGTTCTTTTTAGGAATACAACACGTGTTGTAAAAATGCCAGACGTTCAAGACATAGAAAGCATCTTCTGTAAAGTGTACAATGGCAATATTAGATATCTTCTTGGTGTCGTTTACAGGCCACCCAATGCTTCCCTCGATGTTATCGCAAAGCTTAAGGATTACCTTCATTGTCACGTAAAAACCGAAGATAAATTAATCATAGCGGGAGATTTTAATATGCCAAACATGAATTGGGAAACATTTTCATCAGACCCATTTCAAGCTGCGGATACTGAAATATCCGATATCATGTTTCAATATGACTTGACGCAAATAGTTACCGACCCTACTAGAACAGATCAGGGGACGAAATCTATCCTAGATATATATCTTGTGAGTGGCAATATAAAAGAAAGCATGTCGTGCAGCGTCATAAACGGCATATCGGATCACAAGGCTGTGGTGCTGGCACTAAAGGGAGTTGCACTTAATCAGCAGACGACGGTGAAAAGGTTTCCCAATTTTTCAAAAGCAGATGATGAATCTATAATTGATGTACTGGCCCTTGAATATGATCATTTCAATGCAGGCAATCGTAGCGTTGAAGAACTGTGGCTTTGTTTTAAGAGAATAATTGAAGATTGTGTGCAGCGTTTCATCCCTTTAATTACAAAGAAAGCCGAAAATCACAATCCCTGGATAACAAGAGAGACGCTACAACTGAAGCGAAAGTTGAAACGGTTAAAAAAAAGGTCGAACAAGGCTAAAAGTCCTGATTTAAAAGCAATTATTTGTAATATACGTGAAGAAATTAAAGAAAAGTCTTTTCGTGACAAAGAAAAGTATTTTAACGAAAAATTACCGTCATTTATTAAGACGTGTCCAAGAAAATTTTGGAAAGAGGTCACTCCAGGCACGTGTTCTACCGATGTATTTCTTTTAGATGGAAAATTTGAGAGTGACGAAAAAGCTGCCTGTACGGCCTTTAATAACTATTTCAACAGTGTCTATACAAAAGATAATAATCATCTCCCACCCTTCGATGCAAACCTACCACCAATATCAGATGTCACCATTTCCGAAGAGGGTATCTTTAATTTATTGTTAAATCTGGATGTTAAAAAATCTGTTGGACCAGATGAGATACCGAATGCCTTCTTAAAACGGTACGCAGAGTGGTGTGCAAAATATTTGTGTGTGTTGTATAATAGGTCTCTGAACGAAGGTGTGCTCCCTGAGGACTGGAAGGTTGCCCGAATTAAGCCCCTACACAAAGCAGGTGACAAAACTCAAATAAAAAATTATCGACCGGTTTCGTTAACCTCAACAGCTTGTAAAATTCTAGAGCACATAATTCACAAACACATTGTTACATTTCTTGAGGAACACAAAGTAATAACAAGAGCACAGCATGGGTTTCGACGTGGATATTCAACCACTACACAGCTGGTTGAAACCATCCACGATTTTTCTACCGCACTAAATGAAGGTGAACAGCTAGATGCCATTTTTATGGACTTTCAAAAGGCTTTCGATAAAGTTTCGCATACAAAATTACTTCATAAATTGCAATATATCTTGAAAAATTCGAAACTGATAGCATGGATACGAGCGTACCTCCAAAACAGACAACAATTTGTTTCACTTAATGACAGCTGCTCTAGCAAACTTCCTGTAGATTCCGCCGTACCTCAGGGCTCGGTCCTCGGACCTCTTTTATTTCTTTTATATATAAATGATATAACCAATGGTCTTTCTGTTAATGTAAAGCTTTATGCTGATGATTGTGTGTTATACACGAAAGTATCATCTGCTGGGGATCAGATAAGGCTCAATAATCAATTTCACAAGGTCGTTTCTTGGTGCCAGGAATGGCAAATGACAATTAATTACAACAAAACAGTTTATATGAAAATCACACTAAAGAAAAATCCTTTATGTTATCAGTACGGCACAAATAGCGTCAAGCTAACAGAAGTTGCAGAATACAAATACCTTGGATTATGGATAACTAATGATCTCAACTGGAACAAACACGTTGACATAACTACAGGTAACTGTCTACGTAAACTCTTTTTTTTAAAACGATCCTTAAAGTATTCTACCCCGTCAGTACGCATGCTAGCATACAAAACACTCATTTGTCCAATGTTGGAATATGCTGTGATAATATGGGATCCATTCACTAAACGGAATGTTAATCAACTAGAAAAAGTGCAAAAGAAAGGCTTACGTTTTATTTATAACTCCTACGGTAGAACATCGGTATCCGAGCTATTAATAAAAAGTGGCCTCCAATCCGTTGTGGACAGAAACCGCATTTGCCGACTTAAGTTTTTCTTTCAAATAATAAATGGCCATTTAAATGTTGACACTACAGGCATCCTTCAGTACTCTTCCGGTTACGCCACTCGCAAGCGACACAGTAAAATGATAACCCCTTTAACTTCACGGATTAACTGCTACAAGTATTCATTCTTCCCTAGAACTATTAATGACTGGAATAGCCTTGCAAATGATATCGTTTTACATAACACACTGTCATTGTTTCAAAACAGCCTCGCCTAAACCATCACTAGTTATTGTATTGTATTATTTGCTTTATTGTAATTATTGTGTTAGTCTGTAACATGTATTATGCGTATTACGTTACTATGTATTATGTTACTCTGTATTGTGTTACTCCACGAATTTACTGAAATAAGCGTTTTTGAACCTTAGCCCTGTATATTCACATCGTACTTAGTTATTGCACGTTGATTGTTCCTTTGAATGTATGTACATATTTTCGAACATTTTCCCACCCTGCCACGATCTTTCAAATGAAAGATCGCAGTATTTATAAATAAATAAATAAATAAATAATAAGGCAGGGATGGCAGGAGAAGCTGACGAAGAGGGAGTGCTCTTCCTATGGAATAAAAGTATGGCCTCTGAGCCACGGCACGTCTCTCATTCATATTGTCACGTGGTCGTGACGTCTACGAAGGCAGCAGTCAGCACGTCCAACATGAATCTCTTTATTTGGCCGAACTTGTGGCCGGGACACTGAAAGCCAAACTATAGCAATACACTGATAGCGGCGAACAGAGCGTCGACCGTCGAATAACAGACAAGTGGCCAAGCGCGTCGGCTTTTATACAGCTGCTATCGAACTTTCCAGCGATATCGTTGGTGGAGGCGTTATTTCTCGACCAAGCTGGAACATTCGTGTGCGGCGCGCACTCCTAACAAAACGATCTGCAATAATCGCGAAGCTTCTCGAACAATAAGGTGCGGTTTGCGCTGAGCGTTGCTGAGAGTCTTTGTGGGCGAAAACCGAATACAGCAAAAGGGATAATAAGAAACGCACGTGGCAATGCCCCCCTCTGAAAAAGCATCGTCGCTATGCTTAAAACAGAACCTGGGGGGGGGGTGGCCAATGCATGTAGCAGGAAATAACAACAATAAAGCAAGAAAGTACAATAAACAGTAAGCACAAACAAGAAAGTACAATAATAAAGCAATAGTGCAGTCCTGAGATTCACTAACGTGCGTAATATGGCTTGATGCGCACGACATGGACTACTTCAGGTCGGGCACGGCGCCGCTGAGAGTTCGTAATGCCATCAGGAACAACCTCGTAGTCGAGTGCGCCGAGGCGTCGAAGTACTTACCCTGTACGGTCCGAAGTATCGTCGAAGAAGCTTCTCACTGAGTCCCCTTCGCCGTATTGGCGTCCATACGCATACACGGTCACCGGGTTGGTACTCCATGTGGCGTCGTCGAAGGTTGTAGCGGCGGCTGTCAGTCGTCTGCTGGTTCTTGATCCGTAGGCGGGCGAGCTGTTGTGCTTCTTCGGCGCGCTGTAGGTAGGTGTTCACGTCAATGTTTTCCTCGTCGGTCACGTTTGGTAACACGGCGTCGAGCGTCGTTGCCGGGCTCCTTCCGTAGACCAACTTGTACGGTGTCATCTGCGTCGTTTCTTGGACGGCCGTGTTGTAAGCGAATGTCACGTACGGAAGGACGGCGTCTCACGTCTTGTGCTCTACGTTGATGTACATGGCCAGCCTGTAGGTGATGGTCTTATTTAGACGCTCGGTGAGGCCATTGGTCCGCGGGTGGTAGGCGGTGGTGCGGCGGTGGCTCATCTCGCTGTATTTGAAGACCGCCTAAGTTAGGTCTGCAGTAAATGCGGTACCTCTGTCTGTGATGAGGACCTCTGGGGCGCCATGACACAAGACGATGTTCTCCACGAAGAAACTTGGCCACCTCGGCGGCACTGCCTTTGGGCAAGGCCTTTGTCTCGGCGTAGCGGATGAGGTAGACAGCTGCTACGACGATCCACTTGTTGCCGGAAGTCGACGTCGGGAACAGCCCCAGTAGGTCCATCCCGATTTGCTGGAACGGCCAGTGAGGTGCTTCACAGAAGTGCCGCGGGCCTAGTCGGCGGTGTCTTCCGTCGCTGGCGATCTCGGCAAGTCTTTACGTAGTGGGTGACGTCGGCAGCAAGGCGTGGCCAGTAGTACTTTTCTTGTATTCTGGCGAGCGTGCGGGAAACACCCAGGTGTCCAGCTGTCGGGTAGTCGTGTAGGGCCTGGAGGACTTCTGGTCGCAATGATGAGGGCACGACAAGAAGGTAGTCGGCTCGAACTGGCGAGAAGTTCTTCTTCAGGAGAACGCCGTTCCGTAAGAAAAACGACGGCAGTGCTCGCTTGCATACATTCGGAACTACGCCAGTCTTGGACTCGAGGTACTCCATAAGGCCCGCCCAGTTCTGCGTCGGCTCGTTGCCTTTCGGCGAAGTCGTCGGCACTTATAGTTCCGAGGAAGCAGTCGTCGTCTTGCGGCGGCGCGTCGACGGGGGCATGAGACAGGCAGTCGGCGTCAGAGTGTTTTCGTCCGGACTTGTACAAGACGGTAATGTCGAATTCTTGAAGCCTCAGACTCTATCGTGCGAGACGACCTAAAGGCGTGATGGTCACTGACAACTTTGAAGGGCCTGCCATAGAGGTAAGGGCGAAACTTTGACGTAGCCCAGATGATGGCAAGGTATTCCTTTTCTGTTGTGGAATAGTTGGCTTCTGCCTAGGATAGTGACCGGCTAGCATAACTGATAACCCTTTAAAGCCCGTCAGTCTTTGGCACAAGGACGGCACCGAGTCCTACGCTGCTTGCGTCGGTGTGTATTTCCGTATCGGCGCAATCGTCGAAATGCGAAAATATGGGTGGCGTCTCCAGGCGTCGTTTAAGCTCGTGAAATGCCTGCACTTGCGCCGTCTCCCACCTGATTCCGCGCAAGTCTTCGTGAGAAGCGTCAGTGTTTCGGTGATCCGTGAAAAGTTTTTGACGAAGCGTCTGTAATAGGCGCATAAACCAAGAGATCGGCGCATGGCCTTCTTGTCGGTGGGTGGCGCGAAGTCGGCGATGGCAGCTGTTTTCCGCGGGTCTGGGCGCACTCCAGACTACTGATCACACGGCCCAGAAAGAAGAGCTCGTCCTACGCGAATCGGCACTTTTCTGGCTTCAGTGTCAGTCCAGAGGTCTTTATTGCTTGATGTACTGCCTCAAGCCGCCGGACATGCTCGTCGAAGGTCGAGGAAAACACGACGACGTCGTCCAAATACACAAGGCACGTCAGCCACTTCAATCCGGCCAGCGCGGTGTCCATGCGAGAGGTACTGGAATCGATACCCAGCACATCCACGAGACGTCACGTGGTCGTGACGTCAACGAAGGCAGCAGTCAGCACGTCCCAGATCAATCTCTTTATTTCGCCGAACTTGTGGCCGGCAAATTGAAAGTCAAACTATAGCAATACACTGACAGCGGCGAACAGAGCGTCGACCGTCGATCAACTGACAAGCGGTCAAGCGCGTCGGCTTTTATGCAGGTGCTATCGAACTTTCCAGCAATATCGCTGGTGGCGGCGTTATCTCTCGACAAAGCTGGAACATTCGCGTGCGGCGCGCAGTCTTCATAAAACGATCTACAATAATTGCGAAGCTTCTCGAACAATGAGGTGCGGTTTGCGGTGAGCGTTGATGACAGTCTTTGTTGGCGAAAACCAAATACAGCAAAGTGATAATAAGAAACGCACGTGGCAATATAGACGTCCAGCGACACAGACGCCATACTTTTATTCCATAGCACGAGCACTTCCTCTTCGTCGGCTTCTCCTGCCATGGCTTCGTTTGTCACATATATATTAGCTGTAAACAGCTCATATTGGGAATGGATTTCTTGCGCGAATACGGGGCTGTGATTAACATCCGCGACAGGAGCGTAACGTTCGCTACAACCTGGGGCACTGCTAATGATGAGGACAACCAACGACCTCGATTACGTATCGCCGGCGACGACGTCATACTGCTGCCGCGGAGTTGCTGCCTCGTACCCGTGCACTGCGAGAGCTTGCAGAGCGGCACTGGCATCGCAGAACGCATCAATGAGCTAGCATTCACTTGCGGCATTTCTATTGCCAGGGCTGTCATCAATGTGATCGATGGACGCGCTGACCTCTTGTTGACGAATTTCAGCAAGGAACGCCGACACATTGTTAGAGGCACTGCCATTGCCTATTTCGACGAACTCGCGCAAATTGAAGATTGCCATCTAGTGGAGGAGGTGGCAGCGTCTCCTATCACTACACCGACACCTGTTGACGTTAGTCCGACGTTATCGACCGTCGAGCGAGACCGCTTTCTTGCGCTGATCCACAAGTTCCACGGCTGCTTCTCATCAACTTCAAGAGTTGGTCAAACGCCGCTCACAAAGCACCGCATCATCACAGATTCTGACGCCAGACCCATCAGGCAAAATCCTTATCGTGTTGCCCCAAAGGAGCGTGATGCAATTCAAAAGCAGGTGAAAACGATGCTGGAAGATGGCGTTATTCGGCCATCTAACAGTCCTTGGGCATCGCCTGTAGTACTCGTAAAAAAGAAGGACGGCAGCTTGCGTTTCTGCGTCGACTACCGGAAGCTCAACCAGATCACAAAGAAGGATGTGTATCCGCTGCCGCGTATTGATGATTCCCTGGATAGACTACGAAACGCACGCTACTTTTCGTCAATGGACTTGAAAAGCGGCTACTGGCACATTGAAGTGGATGAGAGAGACCGTGAGAAGACCGCTTTTGTCACGCCCGACGGACTTTATGAATTTCAGGTTCTCCCTTTCGGTTTGTGTTCGGCGCCAGCAACGTTTCAGCGTCTAATGGACACTGTACTATCAGGACTTAAGTGGCGAACCTGCCTGGTGTACCTCAATGACGTGATTGTCTTTTCTGCTACGTTCGATGAACACTTAAGAAGACGTGGCAGTTTCTCTGAATGATAAAGCGTGTTTGCCTATCGTTCTCCATGTCCTCGTCGATCCCACGTCGTTACAATATACATACATATACATACCCGGGACATGACGGCGACGGCAAAAATTCGCCGAGAGTGTCCATATAATTGCTATCGCAATAAAAGACAGATAAACAAATAGACGCAGACAGAGAGAGTTAGAGAGCAAGAGATGAACAGATAAAAAATAGAAGGCGAGATAGCGACTACAGAGAGCTATAGAGAAAGAAATAACAAACGAAAGAAATAGATAAAAACATCAAAGGAAACAGACCTACCACACAGAGAGATCGAGAAACAAGGACAACCCGGCCGCGGCGGCTGCATTTTTGGTGGAGGCGAAAATGTTCGATGCCCGTGTACTTAGATTTAGGTGCATGCTGAAGAACCCTAGATGGTCAAAATTTCTGGAGCCCTCCACTACTGCGTACCTCAAAACCATATCGTAGTTTTGGGACGTTAAACAAAATATATCATTATTATTATATAGGTTATTTTGAGAAACAAAGACATAGGAAGAAAGATAAAGAGAAAAAAAAAGACAGAAAGAGAGAGAGAGGAAGAGATATAAAGCAACATACACAAAAAGAAGATGGAAAGAGATAGAGAACTCATAGCCATGTATAGTGCATTATAGCAAGTTTAATTTGTCGTGTGACGTCGAAAAACTATAATCTGCATTATCCGGCACGCACTCTCTTCTTTATCTTCTTCAGCCTGGTCCTCTTCCGCTTCTAGTCCACGATCTCTGCTGCGAATTACTCTTGCGCGACATTTCGCAAGCTGCTGTATTTTTTTTTTGTATAGTTAACAAAATTTCGATCACCTTTCATCTTATTTCACTTTCTGTCTTATTTAGCTTACCCAGCCATTTACAGTGCGAAATCTTGATTATTTACTTATTGGGAGGTAATCTTTGTCTAAAATTGCATTAAAAGTGGTAGTCACGCTAGCCGTGATAAGTGACCAATGGGTCGCTTAATTCAGTAAAGCTTTGGCATCTGTGTAACTAAAGCTTGGAGCTATGCAATGAACTGGGATAAATATTATTCAGTACATATCAAGGAAGCAATGTTAAAAAACCAAAAAGACGGAGCAAAATAGCCCATTTAGACTCAACCTGTTTACCAAATCAGCTGTGAATTGAAAAATATTCCATCAATTTCTTTTATTCTCGTTCACTGCACACATATATATGTTGTAATTTAGCATACAAAATTTCAGTTCGAAGTCCACACTGAGAAAAAAAGTTATGAAAGTTTGCGTCACAGGATTTGGAACAAATTCCTATTTTGAAAAAAAAAACACAGACAAAGATTTCAGAGCTTGCTAAAAGTGTTCGTTCCCCTCGTGGCCGCATTTAGAAATTTAAATCAATTGAAAACACAATATTAATTAGAACATAAAAGTTGAATTTAATGACATCCTTTTATGAAATAGTCAAAATAAAACTGATTAAGTATTTTGATTATCATTAATATAGAAGAAAAAACGCTTATTTTCGTAACGAACGCAATGTGGTTTTGGTTTCGATATATCAGCATGGGGTATGGAAAATTTGCTGTAACTCGAAAACTAATGACGATAGGAGGATATTTTTGCTGCAACATATTTTTTAATATTTGGGCGTCCATAAAAAGCCAGAAATTAAATATAGATTTGGCGACAAAAATGGACTTTTGAAGGTGGCCTACCACCCTAATCAAGCACTCCGTTCGACATGCACCACAATGAACGTGCCTCCACCTAGGGTGTATCTGATGTTTCATTGGTATGGTTAGCTAAGTTTCGATCAGTTTCACTGACAAAAAGAAACTAAATAGGTGAAAAGACAGCAAGGTTAACCACTCCGTGTCCTTTTGCCTTACACAATACGTGGTTACGCAAGGAAAACACCCATCTTTGCTGCTACATGGCACGCACTACACAGTAAGCTCTCATTATTTTTGCGATAGCTTGGCTAGTCGTGTCTTTCTGGTCTTCTCCGGGTTCCAACTATAATTTCTTCTATCGACATGACTCCAGGTCCTTTGTTTATGGTCAAGGGAACCTGCAAGGTAAAAAAAAAACAGTCTCATGCATTCGGCAATGGTCACGATGGGAAGAAGCTTTTGTTTTTCAAGTTTTTAAGAATAACGATTCATTCATATTGTATCATTGCAAGCTCTTTTTCGATGAATTCGCAGTTGATTTGTGAAAGCAACTCGAACATATGTCAGCATGCCGCTAGAGTATGACGGCTGCGAGGGACCCCAATGCTTTGCTATAGATTGCTGGCTTACGTGAGCCAAGTAGCTAGGGCGTACCTTTGTGTTGTCGCTGCGAAAGAACTCAACGCTGTGGAGAGAATGAAGCAGACAGAGCTTGACGGACTGAAGCGCAAAGCGCATTCCGATGCAGTTCCGTGGCCCAGCACCAAACGGAAGGTAGGTGTACGGCTGAATGGAATCCACGTTCTCCTCGCTGAAACTGTGGGAGGAGAAAGTAAGGTACATGTTTGAACGCAGCAGTTGCTACCTTAAGAACAGCTGTGCACCAGGAACAAAATTTCGAACAGTTCCACATAGGTGAAAGTCTCTTCCTTCGTTTTGCCCATTTATTTCTCAGTAACCCTTTGAGCCGTCCGCCTTACGTAAGCTTCATTGGGTGACCTTCTTTCCCTATGCTCCTCTCAAGAGACCCCATCGTCTGTGCAGCTTTGCTGTACATGAAAATGTTTTAATTGTTTCGCACGAAGGGCAACCTTGGCATTGACGATAAGGTTTAACGTTGTCTCGGAGTGGTGTTTTAACTACGCACGAGTCTCACACGTTCGAAAAACGCAACACGCTGGAAACGCGTTGTAGAGCTAAAGGAATGTCTCCCGCCGTGTTCTATTCCTCTCAGCATTTTGCCTTCTCCGCTCGCGTTGACGCTGCTAATAAGGCAGGGCAGGTGCTTCGCTGGCACGGCGTTTCTCCGGCGGCTCAGAGCAAGGACTGGCTTCCACATCCCGTGCCCTTGAACCGCATATACTATTTTGGGTTGGCATGGTCGAAAAGAAGTTGCTTTACCCGTCACGGTTCTTTGTGCAAGTTATCTACAGCGTCAGTGCAGCGACGTTCCAACGGCCGTATTGAAGTTTCTTGTGCTGAACCATATGACCACTGCGAATCAAGGCCACCTACAAGTGTGCCTAGACGGGTGCGCATGTTCGCAGATAGCTGGGTAGACGCATCCTGCATAATCTTCCTTGGCGTCTCATGATCTGGCCTCCTGGATTGCGTAGTTTCCTCTGCAGCAGTAGGAAGCGAATCTAACTCGGCGGTGTGAAAGGTAATGGAACACTCAGCACTAGAGATGAAGGCGCTGAGGAAGTCAGTCAGCCTTGCACTGTATACATCGTTACCTATCTTCACAAGAGTTTGCAAGGCTATTAGCCATTGCTGAATAAATATACGAGTATAGAGTTTACCTACAGTATAGGTGAATACCATGCCACGTAGAAATTCAGGGGAATGAAAATGCCGATGCTCTTGCAAGCGAAGCACACACTTGGGCCCAGGGACGTAGCCAGAAATGTTTTCGGGGGCGGGGGGGGGGGGGTTCAACCGTACTTTACGCATGTAGCCAAGGGGTTGTTCGGGGTTCAACCCCCCCTTGACAACGCCCCTACTTGGGCCACAACAATGATAATTCTAGAGAACGCTAAGTATATATATATATATATATATAACGTTCTAAAAAACTGCATGTTGGACACCCGCGAAGAATTTGCAGAAAAAGAAAATACGCACCGTATGTAGAATGGTTTTTATGTTTCTGCCGTGGGACTGGTCCCGTGGCCAACACGATAAACCAACATGCTATTTTCGACGTATGTCTCGTTTTTTGTCATATATGCAATCCGTAATTGCTCTAGGTCAATACAAGCCTGTGCGATCAATGAACTTGCGGCGAAGATGTAGCACTGTTGCACCGCATTAAAACCAACCCGAACTTGACAACCCAGCTTAGATTTTAAGGGTGGACGACGTACTTTTCAACTACCTTGATTCTATTGTCATATCGGTGACATTGAACATGTCGTTCAGCTATGCCCTCAGTTCGACACAGAGACCAAAAGGATGGTATACAAACTGTACATTTAGAGACATCGTTTTGACCAGGTGACCAGTGGCAATCAGGAATAGAAATCGACGCCGACTCATTGGCTTCCTGCGTGACATGGGGCTAGTCAGCCCCTGGTGACACCCCTGATATCCGCTCATAAGAGGCTCAGGCGGAGCAATTACCGGTTGCGTATATCAGGCGAGCCCCGCTTCTGCGGCGTCTACGCGCACGGTGGTGTAGTGGCTACGGTGCTCGACCGATGGCCCGAAGGTCGCGGTGGCCGCGTTTAAATGGAGAATAAATGCGAGAGGCCCGCGTAACTAGATTTAAGCCAGCGTCAAAGATCCCCGGTGTTGCAGCATCGTCACCACCAACGCTATATACCTCGAGTACTCAGTCTACTGTGCGTACACTGCAGGATTGAGGCTCGCCCATGATCTCCAAATTACGCTGCCTTGTACGGGATGATTCTATTTTGTTGTTGCAGACCTCTTCAGTTCATCACGCCAACATGGTTGTAATGCCGTGGTATCCATTTCGCTGCCTTTCCTGATGATTGGTTGTGTGTCCTGCGCATTGAATATCACATCTAGGGCACCTAGCTGACATATTACGTGAACGTATACAGCTGTATACAGTTACCATTCTTGTATGTGTGCTTTGGATGCCTTTTTAACTGCGATCAACCTTCGTTCGACAGCAGCTGGAGGAAAGAACGGGATAATTAAGCAATTTTCTTGCTGGTACTTGCCGTTCAGGTCTGAAGCTCTCAGGATCGGGAAACAACTCCGGGTCGTGGTGCATGGCGTAAACAGGTATATAAAGAGAACATCCTTTCGGAAGCTTGATTCCAGTGTCACCAAGAACATAGTCGATGTCGCCCGACCGCTGAAGTCTGAAACACAATATCAACTATGTACTCTGAGATGCAGATTTTGGTGTCCTTAATCTCACGTCCTTACTTCATATACATGTCACGCACATGTAGGGCGACTGATCTTATCTCTGTGCACAGCCATTTAACACGAACATATCGCATGGCGTGTTCAACTTGTGCCATATCAGTGACTCTCGGTGGATAAAATTGAGCCTGGCGCCTTTGAAACGCCAATACTGAGTAGGTTTTGATGATGTCATAAATAATCCAGAAGGGGAAGCTGAATACTAAACTGCTAGCCGGAAGGCAATAAATACTGTTGTCAGTAGATTATGTGGTCGGCAATTAAGTTTACTTATGTTTTAGCACTCATTTTGATGGCAGTTGCACCTAGCGACATTAAGTTTCTTGCGGAGCACCCCAGATTCACCACCGAGCCCGGCTTGTCCATAAATTTTAAAGAAACCATGAGAAAAATATAGCGATATATAAAGAAAATCTGAGAGATTGTGTATTATAGACATGACATAGAAGCATACGTTTACTATAGAAAAGGGCCACTTAACTGCAAGTATAATTAATTAAAATTAAGTGCTATAGGTGCGCATCGAAACTACAAAAACGAAGATATTGGTTTGCGCAGAATGAACAGAGGTAATTGATGTTTGGGGGGTACGCAGTACACAAGTGAAGGGCTACATAGAACGCGTCAATTTACCTTAATTAGAGGCCTAATTACGCTGTCCAAAGGCCATAGCTTGTCTCCCAATAGAGTTTGAATGACGGCATCAGAGTTGTTGACGCACCTCGAAGTGCTCAGTCAGGCTTCACGAAGCTACCGATTTGGCAGTGGGTTGGTGTTGGAGGATTGTGTCCGAATCGCATTGCTATCGCTGCTCGAAGTACTTGCTTGTGTCTGCTTTAATGGTGGGCAACCGGTGCATAAAAACGTCAGACGAGTGCGTAACAGCAGGTACACGTTACCGGTATTTCCTAGTTATTACGTGTAAAGAACTGCCTCACAACGATAAGAAGGTACAAGTTTGTCACCTAGTCATATGTAGGCCTGTCATTGTTGCTAATGAAGTTCCGCTCTAAGTTATAAATTTTGTCTCTGTTTTCAGTGTAACAAATAAGGCATCGTTAGCTATCTGAATACCTTGAGTGCAATGTAGGATGGTTGGGAGGAGGCTCTGGCGCGCGACACGGCAAGGCACAGCGATGACGGTAAGAAAGTGCTGTTGACCCATTTCAAAGCGGACGTGTGCTCGTAAATAACACAATACGCCAAGAATATTCGCGTTCACGCCGTCACTTTCGGGGCCCACTGGAGCCTTACAATCTAAGCCCGTTTCCGCAAGGCACTTTTGCGTCGCAGACTGAGCTCTTGCGAACCCACCAAAGCGCGTAACCAACAGAAACGCACTCCACGGTCGAGCTTACCACATTTTCCGGAACGGCATTCTTTTTTTTTTTTAACTTCATAAGAAAAGCGCCACACAGAAGCCTCTGTTAACTTTTCACAGCACACAAAGTAGATACAGGATTTTTCCTAAGGGGGTCAGCTTCTGGGAGAGCCTCTTGGGCTACGTATAGATTAAAAATAATGTAAGGGGGGTGGTCAGGCTTTCGGGCCACCCCTCTGAATTTGGTAGCGATAGCACATGAAATGTTGAAAAAATGCGCATAGTGAAGCAATACGCGCGCAAAGCATCCCACCAAATGCTACCTTGTTGAACTCGCCAATCGAAAGCCAACTACAAACACGCTCCAGCACAATCGGTCCGTTCGCAGAGAATCGATGACGCCCTCGACCGACCTGTCTAACATGTAATTGTTCTCGCAATGTAATAACCAAAGTAATGCAAAGTAACAGCAAGCGCAGGCATGCGCGAGTAGCCGCCATGTAGCTTCGAGGCTCGCGCACGAAGCTGCGGTTTCTCTTTACCTCCAAGCACACGGCGCGAAAGCTGTCGGGTTCCGGCATGGCCCGAAAAAAGTGTTTTCTGATGAGTGGCGATGCTGTCACATACGGCATCTATGAAGAACTGCGAACGTAAACACTGCGTTAGTCGTGAGCAGTGGCCGAAGCAACGGAATGATCTGCCGCTTCTCGTCGGCCTGCGAACAAATATAGTAACATAGAGGATAGTTTCCTGGAAACCTTTCTTGAGCCCCCCAATTTCCTCAGTCTGAGCAACACGGCACACGAAAATATGTCGGCATTGCCGTTCCTAGCAATCGCCACATGTCGATACGTACGCTCCGTGTGTGCACATGCGGATCGCGTTTAGCCTTCAACATGACGGAAATGCACACGGCGACCGCTAGATGGCAGCAGACTTTGCATAGGGTCTATAGGACACGTGCAACACTTCAGTATAAGGTTAGGGAAGGAACTGATATGTCACTCGGCAGTATGCTCCGCGCGTCACTCGGCTCACGTCGCACGTGCAGGGTGCTCCCTCTCCGTCGCCCCGGCTGCGTGGCGACAAAAGCAACGAAAGCTTTTGGTGGCATGTCACATGCGATTCACGCGATGCTCGCTGTGCCTTCCTCTGGCGTAGAATCAGAGCGTCCAAGGTATTCGACTGCGCAAAGTCGCAAGTTCATGTGCGTCTGCCTCTCTGGAGTCCATGCCATTGGTGTCGTCAAGGGGTTCTTCATCGAGGGAAGGAGAGCACGAGCGTCCCGCGTCTAGAGCCACAGAAGCAGAGGCGGCCATCGGCTGCTCGTGCCGCGTTAACACGCCGGAGGCATCGCATGCTGCCTACTCGTCGCAGGAGAGGAATAAGGCATGAGAGAGGAGGGGAGCGTAGGAGAGGAGAGAGAGTGGGATGGGACGCGTGTGCGCTGGCGCTCATCGCGGCGTTGCGCAGGAGAGATTGAGGCGCGCGAGGGGGAGGGGGCTGAGCTTAGGAGAGGAGAGACAGGGGGAGGGGACGCGCATGCGCAGTGGAGCGCGGACGCCATTGGATCAAGCTCGCTCATAAGATGCTTCGCATCTAAAATGTGCTTTGAGCATCCACCGCGGATTGAATGCTAGAAGCTAGCGTCAGCGTCACTGAAATTCTAGACCTCACCACCACACGACGGTGATAAGCTGTATTCGCTTATTCCAGGCATGACAGTAGCGCCGTAGAGCACCTTCAAGTCGACGGAAATAATAGATTGCGCCCTCACATTTCCGGTTTTGCTCAACAGCCTATCAGCGCGCACCAACGACGATGCTTTTGAGATTGTCGTCTTTTGCGATCGTCTGAGTATACGGCCCTAAGCAGAGGCACCTTGACACACAGCATGCGCGAGGTGCATCCTACGTTCTGCTGGAACGATCGGGTCCACGCTAAGCCTTTGCTCTTCAACTTTCAAGGTCTGACGCTGCCAGTAGTCTTCGAGGACTTGCACAGGAGATTACACTCGCTCTATGGTGTCAACTGAAGCAGCCAAACCAACCGGACAAATCGTCAACGCCATCTCTCCTCTTTGATGCATCTCTGTATGCCAACTGGACTCCGCCGAAGAGAGGCCACACTGTTTTATCACTTATTGCTAGGGGTGGCATTTACAAAATCCTATTCCTTTCGGATTGGAACGGCCGGAGAACGCTCTTAGCCATACCTGTCGTTGCGAGGAGACGCTACATCACATCCTGTGCGACTGCCCGGTATATAATATTCAGAGACAGTCACTGGCGTCCGTGCTAGCGCACTTTGACAGTAGACAAATGTATGTTGAAGCATATCTTGCATGTCGTCAACAGAAGACGTCGTAGCTGAAGGCAACGAAGGCCACTGCTGAAGTTTTTAAGAGAACTTGGACAAGCGGCTGTGACAGAAATGTCGCGTTCCACGCAAGAGTGACCGACTGTGATTGACCTCTTTGTGTGCTGTGTCATGTGCTATCTTTCTCTCTTTCTTTCCTTTCCATCCTTAAATCTCCCTCACCCTGTTTCCATGTGTAGGGTAGCAAACCAGTTTTGCTAAACTGGTTAACCTCCCTGCCTTTCCTTTTCTAATGTTACGTCCCTCTCTCTTTCGTCTTGTGCCCGCTGCCCTATCCGCTCGTCCGCAGGGCCCGCTGAGCCGCTTAGCTATTAGTCATTATTGTATAGTGCTCGCTACAGCGTGCACCTTCACTCGCGCCATCTGGCTGACGTGGGTCAAGAAACCACCGCCAACATATCGGCCTACCGCTACAGTGGAGCCGGCGAGTCGCGGGCACGTCTAATTTCGTTCGCTCAAACCACGGCTGAGAGCAGCACGTTCGCTGCACGCGAATGCGCGAGTCACGTGGTTCTTTCGTGGGCTTTCTTTGCGGCTTAGAAAAAATAGTATACGTGAAACTTTGTTTATCGCAAATAAGGCAATTGGGGCCAAGGCTTAGCAATTTACTTAAATAATCCTAATTAACATACTAATGAATTACAAAACAAAAAATTGTGTGTAGAGCACAAGGTGGATTTCAGCAGTTTGAAACTGATTTCACTCGCCTGCCTTCAGTATTGTATTTTTTTACTCTTGGCTAAAAATAGCTGGGACACCCGGTATAAAATTAGGAGTGTTCGAAAAAGAAATTCCCATGAGTTCTGGCTTTCGTTATTTGTACCCTCCTGGCCAAGTTGCGCTTCAATCGTACGGCGGGCATTGATGCCTCTGGCAATAGGTTTTCGACCACTTTTTGTTCCATGTTTCGCAGCCGATATAATTTGACCTTGGCCGCGGCGGGAACAGCGTCGCCTGACTGGATGAAACCGGTCCTCTCCCGCGCGCTTAGCACGTCCGCATGTAGGCGCATCTTCACACGTGTACGCGTTTGCGCTGGATTAAGCTCGCTCCGATGCCGTACAATGCAGGTGGACGACTGTCAACAACTAGGTCCCAGTGGAGTGTGTGCGTTCACAGTCCGTATGTTGAATTAAAGGCTCCTCGGAAGTTTACCGAAACTGTCCTCTCCACAGACATTTGCAATCTCAAAAAGTTAACCCCGCTAGTGTCATTACGGCTCTCAAGCGCAGCTAAATAAGTCCATTAGATCAAATGAGTCCCTCAACTAAATGAGTCCATCAGATCACAACGCCAAGGAAACATCAGGGACCATTAATTGGTCTTTAACTATAGTGTAGTAACCATGGCATTAATTGAAATGGATTAAATGCGATCTGAAAACACTCCATTCGTTGCTCTTATCCGAAACGAAAACCTTCGAATTACGTGTCCGATGCTCTACCAGTTGAGCTCCGACGAAGGCCCCTCCCCTATTCAATTTTGTAGGGCATTTCTCTTCATTTGGTTGCGTGTAACTACGAAACGAACCCCTCGAAAAAATTACCCTTCTTCAGCGAAGAAAAGCGCACCTAAAGTTGTTCCTTTGACAAAAAAACATAAAAAGAACAACTTGGAGGGCGCTTGAGCTACGCCTTCAAGAGTAGAACGTGATATCGCAATCTGGCCCTGTGCGCATCGCCTCAATTGCTAGCCTCGCTTTGGTTCTCAGTGCATGCCTCAGCCGTGCCGTAAGGAAACGAACGACTGCACGCGTAACATTGGCTGTTTGAAACTATCCTAGAATGCCTACTGAAAGTACAGTTAAGTCCCCACCACGCCATATGTCTTCCTTTTGCGAAACAGTGAAGGGCCCACTACGCGTCCGTAAGGCAACACGCGAATCTACGCAGCTGCTCACTTTATTGATGCTTTCGCTGATGAATATGATTAAATGTCTGAGCATTTTGTAATGGGTGGGCCTGTAAAACACCGACTCATTGCGCAATTTACATGTGTTAACGCCTGGCGCGATTCTCCGCTTCTGTCAAGCAATAATACATGCGTTAAAGACACTCCTTCCACTACATGGCATTCGTATAGTGTTTTTTTCGAAGCAGTCTAAAGCAAAAACTAGGCTCTATGGTAGAACATCTGCTTGCCACGCAGGCGGCCGGGGTTCGACTCTCACCCAAGCCAAATACTTTTATTATTCATTGTATTTTATTTGTATCTTGATCGATTGCTGGGTCACTTACACGATGATGTTTCGCTCACAACCAACGACACCGACGTGTATACCGACGCCGACACCGGAGTTTCCGCAAAACGAGCTCTTTAACGCTGTCGCGTTAAAACAGGCAATTACAAAGTTACAGATAGGTACACAGCGACTCAGCGTTAGGCAAACTATGACAATAAAACATGTTTAAGTGAAAGTCGTATTCCTCCCAAAACTCTGACACCTCAGTAACTGCTGCATTTAGGCATTATGTGTCGTTGGTAGTATTTGGTCTTTCTGGTAAGTTAAAATTTATAGCCGACATATAGTTTATAACACAGCCTTAATTAATTCTGAGGTAGCTTTTCATCGGTAAATAGCAACGTTATGCTATTTTATTCTTGAGATCCAATGAGCTGAGATCTGAGAGTTACTTGGCTGTGTAAGAGCCCCAGTTTAGCCTCGATAAAAGTAAAAGATATAGTCAGGCATTGATTTGCTTCATATCATACGTTGCTTAGAGTGCGCTAAGAAAACCGTCAATTTGAGCGTAGGCCGATAAACTGGAACACGCGATGAGTCAAACCCCTCAATAACGAAATCGCCGGGGAAGCGAGTTTCGTTCGTTATCGTGAGAATTTCGTTGTCGCAAAAATAGAAAGATACACACACCAACTGCTTCGCACAACCAAATTTATTTAAAGAAGTCACTCATCTCACTCTGTTACACGCTGCTCTGAAGGAGCTAACAGTTTAATAAGCTTTGCATAGCTTCGTCGTCGTCGTGGGGCCGAGGAAAGTGCGAGTGATGTCAAAACATCAAGAACTTCGCGCGAACTTACCTGTCTTTCGTGCATTTTTTTTCTCTGCTCACTCTCGTCCAGGGGCGTCGCCAGAAATTTCTTTCGGGGGGAGGGGGGCACGTCCTTGATCTCTAGTGGGGGTCGGGCAGGCAGATGTGATCTAATCTAATCTGAAATAACTTGGCCCCTACGGGGCTTCGCCAGCGGGCCGCGCCGAGTGTCATTTTGAACTCTGTATACTATGGCGAAAAAAAAAATTCGGGGGGGGGGGGGCACGGGCTCGGTGTGCCCGCCCCCCTTGCTACGCCACTACTCTCGTCGTCACTCTGATATTCTTTGCTCAGACTTTTGATGAGAGCGTCCTCGCAGAACACTTCGCGCACGATCTGGTCGGCGTCAGCACGCAAAACGTCGTGCAATTAGACAGCGTCTTGTTGAACTTGTGGCTATCTCCGTCACCTTCATCAGTCTCATTGTTATCGTCATCATCCGACTGCATGCAAACAGCAATGGTCGCCTCGATGCTTGTTGGCGGAGACGTATGTGCCCGACTTGTAGAATGAGCGGTGTCGAACTGTTCGAACTTCTGGTTTCTCAACTAGCTCATGGGTTGAAAAAAACTTTGCGGATTACTACCTGAAAGTTTCGTTATTGTGGGATTGTTTTAAAATCTGTTCGCTATCTAAAGGGCGCAAATGCATTGAAGTCTATGGACGTTCGGTGGGGATGGCAGATTTCTTCGTGTTCGCGAGAATTTCGTTGTTGAGGGCCTTCGTCATATTAAGGGGTTCAACTGCATGCACAATCAGCCGCGCTGAACTGGGCAATTCATTCAGCACACTTCTTCCAAATAGCGCTCAAGCTCACCTTGGTGCCACTGGAAATAGGCGTAACGCTTCGGATACCACGCAGTTGAGGTACTTCAACCTAGATATGACATCCAGGCTTGGTTCTGGGCCCTGCGAAAGATCAGTACAGAGCCGTTTCTGCTGCCAGTTTTTGAAGTACAAATCTATCTTGCGAGCCGTGTGAGGCGTAGCGTGAAACAACCTCAGGCAACGCGGGCTTCAAGTTGAGGAAATGCTTTTAATCGCTGCCATATTTGTATTGTTATCTCGTACAAGTCACACGAGCAGAGGAAATTTTGTTAGACCAGGACGGAGAAAGAAATGTAAAACTTAGCATTATACTGAATACGCTGATGTGATCGTCGGTGACGTTTCAGAGCGCCCTAAGAATCCCCAAGATATCATGTATGCTCTGGCCTGTTGGTTTGCTTCTAAAGTCAGAATGAAATATACTGTTTCCACGTCAGTAACGGAAATATTGCGAGGCTAACCCAGGCATTGTTAAAATCAGGAAATTGCGTCAGTTTATTCCGGAAATCATTACAATAGGCCATTAAAGCCTTAAAATCAAGGATTCCAGTTCCTCTCTGTTAAGCTAGGACATGAAAATTAGGAGCTTGTCAGATGGAATCCCCGAAAAAAATCACACAAATTTAGGCCAGCTTTGCACTGGTGGTACTAATCACGAAGGAACAGTGGAGTAGACATAGTAAATTTACATTCCGAAAAAACGAGAGACAAAAGAAGAAATACTACACAGGACAAGCGCTGAGGAGCTGGGCGGCCATCCTCAGCATACCAGTCAAGCGAAGCTTAGAGATAGCAAGCTAAGCTTACATATAGACACATAAGCATAGAAAGCGGTAGTTAAGCCTGGGAAAGCCAGTGTTGAGTCTCTCTCTATTTATTTCTCTCTATTTGTTCCTCTTTCTTTCAATTTGTTTCTGTCTCTTACTTTGCCTATCTTCCTCTTTCTTTCTCTTTTCTTTCTGTCTGTTTCTCTCTCTCTCTCTGTTTCGCAGTCTTCTTTCTTTCTTTCTTTCTTTCTCTCTATGCTTTTTTTTTCGTTTTGTGGCCTATACCAACGCAACCATATGGTTCCCATAAACGCTTCTTCCCGTAGGAGTGCCTGGTTACCCAGTGGTTACGACGCTCGTCTTCGGACCGTGAATGTCCGGCTTGCCAAGAAATTTTATTTTATTTATTCTTTCTCTCTCTTTCTTTCTATCGATCTGTTTCTCTTCATTTCTCTCTCTCTCTTTCCTTTCTCTGTGCCCTCTTCTTGTTCTCTCGCCCCTAGCAACGCATTGATATGGTTCTCACAAACGCGTGTTCTGCTAGCGTGCCTAGATATCCGAGTGGTTATGACGCTCGCCTTTGGATCGTGGGTACCCGGGTTCGAATCCCGCATAGTCAATATAATTATTTTGCTTTATTTATTTGTTCTCCTTATTCTCTAGACTTCTAATCTGTTTTCCTTCTTTCCTTCCTCCAACGCACTGCTATGCGACTCACAGTGACGTCATCATTCGAAGGCGTTTTGCGAACACAACCGGAACAAGCTCGAGCTTAAACAGCTCAGCTTTTAAAATGTAATGTAGTCACAGGTACGCAAAATTCAAGGTGCACAGTAGGAAATGCACTTACGTTGGTCGCGATGCAATCGTCCACTTCTTTTCGAAGTTTTTCCTGGACGTCTGGATTAAGTGCAAGGAGATAGGCGGTGACGGCTATCGTTGTCGAAGTAGTCTCCTGTCCGGCCACGAAGAAAAGCACACATTGCGCCAGGGCTTCGAGTTCACTCAAACCTTCAGAGAAGCAAACATCTGTGATGTTAGTAGGTTATGTGCACAAAAAAGCCGAATAATGCTACTATTCAGCCCATAAGGGACTGTAAGAAACTGTTAATGGTTATCTCAAAAGAACGCGAGATCCTCAGTTAAAAGGCAGAGCGTAATGTTGAATGTTAGCACACGTTTCTGCGCTGTGATGGCCGATAGTTTCATTCGAACGTAAGACACAATTGAATGAAGCAAAATGCTTCGCATCGTCTATGTAATTTTCGCTTCCTCTTCGCACAACTTAGCCACTTAAGACGATGACTGCCCACATAAGTTCATTTAGTGATTTGCTCATGACTCAAAATTAGTGTACCTTTATGCATATTGATTTGGAAGAATGAGTTTTCTACGTGGTTTTAAGAATCTACATTCATGTGTCGATCTGACGCGATATGCGCAAATGAAAATTGCAACAGAAAACTGGTACTTCGCATTCAATTCATTTCTTTCTGCAACGACAGAGTAACACGAATAGATATGCTGAAAAAAGCGAGAGAAGGCTGTGTCGAATACGTCGGCACACACTGTACGGAGTAGCTGCACCATCTTGAAAGTGCGGCTTGAAATACGTTTGTATTGGTTGGGCAAGAAAATGTGGACTTGAAATTCAACAGCTATATAGGCGAAGTGGTAGAGGCCCATATACTGTGCGATGTCAGTACACGTCAAAGAACACCAAGTGGTCAAAATTTCCGGAGCCCTCCACTACAACGTGCCTCATAATCATATCGTGGTTTCGGCACGTAAAACCCAAGATATATTCCTAGGACAAGCGAAGAACCACCTTCCCGCCTACATTGCCAGCATAATGGACGAACAATGATTTCAAACATACCATGCAAGATGCCTTGTAATTTTCTTCTTTTAACTGCACGTCTAATTATTTCTTTCCCAAATCTTTTCTGTAGAACCTTCGGGCCTTGAAAGTATGTCTAATATATTTATTAAATAATTAAACAAATATCAGCATCATCGTAGCTTAAATTAGGTGCCCATCAGTTAAGGAAGTACTTCGCTGGTATCGGAAATGACACCGTTTATTCGGATAAGATTTTTTGATGAAACTCGTCGCTGTGCAAGAAGACCATAAGTACCTGGATATGAGTACCTTCACGCAATCACGAATAGGAATTACAAGAATAGTATTTTCTTCAGAGATCAGTGTGTCATGCGCAACACATCGACCCTTTTTGAACGAGAATTGCTGAGCGTAGGCAGTGACATGCCAAATATATTTGTTTCTTAAAAATACTAAGAACAAGAATGTATTTTTCGCGGTTTGATATCACGACTAGAAATTGAGCCCTTGCGATACCCTAATTGTAGTCAACCATTGTAGTACAGCAGTCAGAGGCACCAATTCAAACGTTTCAACTAATCAGAAGTTAAAACTCTTTAGAACAGCAAATCATCAATTGACATCATTGTATTGGCGTATAGATGCGCAGGTCAAACAACAAGTGTTATTGTTTGAAAGGTACTGCATTTTTAAAACGTCATTAGAGCGCATCAGTACAAATGATAAGCACGCACGTTTACTATTGGTTGGCGTCGTCACATTAGCTTCCGAGCCATCGTGGAACAGCTTCTCATGAAGCTCCACTGAGCCATCATCGCTGGAAGCCAAATTACCATCGTGAGCATCCATCATTAGTTGCAAGAAATCTTCTTGACGCTGAAAAGAAAGGAGATAATGTCGTTACACGCAGTGCAATCTGCAGAAGATCATAACGAATGTTTTAAATATGCGCAATCACAGATCTCGGGAACTTATCGAGGCATTCCAAACCGAAAAAATTCTACATATCTCACGTAACGTGTGAATCGATGTTATGCGAAGCATGCGGCGGGAAGGTGACTGTGGCGGAATTTTTTACATTGAGGGAAACGTTACGAAATTACGCTAAAGATATGTGTAATTGGTATACACAAACATATCTCTTGAAGAATGGCACATGTGTTCTATAACCAGTTGTTTACAGTTGCGTAACGCTGCCAATAGCAACGTGGGTATTATCAACACCAGACACGGTAAGCTGATATGTTATGCTTATCCTTGACCGTTATGATGGAGAATGTAAGCACGATTCACAAACCCGTATGCATGTGTGAGAGGAGTTCTTGAGAGTTCTCAGGTATATGGCTTCTAGCGGAATGCCTTTGTTATTGAATTGATGTTCACAACGCAGACCTCGCTGATTCCGCAGCTTGTCTGCGTGTGTTCTGTGACTGGCGGCCAGCGAAGCGGGAGGCGGCCTACGTTGAAGTTGCGCATCGCCGTGTTCTTATATGTGCCCACGGCTCCACACCTGCAATGAAGCCGCTTGCTGTGGATGACACAGTGGACTCATAGCTCCGGGCTTCAGAAAGTGCTACCACAAGAGTTTCTGTGAGCAGAGCGTCTTTCTCGAGGTCATGCACGTGCGCGTGCACACAGTGTACGCTGAGACCGGCGAGCCTGAGGTGATTGTTTGATTGTGGCATCGAGTGAAGCTTGTAGCCCAGTCCAAGACAATGTCTAGAGGGCTGTTTGGTAGCCAGGTAATGTCGTCGAAAGACAGTCTGTCGATAAACCGGCCACATGTTGGCACCAGAAGTCACCTTTTGCGTTGGTGAGGCGTAGGCCGTAGAGGCTGGTAGCCCTATAAAGTGCTACGTAGACCAACTTCGATAATTCGCGCTTATCGTATCCGTGGATTACCTGGCGCATGTGGCCCTTTGTGAGTTATATATAGTAAGGGCGTTTGATTGCGCAAGGAGAAACTGCGTTGCCTTACGTGAGATATTTTCTGGCGTATATCGTGGTCGTGGTGGTTCGCATTACCACGGGCACCCATTTCAGTTCTATTGCAGGGTGTGCGGTAGTGATGCGCTTCGTCTTTTATTTTTTATTTATTTGAATGCGCGGCTAAACTTCAGTGTTCGCCTCCCGCGGCGGTCGCAGTAACTATGCGACCAACGATGCTCAATTCACCATCAATGCCATAGATTCATTGCCATATGCTCAAATAACCGTGCCATATACTCAAACTGCGCCGGAAGACCCTCGACTGCCATCCACTGGTCCACGTGGTCCCCTAGAATAACGCAGTCTTCCCTTCATTTCTATGAGGCTATAGGCGATGGCCTCATGGTCACCGAGTATGACGTCAGATTGATTGAGAGCCGCTTTGTGACATGCGAAGAAGCCGCCGCTAGATGCCCTGACGGCATACGGCTATTTTACAGCAATGCGGACGTCGACCACTATTAAGGACATTGCCTCGACGCTCCGGACGTGCTATGGCATCCCGCATGCGATAACATAACTGGCGATAAGAACGAGCTGGTACACAGGGATGCCCTGACCAAAGTGGCCAGGATGAACGCAAGCGACATGGGTGGCCTGCCTGCCTCAATTTGCCTCAGCATCGCCAAGCCGTACATGATTACGGACAATATCGACGTAAACGAAAACCTCGTTAATGGAAACATGGGCACCTTCTGATACATCGAGCGTGAAGAGCACGGCAACCTCGTGCGACTGTGGCTTGAATTTCCGACCTCAACGGTAGGCATTGTCGTCCCAGCCAAGACGAAGCCCATCACTACCGCACAGTTCTCAATAGAATTGAAATTGGTGCCCGTGGTAATGCGCACCACCACATTCACGATACACGCCAGAAAATATCTCCTGTAAGAGGACACAGTCTCCCCTTGCGCAAGCAAGCGCCATCACTATATATGTCACAAAGGGCCACATACGCCGAGGTAGTCTACGGATACCATAAGCGCCAACCACTGAAGTTCGACTACGTAGCACTTTCCAGGGCTATCAGCCTCGACGGCCTATACACCAAATGAAAAGGTGGCTTCAGGTTCCAACATGTGGCCGGCTTTATCGACAGACAGTCTGTCGACGACATGACCCGGCTCGCAAACAGGCCTCTAGACATTGTCTTGGACCAGGCTACCACCTTCATTCAATGCCTCAAGCCAACAATCAAATGAGGCTCGCTGCTCTCAACGTACAGTCTGTCTACGTGCACGCGCGCTGGAACGGCCTCAAAAAAGACGCTCTGGTCGCAGAAACGTTTGTGTTAGCACTTTCTGAAGCCTTGAGCGATGAGCCCACTGTATCGTCCACAGCAAACGGCTTCAGTGCGGGTGTTGAGGCGTGTTCTGATATAAGAACACGGCAAGGGGCAGCTTCAACGTAGGCCGCATGCCACTTCTCCAGCCGCCACTCATAGAACACACACAGACAAGCAGCGGAATCGGCGTGGCCAGCGCTGCGTACATCAATACAATATCAAAGACATTCCGCTCGTCGCCATCTACCTGAGAACACTCAGGAACCCCTTCCACACATGCGCCCGGCTTCGTGAAACGTGCTTGCGTTCTCCATCATAACGGTCAAGTATCAGCACTACATATCAGCTTACCGCGTCTGGTATTGGTAATACCCATGGTGCTGTTGGCATCGTTACGTAAATGTAAACAACTGGTTATAGAAAACACGCGCCACTGTTCAACATATGTGTGTTCGCGTACCAATTGCACATATCTTTAGCGTCATTTCGTAACGTTTCGCTCAATGTAAAAAAGTTCGCCACACTCACCTTCTCGGTGCATGCTTCGCGCAACATCGATTTCCACGGTACATGGGATCTGCCGAATTTTTCTTTGTTCTCATTTTTCCCGATAGCTGTTGCTACGGACAGCGCCAGCGGCTGCGGACAGCTATGACACCAAAATCGGTGGTTCTGGTTCTCTCATGATAGCTTTCGCTTTAAAAAGGAGTAAAAAATGATCAATGACATCACAACGATTTGCTGAGAGCTTCCCGCGAAATATTTTACATTAAAACATGCCGGCAATGTGCTGAAAATGTGCCGACATGTACGGAATAACCACATTATAGAAACATTATACGTACTTTGCCATTCTGACGTCTCTCATTTATGATGCGCTGGCAAACATTTCTGAAGTACTCAAACTCTTCATCTTTGGGCATTAGAGAACTAAGGAACGTCAGCAGGCCCGGAAAAAGCACTGTAAAAACCAAAGACATTATCTGTACTTTTATCGCTCCTTTTTTGTGAACAGTTCCAAAAGAAATGACATACGTGCTTCATTTATTTGTACCACATTTGAGAACGATAAAAAAATCTCTGTTCATCAGAATAAAGGTGCAAAGTTGAAAACCATTTAACATTAAGCCGCAACTACGCACTTTCCTTAATAACAGAAAGGTTTCTTTCCCAGTCATCGTCTCATGCCGCTTATTCATCAGACACTGTACCAGTAGCAGGTCATCGAAAGCAAAGACATAGCGGTTCTCTTTGGTTTTATGTAGAATTAGTTCTGGTTGGGTTCACTTATGGCTAATGTATGCCTAAACTTCCAATTAGCGTACGAAGCTGCCCTGAGTACGAGATGGCCAGGTTCACTTCAAGCTGTTCATTGTAGCTTTTATTGCCTGCTCACCCTCGCAATCTAGTTGCAGATAAATTTATTTCAATTCATTTGAGCTCATTGTTCAAGTTCTGTTTTCGTTGGACACTGCTGTCAGAACTTGGGCTATCTTTCCGGGACAATCGATATGTATGCAGAGCAATACAAAACATCATCGCTGGCGTCATTTGTCTTTTAATATCATAATTCAAGAAGAGTTTCGCGGAAGATGTTTTCGAGCCCGTACATTGAACCAAAGCATACCTGTAATAAGAGACCACCAGGATAATCCTGGGGAGAGGACTTTAGCTGCCTGCGTCACAAACTCGTTGGTCGCGTCCGTGTGGGAGTCGATTCTCGTGCCGAACGCGCACCTTGCAATGACGTCAAGGGAGTACTTCCCGAAGAACCTGGCACAAAATAATACGGACATTAGAGAAACTCTAAACCATTGACAGTTGCACATAAACGTGCTATTAGGATGATCGTCGGCGATAGTTTTCGGCAAAACTATAAATATGCCATAACTAGCGCGCGGCATCGATCCGATTGCAAAACACGCCAGGTGCTTATGCGGGGACGAATCGCACTGTGCCCGGATAAGGCATAGCGAGGTGTGTGGGAGGACGTCTGCATGCAATAAAGGGGCCCTGCAACACTTTTTCAGCATGGTAAGAAAACGCTGCCGATCGGTAGTCACAGCTGCTAAGAACGTGTGAGCCAAACACTAGCAGTGCAACACGTGGGCTGGAATTTAGCAATCATTTCTTAAAGTTAGCTAGATATTACCCGCCCTTCATTCGACAAATGATGCCATCAATCCAAATGACCCAACCATTAACACAAAGTCAATGGCCATTGGCTAATTTGAGCATCGCGAGCTGCATAGTTACGGTGGCTGCCGTGGGATGCAGCTACGTTCCCGCGGCTCTCTTCCGCGATCACGCTGAAAGTAAGCCGCGCGTTCTAAGGAGAAAAAAAAGAAGAAAGTGCTCAAGGCCGTTACGCATGCTGACACATAGACGTAGCTTCTTGATCCCTTGTCATCTCCCACCCCCCCACCCCCGCACCCCGTATTTTGGCGTAGCGTTCAGCGCGCTCGCTGGCACCAAAGGAGAGACAGAGAGATTATAAAGCATGCGACAAATTCCTATAACTCCACTCGTGCTTGACGGATTCTAAAATACTTACACCATATCCCGCTAACGGGGACCATGAGGCGATGCGAAGCCGGAGCACTTGCACGATCGCCTTCCGTTGGCGTTCGTTGGGCGTGCTACCGAACTCGGGCATGCTACCGACCTCGCGTCGTGGAACGCGAAGTGGAATACTGGGCGCGTCGTGTCTTCCCTCTAGCCTGGCCATTAATTCTCACAGATCGAACGGGGAACGCGGTCAACAGGCGCGCTAGAGGGGAGCAGCGTAGGAGAGGAGAGAGAGGGGGGACGCGCATGCGCTGGCGCTCATCTTGGCGCTGCGCAAGAGAGAATTACGGCATGTCGAGCCCGCATTTCAGAGGAGTCAACCGAAGCAAGCGCTGGACTGAACGCACGCAGCGCTCTACCACTTGAAGGAGAGGAGACTAGAGGAGGAGAGTAGCGCATGCGCCGCGACAGCAGAAGCGAGAACGCAGGAGAAGCGTAAGCAGGTGCTGGTAGAGAAGTGGAGAGAGTTACGCGCAGCTGTAGGAGAGAGGGAAGGAGAAGAGTTGCGCATGCGTAGTGTGAGTGCGGACTACCACGCCGCGGGACATACCCCCGAGCAAGAGATGCCTTCGCATCTAAAACTTTTGTGCCAGTCGACTCGTAAGGCAATAAACTACTTAAATAATTGCATTCGATGATTACATAGAACAGTATTACAGGGTCCCCTTTCATATAGGCACACACATGCACAATTATTAGCCAGTGAGGACACCTTCAGGACAACGGTTTCATTGGCTTCACTGCAGCATTGGCCATCTCGAATTGTCCTTTAATGTATCATAAAAGTATTATTATTATTATGGATATAAATTTTGCTTATTACGAAATTACGAAACAACGGTATATCTGCTAGAAGGTAACTGGAAAAAAATGGCTTCGTGTGAAGCGGGCGGCATGAAACTGGGATAAATGAATGGGCTTGTACGTAGTGATCCGTCATTACAGGCAGAGGACAAGCGCTTGCGACTTGTCCCCTTTTGGAAGCCCTTGGTAGTGTTTCCCTATATCTGCAATGACGTATGAAATTAAATACGTGCAGAAGCGGCCCGTTGTATTTTCGCAATCCATTGCGCGCGATTATGAAAGCGTGTATGCCGTCTTATTCTCACTCAAATGTGCCCCGGTGGCGCCTCTTCTTGTGCTTCTGTGGCGCCCACAGATGGTACATACGCAAGCAGTATGCACACAGACGGTACATAGTGATCGCGCCTGTATTTAGAAGCAAACGTATCTTGCAGTGCGGATGTGTGATTTATCTGGGCAAAATTCCGGAAATTTCCTGCTCCCATATTTCATCTCCGTAGTGCGTTTGTTTAAGTTCCAGCGATGAAATTGACATACACCATTCCTCAATGAACTGCCCACAACTTTAAACCACCCGCTCGTTGCACAATTCGCAAGTGTTGACGCCTGGCGTCATTCTACGCTTCTGCCAAGCAATATTACAGGCGGTAAGAATACTCCTTCCACTACATGACATTCACATAGTGTTTCTTCGAAAAGTAGTTTCATGCCATAGAGTAGCGCTGTGGTAGAACACCTGCTTGTCACGCAGACGTCCTGCGTTCGATTCTCACTCATACGTAACATTACTATTATTTATTTTATTTTCATCTTTCTCGAATTTGCGGTCACGGACAAGATGATTTTTCGCTAACAACCAACGACGCCGACACCGGACATTCTGCGAAACATGCTCTTCAATGCTATCGCGTTAAAAATTAGTGTAGCTAGCACCGGAGGCGCAATTCAAAAGAGCTAAATTACGGCGATATTAATGAGCTTCGTTGTTAAAAGTCAACAAGCGCTTAATTTCAGCGCAATACATACAATGAAGAAAATACATTACAGCCTTGAATTCCATCGCTATAGGCGTTCTTGTAATACTCTTGGGTATATACAGGGTGAGGGTGTTTTCATTTAGACAGGTTTTTTATAAAAAATGCTATGACAATCAGGCTCGTATTATTTTCGCAAGCGAACTCTACGCTGAGGCGGAAAAAACTGGCCGCAGCTAAAATTACCCCGTGTTATTGCCACTGGTACAACGTGGAAAAAGGACCTTTGGTTTTAGGGGACTATGAAGCATATGCTTGTCGACGCCACAGGCAATTTACAGGGCTCGCACGAATAAAAACAGTGGTGTCCCACGAAAGACATAGCTCCTCGCCCTCATAGGTCTGTTGTATGGCTGCTTTCGTGTTGTTTCCGGCAGATTAAGCCCAAGGAATATTTTTTTTTAATCAGAGGGATACAATCATGACACTCTCGTGTGTGCTTGGGAGGCGGGTGTGGTCGCGTGTCGTTAGATTTTAAACATATATTTTAGATCAGATTTTAGACAAAAAAGGACTGATTATCGACACAGAATATAGATTATAGGTATTTTATTTGAGACAAAAAAGAGAACGTGACTGTAGCGTCACACACTAATGCACCTTAACTAGTACCGCATTACCGCACGCTCTTTAATGCTTTTCCGCACTCACGCATATTCAAAAAGTGTCTTCTCAACGACAGCAATACTTCAGCGCAAGTGAGCTAATGGCACTCCACCACGATGGGGCGCTTATTTTTGATGATCTTAGGCCTCCGTTTTGAAATGACGCCATAAGTGGTCACACTTAACGATGCTAGTATTAATTATACAATACCTTAGATTGTTATGATTTAATTTCGCGATTTTCGGTCACGATCGCACAAATCAAAACATATAGGTCACAAACAATAGTTTGGCTGCCAGGAGTCATATAACGAGGAACGATCACATCCAAGTGTTTCTTCAGAAAAACCAGTTTCGTTAACGAGTACAGAAATTCCGTACATACAATGCTAGGCTCCGGCAGACGTATGCCAACCATTGAGCATTTAATTGAAGTTTTAATTACAATATTGTTCTGAGAAATGAAACATACATCGACCCATGAATACACTAGAGTTCGTTCTTTTTTGCTTTCTGTAGCGGACAAAAAAGAGCAAGAGCCCATGGCATTACGCTGAATATTTTATATGAAACGCAAATGTAGTCTTATTTTTCGAGGAGTGAATGTTTTGCTCGTCTATTACTCACTCACCGTTTGACATCGATATCGTCGTTTCTCTCCGCAAAACTTTCGAGGTGCTTACACGTGATCCTCGCGCATTCCTGAATGAGTGCATTCATCTGGAAAACATGGTATCCCCATATTTGTGTAATTTTTTACACTGTACAGTGAATAGTATTTGTCGCGGGCGGAGCTGGACGCAAGGCTGGACTCTTCAGAGAGCCTTGATTATACACATCACTTTAGTTTGGCCAGGGCCATTTTTTTTAAACTTTATTATTATGTGACTCTAACGTCTGCATACACATGAAAAACAGATTAATCAGTGTCAAATAATTGTCCCGCCCCCCTACATTTTTCTAAGCATCATATGTCAAAAAACACACATATTCACGCACTCGCCACGACAATATGAGATGGTGAGATTGGGAGTGTTCACAAGAAGAGCGACGAGTTTCGTGGTCTAATACGCATATTGATAAATATCGTGTTAGGAAAAAGAAATTGAAGTTGGCTTCCACTAACAATCCAACTACCGACTGCGTTATGTAGCCAGGTGGTCATTGTATACTTTGATCAAGGACAAAAGCATGGGCAGATGCTGCCATGTAAAAAACGACACGCAACAGTCCAGTAATTGACCAGCATATGTACTGACCAGCAATTCACTATATGCAGGACGCAGGTGGCTGCAGTACAAAAAGAACGCCATGTCGCTTGCAAACAACTTCATCCCTGTGGAACACCGTGATCTGCCCACAGATCCTAGTAGATAATTAGCACGTATTGTTTTCCTTGCCAAACTGTGTTCCTCTACATTTTTTTCAGGAGGTCCCTTCGTTATCATTTCGCACATTAGCTCGCAGACGTAGGAACGGAGCTCTTTGATTACTAGAGACCAGATTTGAAGCAGATGCCTTTTTTTTTTCCTTGCGCTCCTATTGTCCCACTTTGACATAGGAGCGTGAATTAGAGGTTAGAAGTGAGTTTTCTAGTGTTTTACAGTGCCTATAAATGCCTACTTTAGCGGCCGTGCCTAATTAACTATAGGATGCAGTTTTCAAAATCGGCGCCTCTGTGAACACTATAGAGCATCAAGTATCGCTTCCGTTTTCAGTTTGATACCCTTGTTCATGTTACCGGGCAACATTGTTCGGAAATATATGTGGTTCAACCTTCTCATCCAGTTGAAACAACTCCTGGAAAAGAACCGCTAGCAGCAGTGAATTGGGACGTGCCGGTTAGCATACGTCGCTGCTATGAGAAGGCGCGAGCGGATGGCGAATGGGAAACAGGCCGTGGAGAGCCGTGAGGGGAAAGGAGAGTGAAGAGCGAAAGAAGAAAGCAATATGTGATGGGCAGGGGCCTTTCGTTTTGTTTACAATTTTCATTTCAAGGTGTTCACCAGCGGGGGACAAATTGGCGCTACGCCATTCGAACCTTCCAATACGAGGGATCCCTGCCTTCTGGTCCTTTGGCGGTCTGGCTATCTGCTCCTGCTCTGCCCTTCTCGGCCATGCTGAAAAGCATGGCCGAGACACCTAGGAATGATTTGAATCGACAGTGGACGCGTGATTCACACTGCTATCGAATAAACAGAGAAACCGCGTTATGCGAACAGTGCGCGAATAAGGACAATTGCACGGCTATATGTTAAACGTTTGGTGCCTTTGTGGCAATATAAACAACGACTTTTTTTTTTTATTTTCCTGTCGTAGATACAGGTCGCGCACGTCTTCGGTTGAAATTACTTGCATTTATGTAAAAGTTACTCTGCCTATATTTGCGGTGTTGGATGCCTAAAACGCTGTTTTGGCTGCCTATTTCTGACGCCTTAAAGGAGCGCTGACACAAAATTTCGAAGGCGAGATAATGAGTTAAATAGATGTATGCGGAGCCGTACACAACGTCTACGAAATATCAAGGGCCAATATAGCCTAGAACGTGTTTAAAATCAATTTTAAAGTGCATGCCGCGCGACTGAGCGAGATGCGAGCGCTTCGCGACGCCGACATCAACGCGGGGGGTGTGTAAACAAACCTACGTCACGAGTTTGTGTTGGCTGGTGGCTGGTTGTGCCCTTGCGCTTGTGCCGTGCTACCTGCCATGTCTTCCTCCGTGCCTGCGGCTTGGCGTGTTCTAGTTGTGTTCTCTTCCGCTGTTCGCTCGTCGTGCCCGTTGGCAGATGTTATGGCCCGCTCACGCTAGCGGCAAGCCTGCCGCAACGGCGCGGTGCCGCAGAAGGTCGGCCGTCGCCGCACGCGCGAGAGCTGTCCAACTTGCACGGCAAGCTTCGCCGGCGAGGCATTCGCGCCTCCGAAAAACTAGAGTTACTCTATATGCTACCTTTCATATACAGTGACTCTACGAAAAACATGGCAGCACTGCCAAAAGCGGTTGTCGTCCACTTCGAATCTATCAAGTGGCCGCCGTGCGCTCTGTAACGTGTAAGTTCCGAACTGATGCTTCCATTTGCTTTAGATTGATGTCCTTAAGCTTCGACAGCAATGTATTCGTCCCGATTCGGCGCCGTTTTTGAGAGCCATAGTCAAATAATCGATGCTGTAAGCTTAGCGAGTCGAGATGGGCGCTTCCGAATGCTCGGAGGACATAGATTACGCGTTTGTTAGTTGTTTCCAATCCTCCATAGCTGGCGCCACTTCACGTGGTTCGGCGCCCACCGCACTCACGCTCCCGCGTCGCCTACGTCACAATTTTGCGTGTTCACGTGGCCAGCTGTGGCTACCCGTCCTCCGGAAGTAGTGCTGCCCAGCTCGGTGCTTTGAAACCGAAACTGCGACTGGGCGCTCTAAAAACGTCTCTAAATAAATAACCGTCGCGCACTCGCGCAAACGAGTTTGCAGCTGTGATAAGTGGATCATAAGCTATCTATTGCAACAAAAAAAACAAGGTGCAAAATTTTTGTGTCAGTGCTCCTTTAAACTTCCTTTTTTGAATGCCTAAAAATCCGGCCTCTATTGATTACTTATTGTCAAGGTGATATTCTTCAACATCTCCCGTTCGCAGAGCTTTGAAGGTGTCAGTGGCAACCTTTCGGAATACAGTTCAGCGTCCGCAGGGCTACCGTGGACCCTGCCCTGATGCAATATTGAGAAACAAACGAGGGCGCGTTGCGTGCTTGAACTGAAACTTGATCACTGCGCTCTTGTTTGCTTGGTACCTTACTTTCAGGTCCCGTATTCGCGCACTTCACTCAAGTTAAATCCCTGGTATTCAAGACAGTCGCAGCTAAGTGGCCAAACATCCGGGCCCGTACACACGAAAAGCGCCTTACGATCAAATTGGTTGCAATCAATTCATCCAATCTTGACGGTGGATGTATAATTAGCGACTCCATCTATGCAATGGATGAAAATGGCTACTAAAAAGGAATTTTGTCAATTCGGCCCCGGATTTTTTATTGCGAACTTTACCTACACACACGTCTCCCATGGTTGAAATTGTCGATGTTAGGACTTCGACAAACATTCACGTCCATCATATCTGCCCCCTTTTCAATGTTAATGGGGCCCTGAAACATTTCCTCACAGCGAAACTGTTTAAGTAATTGGTAACTTGTGCTCCGTCGTGCAAAACTCCACAGGTGGGCACGCACCACGAGAGTTGGGCAAGCCCCATTACCGAGTACAGCAGGTGCGAGCGTTAAACAAAACTCTGTTCGTCGAAGTGAAACACGCGAAAGAGAGAGAGAGAGATAGGAAGAAACAGCAGGAAAAAATAAAAAAAGAGAGAGAGAGACAGCAAATGGAGAGAAAGAAAGCGACAGAATGAAAGTGAAAAATAAAGGGAAACAAAGGAAAGGAAGAGACAAAAAGACAGAAAAGGAAAGACATAAAAAAGGAGAAAGATAGAAATGTGTAGACACAAAAAAGAGATAGAAAAAGACAGAGAGCCAGGCAGAAAGAGAAAGAAGCAGAGAGAGAGAAGGGGATAGAAAGAAAAAGGAAGAGAGAGAGAGAAATGTAATGCGGAAAGGCGGGGAGGTTAACCAGAAAACATATCTGGTTTGCTAACCTGCACTAGGGAAGGGGTAAGGGGAGACAGAAAAGTAAGAAAGAAAGGGATGGGATAGGGAGCGAGGAACGCACAAGCACACACACACACAGGAGTGTCACAATTAGAGCACTGCACGGGCTCGGGCCTACCCGGAAACCCGGGCCCGGCCCGGCCCGTGGGCCGGGCCGGGCCGGGTAAAGTAGCGTTCACGGCGGGCCCGGGCCGGGCTCGGGCTTGAAGCTCCGGGCTTAGGGCCGGGCCCGGGTTTGAGGTGGCGGGCTCGGGTCGGGCCGGGCTTGGACTTTGTTCGGTTCTTAAATGGACACTATAGTGAAGCAGTGAATCGTTTTAGACTGATTAGGTGCACTCTAAGAACTCGAATGTCATTAATTTCGCCATTATTAGTTTATTATCAGACGGGAAAATGAAGATTAAAATTCCATTTTTTAAATGTCACGCCGAAACTCCGAGCATGACGTCACGGATTTCAAACTGTATTTGTCATACTTGGGAGACATTGGCTCTATAGAATTTCCTGACACTCGGTATGTTAAGTCTATGACCCCGTCAGAGCTTAATGTACCTAATTTTTAGTGATTAGGAACTACGTAGGCCTCATTAGATGCTGTCAGAATCTATGATGTCACGGCGTCTGCTGCGCGAATTTCAAGGGGGCGTCGCCACCCGCATTTATCTTTTTGCGAGTTTTCTCAATTGCCAAGAAGCTTGTGTTCATAGTTTGCGCTTGTAGTGTACACTTCGTTTCGTGTCTCCCCCCCTCCGCTAACTTCGTATTTCGCAGTAATTGTAGCGTAGTTTTTATAATCATGAAAAACCAACTAGCCCAATACTTCACTTTGCTCGCATTCGTTATCACTTCATCTCCCAAATGTTAATGGGAGAGAGGCTAGGTCGTATCAGATGTCAGCTAACGTTGCCATTTAAGAGAAGAGCTTTCCGATATATCACATATGGGTCATTTCTGAAAGGTATTTGGTGGCAGGATTCCAACAACATATCGATACCTATCTTCGACATGACTGAAGTCTGGACGCCGATTTTGAAATATAGAGTTTTGTTTTACGGTTAGGTATCAACACATGGTAGCCGCAGGGGATGCCTCACGACAACAAAGCTTTAGGCCTGTCATGACTGTGTAGCTTAAAGTGGGACTGACACCATTTTTCGTAGGCGTGTTTGCTCTGCCATACAAATATCTTATATGCAGAGACGGCTATGAGCAAGTGTGAAGCTCAGCAAATGCTGATAAGATGTTTTAATTTTTTATTAAAGTCAATTTTTCCATGGCGCACCTACTGACATCGACAATAGCTTGACGTCAGGCTACGGTACAAATAATGGTGACTTCACACAGCAGTCTGACTAGTTGTGATGACGTTAGCTACCAAAACTTCGAAGATGGCCGCTTGTGCGTCATCAAAACTTCCAAAATGGCCGCTTGTACGTCACCAACGGAGCCACGATATAGCCACGATGCGAAGCGGCCGTGGAAACGTCAGTATATATTGTGTGAGCACGCGACGAGAAGCTCATACCGTGTTGTGACGTCAGGGTACAGTAGGAAACGAAACTATATATAGCTTTTAAAAACATACTGTAATTAATTTTTCAGGGCGCACTCGCGCTTAGCACTACCTTTTCTATGCTCTTGAGGGCTTGACCTTTCATCTGACGCCAAAAAACGACAACTGCAAATATTCGTGTCAGTACGCCTTTAAAAACATACCGTTCTCAAGAAAATGAAAAAAAAAATGGGACGAAGACAGTCATGTGCGGGCCGCGGCCCTCTAGGGAGAGGCCCATGGGCCGCGTGTTTGGGTCCCCTGCGTTATACAGGTATAGTGTGTGAACTACACGATACTGCCGCAACACCGTTGGAATGTGCAGGAATAGCATAGGTTCAAACAGCATATATAAGGCGTGAGGCAAAATACTTGCTTGACGAAATATTACGCTTGAAAAAAAGCAATTATGAATTCCATGCCGGGAGATGTCCCTTTACCTCGAACCATATGCATCCATTGGATTAGCGCCGAGAAGCTTATTGAAGCCTTTATTACCAAACTGTAACGAACACCGAAAATAGATCGAAATTGCTTCGTCCACCTCCTGCCAATCGTATACCCGCGTAGTCCAGTGATCACCTTCTACCAGTACAACATCGTTAGGAAGGCATAGAGCATTATGACAGAAAAAAAGAGCGCGGTGCAAGCCGTGCATAGCATACACTGCTGAAAACTGCAAGGAGAAGCGTTCAAAGAGAGGTGATACCGAAGAGTGTCACGAAGTTCGGGAACGATAGAAATGAAGGGATAAGCTGCACAGCTACGTTCATTCTGCAGAGGTCCACAAAGACATCCTAAGTTTGCTCCAGTGGTGGAAGTTAAGAACAACGACTGCCGACACCTTCACAATTCGCAAGGCAGGTGTGTACCCCTGCGGCTAGCGCATGTAGCAGCAAAACTTCTTTGCAGACTAGTTGGTTCATACTTGTGAACTCGCCCTTACTGCGCAACCAGCAGGAAAGAAGAAGGGAGACAGGAAAGAGCGCAGTAGTGCGAGAAACTTTAGCGTGGCAGGATATGTGATGCAACAGTAGACGGCGTGCTTAAAGCCGGAATCTCTAGATAATTTGATTTTTTGCACAATAACACGTGAAGAAATAAGCCATAAAATATGCCACAAAAGACTTATGACTGCATATAGTAGCACTGGTGTGATATATGAAAACAATGCTACCACAAATATTTTTTTTTTCGTCCTTTCGGCGGCCTATACGTATTTCTAATAGTACATGTAGTGTACATGGTGTTGTAACCGGCGACGAGCTGTTGTAAGAGACTCTCATTGGCGCATCTGCCATACGCGGTCCGCGTTCCCCAAGAACGCAAAGGATCTCTATATGCGTTGCAGGCAACGCGCGTCGGCGTTGCTGCAATACGCAGTCGGCGTCTAGCGCGTGCTCGGACGGAGATAAAAGGAGCGCGTCGGGTGTGCGCTGGAGACTCACTGGCCTTCGCTCGCCCTCTCGTCTCGCTCTGGGCCCTTGTGATATAAAGGCGCGTCTCTACGCCTTGGTTGTTAAACCTCATGTAAATATGTAAATTAAACAGGTTTTCTTGTACGTGTGAAGCGTCGCAAGAGTCCTTCCTCGCCGGAACCTGGGTGGCAGCATCAACCCCTCCTCGGTCACATCAACATGGTTAGTTATAATTTTTGTCTAGGTTAGTGTATTTACAACAAGGTAATAAACTTGGCTTTGTTCCTCTCTCTTACTGTGGCAAGGTGCTACAATGCTGAAGACAGGTGTTACATATGCAGAAGCCGGGTGCATGATTGCCTTTGTCGTTAGAGCATGTTTTAGGTTTCATTAAAGAGCTCAATAAAAACTAATTGAAGAGAGCATTCTGTTCTCTGTCTCCTCTGTTTTCATTGCACTTCCTATCGAAACTGAACTGACGCTGCAAATCACTTTCCTTGCTGCAATATCTGCTACAAAACGCTCTTGATGATCCCCATTGCATATTCAAAAAAAAAAAAAAACACAGCTAGTATACCATTACCGAGCAAACATTCATTGTACCCAGTATGTCCACGCAACTGTTTCCACAGTGAGCCCCTTTTTACACGAAATTACCGTAGGTTAAAGTAGACTTGTTAGCGAAACATTTGCCATTAAAGCGTAGACGTTTGCTATTTAACACTTTGCTGTAGACTCTACGTTCTGCCAACACCACCTATATTTTTGGATCGGGCCTCTGTCGGGCCTGATCTGCGGTCGGGCCGGGCCGGGCCGGGTAGGCGAAATTTTTTCTCGGGTTCGGGCCGGGCCCGGGTCGCGCACTGAATCACCGGGCCGGGCTCGGGCGGGTAAACCTGAACGAGTTCCGGGCCCGGGCCGGGCCCGGGCCTAAAATTACGGCCCGTGCAGTGCTCTAGTCACAATCGTTCAACGAGGCGGGTCGCTCGCAGAAACCTCATCAGCGCCTTCGTTGCTTTCTGGCGTGAAGCTCGACCTTTCCGACATTCCAAGACTGACTGCTCAGAAAGCGGCTGGTCGTCGAGGTGAGCAAACACTGCTGAGAGGGACTGTCTCTAAGAGCTGTCCTGAGGGCACTGACATAAAATGTGTTCAATGGTTTCGTCATTGCCGCAATGGTCACATGCAGCGCTGTCTGTCATTCCGATGCGGCACGCAAAGGCTTT
Source organism: Rhipicephalus sanguineus (assembly GCF_013339695.2). Taxonomy (NCBI): domain Eukaryota; kingdom Metazoa; phylum Arthropoda; class Arachnida; order Ixodida; family Ixodidae; genus Rhipicephalus; species Rhipicephalus sanguineus. Next base: position 87,609,546 of record NC_051185.1, on the reverse strand, counting down.
CGTAAAAGACACCCCAAGCCACATGCGGCAGAGAAGGGTCGTCTCGGATCGGGGCAGGCCAGATGGCGTACTGAGTCGTAGGCATGGATCCAGGCGGTGAAGACGGGTGTGGAGAAAACCGGGCGTGTTCCACATAGACCTTGCGACATCATGAGCAAGCGTATTAATCTTTGCTGCTGCGTCGCTTCTTGATAGCGGGATAGGTTTCATCACGCCATTTTCATGAGCATTCTTAGCTGCATCGTCCGCATGCTCGTTATCGATGATGCCGCAGTGGCCTGGCAACCACTGAAAAGTTATAGCATGTCCTTCGTCTATTAGTTGATGGTACAATTGTCTTATTTCCAGCACCAAATGGTCTTGAGCCCCACGACGTAGAGCAGTTCGAAGACATTGCAGAGCTGGTTTCGAATCAGTAAAAATGCCCCAATTTTGTGGTGCTTTTCGATCAATCCTGCGGAGTGCGCTGCGGAGTGCCGCGAGCTCCACGGCTGTCGATGTTGTCTTGTGTGACGTTCTAAACTGTATGTTTTCGGCTCTTGCTGGGAAGATCACAGCTCCTGCAGATTCTCCAACAGTTGTCGAGCCATCTGTGAAAAGTTTAACATGATCTTTGTAATCTTCGTGCAGCGTGAGTAGAGTCATCTGCTTCAAAGCTGGCGATGAGAGCTCCGCCTTTTTGCGAATCCCCGGAACTGTCAAGCGTAGTTTTGGTCGGGCAAAGCACCAAGGGGGTGTTAGAATGCGTTCCGGAGGCGTGTAGGCTGTTGGAGGGCACTCTCGGTAAGTCAATATTCGCTTACAGAAGGAGGTACTCGGTCAATCTTCTGGAAGCGAAGCAAGATGGTGGGCAGGGGCGCGAGCAAGGTGCCTAATGTGAGCTCTAAGCACCTCCAATGTAATGTGCACCGTGGCCGGATGATCTTTGGCAATTGCGATGGTTGCAGTTGTTGATGTGCAGTGTGGTAATCCAAGATAAACTCTGAGTGCCTGGCCCTGGGCGTTTTCGATCGTGCGTATACTGCTTTTGCAAGCGTTCGTCAGAACCGGCAAGCTATACCTCAGGTACCCCAAAAACAGCATTTTGTATAGCTGAAAAAAAATGAAGCGGCAAATTTATATATAGAGACGAAAAGAAAGGTAAGAAATATAAATAAAGATAGAAAGAGCGAGAAAGAAAGAAATAGAAACAGATACAAAAAAGAGGCACAAGAAACAGAGAGAAAGAGAACGAAATAGAAGAGAGAAAGAAAAAATAAAGAGAAACGAGAAAGGCCACCCAGATCCGCTCTACCTGCAGGCTTGGCACTACAAGGGCCAAGCTGCCATAATTTTTCAGCATGGTCAGAAGACGCTGCCGATCTGTAGTCGAAGCTCCTGAATACACGTGAGCCAAACATTAAACCGAAGCATGCGGCCTGGAATTTACAATGAATTCTGAAAACCAGCTAGAAATGGCTCCAGCTTCTCCTGGAAAATGTTGCCATGAGCACAACGGACCGCGCCATAAACCCAAAGTCCACGGCCGTTGGGCTTATTTGATCATCGTGAGCTCCATGGTTACCGCGGCCGCCGCTGGATGCTGCCACGTACGCGCGCGCTCGCTCGCGATCACACTGAAAGTAAGCAACGCGTTTGAAGAAAAGAACAGGAAAGAAATAAAAGTGGTCAGACGCGCGCTGACGAATGGACTTAGCTTCTTGACCCCTTGTCTCTACCCTCCCTCTCTGTAGCTTTCACCACGTGCGCTCGTACGAAAAGAGGGTGAAAGCGCTTAAAAAGTGTGGCAGATCCCCGTAACTCTGCTCCTACATTACGGATTTTAGAAATTCTTTCGGCAGTGTATTCGCGAGGCAATAAACTCCTGTATTTAGCTAGTCGACGATTACTTGGAAAATTATTGCAGGGCTCCTCTGAGAAGCACTTTTTAAGTAAAAAATTAGTCGGCGCATCCATTAAGGAAGAGGGTAGTACAGCGAAGCCGTTACCTTCACGGTCCAGTTCGCGCCGACGTTCCTCGTAAGCAGCTTGCTGTTGACGATGCCGGCAATGCGGACAATACGAGGTCTACCCATCTCGATTCAGGGGAGGTGTATACGCGTGAGTATATATGATTGGCTAGCGAGATCACGTGACGTTGTGAATCAACCGACAGATATGAAATAAGCGCGCGACTCGCGCGATTGGCCAAACCGAGATGCCGTAACCAGCCGGCTCAGCCAGTGGCGTTTTAACGGACCCCCACTACTGCTACTAATACGACACATGTTATGCAAACACAGTTTGGCTGCAAAAGCAGTGCAAGTATACGAAGACGTTTAGAGACTTTAGGTTTGACGTGGCATTGTGCTCGCACAACCAAAATGCATTGAACGTAGAGTCCGGGTCGCTATAAAGCCTCCCCTGCCTTCCTACTTCACTTGAAGGCCCCCTGGCTTTCTTTCCACAACATAGCCACAACACTGTCTTTTGATGGAGCGTTCCTTTTCTTCGCAGTTTCTGTAAGGTAGATGGGGTCTGTTTGTGGTCACAGCTGTGCAAAACCGCCTGAACAAAGATATACCAACACTTGCAACTAATTCTTAATTATAGAATACTTGTTATAATTGCGCAGGACAGCTTTGCATGAGATTTCCCAGGCTACATCGAAAAAGCTCAGTGCATTGGACTTCTAGTATTAATTAGATTTTCCTGGGGTTCATACAAGGTTGTTCATCGCGACGGAACGTGCGCCCGGCTGGCCTTGACAAAAGAAGAGCTGAAGGTATAACGGATGCTCCCACGGCGCTTAACGACCGCTCAGTCTACACATACATGGCGCGCCGGCTGGACCGTCTGTGCGTGCCCTTCAGCGCAAGTTACCAGCCGAATACAATCATCCAGTATACATAGCTAGACGGCAAGCTACAAGATCGCTCAGAAAGGCAAAGTTGCCTGCTGAAACACCGAGGCAAACGGAGGCCAGATTGGCACTGATAGGCACCGTGCAGTGGAGTTTTCCAGTGTGACTGTAGCGCCAAAACGCACAGCCCAGCGGATAAAACGAGCAATATTTGGACGGGCCCGTAAAAGGTGCGAACGCGGTGCGCGCGTCCCGCCCTCCGCCCCCCCCCCCCCGCCCTCGCTTTCAAATAGTGGTCGTACTGTGGCCGGGAAAGTGGTGGGACACGGGCGCGCGTCTCAATTACTTCGTGCCCCTAGCGGCAAACGGCAGCGAGCTTGGGGCGGCCACTGAGAGCTGCGTAGCTCCCTCTGGTCAGTGGACGGTGCCTTGTGGGGAGCTTAACAAGCGCGGAAGCGTGCCGAGATCGAAGCTACTGCAGCTGCGTCCTGTGTGCACAGTCATTGCAAAACCGAGCGAAAGATACTTTTGGCTCGAGATAAGCACGTTCAGAAGAGTTAAACTGCAGTCAATGTTTCTAAACGCGTTTGTAAGTCATGAGATGGTACGAACATAAGCCTCAAGAGAGTGGTTCACCATGAGACAATTAGATTAGCGAAAAAATGTGCGGTGAGCATTATGCTGGATGGTTGCGGCTCAGCGGCAACTGTCACTGTATTAACGCGGCGTAAAAAGCAAAATAGTGTAAAAAAAACATGGTTGATCCCTCCGTCATAGGAATCGGAATAACACGAAAGTAAAGCGTGCCCTTACAGAAGTAATTGAATGTTTACTGTACATTGATTTAAGAGAATTTGCAAAATGTATATTGATGCCTGGCAGCTCTAGCACCGTTTAACGTGGATGTACCCACTTTGATCATTGGTGGTACATCTCCATCCCGACAACTAACGTCCATGCTAACTCATTAAACAAACCCTTGTGGTAGCTGTAGTAGTTAACGGTGAAAGTGCAATGAGAGAACGAGGTGCGGTAGCCAGAAGAGCGTCGCATATTGGACGCAGAACTTGGTCGCCATCCCGCGGCATGTTAAAATGTGATTGAACACCACGGCCAGACTAGAGAGAAACGCAAAGCGCGCCGTGCCGCCCCGGTAGCCTGGCCGCGATTTTTCTCGGGGCGAGCGCGTGAGCGGGGAACGCGTTGTTACAGCCACATGGGGCAGGCGCGCGTCGCAGAGCTGTTTTAGGGGCGAAGCTCCTTAAGGCGGCACCCGTTCGTCTCTTGTAGTCGTAGTAGTGCGTAACCAGTCGTAACGCTAGTACCAGACCTTGACCTCCAAGGTGGTGCCGGTGGGAGATTTTTCCTGTGCGTTGTTGAACAATAAAAAATTCGCAGCGTGCGCGTTAACTAAAAGCCGAATTCTTCTGTCTGTCATTCCCCATTAGCAGCCATTGGCATGTTCCAGTAGGAAACGTTGTAGAAGTAGAAGTGTAAGTGTTAGCTAAAAGCGGACTTTCTTCTGTCCTCATTCCCATTAGCAGCCATTTGTTTAACTCCAAGGTAGTGCCTGGTGAGATTTCTCCTGTGCGTGATTAACAATAAAAATTTTGTTCAAAACGCCGTTGATTGATGAAATAAACCAACGAAAGACGCCAGATGTTTTCTAAAAGCAAAACGAAAGAACGCCAGATGTATATACCTTTAGTATAAAAGCGCCCGATCTCACGTCGGTGATGATGTACTGGGCAGAATTCACGGATGATTCACGGTTTACCGATGAACCTCCGCCGCTTCGCCCACTCATCATCATTCACTCCGTGGATATGCTGTGATTTTTTTTGTTTGGATTAGCGTGATGCTATGAGCGAGGCCGACGCTCTTACGACGCTTGCTCTAAGGTCGCCACCTCACGGTGTCTTAGGGCATTGACAAAATTGAACTTCTATTGAAAACGCGCCGGATGGGACGGACGTGTAACGCGTTGCAGGTGCTTATCGCGGAGGCCACAGTAAATACGAATTACTTTACCACTCCCAAAGGGCAACACCACCCCGCCGACCGAGAGAGTGGTAGTATAAAAGGCGCGTTTGTAAAGCCTCTAAAGTCTCTGACCGTGGCGCAATTCGATGCTCGTTGTCGAAACTTTTTTTCTTTGCCATCTGATCGTGTATATTTTTTCGACATTATTTCCGTGACGGAAATACGTCACTGAAGTCTTGGTGGACCCCGGCATAAAACACTTTCGTGTTAAAATTTACGATGTCCCTTGATTATGAATGTGTGGGACACGATAGCTGTGGAGCATGGCGGTTAGTTAATGTTTAGATAATTACCATCATGCTTCCAGCGTGAAGAAAAACAACTAACAACAGTTTCGCGACGTACCTTGCGCAGCTTCCCGGTTGAGAATGCCGGGCTCGAAGCGGGGCGAATTGTGCGCCAGCGGTCCGCGCTAGCCAAAAACATTGTGATGTATCTTAGTGAGTCTCCGGGTAGTTGCCGCTGCAATGAAGGGTGGGGAAAACAGTTATACCGGCTGGCTGCCGGGACTGTCATATATATATATATATATATATATATATATATATATATATATATATATATATATATATATATATATATATATATATATATATATATATATATATATATATATATATATATATATATATATATATATATATATATATATGAGAGACGACGCCCAGTTCGGTAATCGAAAGGTTATATTTCAATGCAGTAACGGCGCGAGCCCGAAGCGGCGCAGCCCGCGTGACAAACGAAGATGATGATGACAATGGTTTCTGTATTCTGTACAGATGAAGATGAACACTATATCGTTTGTGTGCGCTGACATATATATATATATATATATATATATATATATATATAATATATATATATATATATAATATATATATTATATATATATATATATTCCAACGACCAACACATTAGTACAGACATCTTCCTTTGCAATTATTGCTATATGCATGTTCGTTCAGTATAGAAAAAACAGCCTTATGGGGCAAGCACGAATGCTCAGTAAGAATTTCTTAGCGAACCAAAGCACTTTCAGTATCTATCTATCTATCTATCTATCTATCTATCTATCTATCTATCTATCTATCTATCTATCTATCTATCTATCTATCTATCTATCTATCTATCTATCTTGCCACTCGTGGTTGTCTCCTTCACTGGGTATGTACCAAAATTGGCAAAGGAGGACATGAGTGGATGACGAACACGATTCACTTCCATGACACGAATAACGTGGCTTGCCTGCCGCATATATCGTGGAACCCTTTCCACCTGTTCCGTGCCGCGCAGGTATGCGCCGCAGGTGATTCACAGTATATGTCATCCCAGGAACAGCGAGGGGAGACTTTAGAAATCGTGACGCGAGAGTTAAGGAGCTTGTGTCGCAGAAAATGCGTTACCGGCGTTGACGGCGTTGTGAATTAGAGAAAAATCTTGATGGAAACAACAAATAAAAGTCCCAGCTATAGCCGGAATTGAATCCCGGTATTGTGCATGGTAGTCTACCAAGTACTCTACCAATCCAGTGCTTCAAATTTTACAGGAAAAAGACCTCACACAAACGTCATGTTGGGGCAACTCCAATTATGGTTGCAGTTCTGGCTGTTTGCTTTTAGAGCAATGACTTGCTAATAGCCATCATCATGTGAATCGCGTAATCATTAAGTGCGTTATTTAAACCTGCCACCTACTACAAAGGGTTTCACATTAATCTATCATCGTAAGTGTCGCGTCGGTGTTCATTTTGAGCGCCAATCCGCGAGCTATACTCAAGCATTGCTCGAATACGCCACTTATCATATGCACATCATCGGACCCTAACGTGTACTTCGTTGCGAAAAAACCTTCATCTCTGCTCTAACGTGAGCACCAACGTTACGTCAAACCATGAGCTTTACACTCCTATACAGGCCAGTGTACAGTCGACGTGCCTGGCAGGACTGCAGTATACGCACAACTACTAATTTTAAAAATAGACGTTGATCCACTTCGTAACGCTTGGCTGAAAGCGAAAAATCTGGCATAGGCTTCTACTTGCCGACTTCTTCGCATGAAATATATGCTGACAAGAGGTGCGATCTGACAGAATTGTTTTTCGAAGTGGTCATTACGAAAAGTTTCTTTACAAACTCAGTGAAATCAATTCATATGATTTCACATGAGAATTCCGCTCATGACTGCAGGTTGGGAAATTCACTAAATAGAACCAGCAGATACACTGCTTCTCAAGGGGGCCAGCTTCACATTGAAAAAAGAAAACTGGGATAGGCCATAAGTTTGCCCAAACAGCAGTGCGAAACAAAGAAGTTGAGAGCATGCTATGGAACTGCGATGAAGGCCGAGATAGGATCATGTACCGCCACACGGAATAAAATAAGGCTAGGAAAAGAAAATTGGGAGCGGAGGCGGCACACAGCCAGGAGTTGAACACATGTTAGCTTGGGACATGAGTTCTATTCCTCGCCGCAATCCACCGACCTTCTAGGTTTATCAAATGCGAAGCATTTCTTAGCGAACCTCAGGCCCTTTGGCCGTTTCTATCTATCTATCTATCTATCTATCTATCTATCTATCTATCTATCTATCTATCTATCTATCTATCTATCTATCTATCTATCTATCTATCTATCTATCTATCTGTCTGTCTGTCTGTCTGTCTGTCTGTCTGTCTGTCTGTCTGTCTATCTATCTATCTATCTATCTATCTATCTATCTATCTATCTATCTATCTATCTATCTATCTATCTATCTATCTATCTATCTATCTATCTATCCGCCTACGTCTGGGCGCTCTCCTGGTCGTCTTCGTAACTTGTAATATACCAAAAATGGCATAGCCAGCGATCAGTGTATGGCAAACACGATTCACTGCCCATGGGAGGAATAACGCAGAATACCTCTCGCGTACGTCATGAATGCCTTTCTCTCAGTCACGTGTGGCGCATACCCGCATACCAGAGTTCACGTTATGCGGTTATCTGCCACAGGTGATAAAAAATTCAGCAGATCCCACGTACCGTGGGAATCGATGCTATGCGAAGCATGCGCGAGATGGTGACTGTGGCCGAATTTTTCATATTGAGCAAAACGTTACGGAATCATGCTCGATAAATGTGGAAGTGGCATGCGCACACTGATACGTTGAAGAGTCGCATATGTATTATATAACCAGTTGTTCACATGCAGTTGAGTAACGATGTCAGCAGCAGAATGGATGTTACCAACAACAGACGCGGTAAGCTGATATGGAATGCTTATATGTTTCGATACTGGATAGCGCGAATCCTAACAAGACAAAGAAGGAACACGGATGCACAGGACAGGCGTTACTCGCAACCAAGCTTCATGCAGGAAAGTTTCTCTAGATATATACACAGCCGAGTGGCGCCCGCAGCCGCACTGCACCTAGGTTACAGTCATAGTTGCAGTTCTTGGATTTGTTATACGCGCGTCCTGTGCAATCTGTGTTCTTTTACGTCACCTTCTTTAGCGCTTCATCAATCATGCATGCATTCCAACTAGGCCAACTTTCGATTCTACTGTTACACTTGTGCGTTGTGACGGAAAACGCACGCACGTTTCACGAACCCGTGTGCATGTGTGAAAGAGGTTCTTGACAGTTCTTGAACAAGGTCATCATCACCATAATCAGTGAGCACCAGCAGATGGACTGGACTTGTTAGTCGGATCAGTTCGTGATCGCGGCTACGAGGGGTCTGAGTGCAGTGAAGGGCGCGGTATAGTACAGCTGGTGGAGATCCTGGATGCATCTTACGATTAAATGATTTATGATGCCTCCTGTCGTGGATGTGGCAGCGAGATCTTTTGACGCGCTGTCCGCATCCAATCCGTCTTTCACGCAGTATATGGACCAAGCATTTCTGCGTCTTGATAAATCAATGTTGAAGTCACCGGTAATGATGAGAGGCCTGGTTTTGTGGGCAGATTTATTAGGAAGCATTGATCCCGGTTTTTTGCGTAATCCACGTTGTCCACGTTGCGGACCACGAGGACGAGTGGATGGTAGTTGAGCGTCTTCCAAGGGGGTTCTGTCTTCAGCTTCCTCGCTTTCCTTGTGTCAGCCGCGGTGGTGTAGCGGTTACGGTGCGCGGCTGCTGACTCGAAGGTCGCGAGTTCAATCCCGGCCGTGGCCGGTCGAATTTCGATGGCCGTGTACTGTGCCCGTGTACTATGCGATCTCGGTACACGTTAAAGAATACCACACGGTCAAAATTTCCGGAGCCCATCGCTACGGCGTCTCCCATAATCATATCGTGGTTTTAGGACATAAAACCCCAACAATTACTATTATCATTACTTCCTTGCGTGTCAATGTGTTTGTCTTCGCGGTTACTGTGTTGGTTGAGACTATACCCTGTGGCACATACCCGCATAACATGAACTTTGGTATGCAGGTATGTGCCACACGTGACTGAGAGAAAGGGTTTCATGACGTACGCGACAGGTATTTTGCGTTATTTATGTCATGACCAGTGAATGGTGTTCGCCATACACTGATCCCCTGCTGTGCCAATTTTTGTATATTAAAAGTTTTGGAGACGACCAGGAGAGCTCCCAGACGTAGGCGGCTGATAGATAGATAGATAGATAGATAGATAGATAGATAGATAGATAGATAGATAGATAGATAGATAGATAGATAGATAGATAGATAGATAGATAGATAGATAGATAGATAGAAACGGCCAAAGTGCCTGATGTTCGCTAAGAAATGCTTCGCATTTAAAATGTCTCAATCAACACAGTAACCACGAAGACACACACATTGACACGCAAGGAAAGTGATAATAATAGTTTGGGTTTATGTCCCAAAACTACGATATGATTATGAGAGACGCCATAGCCAAGGGCTCCGGAAATTTTGGCCATCTGGTATTCTTTAACGTATACCGAGATTGCACAGTACACGGGATATCTAGCATTTCGCCTCCATCGAAATTCGACCACAACGGCCGAGATCGAACCCGCGAACTACAAGTCAGTAGCCGCGCACCGTAACCGCTACACCACTGCGGCGGACGCAAGAAAACCGAGGAAGATGAAGACAAAACACCCCTGGAAGACGCTCAACTACCATCCACTCGTCCACGTGGTCCGCAACATGGGTCACGTGGATTATGAAAAAACCGGGATCAATGCTTCCGATTATAAATCTGTCGAGAGAAGCAGGCCTCTCAGCATTAACGGTGAGTTGAACATTGATTTATCATGGCACAACAACGCCTAATGATTGTACTGCGTAAAGACGGTTTGGATATGGGCAGGGCATCAAAAGACCTCGCTGCCACATACAGGACAGGAGACATCATAGATCACTTTATTGTAAGACGCATCCAGGATTTCCACCAGCTCCTCTACTATACCTCGCACTTCACTGCACTTAGCCCCCTCGTAACCGCAATCACGAACGGATCCGATTAACAAGTCCGGTCCGGCTGCTGGGCTCACTGATCACGGTGTTGATGACGTTGTTCAAGAACTGTCAAAAACCCCTTTCACACAGGCACACGGGTTCGTGAAACGTACGTGGGTTCTCCGTTATAATGAACATGTATAAGCATAACAACTGTAACAACTGCAACTGTGACTGTAACGTACTTACGTGCAGTGCGCCTGCGCGCGCCATTTGGCTGTGTATATATCTAGAGAAACTCTCCTGAATTAAGCTTACTTGCGAGTAACACCTGTCCTGTGCATCTGTGTTCCTTCTTTGTCTTGTTCGGATTCGCGCTATCCAGTATTGAAGAATATAAGAACTACATATCAGCTTACCTAGTATGGTGTTGGTAACACCCATGTTGCTGTTGGCATCGTTACGCAACTGCATGTAAACAACTGGTTATAAAGTACATATGCGAGTCTTCAACATATGAGTGTGCGTATGCCACTTCCACGTTCCTCTAGCGTCATTCCGTAAGTTTCGCTAAATGTGAAAAATTAACCACAGTCACCATCCCGCGCATGCTTCGCATAACATCGATTCTCACGGTACGTGGGATCTGCCGAATTTTTTTGTCTGAACGCGTTCGCAATTTATGTTCATTATTGAACTCATGCATGATACATTACGAATAAGGCGCTGCCGTGATGAAAGAATTACGGCCACCGCCATCATCATTGTCGTCGTCGATATCATCATGCGTGTAAATATTAGACCAAATGGGTCGAAGAGAGAGTAGAGCCAGGTCTTTACTACAAGCATTCGGTAGGGACAAGGAAGCGCTGTTTGTAGACGCAGCAGAATACGCGGATCAACGTGCATTCGCAGTGGCAGTCCTCAACACTGATAAACAATTGGTCAGCTCGTGTAGTGTACGCGGAAAAAACCCTGAGGCAGCGGAAGAAGTGGCGATCGCCCTAGCCATCGTTTGCCCCGGTTGCAGGTATATAATAAGTGACTCGCAGGCGGCGGTCAGAAATTATGCACAAGGCAGAATTTCACCAGAGGCCGCGGCTATCCTCAAAGCGAACGCGAATTATATCACCTCTGAAGAGACGGAGGAACGACACATTATATGGTTCCCGGCTCATACGTCCCCCCACACCCCCGTACCCAACCTCAATGGAGAGGTCCATCGCGTAGCGCGAGGTCTCACGTTCCGCGCTCGTGTAGAAAGGTCCTCTCCAGGGGATGCAAATCCAGAGGAGGGCTGGACAGAGAGAGACAGAATGACTAGATCATCATCATCAGCCTGTCTACGCCCACTGCAGGGCAAAGGCCTCTCCCATGTTCCGCCAATCAACTCGGTCCTGTGCTTTCTGCTGCCACGTTATACCTGCAAACTTCTTAATCTCATCTACCCACCTAATTTTTTGTCTCCCCCTCACGCGTTTGCCATCTCTTGGAATCCAGTCAGTTACCCTTAATGACCACCGGTTATCCTGCCGACGTGCTACGTGGCCGGCCCATATCCATTTCTTCTTCTTAATTTCAACTATGATATCCTTAACCCCCGTTTGTTCCCTGACCCACTCTGCTCTCTTCCTGTCTCTTAAGGTTACACCTATCATTTTCCTTTCCATCGCTCGCTGCGTCGTCCTCAATTTAAGTTGAACCCTCTTTGTAAGTCTCCAGGTTTCTGCTCCGTAGGTAAGTACCGGTAAGATGCAGCTGTTATATACCTTCCTCTTGAGAGATAGTGGTAGACTACCATTCATGATTTGATAGTGCTTGCCGAAGGAGCCCCATCCCATCCTTATTCTCCTAGTTATTTCACTCTCATGGTTCGGCTCCGCGGTTACTACCTGTCCTAAGTAGACGTACTCCTTTACAACTTCCAGCGTCTCGCCACCTATCGCAAAGCGCTGTTCTCTGCCAAGATTGTTCCACATTACTTTAGTTTTATGCATATTAATTTTCAGGCCTACTCTTCTACTTTCCGTATCCAGTTCAGTAATCATGAGCTGTAATTCGTCTCCCGCGTTACTCATCAATGCAATGTCATCAGCGAATCGCAGGTTACTGAGATACTCTCCATTAACTCTTATCCCTAATTCTTCCCAATCAAGGGCCCTGAAAACCTCCTGTAAACACGCGGTGAATAGCATTGGAGAGATCGTGTCTCCCTGTCGTACGCCCTTCTTTATTGGGATTCTGTCGCTTTCTTTATGAAGGACTATAGTGGCTGTGGATGCGCTGTAGATGTCTTCCATTATGTTTATATAGGCTTCGTCGATGCCCTGATTCCGCAGTGCTTGCATGACTGCTGATGTCTCCACCGAATCAAATGCCTTCTCGTAATCTATGAAGGCTATGTATAGGGGTTGGTTGTATTCCGCGCATTTCTCTATCACCTGATTGATAGTATGAATATGGTCTATTGTTGAGAAGCCTGTACGAAATCCTGCCTGGTCCCTTGGTTGATTAAACTCTAATGTCCTATTAATTCTGCTAGCAATTACTTTTGTGAATACCTTGTAGACAACGGACAGTAAGCTGATGGGCCTGTAATTTTTCAGGTCCTTGACGTCCCCTTTCTTATGGATCAAGATGATGTTGGCATTCCTCCAAGATTCTGGTATCCTCCCTGTCGAGAGACACTTCGTATACAGGGTGGCCAGTTTCTCTAACATAATCTCTCCACCGTCTTTCAGCAGGTCTGATGTTATCTGATCCTCACCAGCGGCTTTGCCTCTTTGCATTCCCTTTAGGGCTTTCTTTACTTCTCCTGTTAATACTGGTGGGATGTCAGATTCCTCTGGGATATTACTGCTTCTTACATTATCATCCTGACTGTCTCGGCTGCTGTACAGATCTCTGTAGAACTCTTCCGCTACCTCAACTATTCTATCCATATTGGTTGTGACCTTGCCATCCTTGTCCCTTAATGCATACATCTGATTTTTGCCTATGCACAGTTTTGTCTTCGTAGCTTTGAGGCTTCTTCCGTTCTTTAGAGCATGCTCAATTCTCTCCATGTTATACTTTCTTATGTCGGCTACTTTACGCCTATTGATCAACTTCGAAAGCTCCGCCAGCTCTATTTTGTCTGTTGCATTTGAGGCTTTCATAGCTTGACGTTTCTTAATGAGGTTTTTCGTCTCTTGGGATAGCTTACCAGTGTCCTGTCTAACGACTGTACCCCCGACTTCCACTGCACACTCCTTAATGATACTAGTCAGATTATCATTCATTGCGTCAACGCTAAGGTCGGTTTCCTCGGTTAAAGCCGCGTACCTATTCTGAAGTGAAACTCTGAATTCTCGTACTTTCCCTCGCAGAGCTAGTTCATTAATCGGCTTCTTCTTGCGTATCAGTTTCTGCCGTTCCTTCCTCACGTCTAGTTGAATTCTAGATCTTACCATTCTATGGTCACTGCATCGGATCTTGTTAACTACTTCCACATCCTGTATAATGCCCGGGTGGTCGCACATTATGAAGTCTATTTCATTTTTAGTTTCGCCATTAGGACTCCTCCACGTCCACTTACGAGTAGTCCGTTTTCTGTAGAAGGTATTCAAGATCCGTAAATTATTGCGTTCTGCGAACTCTACTAGTAACTCCCCTCTGGCATTTCTAGAGCCGATGCCATATTCCCCAACTGCATGATCTCCAGCCTGCTTCTTGCCTACTTTTGCATTAAAGTCGCCCATCAGTACAGTATACTGTGTCTTTACCCTACTCATTGCTGATTCTACGTCTTCGTAGAAGCGTTCAACCAGTTGATCATCATGGCTCGATGTAGGCGCGTAGGCCTGTATCACCTTCATCCTGTACCTCTTATTAAACTTAATCACGATACATAAAACCCTCTCATTAATGCTATAATATTCCTCTATATTGCCAGCTATATTTTTATGAATAAGGAACCCCACTCCTAGTTCTCTTCTGTCAGCTAAGCCACGATAGCATAGGACGTGTCCGTTCTTCAGCACTGTATAAGCCTCCTGTGGTCTCCTAACCTCACTGAGCCCTATTACATCCCATTTAACACCCTCTAATTCCTCGAATAGTACAGCTAGACTCGCCTCACTAGATAAAGTTCTAGCGTTATATGTAGCCAAGTTCAGATTCCAATGGCGGCCTGTCCGGACCCAGAGATTCTTAGCACCCTCTGCTGCGTCGCAGGTCTGACCGCCGCCTTGGTCAGTTGCTTCGCAGCCGCTGGGGACTGAGGGCCGGGGGTTAATTGGTGTATTCATGTGGGAGGTAGTGGCCAAGTACTACACCAGGGTGGCCAATCCTGCTCTGGTGAGGGAGTGCATTGCTGGCTGTGGTCGCCAGTGAGGCTGCACCCCAGGCCTTTTACACAATTCCATCATCACGCGGATTTTTCTTTTTTTTTTTTTTTTTTTAATCCGGTTGGGAATTGTCCGGCACCGGGATTCGAACCACGGACCTCTTGCATGCGAAGCTGATGTTCTACCCACTACGCCATCGCTGCATGTTAAACGCTGCAGTTGAACATAGCCGTGCAATTGTCGTTCTTTCCCGCACGGTTCGCAGAATACGGCATCTCCTTTTATTCTCTAGCACGGTGAGTCTAGTGTACACTGCCGCCTGGGTCTCTCTCTTTTCGGCATGGCTGAGAAGAGCAGCACGGGAGCAGGTATATCCAGGCCGCTAAAAGACCGGTGTCCGTAACCACTATCGCGCGAACTAAAAAAAAAAGACTCCAGAAAAAATTTCCGTGATGGAACAAGGTTCGAACCTGGGCCCTCTGCGTGGGAGCCCAGTATTCTACCTCAGAGCCATGGCGGTGCTTAAAAGTGCTTCGTAAAAAGACCCGAAACAGTTCCTTTCGAAAGTACTTACTGAAATGCCCTGGAGGGCTTCCGCGAGGTGTTTTTGTAGAGCGCCGACAGCAAAATCTATGGGGAGCGCGCCGGCGGTATCCTACCTAGCACGCAATCGAGGCGCGTCCAATAGAGGGCGACTCCGTAACTCCTCGCCGCCAATATACCCTAGTGAACAGAAAACAAGCGGTGAGAAAAAAGATGAAAACAGAAGCAAAGATGCGAAACAACTAAACATCAACTATCACTGAGCCTGCTGCGCCGACTCGCGCATCCCAAAAAACAGAGCTCCCTGTCTGACAATGCAACTGATGGCTTGCTTACGCACGTGCTCCTTTCACGCGTCATCTGGCCTGCCTCACAGATTATGCGCTCGTGCTCTTCTTTATATCTTATCCAGAACTGTGGTCCTTTCAAACTGCGGAGTGCACCAACACGTGCTCACGCGAAGCGACAGCAAGCCATCGTTGCCATTACGAATGTTATCGGCGTGCTCCCGTAAGCGCTTGTTCAGGCATCTGGCCGACGTAGCACGCGCCGCAAGACAACGGCATCCTGTACACCACGCCCTGCGCACAGTCGACAAACTGCGTCCTGTGCTTGACCACGCACTGTTTACCGCGCCTCGGGGCAGGTCCTGTTTGCCAACTGGGCAACTTGTGGAGCACTGAAAACCACTTTCACGTTGAGGCGTTGTCCTATTTTCTTTAGACGATGTGAGACCGAGTGCATATACGGAATGACCGCCAACTTTTCCCGCTTTTCCTCTGTGGTGCTCTCTTCGTTACCGTCACTGCCCTTACGTTTCCTCTTTCTGTGCATTGCCCCTGCCACAGAAATACGCAACTGGCGCGGGTACCCTTCTCTTTCTAGGCGCTTTGACTGTGCCAGGAGACTGGCTTCCAAAACGTGATGGCAGGACCTCTCTAATGCGTTCTGGAAACATGACTGTACGATGGCTCTCTTTACTAGTTTGCTATGTGCCGACGAGAACGGCAGAATAGGCTTCTGCGAACGGGGCTCGTAACACCAGCACGTGTGGTGCTCCGAGAATGAAATCTTAGAGTCGAGAAAGCGGATGTTCTCCCTCTCCGGCGTCACCACTATAGCGGACAGAGGCATTCGCGAAACGTTTCTAACACCTGCGTGACCTTAGCATGAAAAATATCCAAATCGCAGTTCAAGATTATCAGATAATCGTCCACGTAACGAAAAGTTTTTACGAAGGATAATTCACCAAGCCTTTCATTCAATGCCCTGTCAAATTTGGCCAGCAGCAAGTCACTCAGAAAAAGGGCTGTGGACGAACCGATTGAAACACCCTCTTTTTGAATGTACGTCTTCTCACTCCATTCAACGAAGGTCGACGTCATGTACAGAGATAAGAGGTCTAAGAACCCTTTGGACGTCATACACGCGGTGTTCTAAAACGCCAGCACTCCTGAACCATCAATGCACTTTATCGAACCTTTGTGGGGAAGGGAGTAGTAGAGGTCTTTTACGTCAATCGAGAAAGCCGTCAACGCGGTGCCCGATTGCTGCTTCAGAAAGTCAAGACGCTGTGTACCGGAAGAGGTACAGAGCGTCTTGAGGTGTGGCCCAATGTTCGCGGTCGAACCAAAAAATCTGCACCTAAACTTTTACCTTACGTTCGTTCAATGGCAGGACGCCCTCCCGAGGCAGAAAGTGAAAGATGTATTTCTGAAGGCGTAGATGTACTTTCAAAGCGTCCCCAGCAAAGCGGAAGAATTGCTCCAGGCAACTTTGTTGATTACTTCAGGGTGCATGAATTGGCATTACTTCCCGCTGACAAGGAAGGCGGGCTTGCGGTTTTGAGCAAGGACATGTACATCGCAAAGGCCACCGCGGCTGTTTGTTCGGCCTTCCGGGCCTGCACAGATGTGTCGCTTAAAAAAGTTCAGAGCAACGCAAAAAAACTCTGCAAAAGTTTTAACCTCGATAAGCTGGCCGGAATGATTGAGAAAAGCACTCAGATACTGTGACATTACAAAATTTTATCAAAAATCCAGGTGTATTTATCCACCCCCAAGCCCATAACTCGACAGGGCCCAATCGGTAGATTGGAGGCAATTACAAACCCAGACCTTCCCCAACCCCGTTCACCTCAGGAGGATATACCCAGACGTCTATTCAGACGATAACTGCAAATTATGCGGCTGGACTCACGCATCTCTTAGGCACATTCTCTGGGAATGCGCGGTTATAGGCGAAGAACATGCAGTCTCCCCAGATGAAGCTGCGGCGCGGTGGACGGCCGCGCTGCGCAGCTCAAACCTGCACGATCAACTGTGGGCCATCCAGCAAGCCCGTGAGGCGGCGAGGAGACAGGGTCTCCGGTCCTCCTCGGGGGCGGCCTAGGCCCAGGCCACGAATTTGCCGGAGTTCTGAATAAAGTTGTTACCACCACCACCAATACTTTAGGGTGAATGTGCAAATGGCGCGACAGTGTACGAAACAGTCAAAGGGATCACGTAACGAACAAATAGCCAGGATAAAATTAAGTTACCCTGCATCCGATGGCGTATTGCATCACGATATATAGATTATATAAGCTCTAGTTAACTATTTAGGCAGCGAAGGCTTTAGTAGTAATACATGTGAACAAAACCGATAAATTTCATCATAATTAAACTCTCGGTTGCCGGGGAAACGAGGGGAAAAAGCATGTATTCAAATTATGTCTTGACATGTTCCAAACCTGAAAAACTTGCCGACAGCCCATCGCATTTAGCATGTGCGTTCGCTCTGTGTAGAACATTGGTCAGTGAAGACTTTGTGTTTTAATATTAAGAAGACTAACATCATGCAAACAGAGAAACCGCTATTCATGACTTTTGTGACGACGCATGGTGTTTAGTGATTTTGTCTAGTGACGGCCACCGGTGAAGACAAATAATGTGGGTTGTGCCTTACTTCGAAATTCCGTGTCATCTTTGTGTCGTGTACCAAACGTATTCTCTGGTCATTCACATTTACTGAGCGGAATGGCTCGCAATTTTCAGTCTACCAACTCCATGACACTGTAATGGTGCAATTTCTACGCGATAGCTTCAGCAGCTGCACTGTGTGATTGCAAGGCTGCTTGAAAAAGCCACAAGCGTTATATTGAGGGACGCGTTTACAATAAAAAGAAATAGCGAATGAAATTAGCATACCTTCCTGTTGGGCAACAGATGGAAGTCTTTCACGAGGCACTGCTTTACCAAGCGTGGTTCGGCAACAAACAGACATGGCTTCCCTTGTTCATAAGCACTGCGTCAAAGCAAAGCAAGACAATACGATCCAGAGTATCAATTGAAAGAGCGTGCCATACGTGTTTACATGGATAACGTAACTGTGACCATTTATACCCGACATAAATGGACTGTATACCAGATTTGGGACACATCTCGCTGCGCTAGTACCCAGATATGGTGGCCACGGCGACGTTAGTACATAGTAACGTCACCAAAGCGCCGCTTTTGCGTGTGCATGTGACCCTTTCGGAGCGCATTATGACCGTTTGCATTGGTGTTTTGGCGCAAGGAGGGGTTGTGCCGTGTCTATTTGCGGCTTACGCAGCGACTCAAAGTAATAGTACCTTAAGATGGCACGAGTGATGACATCGATGAGCATCTGGCGCTCACTGCAGGAAACACTTTTAGTACTGTTCGTTTTTTCAAACGCGCCGCATTAGCGTTTCGCCGAAGCTTTTTGACCGGAGTTGAATATGGCTGAGGTAGGGAGAAGTTTGAACAAAATGACAGCTAACGTTGCCTACTATTGCGATAAGGCCCTCCCCATAATCACATATATGGGTCATTTCTGAGGCGGATTTCACTTGAGACGTTCCGCGGAAAACATCGATACGGATCTCCAGAACAATTTAAATTTGGGCGCCGATTTTCAAATATAGAGTTTTTACTCCACGGTTATATTTGAACACATGGTGAATAAATGGGGAGTCTCACGAAAAAAAGAAATGCTTGAGTCCAGTCACGTATGTGTCGCTCGTGAACACAGACAACAAGGAAAAAAGTTACACCATCTCCCACTAAAGGGAACCATGAGGAGATGCGAAGCAGCATTGGGGGTGCACACCAAGTTTCCGTTTACGTTCACTCGCCGTTTCCTTAGTGTGTGCTGTTTGTATTTAGTGTTTGTGTTATCATGACGTAGCGAGCCCTGCGCTGCTGCTGCTCCGCGACGATCTCAATCTCGGCAGAGATTGGAGTGCTGCTGGAACTGGCGCCGACGTTGATGTTACAACTCATCTGAACGGGAGCGAAGCGAGAATGACGGAAGCCGACTGAGAGCACGCGATTATATGAAATGGGGGAGGGAGAGGAGAGAAGGCGACCGAACGCCTACGTAAACACCTGCGTAAAGGAGAAGAGTGCGCGGCTGCAGCGCGGGGGAGGAGAGGAGTGAAGGCGACCGAACACCTGCGTAAAGGAGGAGTGTGGCAGAGAGAGTATGCGCATGCGCAGTGGATCGCGGACGCCACCGGATCACGCTCGCTCATTAGATGCTTCGCATCTAAATCTGGCACGAAGACAGTCATGTGCTCGCCGGGCTGCTAGCGAAAGGCTCGTGGGTCCTGCGTTTGATTCCGCTTCTCTAACCATGGTTGACCGCCGCTGTGGTTATCGATGCCTTGTTGGTTCCGCGAGATTATCTCAACGTGTGAACGCGTACCTTCTTTTGCAACCTGTTTCGTTTGTTTGTTTTGTCTCCTTTTTGATTTGTTTTGTTCTCACCAGGGTGGTGCAAGTGCAACGATGGTGGGTGATGAAACAATGAGGAAAAGAAAGGGCGCCTTTGAATAGGACGTACAGGAAAGAGATATGCTCTTTACTGGCCTCCTTGTTCCTTCCCATTGATTTGCGTTATCAGTTTGTACAAAGATGAACCAAGTTGCCCAACGACAAGTTTCGGAACGATACTGGTGTGCATACTGTTTTAGCAGCGAAGCTGTTTAGGTTCGCTGGAATTTGTCTGTAGGAAACAGAATTGATCACCACCATGAACCACACGCGCTCTCTACATCCCTTTGTTTATCTTCGTCCTCTTCTGCTTCGCTCCCTAAACACGCGCGCCGATTTCTCCGGCGTGGCCTGTAATAACCCTCATGAGTGACAGAACGAGTACGGAGAGAGTTAAAGATGGTAAGAAAGAGAACGAGAAAAAAGAAAGAATGCTATATATAGAAAGAGAAAGAAAGAAATGTTTCGCGAAAAAAAATTCCTGAAGAGGCGGGATTCGACCTAGCGTACCCTCAACACAAAGGGGAGCGTCCTAACCACTCGGCTATACAGCCACGCTATCAGAGCATAGCATAGCATTGTATAGTATAGCGTAGAAAGGGGTTCGGAAAGGGAAGTGAGTGCGAGGAGGAGAGATGGGATGGAGAGGAGGGCGAAAGGAGGAGGAGAGTTAGTAAGGAATAGCATAGAAAGTATGAGAAAGAGAGAAATAGAGATAAAGAAATGCGGATAGAGAAAGAAAGAGAGAAAAGAGAGAATCAAAGAAAGAGAGAGAATCAAAGATAGAGAGAGAAAGAAATCGAGTGAGAGATAGAGGGAGCTAAATGTGTAGAAATAAGGAGGAAGGAAGCGAGAAATACAAAGAGAGAGAGAAAAAAGTATGAAAGAGAAAGAAAGATAGAAAGAGCAAGAAGGAAAAATAAAGAGAGAGAGAAATGAAAAAAATAAATAGAAATTTACGTTCGTCATACAGTCGCGTCGCGCAATGCCAATTTTGGTTTATATCAAGCTAGCGAAACAGCCGGGATCGCACCATGAGCGTGGCATGTAAATCATGACATACATGACATGCATGTCATGGTTGTCATGTTACCCCCTGTTATTCATGTTCTGCATACAGTCACATCGAGCAATACCAATTTTTGTGTATATCGATCTAGCGAAACGGCCAAGAGTGCACCATGAGCGTGGCATGTAAATCACGTCGTACATAACATGCATGTCATGATTTTCATGTTACAACGTGTCAGTTAGGTTTGTCATACCGAAATGTCTCGTCATACCAGTTTTGGAATATATCCATTTATTTAAACAGCCGCTAGCGCCCCGAGACCATGTCTTGTAAATCATGCTGCACATGACATGTGCGTCGTGACTTGCACGTTAGGAACTGTCAATATGTTGGTCATGTACTCTTGTCACGCCATACCAATTTTGCTATATATAAAATTAACGGAACGGCCGCAAGAGGTCCAAGGCTGTGCAATGTAAATCATGCTGTTCATGACATGCATGTCATGATTTTCATGTTATGACCTGTCATTTATGTTCGTCATGCGGTCTTGTTATGCCATACCAATTTTGGTTTGCATCCGCTTAACGAAACGGCCAGGGGAGCACTAACGTCGTAGGCGGATAGATAGATAGATAGATAGATAGATAGATAGATAGATAGATAGATAGATAGATAGATAGATAGATAGATAGATAGATAGATAGATAGATAGATAGATAGATAGATAGATAGATAGATAGATACTGAAAGTGCTTCGGTTCGCTAAGAAATTATTACTGAGCATTCGAGCTGGCCCCATAAGGCTGAGTTTTTTCTATACTGAACGAACATGCAGATAGCAATAATTGCAAAGGAAGATGTCTGTACTAATGTGTTGGTCGTGTGAATGCATATATATATATATATATATATATATATATATATATATATATATATATATATATATATATGATGTCGTATGACGGTTTATTGACAAAGTACTGACGACTTGTGCAGTCGAAGTAGCGCCGGTCCAACAGGAACTCAGATCACGCGCACAGCAACAGCCGACCGAGCGTGGCTTCTCCCTCCTCTTAACTACAATATATATATATATATATATATATATATATATATATATATATATATATATATGACAGTACCCACAGCCAGCCGGTATAACTGTTTTCCCCAACGCCAGGACAACGTAGGTGCCCATCTGCTCCGCCGTCTCTTTAGCGTTGCGTCCCCGGTGCGAGCTACAGTATTTTTTTTTTTGCTTTTCGAATAAACTGTGTTTATTGCTCCAGGTGGTTCTCTTTTGTTTCCTCGGATGTAGATATGGATGTTCGGCAGTGCATGTGCGGCAGTGCATGTACCACCCTAGCGGTACATGCAGCAACCGGTGCTACGTGCTGCGTACTTGCGAGGCGCAGTAGCATGCCGGAGAAGGGCGTTGTGACCTTACGTAATTTTCGAATAAAGTTCTCGTCCATGACTGAAATCGCAGCCCCAGTGTCAATAAGCGCAGTTGCGGCAGTTCCTTCTACTGTGACGTCGAGTAAATTGCGTGGTGACTGTGCAGGCCTTGTAGAAGTCGCGAAGCTGGCAGTTCGTGCCTGCGGAACTGCAGCAACTAGTTTCCCTCGCTGGGTGACTGCCGACTACGTAAGGGTGAAGGCGAACGACGACGGGGTGACGGGGAGCGATGGTTGCTGAAAGGTCGTCGTGGAGGCGGCGAAAAGTCGGAGCTGAGACGCGTGGCGTGGTCGCTAGTAGCGTGTGGGTAGCCGTATCCGGGCGTTGCGGCAGCTTGATGCGCAGGTGACATGCGACGGTTGCAGAAGCGCGCCACATGGCCGGCGAAACCGCAAGCGAAGCATATGGGCCGGTTGTCGCGTGTGCGCCAGGGGTTCTGAGCATATTGACTTCGAGTTGGCATTGGAGGCGCAGGAGGCTGGGCTGTTCGCGGGTGCCTTGCTTCAGAGTAGGCGAATGTCGGCGGCGGTGGTCGTGCCGCGGCCGCGGCATAGGTCAGAGGTGCAGCAACAGGCAAACATGGCTGGGTGAAAGGTACCGATTCGGCAAGTTGCTCGCGGATAGCCCTCCTGATGGGATTAGCCAGCGATGCGTCAGGTTGTAGGGGTCGATCGCTCAGAGGCAGCATAGAGAGCTGGCGCGCCACCTCCTCTCGAATAAAGTCTTTGATTTGGCTAGAGAGTGATGCAGCGGGCGACGGGTGGGAGGCTAGCGTGAGGCTCGAGAGTGGTTCAGCAGCTGCGACAGCGCTGCGTGCAAGGACCCTTTGTCGACGCAGCTCATCGAAACTCTGGCAAAGAGTAACGACGTCCGCGACCGAAGCAGGGTTCCGCGCCAGAAGCATCTGAAATGCCTCGTCCTCGATACCTTTGAGGATATGTTTCACTTTCTCCTCTTCGCTCATGGAGGCATTGACGCGGGAGCAAATGTTTACGACATCCTCGATGTAGCTCGTATAGGTCTCACCGGGCTGTTGAGCACGCTGGCGTAGACGTTGTTCAGCGCGCAGCTTTCGCAAAGTCGGGCGGCCGAAGACGTCTGCGATCGCTGTCTTGAATTCAGACCAGGTATGGAGCTCGTGCTCGTGGTTGTGAAACCAGAGGTTGGCGACGTCAGAAAGATAGAAGATGACAACACGGAGTTTGGCCGGGTCATCCCAGTTGTTGGTCTCACTGACGCGCTCATAGGTGGAAAGCCAATCTTCCACGTCAGCCTCACCGGTTCCGCTAAAGATAGGAGGGTTACGGTACCGCTGAATGGCGCCGCTGGAGCTGGAAGCCGCGGCGGTGTCGGGCTGACTGGTGGCAATGTCGGTCATTGCAGCAGTTGAAGCAGCGGGCAACGTTCGGTTGCGAAGTTCCACGTTGAGGTCAGGAATTGCAGCAACCTCCACCAGATGTCGTATGACGGTTTATTGACAAAGTACTGACGACTTGTGCAGTCGAAGTAGCGCCGGTCCAACAGGAACGCAGATCACGCGCACAGCAACAGCCGACCGAGCGTGGCTTCTCCCTCCTCTTAACTACAATATATATATATATATATATATATATATATAATATATATATATATATATATATATATATATATATATATATATATATATATATATATATATATATATATATATATATATGACAGTACCCACAGCCAGCCGGTATAACTGTTTTCCCCAACGCCAGGACAACGTAGGTGCCCATCTTCTCCGCCGTCTCTTTAGCGTTGCGTCCCCGGTGCGAGCTACAGTATTTTTTTTTGCTTTTCGAATAAACTGTGTTTATTGCTCCAGGTGGTTCTCTTTTGTTTCCTCGGATGTAGATATGGATGTTCGGCAGTGCATGTGCGGTTGCGTGTTCTTTATTGTTTTGGAATAAGGCGAAGGGTACTGTAAAGATTGGGCCCTGTAGAGCTCCGCAGTCAGATCGCCAGTGCTACACAGGAGAGGTTCGCGCTTGAGGCTATTTACTGCTTTGCAAAAAGACCCTATACAGTCTTCATGTCGGGAAGGAACCACATTAACATATGTAATGTAGCGTTGCAGAAGAGTAAAGGCCAGGCTGCGCTTTCCGCGCAGGCGTGCCCTTTTTTTTAATGACCGTACGGTTTGGCTGTACAACTGGTTCTGGCTGGCTGAAGAAGAGGCAGAGGCTAGAACCTAGGGGGGGGGGGGCATCTATTTCCTACAAAAATGTAGTGATCTTCGATATAAGGATGCGATCTTGCGTCATGTTTAGGCCAGACAACGATTCCTGACGTGGAACAGGGCGGCGGGTGACGGGGCGTCGGTTGAGCTCGTCGTAGCTTTGACAAAGCTAAATAACTTGGACAGTACAGCGGCTTTTTGAAATCAGCCCCTGAAACGCCTCCTCATCGATGCCCTTCGGTGTCTGCTTTAGTTAATCCCCATCGTTCACTGGCGCATCGATACATCGCACAAATCAGTGACATCCTCCAGATAACTGATAAAAAATGTGCAATGGCTTAGCTCGGCTATGCCAGGATATACGTAGCGTTAGCAAAGGTTCAGCTGATTATTCTTAGCTTTCCAGATTGTGTAGGATTATTAGCCTTCTTCTGTTCATTCTTCGTACGCTGAACCGCTAATTGCCAGCCAACTACTTCGGGATCCGATGAGTTAAGCTTCTCGGCTCTTCCGCGTCGTCGAGCAGCATTTGCGCTCTCCTTCTTCATGGCGTTACCCACCTGCAAACGCCAGTCAGAGGCGCTATCAAGCGGCCCCAGCGCAGTGTCAAACGGCGACTGCACAGCGAAGACGAATAGCTGCGCGCGCACCGGCACCACTGTGTCTACGACGTCACTCCTCTCGAATGCGGCGCAGACCAGCAGCGGCGAGCCGCGCGCGGCAGTGGCGGAGTCGGCGCGCGCGCCGGCGCCAGTGTGTCTACTGCGCCTACAACGCTACTCCTCCCGAACGCGCACACCAGCAGCGGCGAGCCGCGCGCGGCGTTGTCGGAGAGCGCGTGAGATGCCAGCTCCGCTGACCCAGCTGTGTGACATCAGTGATCCTCGCGCATGCGCAGCACGGCTCGTGACCATCCACGCGAAATCGGCTCCGGCTAGGCAAGTGTAGCTAACGCTACAAAATATCACTAGGTTGCCGATATCGCGCGTGCGGGCGCTCTTCCGCACTAAGGTTTTGAATAGCAGGACAACGGAATACTGCAGAACCTTACCTTGGTCGCACTCAACATTATAATGGCGCTTTCGTGGTTCCGAAACTACATTTCGGCTATAACGGCTAAGTAGCAACCTATGGTGGTGAGTTTCATGGTATCATTCCATTGGTTGTGAACATTCAAGTCGTGCTCATAAACGACTGCGAGTCATCAGCACCAGGGTAATTAGTGCCACCGGAAGGGTTCCGCTGACGGATGGAACCGCGGCATGCAGTGGCCTTGGCAGCAGGTACTGGTGGTCTTGTGTTGTTTCTTGTGGTTCTGCAGGCTCGTACAGTATGGCTGTCCAATCCCAGAATGGCAGAAGAGCCAGCTACCTCCACTTCCAAAATACAACGGGAAGAAAACAAACAAACAGCAAAACACGACAGTGTAGGCCTAGCCCGTCACAGCAGCAAGAACATCTAGCACAAGCTTCTCCTACGTGACGCTGCCGGTCTGAGTGCGCAGCTCTGCAGGATGCATTTTTCTTCCTTATAGCGCGTGTTGGTGTATCCCCGCTAGCCCCCTTCCCTATTTCTCCGACGAAAATTGCACCATTACCTTGCCAACTTCAGTGCTGAAAAAGGCCGTTCCGTGGCCAATACATCAAATCGTTCACTGTTGTCGTGCGCTTCCTGAAGCTATAGAGCTTCAGATGGCTCATGAATAGAAAAATCCGCCGTGTGTCACGAAAACATGGTGCCTAAACTCCCACTGGCTGCGAAGTAACGCCGCATGTGCGATTCCATGAACCTCAAATGGAGAAGGTAAACGCTCTGTGGTGCAGATTATGGAGTGCTCCATTAAGTGCGCTGCCAATTGTGGCCGCTGTCGATGGGCTGGGGATTGAGGGGCAGCATGACTCATAGTTCCGGTTCTTCCTCGATAACGTGATTTTTTTACGTGTCGTAGCACCTACAAATGTCGACGCATATGAGAAGAACGGAATGCGTTTCAATGCGGCGAATGCTCCCGCCTTAGATGTGCTGTTGGGAGCGCGAATATCGGAGGCCCTTCATTAACTCCCATTCTTTGATGGCGTTAGGCCTCGAACTAGGTTTAATGCGGCCTCCCGTTTAACGCACCTGCGGGACTATGGCATGGGTGGTGCTG
Organism: Rhipicephalus sanguineus; assembly: GCF_013339695.2. Taxonomy (NCBI): domain Eukaryota; kingdom Metazoa; phylum Arthropoda; class Arachnida; order Ixodida; family Ixodidae; genus Rhipicephalus; species Rhipicephalus sanguineus. The sequence continues at coordinate 87,582,810 of NC_051185.1, read as the reverse complement.
TTTGCGGTAACTGAACGTGCTCTGACTGCACCAGCCCGAAATGGACATATCCATTAGGTGGAAAGTTTCAAAACCGGTCCCCAGGCCTTGCGCGAGGCCATCGTCCGTGTTTCACGTCACATTCGCTTCCCTTATGTCTGCGATTCGCGCGTTGCTTGTGCGCAAAGGTATCCCTTCAGTTGTAACCTGGCTTCGGTATTTGAACTATAACGACAATAAGTTTATACAAAACAAAATGAATTTGAAAGCAATAGAACCGGCTGGCGTTATTGTTTGCATTACGAAGCTACCACTCCACGCTCTTCCGTCGTCTTCCCTACTGGACTAAACCGGCGCCTTCAAGATAGGAGACATGTGTACTCTGTTTCATGACATCATACTACTTGCAGCAAGTTCCTGAGAACAACACTTTTGTCACTTCATTATTGCGAATGAAAGTTTCGCTCTATGCAGATAATGCTACGTTTCTTATTTGTGCAGCGCATCGTGTCATGAACGAAAGCAGGCGTAGAAATTCTTACCCGTATATTCGACCATGTTTCTTATATCTTTCCTGATCGATGAGGCATACTGGCTGTAAGAAACACAAATTTTTATTTATGACTTTGCACATGTGGTCCAAAAAATGACAGGACACGGCGAAGAAGTTACCCAAAGCAGTGGCACAGCATTTTAATGTAGCAGGTCACAATTTCGAAGATCTCAAACTTTACATACTTCAGGCAAACTTCCGGTCCCCAAGAGACAGAAAATATGCAGAGTCATACCTTATTCACAAGTTCAATGCACTCCAGCCAGCAGGTATTAACGTTTCTAAGGGGGCTCTTGAATTTATTCGGTATGGCACATACGCAACGAAAACCAATGAGAGTTAAGTCGTTCCTCTAGGAATTTTCAACCTACTATTGTTCAACTGCCACGTGCTTCCACTGACAATCATTCAGCGAAACGTATACCCTCCCGTCTCCCGCCCCCCCGCTTTTTGTTCCTTTTTTTTCCCGCGTTCCTAATGACTCACCCAGTCGTCACGGTGGCCTCTCCCTCCTCCCCCACCCCTTCTTCCTTCTGATGGAGAAGGCACGAAGCATATACACACGATAGCTAAGGAAATCAGTTCCAGCCTTGAGGAAGACAAGTCCACTTGTCGAAACGTCGGCTGGAGCACCCACCCCCTGTTTACGGATATTTTCATTGCACATGTGGGCAGTACAAACTTTCCAGTGAATAACTTGCATCACGCAATGTACGCGCTTGGGTGTATCGTTGAAGTAGAAGCATACCTTCGACAATAATTCCTTGGCAGGTCCGAATATCAAGGAAAGCTTCTCGTGGGCCACGCCATGATTTTTCCAGTAGTTGCGGCGTCTTGCTGCGTACCTGTTGACAGCGTCATAATACAGTCATCGAAAGGAAACGAATAGTGGGTTTAGCTTTGAGATTTCATTGTGACCCTCTCAGACACTTGACACGCATGGAAAGTTTGCACGTAACTAATCGATGGTGCTACTGACAACACAAGTTGTCAATATCAACGCAACACAACACACAACCAAAGGCATGCATTGATCTGGTGATGAAGACCGAACTGGCTGAATAAATGGCTGTCAACCCGCCCAGATGTGGCCACACGAACAGCTTGCCAACAACCGGACAGTTTAGCTTGTGACCATTGGCTGCATATCCGGAATTACACATGTGAATACCTATACCGGAGCAGAACGCAGTATCCGTCGTAGCCTGCCAGGTCGACCTCAGAGGAAAATGTTTTAAATAATATGCTACTACAGAAACAAATCGAAACATAACCTTGATCAGAAAGAAAACTTCAACGAAAAACCACTTCTACGTAATTCACCTCGAGAACTTTGAGTGGCGCCCTCTCGCGTGTGACGCTAGAGAGGGGACTCGAGTGCTGCTCTTCGCGCGGGCATTCGCTACGTCAAGGCTGCTCGACGCTACCGGCCAGTCTCTGCAGCTCGAGTTATTGAAACATTAGTGGGCAAGTTCATAAAGCAAATTTTAATGAACGTTCAAGCAAAATGCCCAGCGAAATTGACCTGAGTTGCCGGCAGGAGCACGTTCAGTGTCGATTGCTCCTGCTGTCGTCTGCTAGCCATAAATGTCTACATCTGCATGTATGGCGACGACTTCTTTTGGCGATTGTTTTATGGCTGTGGAACACTCAAAATTGAATTTCCGGTCCATTTTCAATCACTTATTTCAGCGTTTAGGTTTCGGCTACCACGTGCTGCGTGTGTTCGGTTGCCAAGCCAGCTCGTACGATTCATTTTCTTTGGTCGGAGTATTAAGCGCATGACAAGCGACGTGTGATGTCATTCAAATAAATTAAATGGTCGTTACAGGCAAGAACCTTTCATTAAATTTAAGTTTTCAGCAGCTGCCGTGTAGGCGCGTTGTAAGTACTTCAAGTTTAAACAAGAAAAAATTCGGCAGATCCCACGTACCGTGGTAGTCGATGTTATGCGAAGCATGCGGCGGGTAGGGGACTGTGGCGTAACTTTTTTTACTGAGCGACACGTTACAAAATGACGCTAAAGATTTGCATAAATTTTATACGCACACATGTATATGTTGCAGAGCCGCATATGTGTTATATAACCAGTTGTTTACGGTTACGTATGCAACGTGGGCATTACCAACACCAGAAGCGGTAAGCTGATACGTAGTGCTTATACGTGTCTCGAGAACGCACGCACGTTTCACGAACCCGTGTACATGTGTGCAAGAAGTTCTTGACAGTTCTTGAACGAGGGCATCATAACCGTAATCAGTGAGCACCAGCAGCTGGTCATGACTTGTCATAGTATCCGGTCGTGATCGTGGTGACGAGGGGTCCATGTGTAGTGAAGTATGTGGTATAGTAGAGCTGTTGGAATTCGTGGATGCCTCGGTCATTTCGTCGACAAATTGTCTGTCGACAGAGCCGGCGACATGTCGGAACCTGAAGCCACCCATCGCATCGGTGAGGTATAGGCCGTCGAGGCTGGTAGGCCTGGATAGTCCTACGTAGACCAACATCAGTGGATGGTGTTTGTCGTATTCGTAGACTACCTGGGTGTGTGTGGCCTACGTATCCTGGTCTACAAAGCGGCTGTCAATCAATCTGGCATCATCCTCGGTCAGCACGAGGCCATCGCCCAGCCTCGTTAGAAATAAAGAGGGCAGTGCGTCGTTCAGGTGGACGAAGTGCACTTTACGGGGCGGTGATGTGGATATCATATGTAACTTTCGTTAATGTATTCCTCCGGGCTCGAGCAATGCTTCAATATAGCTTGCTGAACCATAGAATGCAAACGTCAAGTTTATTAAACTGCTATAAAAGCGGAGCCAACACTGGAACTACAGACGTTAATCTGGTATGACGCCTGTATCGTAGGAGTACAAGTCGTAGGAGTATCATGTAGCGTTTATCGCTTTCTTGTAAAATTAGATAGCCAGCACCACAAACACAATTGACGTTGCACCGATATGACGCCTGCGTAGGCTGTTTTTTCAAACCAGTTTATAGACCTGGCGTGGCTCAGTGGTAGAATACCTGATAGCCACGCAGAATGCTTGGGTTCGATTCCTGCTGGAATCCTAATTTTCGTTCTTTCTATTCGTCGAGTCAATGCTGCCGATGTTGGTTTTCCTTAACGCTTTAGCATTTAAGTAACCAATGGTCTGTTCTCGCCGTTCCTGGGTAGATATAAACTGTCAATCACCTGTGGCGCATACCCGTACACCGCGGCCCATGGTAAACGGGTATGTGCCACACGTGTCTAGTGGAAAGGGTTTGACGACGTACGCGACAGGATTTTAACGTTATTCATGTCACGACTCAGCAGTCATATTCATCAAATCCTCTTACCCTCCCATGCAAATTTTGGTCTACACCAAGTTAAGGAGGCGATCATGAGAGCACCCAGACGTAGGCGGCTAGATAGATAGATAGATAGATAGATAGATACGCAGATAGAAACGCTCAAAGTGCCAGAGGTTCGCTAAGAAATGCTTCGCATTTAATAAAAAGGTTGAGAGCACGTGCCAAAAGGGGATGCACGACGGTGATATGAAATATTTTGTAGGTCGTGCGGAGCTTTCTTTTTTTTTTTGCCGCCTATTTTTAACCCATACGTTATGAAATCAACGTTTGCTGACTCGTTCCCGGTCGTTTGGAAGCATGCTGTTCAGAATTAGTGTAATCATAATAACATAGATAAACACAAAGCTTTTGCATCAAAAGTCGTAGTAAGATATATTTGCAAATGAAATAGTGTAAATCACTCTCAAGGGTTGATTCATGGTAGGGCGTGATGCGGTCACTGTACTAAGAAGACACGCAGGTTGCCTCATGCATTTGCCTAAGATGACTGGAAGGCGAAATCCATCTTCTTCTTTTAGATGCGAAAGCATCTTATGCTCCGGCCAGTGTACGTTCTGCGGCGTCCTCACCCATACTGCGCATGCGCCAACTCTCCCCCTCCTCTCGTTGGAGGTGGCGTGATCGCTGCCTCCGTTTCATTTCTGCTCTCCCGTTTCTCTCTCTCCGCCACAGCTGTGCATCGTATATAATGCGGCGCGCGCTCACTCCCGTTGCACTCTCCTTCGCAACGGCGCTATGGATGGTCGCGAAGCTGAAAGTAAATGGCAACGCCGGCAAGCGAGTCTCGAAGCTCCGAAAGCGCGCGTTCGCTGTGCTTCCGTCATTTTCTCTCTGTGCAACGGTGTGTGAAACGCCATGAACAACATCAACGTCGGCGCTAGTTGCAGCGGCAGCGCCACCGCCGCGGAGCAGAGGAGGGCTCGGGAAGCCGAACGTCAGCGTCGGCACGCGGTAATTACGCCTGGACAACCACCGTTTCATAAGTCGCATAAGAGAAACGGAAACTCGATGCGCACCCCCCGCGATGCTTTCGCATCCCACCATGGTTGCCCGTAGGGGGAGATGATGTCTAATTTTTTGTTCATCGATGTTCAGTCGATGTTCCCCGCCTCCTTCCGAATGCTTTTTGGACGTCACGTGGTTTTTCGCTGCCTCCAGGATTGGAGGCATTGCAAGCTTTTTACACATCGCCTGCTTTTGAATTGCCTCCGTGATCGACCCACCGATCACGGCGGTAATAAAGACGGACGACGTCATGTGATGACGTGATCATGTGACGTGACGTTATGACGTCACAAATATTGGCGATCTGTGATGTCATGAGGACGTCATAAGGTGACGTCATCGTGTGATGATTTTTTGCATCACTCGGTTGAGGCTGCCGACTAGGGACGCCGACGGTGAATTTTGGCGTTTGATAAGGAATCCAAAGCTTTCACCTTAAAATACTCAATCTTGTTACAGCGCGGTAAAGAATAGCCAAAAGAATGGTGGAAAAGAGCTCTCTTTCTCCTCTTCTTGGACCTATTCGCCGATATCTTCTACTGTTTACCAAGCTCTATTATCGGTGACAAGCGAAACACGAACAGCGGAGCGCGTTCGCCAAGCATTAGAAACTGTATAATGCGTGCTTCCTGCCATCACCATTGACATGCACGCACACCCGATTAGGCAGCACTGCGCAATAGAAATCCTGAATCGGCTCACGAGCGGCAAACCGCAAGAGCGTATCTATCGCTAATCACAAGGGTGCGAACTGTGCCACGCGCACCACTGCTGGCGTTTCATTCGGAGCCGATAGTACGTGTAACAAGTTTCAATGTGCATTCAACTCGCCCAATCTACGCTAGTTTTCTGCAATAACGCGCTTGTCGATGAAGTTATCAATTTTATTTTGTCAGCAAACGTATTTTGTACTTCCGGCACACTGCAGCGCAAAAAAACACACAACGGACGGAACACGAAAGACGAAGACGAGCGCTGAACTTGCAACAACATTTATTGAAAAGATTGCACATGTGCAATTTTTCCAATAAAGGTTATTGAAAAAATTGCACATGTGCAATTTTTCCAATAGAGGTTGTTGCAAGTGTAGTGGATGACGTCTGCACCGGGCAGCATAAGTATATATACATATTTATGCTGCCCGGTGCAGACGGGATCCACTACTACATGCGCAAGAACGTCAACTCTTTATCAGTTAGTTGTAGGGAAGGCACGCTTACAGAACTTTCCGCCAGATAGGAAATGCGTTCTTCTTATATGATTTCTCGGGTGATCAGTTCTTCTTAATGACGGACCTGTTATTTAGCTCGGGTGCGCAATCCTGACAGGTTATACAATAGCTGGCTAGGAAACCTTAAACATCCATTCCGTCACGCCAATTTTTTACATGGTTCGCATGCTCCCTTAGCCTATCGTTGACGCCTCGCCCGGTTTGGCCAACGTACACTTTTCCGCACTTTAAAGGAATTTTGTACACCGCCCCTTCTGCGCAATCAACAAAGGGCCGCCTGTGCTTTGTGCCACAGACCTGCTGCTTCCTTGCCTCGTGGTCGGTCATTCTGCAGAGCTTAGACCGCCTGTGTGGTGTCGTGAATACGACTTTCACGTCGCACCGCTGGGCCACCTTTTTCAAGTTTCGTGAAAGCTTGCGCACATAAGTTTGTGCACGTAAGCTATTTCAACGCCATGCAGCCCAGTGAGTGACGCTACGAACTCGGTGGCATGATCGTCATGGCAATGGCTCTGTGTATATAGAAGATACGTTAAATGTTAACGTTTGTTAACCTTCTCCAATGCTAGGAGCCATCTAATGAACGATCATTACAAAAAATACAGCTAATAGTCGAGGAACGCAGTGCGACGTGAGCGGACTATAAAGCAAATGCTGCTGTTATAGCCACAGCCTACCAGACGACAAAAGCAGAATCCCCGCCTTTGCGTCACCGGAGCGCCGTTCGCAGCGCCGCCCTCCGTGGCGCACCAGGCAAATAGGCACGATTATTCCTAGCACCCGGCACCTACCGGTATAAGAGCAAGCAATATATTAATCTCGATGGTTCTATTCTAAAGATACGTGCGGTCACGATCGGTAGCACTTAAAGCGGCTGACGAACTGTTCTCCCATGCATTCATGGCGCATCCAAGAAACTTCATAATAATTGTTGGGGTGTTACATTCGAGAAGCACGGTATGATGAAAGATGCCGTAGTGGAGAGGTTCGGAAATTTTGACCGCCTGGTGTTGAACGTGGTCCTAAATCTAATTTAACGGACCGCTAGCCATTCGCCTCCATCTAAATGCGGGCGCCGCGTCCGGGATTTGATCTCGCGAGATTCGGGTCAGCATTCGAGCACCTTAACCACTAAACTAGCGTGGCGGGTTCTCCCAAACCTAATGAAAGAGAAGAGTGCGTGACGACGTAGCTTTTTTTTTTCAGGTAATAGAAAACGTTTGCGCCTTTGCGTTAGGACTAGCCCAGTTGCTTAGTCGCGCAGTACATAGCAATAACCATAAGAAAAAGTGTGTAAGGTACCTCTGTCATGAGGTTTGTCTTACGTAGGACAGACAGGTAGATGTCCTCATGTTAGACTGCAAGGACATATCAATAAAATGCGAAAAGGGCGATAAGGTCTCCTTAGTTTGCATTGTGGACATGTGGCTGCATTCTGTTCTTTCAGAACGAGCGTAGTTTACCTATTCACACTAATGAAAATATTATTGACAATTGAAACTGCGACGATCGCTCAAGATGATCGGTGCTGCAAGCCGTCAATAGCTTTAACCTAGAAGCAGCTCAGTGTCGTGCGTTTGCGCATGCGCTCGTTTTCATCGTAAGCGGGCTGGATGTTCTTTGGTTGTATTCTTTTTTTGAGGGCTGACCCATGTTGGCTTCGTGTTTAGGAAAGGCGCGACTTTTATGATTGTTTATTTTTCCTATACTCTTGTTGTTCAAAAGTAAAATTTCAGGTGCAAGTCAGCGCTCGCCTTCGTCGGTCGTTGTCCTGTTTGTGCGCTGGAGTCACACACGTAGTGGAGCGCAAGCTTATTGGATACGCCCATACCATAATAGTCAAAGTGCTGACTATCCTGTTCTAAAAACTCTAATATATTTTTGAAGGTCACTATAAGAGGCAACAAGAATTTCCCAGTTACTTACATGTAAAGTAGAATGATAGCTGTCACACCAAGAAGAATACCGTCAGCTAGGCTCAGCAGGAACGCCATTGTAAAGCCTTCTCGTCACAAATGGAAGTCCCGTACTAGAGACGCAACTATTCGAGCATACGCGCCTTCCTTCTTTTGTGACACCTCATATGAGAGGGAGGGCTGAGAAAACTCACAATGCTGCGTTGCTAAATGCGGCATGCAAAACACGTATCTGGCAGATAACTAAATATACCTTCCGTTTCCACTTCTTCTAAAAGAAGAAAGCGATAACATACAGTATTTGGACAGAAACGAGGTGCTACGCATATCAGGAGTTACAAAGTTCGTTGCTGCGCTGCACGCGCTTGGCAACACATCAGTATTGCAGCGAGACATTTTTTTTGTTAAGGGGAAGGGGGTTGCAAACAAATTTTATGTATGTTCCTGGGTGCGTTTATATGTTTGCACGTATATACATGTACACACATGCAAAATTGAAAAACTTTGGGTGCGGGGGGGGGGGGTCTTAAACTTTGACTTCCCTGCTAGAACACATCGCGCACACTGCAAACGCAAACTAGCCTAATTGGGCGTTTTAAGGGCTACAATCGTGCATAATACTACCTTTATCTGGACAGTACTCCCTTAGGGTGCAATGAAGTGGGTGTAAAAAGGTTCTGCGTTCTCAATTTTACTTAGTTAAGAAATTACGTGGAAGAAAGAAGGTAAATTTACTATCTGACGCCATTCGTCAAATGGAGTTTAAGAACAAAAAACTTCCATCTCACTTCCTCTCGCAAGTTTCTCTATTTTTTCCGAAGCTTTCCATAATGGCTTCAGCGCTGGCGGGCATGTATGCAGCTGTGCGGGGGAAAGAAGTAAAAGAAAGAAATAAAGAAACAAAGAAACTAAAAGGAAAAGCATGCGAACCTTCGATTTGGCCAGTCGGCACCACACGCACACTCAGTATACCCTTGTGTATAACGAATTGGCTAGACGCTGCATGCTTCAGCGCACTGAATAAAATCCCGTGCACAAATATTCCAAAGAAAGAGACATACGCAACTCTTCAAGCGGCCCCTCTGAACGTGTGCTGTATGCGTTCCAGAGGAAGCGAGAGGGCGCCCTTTGACATTGGCGGCGGCAGCCCACTGCGGCCCGCCACTGCCAGCTCAAGCGCAAGCCAGACGAGGTGCTACCGAAGTGAAATGGGTAAAGATTTGCGACGCATGCGCGCGAGGAAAAAAAATAGAAAAAAAAAGTCACACTTTTGCCGCGACGGCGAAGCAATGAATGCGATAGCAACAAAGTGGAATGTAACGTGAAGAACGGAAAGCAGCTCGAAATTGCCAGCGTGTCGCTCGAGCCCAAAGGACGCACGAAAAGAACGCACACAGGACGATCGCGAACTATCATGCGCCACAGCTCGATACTTGAAGCGCACTGCTGAAACACAACGCAGGACGCACGAAACGAACGAACAAGTACAAGTACACACAGGACGAGTGCGAACTAAATGTCGCAGTTGTTATTATTTCTGTTTGAACAGCGCGCTCCTTTCGCAAACGCGACCGCTGCAGAGAGCGAGTGACCTTCGTACGCTCTGCGACTTCAGCGCGGACATCGCGGGGAAAGCACAAGACATAAAACCCCCCGTTACACCCCCCGCCCTCCCCCCTTCTTTCCTGGAGATAAGCGCACGAATGCGACCACGCTCTGAAGGGCGAATAGCGTCGGCGTTCGCAGGAGAGGGGCGACGACCTTAAAGCGCGCCATCTCGCTGGTGAGTAAGAAAGCACGCTGAAGTAACTGGTGTATATGAATAGCTCGCCGTTATCATCCTGAAAGACGGTACTTTTTCGTGGCTTAGCCGTCTAACGCCGAGCGTTTCGGAGCGAGAGGGCGGTCGTTCGACTGCGAGCGTCGGGAAGTATTTCTGAATTATTTTTCTTTGTGGCTTTTATATACGTATAGATATACATATACGGAGCACGACTACGGCGACGGCAAAAACCAGCCGAGACTGTCATATAATCGCTATCGCAATAAAAAAGAAAGAAACGCGAGGAGAGAGTCGTTGAAGTTCCGAATTTCCCGCGGCGGCGCGATCGTACCTTGGCCTTGTGAACGCCACTTCTCAAGTGCTCAGCTCTGTCGGCTGTATGCGCGCGTTTCGTGCCTGCAGCCTCGCCGTGTTCTCGCCGCTGGATGTGAAGTGCATCGTTTGACGACAGTGCAACAAGCTGCACTGCGAGTGCGATAACCGCGACGGCCCGTCGATTCAAGCGAGCGTGCCGCTGTGTCTTACCAAGCATATGATGGGCACCCTGCGTGCTTGGCACAGTCAGGAACAAAAATGGTAAGTAATACAGATGTTCTCTCTCTTTGCGAGTCCTTATCGTCGCTCATGCGCCTGTTCATGTCGTTCTGCAAATTTCCTCGCGTGAAAAGTGCAATGAAAAGCAAGAAAAGAAAAAAATATATATAGGGCACGTCAAGCTTGCGAAATGCCCGCGAGCGCACCATGAGCATGGCATGTAAACCATGTCGTACATGACACGCATGTCATTGTTTCCATGTTACCTTTCTGTCATTTATGTTCGTCATACAGTGACGTCACGCTATACCAATTTCGGTATGATATGAAGTTAGAGAACTGGCCGCATGCTCACTATGAGCCTGGTACGTGAAATCATGCCGTACAAGACGTACATGTCTTTATTTCCATGTTACTATGTCGTTTATGTTCGTCGCACAATAACGTCACGCTTTATCAATTTTGGTTATATATCAAGCTAGCTAACCGGCCGCGATCGCACCATGAGCGTGGTGTTAAATCATGCTGTACATGACATGCATGTCATTAGTTCATGTTACCAGCTGTCATTTATGTTGGTTGTACAGTCACGCTGCGCATTACCAATTTTCTTGTATATCAAGCAGGTGGAGCAGCCGCGAGCGCCCCGAGGCCGTGTTGTCTAAATCACGCCATAAATTGACAAGCGTGTCATGATTTGCACGTTAGAAACTGTCATTTATGTGCATCATAGTCATCCCGTGCATTTTCCCGCCAATATCTCCTAGCGTCTATTCCTCATAGCAACCGCTGACCACTTAATACTACCGGCCACTTTAGAACCTAGAGCCTCTGAAAGACGCACGCCTTTAACGGGCCTCGTACGGTTAATTTACTGGCATTTCATGAAAACGTATTAAGTAGTCCTCCGAACATGTCTCGCTGCAAGCACATACCTTCTCCTGCTGTAAATATTTACTCGTGCATGTTTTTTTTCCTCTTTTTTTCGCAGGAAGATGCTTTGGGCTTCAAACTGCCAAGCGCTTCTCTTTTGCTAATATAGTGATTTTCCCCACTGTTCTCCCTTTTACCGCTTTTGTGACTCTCTTTGATCATTTCCCTTTTTCAGGTTTTCTCTCCAATTTATCGTCTTTTTTTTAAACTTGCTTACTTATCGCACTTCCTTGCCTGTTTATGCGTTCAATAATACTCGCCTAACGATTTCCCCGACGTTGTCGTTAATATAATCTTTGAGCCTTTTTAAATGCGAAGCATTTCTTAGCGAACTTCTGCGACTTTGAGCGTATCTATCTATCTATCTATCTATCTAGCCGCCTACGACTTTGTGCTCTCCTGGCCGTTTCGTTAATCGGACGTATACCAAAATTGGTGTGTCATAACATGGCCTTATTACGAACATAAATGACAGGTCATATAATGAAAAACATGACACGCATGTCATGAACAGCATGATTTACATTCCACGGCCTTTGGGCTCCCTAGCCGTTCCGTTAATCGGATGTATACCAAAATTGGTGTGTCGTAACATGGCCTTATCACGAACATAAATGACAGGTCATATCATGAAAATCATGATACGCATGTCATGAACAGCATGATTTACATTCCACGGCCTATGGGCTCTTGCGGCCGTTCCGTTAATCTCATATATACCAAAATTGGTACGGCGTGACAAGAGTTCATGGCGAACACAATGACAGGTCCTAACATGCAAATCATGAAGCGCATGTCATGTGCAGCATGATTTACATGACATGGTCTCGGGGCGCTCGCGGCCGTTTAAATGAAGGGATACATACGAAAACTGGTATGACGAGACCTTTCTGTATGACGAACATAACTGACACGTGGTAACATGAAAATCATGATATGCATGTCATGTATGACATGATTTACATGCCACGCTCATGGCGCACTCGCGGCCGTTTCGCTAGATTGATATACACCAAAATTGGTATTGTGCGATGTGACTTTATGAAGAACATGAATAACAGGTGGTAACATGAAAACTATGACATGCATGCCATGTATGTCATGACTTACATGCCAGGCTCATGGTGCATTCGCGGCCGTTTCGATAGCTTGATATAGACCAAAACTGGTATTGCGCGATGTGACTGTATGATGAACATTAGTGACAGGTGGTAACATGAAAAACCATAATATTCATGTCATGTATGGCATGATTTACATGCTCTACTCGTGGTGCACTCGCGGCCAATTTGCTCCTTTGATATACACCAAAATTGGTATTGCGCGATGTGACTGTATGACGAACATAAATGAGAGATCTTAACATGCGAATCATGTTATGCATGTCATGTACGGTATGATTTACATGCCACTGTCATGGTGCGCTTCCGGCCGTTTTGTTAACGTGATATATACCAAAATTGGTATGGCATGACACGAGTGCGTGATGAACATAAACGACAGGTCATGCATTTATATACCAGAATATGCGTTTCGTTGGCATGGTGTACACAAGATTGTGCATGCATGCGTGCATGGCAAACATGCCATATATGGTGGACTAGATGCCATGGCATGAATGATTTCATTTGGCTCAAAGACAAACAAGGCGATGTATGCAGCTCTTTGCTGGCTGCTTCGCATTACATCGATTCCCACAGTGCGTGGGATCTGCCGAATTTTTATGTGCGGCGACTTGGGCACTCTGAACAACTACATATTGCTTAATGAAGTAACGGAATTTTTGAGGGATCACTCCTTTGCTTGATACAACCTCAATGACACAACCTCTGGGTTTCATTACATATTCCTTAGTCTCTTCAGCTTCAATACTTACTCTGCGCTTCTGCCACTTTATAGAAAACCGAGCCAATATCCGCATATAATTTCTCAGTTGTCATTTTTTTCTGGGCACACAATACCATACAGCCCACTAATCGTTTCCTAATTTCTGATGTCGTCAGCATGTGCGAGTTCAAGCATAGAGCTGCATATGCGAACTTGCGTTCGTATTACTCCTTTCGAATTACGAGCAACGCAGCATATAATTGCTAAATAATGTATCGGTGGCGCCCTCTATGATAAGTAAGTAGCAACGGGCCCGTTCTCGAGGGCGCGCGAATATTGACGATCTTTAGTGGCTGGATCGAGAGCAGCACCGGTAGGAATAGTTCCGGTGGTCGCTTTGGTTCGCGTTATGATGACGTCATTCAGATTTACCTATATGGCAAACTGGGCACCAAGCACAGCATTGGTGTCTTGCACGGAAGTACAAAACAAGAGGCGGATAACATAAATTCGGGAGGCTATCCATCGCTTCTAAATATTCTTATCCGCGAAAGGTAGCCGTTTCCTGATAACACAAGTACGTACAGCATTCCACGGCTTCGTTTGCCTACGCCACCATTAGGCATGTGCCAGGGCGACCACCGAAGTGTTGGAAGGCGTGAGCCACGGCGGCCTCCGTTTTTTCTTTCTTTCTTTCTTTCTCGACCTCTGCAAGCGTGGTGTTGAGTGGTTTTCGGGCCGCAGTGACGCTCCTGAATACGGTGCGCCGTATCGCCTGCTGTAGTTGCCGGCAGCAAGGTGTGAACTCTAACGTTTGCATTCTTCAGTGTGCGCCATTGTTAAGCTCAGGGCACTACGACCGCTGTAGCTGCGCCATCGCAGCACGTTAAGTAGGGTTGAACACTGGACTAGTTTCGTGCGGTTGTATGCTTGATTAACAGCGCGAAAACAACGAGATACAAAAAGGAAGAAGAACCTGTCAACTCAGTGCTTTGTACAATTCCAACCTATGCAGTCGTTCAACCCTCAGTTACCTCGTTTGACAAAGAGCTAGGTTATCTCAGCCTGTGAAGATAGTTATGGCTTTGTAAGTGTTTAACCTTTCTTATAATACCGCATCCTGCTGTACGAGCTGTGTGTCACCGATATCGATTCAATCATGGTTTCGCGCAATAGAGTTTCATTTAGCAAAACAAAAGGTGAGCTGGCAGGCAGCGTTCGTCCTGTCTTTTTCCTTTTCCTTCTCTCTTGATTTTTCGTGCAGTTAATAAAGCATGCAACTGCACGTTAATGTTCAGGCGCGTTGCCGAAAACTTAGGAAGCCTTTCGAAGTGCTTTTCATGGCACGCGGCAAGATATCAGTGCTTTCAGAACTCGCATTACACTTGGCGATAGTAGCGTGACGACAAACGGAGGGCAAGTCTGTCAAGAGCTAGCCGTGATCGGGAGATAGGGCAATAGTACGTCGCTGCTGCTTTTGATAATACCTCGCTTGAGCTAATTGGTAAATGTGCGCAAAAAAAGTATGTCTCGTGAAACTGTCGCTTCTGCGCAAAGAAAACGAGTTTTTTAGCCACGAATTTGTTTAGATCGCACGTGGAAACTTCATCTGTAAGTGTCTCCCAGTGGTGGCTGCATGTAACACGGCGTCAGCCGTGAATGCCAGAGCCGCATCATTCATTCAGGAGGCGTCACTTCTTGCGCGTTCGCGGGTCCGTGTAATGTAAAACTGACTGCGGGATAATTTGGCGGAGACCACGTGACATCGTGACAACGAGAGTGGGGCTGTGTGTTAGACAATTAGCAATGCTCACAACGTAATGCTCGTTAAAAATTCTGTATTTTGGCTTTGGCTTGTGGTCCTCTTCACTTCATTCCCTGCTCTTGTTGAGCACATTTTGCCTAGACAATGAAGTATTGTTCTAGCTTTCTAGTGAGACCTATGGCGTTGGATACAATGCATACATCTGTGCTTCTGTACACTACTTGGGTCATTTCGTGAATCACCTTTATCCACTGAAGCAAAGCATGTCCGGCACACATGGCGATGTAAATATAATAAAGGGTCGGTTAAGAATTGTGTGTATCTTCATTCACATTAAAACTAGCCGTTCTATTAGAAATGTTTCTCTGTATTTCAATAATTTCGCTTACTTCCAGCTAACGCCCGTGCAAGCCGACATGAACTCAAGATTTTTGAAAACCTAGATTAGGCTCAAAACCACGTATCGTGTGCACTGTCGTCATTTATGAAAGGGAACGCGCGAGCGCGTGGCCTGCGCTCTGCGGCGGCTGCATACAGATCTGTCAACCGATAGCTAAAGAAAGCACGCCCGCTTTCTTGGCAAACAAAATAACAAGTCCTGGACGGTGGACAAGCGTTACATTACGCCGCCTCTCCGCTCGCGCAACGGGCGATGCCTGCAGCTCGCGCCATGCTGGCGCACCACGCTCGATTTGTTGACAGCAGGCGACGCGCTGCTGGCATCACCCGTTGAGCGAGCGGAGAGGCAGCGTAGTGTAACGCTTGTCCACCGGTCATGACTAGTTTTCGATGCGAAGTCTGTGTAACGTTGTCCCTCCGTCCGCACAAACGCAAGGCAACGCGCTTCCCTCGGCGCAGGTGTTGGCGGTGCCAAGTGGGTCACGCCACAGCTGGGCGTTGACGTCACGCTTCCCTCGCAGGTGCGCGCGTACGTCACTCTCTCTCTCCCCCGCCGGAGCGGCCGCAGCTGCCGGCTCGAACGCCCGCTCGCCTCCCGTGTCTGCGCTTCAAACAAACGTTTACACCAGTAAACGCTACACCGAGTTTCGCTTCAAACGAATCTTCCAGCGCTCACCGCCACACCCTCGTTAGCGCCGTTCAACCCGTGACGCCACCCGTGCGCAACGCTGCTGCTTCGCATCCCATCAGGGTTTCCTTAGGGGAGAGGGTCCAACTTTTTATTAAAGACGATAGTCTTTCTTGGGATACTTAAACCGTTCAGTCTCTCTGTCTTTCCGTTTGTCGGCACGTCACTCGATTCAGCCACTCGGCCAAAGTTGAACCACTTGCCCAAGAGCCAGCCATTTTGAACGGCTGACTAGGCTCGTATACATGTGTACATTGTCGATCAAAAAGCAAACATTACGCATATCTGAGGCGCAACATCACTTGGTAAGTATTAGGTGGTGTGTTCCTTTAATAGAAAATGCATACATACGTAATTCTAAAGACCCTAGTTTCTTAAGCTGCGCTGAAAATGCGACTGCGCTGAAACTTGCCTTCCTCCGTGCCCTCTGCACGAGCTCATTGTTGTGTTTCGGTTTCGGTTCTGTATTGCACTGTACGAATGCCACGGGGCGCCGCTTTGGCATTCCTGTTTTACCCAGGCGACGTGTAAATAAAAGAGTGTGTGGAGCGTACTCGTTGAGTGCGGACGTTCCTTCTGCTTCAGCGCTTCGCGCCAAACCGCATGTTCGGGCTGGCTGGCGTCCCCGCCAGTCGCGTTGGTCACTGCCGCTCTTCGCCTGCTGCTGCGCCGGGACTACCAGCCCGCAACACAGCACTCATGTTTCCCGACGTATTGCCAGATGGCGTCCATATCTCACGCAGCGCCTCTTCTATCGTCTTTAGACGACATTTGCAGCAAAGCACGCAGATACGCGGCCAATTTTTGTGATAGCAATTATTTGGACACTATCGGCTGGCTTTAGATGCGAAGCATCTCTCGCTCGGGGGTATGTCCTGCGGCGTGCTAGTCCGCACTCACACTACGCATGCGCAACTCTCCTCCTTCCCTCTCTCCAACAGCTGCGCGTTACTCTCTCCATCTTGAAATATTTGCGCAGGCACACGGGGACACAGAAGAGACACACACACGGGCGCGATCTAAAGACTGGTTTACTTTTTGAAAAACGTTGACTTAACAACCCGCAGAACTGCGCACCCTGATCACTAAAATTTATTTTATTGCGCAGAATGCGCATCTTATCACATGCTCATTGAACAGCAGACAAGAGCGAAATTTCCTTCTCTAGCACAGCAACAGATAGGTGACTAACACACTTTTGTTAGTGTGTTAGTCACCCATCTATTGCCCTAATAGATAGAGAAGAAAATTTCGCTCTTGTCTGCTGTTCAATGAGCATGTGATAAGATGCGCATTCTGCGCAATTAAAATGAATTTTAGTGATCAGAGTGGACAGTTCCGACGTTTCTTAAGTGAATGTTTTTCAAAAAATAAACCAGTTGTTAGATTGCGCCCGTGTGTGTGTCTCTTCTGTGTCCCCGTGTGCCTCCGCAATTTTTCAAGATGAATATGTTCCAGCTAGGCCGAATCGCAGTTTTACTGTCTCCACTTCTCTCCCAGCAGCTGCTTGCACTTCTCCTGCGTTCTCGCTTCTGCTCTCGCGGCGCATCCGCTACTGTCCTCCTCCAGTCTCCTCTCCTTCAAGCGGGTAGAGCGCTGCGAGCATTGTCAAGCGCTTGCTTCGGTTGACTCCTCTGAAACGCAGGCTCGACATGTCGAAATTCTCTCCTGAGCAAGTCCGCGATGAGCGCTAGCGCATGCGCGTCCCCTTCCCCTCTTTCTCCTCTCCTACGCTGCGCTCCTCTCGCGTGCCTGTAGACCGCGTTCCCCGCTCGCCCTGTGAGAATTAAAGGCCAGGCTAGAGGGAAGACACGACGCGCGTAGTGTTCCCCTTCGCGTTCCACGACGCGAGGTCGGTATACTCGCGGACAACTTTTCTTGGCACTGAAGGAAAGGCTGCGGGGGCGGAGCTACTGCACATGTGCTGCTCCGTCAAGTAGTCCGGTTCGGCGCGCGTTTCGAATTTAGTTTTGGTTTGTGAACCTTCCGTGTCTCCTGCAACGGCCATTATTTATTCGAGCGGCCGTCACAGACTTAAACAGCCATTTGTTACTGAAATTCGCCGCAAGATCCCTCGGCGAGCCGTCCGAAAAGCTGGAGGGTGCGAAAACTCACCTGAAGACGAAGACGCCATTTTGACTGTGAGGTGCACGTAAAAGGTGCGACGTTTTCACAGGTCCAAAAACGCGAAATGACACTGCATCAAGCAAAACAATTATAAATATCTCCTTGGTGCGCGCTGACCCTCTTTTCAAGCAGCGCCCCGTAGAAAATAAAGTAATGTTGTTTTCTTTTTATTCTCACGCAGAAAACACGGACGCAATTGTGGGACTATAATCTTCAGCGGAAGCACACGCGTAGTTCGGCTCTCTAGCCTTCCCTTCATTGCCAAGAAAAGTTGTCCGCGAGTATAGCATGCCCAACGAACGTCATCGGAACGCCATCGTGCAAGTGCTCCGGCTTCGCATCGCCTCATGGTCCCCTTTAGCGGGAGATGGTGTAATTTTTGGCCGTTGGCGTCTGTCGACGCCGTCAGGGTCCGTATACGTATATATATATATATATATATATATATATATATATATATTTATATATATATATATATATATATATATTATGAGACGACGCCCAGTTCAGTATTCGAAAGGCTATATTTCAATGTCCAAAGCGGCGCAGCCCGCGTGACAAACGAAGATGATGATTACAATGGTTTCTGTACAGATGAAGATGAACTATATAGTCAGCGCTCACACTATTTTCCCCCTTCGCGAAAGCGGGCAGCAGGTTAAGGGTAGGAACGCCGAATATATGGTTTCAGGCGAGAGACATGAGAGATCTCGGTGCTGCGGCGACGACGATCAGTAGCCGCGCTGGCTGGAGCGACGCGATAGTTCACGGCAGATGTCCTTTCCAGCACGGTGTATGGACCGAGATATCTATGAAAAAATTTTTCACAGAGCCCAGGGGTACGAACAGGTGTCCACAGGAGGACTTCGTCGCCTGGACGGAACGAAACAACTCGACGTTTTGCGTCAAAACGGACTTTCCTCTTGTCCTGAATGGTGGCAGTGTTGGCGCGGGCAATTTCATGGCAGCGGGCGACGCGAGCAGCGAACTCTTCTGGAAGGGACGAAGATGGAACAGAGGGCGTGGATAAAAATGTGGTGTCCAGAACAAAAGTCGGTTCACGGCCAAACACGAGGAAAAACGGGCTGTAATTCGTCGTACGTTGTATGGCAGTATTATATGCAAACGTGACGAAAGGGAGTACAGTGTCCCAGTTTTTGTGATCTGGCTAAACATACATGGATATCATGTCGGACAAAGTTCGGTGAAAACGCTCTGTAAGACCATTTCTTTGCGGGTGATATGCTGATGTGGTCTTATGTACGGTGTTAGAGGCCTGGAGGACTTCAGCAAGAACACGGGAAAGAAATGTCTTGCCACGGTCACTAAGGAGAACACGAGGGGCACCGTGGCGCAAAATAATGGCGCGCAGGACAAAATCGGCTACTTCCGAGGTAGCACCAGAGGGAAGAGCTGCCGTCTCCGCGTAGCGAGTTAGGTGGTCCACGGCAGTAACAATCCAGCGGTGGCCGGCTGGCGTAAGCGGGAGGGGTCCGTATAAGTCGATGCCCACGAATTCAAAGGGAGCGGACGGGCACGGCAGAGGTTGTAAAGGGCCTGCGGGAAGAGATGTGGTACGTTTTCGGTGTTGGCATGACGCGCAGGAACCGACGTACTTCGCCACACTTGTTGAGAGGCCAGGCCAAAAGCACCGAGTTTTGATGCGCTCGTAAGTCTTGTGAAAACCCAAGTGGCCAGCTGTCGGGTCGTCGTGCAGGGCTTTTAAAACCTGGAGACGAAGTGAACGAGGGACAACTGGAACCCATTGGTTACCGAGAGGGTGGTAAATGTGCCTACATAACGTTCCATCTCGAAGTTTAAAACGTTCAAGCTGTCGTCTTAAGCGGCTGTTGGGGGCACGGGATAAGCCAGTAAGCCGATCGATGATTGTGCGGCAGCATGGATCTGCATGTTGGAGCGAGGTGGGATCTGTGGATGAAAGAATGTCCACTGAGGCAACGGACTCTTTCGGACTACCGGCCGTCTGCTTGGTCACTTGGCTGGTCGGTGATGAACAGATTGAAGGCGACACTTGGGCGCTTGGCGAGAGCGGGCACCGCGACAAAGCGTCAGCATCTTGGTATTGCCGACCCGACCTATATGTGACACTGTAGTCATACTCTTGCAAACGCAGTACCCAACGGCCAAGGCGTCCCGACAAATTCTTGAGAGACGATAACCAACACAGAGCATGATGGTCAGTGACGATTGTGAAATGCCGGCCGTATAAATAAGGGCGAAACTTTTGTACGGACCACACGACGGCGAGGCATTCTTGTTCGGTGATGCTGTAATTTCGCTCAGCAGGAGAAAGAGTGCGGCTCGCGTAGGCCACGACTTGTTCTTCGGAAGCGTGGTTCCGCTGCAGCAGGACGGCACCGATGCCATGTCCACTTGCGTCAGTGTGTAGGACAGTAGACGCTGCATGGTCGAAATGCCGAAGCACTGGCCGCGATGTGAGGCATCGCTTGAGAGTGTGAAAACCGGCTGCGCATTCATCCGACCAGACAAAAGTTGCGCTCGCGGTCAAAAGCTTGTGCAAAGGAGCTGCAATAGTGGCGAAATCACGCACAAAGCGGCGGAAGTACGACGCTAAGCCGAGGAAGCTGCGAAGGTCTTTAGGTGTGGTTGGTGTAGGAAAGTGCAGTACTGCAGCAACCTTGTCGGGATCGGGCTCAATGCCATGTCTGCTGACAACGTGACCTAATACCTTGATGCTGCGGCTGGCAAACCGACACTTCTTAGTGTTTAGCTGGAGACCGGCCTTAGCTAGACAGGTCAGAACTTCGTCTAGCCGTTCCAGGTGCTGTGAGAAGCTGGACGAAAAGATGACGATGTCGTCCAGGTAGCAAAGGCAGGTCTTCCATTTTAATCCACGCAGTACCGTATCTATCATTCGTTCGAATGTGGCTGGGGCATTGCAGAGGCCAAAAGGCATTACATTGAATTCAAAGAGTCCATCAGGTGTGGCAAATGCAGTCTTCTCTTTATCGGACTCGTGCATCGGGATCTGCCAATAACCAGAGCGCAAGTCGAGGCTCGAAAAGTACTCGGCACCTTGTAAAGTATCAAGAGCGTCGTCGATCCGAGGCATAGGATAGACGTCCTTACGAGTAATGTTGTTCAGCGCTCTATAATCAACGCAAAATCGCACCGAGCCATCCTTTTTTTTAACGAGCACAACAGGAGAAGACCACGGGCTTGCCGAAGGCCTGATAATGTTGCGTGCGAGCATATCGTTGACTTGTTCTTCTATAACTTTGCGTTCAGAAGCTGATACACGGTAAGGGCGGCGACGAATGACACGAGATCCGTCTGTGTCGATGCGATGAGCGGCCACTGTTGTTTGACCCAGGCCATCGGAACAAACGTCAAAGCAAGCGTTGTGTTTCATTAATATGGTCAGCAAGGCATCAGTCTGGGTCGGATTGAGATCTGTACTCAAAGTGGCCTTTAGAGCACGCGATGAACCTTCCGCGGGCGTACACTGTGGAAATGACGAGTCAGTTGAAACAGTAACGACACATACCGGTGCGTCTTCGGTAATGCTGGCAACAGTAGTCCCCTCTGGCAGCAGTAGGGCTTCTGGCGTCGTGTTGTAGGCGGTGATGCTTGCATAACCACGTGTGAACCGCACTAGAGAAGATGCGATGGCGATGCCTCGAGAAATACAGCGCTGGCAAGGTGTAACCACCGCGTCGCCATCTATAACGTCTCGTGACCTGATCGTAAGTACACGTTCTTGCCCTGAAGGCAGGAGAAAATCCGCAGCTGTGACAAGGTTGGGCGGTGAAAAATCGGCAGCAGAAGAAAGCTCAGTGTCCGTAATTCGAATGAGAGGTTGACCGCACGAAATGACAGCCGACGAAGCCGATAGGAAGTCCCAGCCTAAGATTATCTGGTGAGCGCATGAAGAAAGCACAGCCAGCTGTACATGATGGCGGACTCCGTCGATGAGAACGCGCTCAGTACACTGTCCGGTCGGGCAAATCGGATTGTCATTAGCGCCGCATAACAGGGGACCGACATAAGGAGTTTGCACTTTCCGTAGACGAAAACACAATTCGCGGTTAATGACTGAAATTGCGGCTCCAGTGTCTACAAGGGCGTCAACATAAACACCTTCCACACAAACAGGCAGTAAATTTGCTGGGCGAGACGGAGGAGTTGTGACGTTTCGACAACGAGCAGTTTCCCCTCCAAAAACTGCAGCTTCTAGTTTTCCGAGTGGCTGTCCAGAGAGATCGGAGCAGGACGCAAGGGTGATGTCGTACGCCGAAATGGTGACGGAGAACGGCGGCGAGGTGAACGAGAAGGACGAGGCATGGCTTGGGACAGTGGAGGTGAGCGCGACCGACGTGAGGAGGATGGATACGGTGCTGGAGCGTAGGCATCAGATCTTGGGGCAAAGTCTCTTTCATAAGCAGAATAGCCACGTCGTTCATCCTGCTGACGGCGGCGGCAGAAACGGGATATATGGCCCCGTATGCCACAGTAGAAACAGACGGGGCGCGAAGGACGCCAGCTAGAGTAGTGTGACTGCACTGGTGCCTGTGCTGCCATCGACGCCAAATGGTCGCACTCAACGTCCGCAGGCGCAGATGAGATTGGTGCAGGGGCCCGTGATGCAACTTCTGCGTACGAAGGCATGCGAAAAGGTACAGGAGACGGGGCACGTGCGACGCTTGTTATCGATGCCAGTTCGTCCTTGATAATTTCACGCAGGTTGGGAGGAGGAGAGCGGACAGGCGAAGTGGCTGTGTTGCCCGGAACAAGGCCGTGAAGTTCCTCTCTGACAACGGTGCGGATCAGGGCTCGCAATTCATGTTCTCCAGCAAAACGAGCGTCAGAGGAGGCGTGTGGAAGGCGCATGGAATAGAGCACGTCCAGGCGTTCGCATGTGGTGATTATGTCCTGGACTGTATTTGGGCTCTGAATGACGAGGGCATTGAAGGCCACAGAGTTCACGCCTTTTAGTATGTGACGGATGCGATCGGCCTCCGTCATGTCACTTTGGGCACGGCGACAGAGAGCCAGAACGTCTTCAATATACGACGTATATGATTCGTCGGGCCCTTGGATGCGGGTTGCGAGCTTCTGCTTCGCTACCTCAGAGCGTCCTGCAGACGTACCAAATATCTGACGGAGTTGTGCCGTGAAGGCTGCCCAATCAGGAAAGTCACTTTCATGGTTGTAGAACGAGGTTTTAGCTACTTCCCTGAGGTAAAAAGGAACGTAGCGTAGTTTGTGGGCCTCGTCCCAATAATTACAAACACTGGTTCTGTCATAATTATCGAGCCACTCCTCGACGTCTTCACCGCGAAGGCCGGAAAATACTGGAGGGTCTCGTTGCGACGTACTCACTGTGTAGTTAGGCCCAACTGGCTGAGCAGAAGCGGTTGCGGCAGCGGAGGCGTTGTTTTGTGCCATCACTGTCGTTTGCGAGCACAACCGTCGACCAGACCGGAGCTCCAGGGGTGACCGGTAGAGCAAGAAGACGTGGGAACCACAGCACTCTCCACCACTTATGAGACGACGCCCAGTTCAGTATTCGAAAGGCTATATTTCAATGTCCAAAGCGGCGCAGCCAGCGTGACAAACGAAGATGATGATTACAATGGTTTCTGTACAGATGAAGATGAACTATATAGTCAGCGCTCACAATATATATATATATATGTATATATATATATATATATATATATATATATATATATATATATATATATATATATATATTATATATGTATATATATATATATATATATATATATATATATGATATATATATATATATATATATATATATATATATATATATATATATATATATATATATATATATGTATATATATATATATATATATATATATATATATATATGTATAAGCCACAACGAAAAATAATTCAGAAAATTTTTTTCCGAAGCGAGGAATCGTCCGGGGGACCTCTCACTCCGCAGCGCGCGGTGTTAGATGGCTAGGCCACGAGAAATAAGTCTTTCAGCTTGCTAACGGCGAGATGTATATATACACCATTGACCTAAGCATGCTTTCTTGGTCACCATCGAGGATGGCGCGAAGTTCGCGCGGAGCGCGCTTTAAAGGCCGTCGCCCCGCTCCAGCGAACGTCAATGCTCTTCGCCCTACAGGGCGTGGTCGCCTTCGTGCGCTTAGCTCGAGAAAAGAAGGGGGCGGGGGGGGAGCGGTGGGTTGTATGTCTTGTGCTTTCCCCGCGATGTCCGCGCTGAAGTCACAGAGCGTACGAAGGTCACTTCGCTCGCTGCAGCGGCCGCGTTTGCGAAAGGAGCGCGCTGTTCAAACAGCAATAAGCAACAACTGTGACAGTTAGTTCGCGCTCGTTCTGTGTGTACCTGTTCGTTCATTTCGTGCGTCCTGCTTTATGTTTGATCAGCTTGCTTCAAGTGTCAACCTGTGACGCATGATAGTTCACGCTGTGCTTCCTTTTCGTGCGTTCATTGGGCTCGAGCGTCACACTGGCAATTTTGAGCTGCTTCCCGTTCTTCGCGTTACATTCCAATTTGTTGCTATCGCATTCGTAGCTTCGCTGTTGCAGCGAAACTGTGACTTTATTTGTTTGCGGATAGAAGACGCCAAAAGCGGGCGTGCTTTCTTCAGCTGTAGGCAGTCGCCTACACTGTAGCCAGTGTATACTGTAGGTAGTCGCTGCAGAGCGCAGGCCACGCGCTTACGTGTTTCCTTTTATAAAGGATGACAGTGTACACTGTGTAGTGGTAATTGGTCACAGGGTGTCGTTACTTTCTTATAACTGTTTGACGTCATCGTAAAATGAGTGCCAGAAAAGAGAAATTATGAACTAATCTCCACGTGCCACTAAATTTCGACTCACAAATCTTTAGGAGATTTAGTTCCCCCTTGCTCAAACAGTCACATTGACGACAAAGATGATTGCGAGTTTAAAACACATTTTTTTTAATTGTCGAATAGCTTATGGACGAGAATAAAGAACGAGTTTACCAAGCCAGGTCGGCTGGTGCGCACGCGAACTGGCAGAGATGAGATATATGTCCCTTTGTTTGCGTGTTTGGACTGACCCGAATTTCTCAAGTGCATTTTTTCACGAAAGTGTTTTATGCCGGGGTCCACCAAGTACTTCCGTTATGGTTATGACGCTGATAAAATGGACGCCAACGGGTGAGAAAGGAAAAAACCAAGAAAGAGATCCGGCACTGGGAATCGAACCCACGACCTCGCGGCCGCGACTGTAAGCGCCCGACGCTCAACCAACTAAGCTACCTCGGGAGCGGCTGGACTCTTCTCGAACGCGCCTTATATCTTTCACACATTTTCTCTCGCACGGTGCTCTCTGTTGGCGGGGCGGAGCGGGGCGGTGCCGCCGTCTGTGAGAGGTGAAAAGAAGTAATGCGTCATGATGAACACTTACTAGTGCTTACTCCAAGATTGCGCACGATATCAGAGGTCATGGTTAAAGCGTCTCGATACCAGCGAGGGACACTGGCCCCGCTGGCGTCGCCGAGGGAACATAGACGCAGTTACGTTCTTTGCCTTTCACTTCGTGTTAGTGTGCCTCGATGTGTGCGCCCCCCTTAGGGTGTTGCCATTCTTTGAAGGGGCTGATGCCGCCACGACGCTATTTTTGCCCCGCGTCTCGTGCCTCTCAGCGCAGCTGCCGTAGAGGGGTGAGACGCCGGTAAGAAGCCGTGGGCTAAAATATGGCAGCCGCGCCGCAGTAGACGTCGCAGATGTCCTCACCCTAAAGCGGACAAAACGCGCATCAAGGCACGTTACTTCGTGTTAGCGTGCACCGGCTCATCGGAGTACTGCAGCTTCCACATGCACCAACTGGATTTCGCCGGTGCCGACTACTTCGATTGCGAGACCACCAACTAACAAAACCGCTGCAATACGCGTTGCAGGAAGGAGACGATTTCGACGGGCGAATGTTTGGTAGAGTGAGACAGAGGCCTGCGCGACGCACGCGTTTGCGGCTCAAGCTATGAACCTCTGCCTCCCGTGTTGCTGAAGCGCAGAGTGGTAAAGTAAGCACGAGCACAGGCGTCAGTTTACATTACTAGAAAGCGCACGCCGCTCCGTTTCTCTCCTTAATCTACGACGTTTTGAAGAAGTGCATATCGGGTACCAGTGTTGATTATGAGCTTGTTGATGTCACCGTTATGCGGGATTCACGATTCCCTGTGTCCAAATTTATGTTCACAGCTTCAGCTACCACAACCGTTTAATCATGATCATCGGCGTTAGTCGTCGCGATAGAGACAAGCCACTAGGCGTCAACATGGGTGCATCCACGTCAAATGGTGCTATAGCTGGCAAACACGAATTGACATTGTACAAGCTCTCCTATATCACTACATAATGAGCACTACTTCTGTGAAGGCACGTTTCGCTTTCGTGTTATACCGATTCCTATCACAGAGGGATCAGCCATGTTTTTTTAGCAGTGAGTCAAGTCTGTATATCACTCGGAAGCGCGGCTGATATTAGAATATCTGAAAGTTGTATATACTAGCCAATCCACGCTTCTGTAAGTGCGGCAATTGGAAGCTGTACTATAAGGCACCTATTCAAGTCCACGCAAAGACCGTAGGCTGATCGGGATTAACTCTCTTATGCGCTACAGAAAAGGCACTTCTAGTAACTGCGGCAAATAATTTCAATGAAGGCCTCAAATTTTTACCATCGTGACAATTAATAAAGGTTTCAGAAAACGAAGAAACGCAGTGTTTACAAATATGTAACTCTTCAAACACACGCACACGCCTTCGAAAATTACATTTTTGGAGAATCTTAACAAGCCAAATCTTATC
Organism: Rhipicephalus sanguineus; assembly: GCF_013339695.2. Classification (NCBI taxonomy): domain Eukaryota; kingdom Metazoa; phylum Arthropoda; class Arachnida; order Ixodida; family Ixodidae; genus Rhipicephalus; species Rhipicephalus sanguineus. The sequence continues at coordinate 87,555,889 of NC_051185.1, read as the reverse complement.
AAGATATTCGCGTCATATTTGATTTCATTGCAATCCTTACAAAAGTTTACACGAAATCCCATTCTCAGGTTTGGAGTACATCTGAGGGAGTTGGACTGCATTGAAATGGCGCATCTTAGCCGCTTTGCACGTGTCATTAAAGTGTGCCTTACGGAATAGTGATTCTTTTGCAGCGCGATTGCAGATTGGTAGACAAGACATATACTTTTATTTTTTTTCAACGTCGCAATTCTCATCATTTCAACAAAATAAGTTGACGGCCCATTTAAAGATGCTCGTTGCTACACTCACTAGGATTGCAATATTCAGTCTAAAAAGAGCCAACTAATTCGGTGCAGTGGTTGCAACGTGGAACGACATCTTACGCCCACATGTTTAGATAAGAAGTCGTGAGCCCTAAACCTTCTTCCTGAATCTTTCATAGCACACTTTAACGTAGCGTGTCAGCAGCTCTCTGCTGAGCCAAGTTAAAGCGACTGGGACTCCGGCGTTAAAGCGCTTAATGGGTGGCGAAGGAGGGAATAATACCATTTTAGCTGCGGCATAGAGGACATAAAAAGTGCACGGCGCTCCTCGGAAATTTACGGGCACCCATTAACTTCCAGCAAGATGTACAGCGGTGAGACATCCCACGTTGTAGTGCAGTCGGCGTAGAACTACATTCCAGATTTTTGTAATAAATAAACAGAAAACGTCTTAACGACGTGGCGTAAGCTATTGAAAATATTATGGCACCAAGTCTGAACACAATATCCTGGGGCTGTGACAAAGGTGCACGCCATAAACGCGTGTGCTTAAAAATGTTCGTCTGCTGAGATGTTTATTCCTGATACTCCACAGTAGAGTCCCAGTGCAAAAGTGACAAACTGTTATTTGCTATGTTGTTGAGAAATTACTTCATATACGTGAAAAAAAAAGCGTCGTTCTGAATACGGTGGCCTAAATGTGGATTGTTGCTTCGGCCACAGCGTATCCTACGCTGCCAAATCAGCAAAGATACACAAAACCAAACAAGAATATTTTAGTATTTAGGAGATATAAAACAAAGTCACTCGAATTGGTAGCAACGCAGCCTAATTGAACATGTCGAGTAATTATACGCAAGTGTATAGAAAATTCCCAATAATGTTGGCTTGTATCGCTCGTGATAACATTCAACCTACCATTGTTTATAGACTACAAGTGGTGGTTGCTAATTTTATTCCTGCTCTTAATTTTTCTTAGCCTACCTGCAACGAAAAATCAGGTCGGACATCTTTAAGGAACGTGAAATGTTTTCTTGCTTGGAATTTTAGGTTGAAGTAAAAAAATACTACAAATGCCAAACAGGCGAACCAACGTGATCAAAGCCTGTTGATCAAAACTTCACTTGATATGACAGAACAGATACATTAAAATGGAGGTTAATTATCTAAAATACAGATGATGCAGATCTGTTTGCTTCACTAGTCATAAGACTGTCGCGGTGGAGCAGTGCTTACAGCGCTGGGCTGCTCACCCGAAAGTTGCGGGTTCGATTCCAGCCACGGCGGCCGCAATTCGGTGGAGGCGAAACGTTAAAGGCTCGTATACTGTGCGATGTCAGTGCACGTTAAAAAACACCAGATGGTCAAAATTTCCGGAGTCCTCTACTACGGTGTGCGTCGTAATCATATCGGGGTTTTGAATCGTAGCACCCCAGATAATATTAGTATTCGCCAATCATAAGTGTATATCCTAAAAAGTCTAGTGTCTCCATTGCGATTCGCGTAAAGGTATTATTTGTCATATTTTTTTGCGCCGTTTTCTACTTCCATAGCATCGAAGCAAAGACAATCTGCGAAATTTGTTTCCGCCAAACAGCGCGCAACTCGTTACTCTTGTCGTTCAGTTACTAATATTTAACTCCCGGAATAGAGGGGTGGGACACTAAACTGGTCGTTTGTGTGTCTAGGGTTAAGGCTAGAGCTAACAACTGCTTTTCTCTATTGCAGAGTTGAAAATAGTGTGCTTATAAGCGTGAGCGAATATTCATTGACCTAACCACCACACCATTTGCTACACATAACAGTAATTACCAATTTCGACGACAATCTAGAGTGCCTCACATTTAACTACGAAAGTTACATCTACTCGTATGAATGTACACTTAGTGGTTTGGTGATACCTACAAAGTTTCACGAACGTTTGTAGGGTAGAGACCATTTCTTTAAGTGAATAAGCAACCTTAGATGCCTCATCAAACTCGAAAACTGAGCGTCACCGTCGAGCGTCATCCCGCGGCGTCGGCGTGAGTACGAGTGATAGAAAACTCGCCCTCACGTGATGACCTCACCATATGACGCCATCATGACATCATAGATCGCTCAAGTTCGTGTCCTCATCATGACGTCATAAAACGTGACGTCATCATGTGACATCGTCGCTTGATCAAGGGTGCGCCGATCACGGAGGCGGTGCACAACGAGGTTAGGAAGCTTGCAATACTTACGATCGTGAAGGAACTGGAAGACTACGTTAGCTGCAGGAAGCCTTCGAATGGGGGCGGTGGATACATCCATAGGCGTGCGCACAGGGGGGGGGGGGGGGGGCAGGGGAGGTGGCCGCCCCCTAATTACCTAAGAGGGGGGGGGCGCAAAATCTGCCCCGTACATTGACCCTTCTTGTCACCTAAACGGGGGGGGGACGCAAAATCTGCCTCGCGCATTGACCTAATAGGAGGGGGGGGCGCTGCGATTAACCTCCGCCCCCCCCCCCCCTGATGGGGAACCGTGCGCACGCCTATGGATACATTGACTGAGAAGACAAAGAAGAAACTGGTTTTCGCCTTCGAGTCATCTTAGGCGAATACATGAGGGAACCTGTGAGCTTTTATTACGCGCCTTCTCGTCGGTTTTCGAGATACGACAGCATTAAACTCGCCTTCTGCACCTTTTTTTTAAATTTTTTTGGCATACGCTCATGAACAAAACGACTTGACGCGTGCGCCTAGAACCACGATAAGCTCGCAAATAAATGGTATGCTTCACTGTTGCACGAGTCGTTTAAGTATAACGCGAGGTTCTGAAGGAGAATAAGGCAGAAGAGAAGCTAGATTTTAAAACGTTTCCATGCAAAAATACGCAAAAAGGACAACCCATTCCTCATATATTACATCTCTTACGCTCATTCTATAGTTGTGCCTTAACTTACACAAACACAGAAAGGCAGGAGAAGCATCTGTTACTTAAGCATCTATGATTTTGCTCACTCTACAATTAATTATTCCCAACTCGGAACACTCTTGCTTGACTTTAAATTCCACTTTTTAATATTCACTGTGTGATTCGCCGCGTTCTTTTTATTCAAGTGAAGATGTTCGCATGAGTGTCATTAACAGTGCACTTGGGCATGCAGTACTGTAGTTGACACATCTAGAAAAACGTTGTTCTATTAGCAACATATCATGATGAACAACCGGAGCTCTAATTTGACTTCACTTAAAGGGCTCGAAGGCAAAATGGTTCCAACCAAGTGGGTGACACGTAATGAATAAACGCATCACTACAAATAGATATTACGCAAGTTGCAACAGAACATAAAAGTTAACATGTAAGTGCAAAAGTAAATTCCCACACCTTCTCCCCACTCCCTCTTGATTCCAGAGCAGAGCTCTCTCAGCTGCGTAGCCGCTGTCATTTGCAGAAGGGAGTGGAAGGTTGGCCGTAGCTGCCTTGCCTCATATCGGGGTTGTTCACTCTTCTCAAGGATGGAGACGACTCCTTTCTTTGCAAAACAACTCGATATTTATATACAGGGTATATACAAGGTTAAATGGCAGCTATGTACATTGGAACTTTCGCAACATCATTCGGCAGAGCCGACAAGTGCATAGCACCGCTCCTGCGACAAGAACCCCCGTGCGGAGCCGGGAGCCAGGTTTTAACCCCCTGATTGCTCCTCCCAATTCTCCCCACGGCAAATCAAAACAACTCAGCCCGCTTATTGGGCCAACCGTAGATTGGTCTGCCGGAGGCCTCCACCCCCTCTCTCTCTGAAGCCTTTTGAGCCACCAGCCTGAGAGAGAGACGTGGAAGACGTCCGGCAAACGACATTCTCAGAAGTTCACTCAGAAAAACATACACGACAGTGGCGTCGTTCAACTACCCTGACCGTGTTCATACACTGTGCGGCCGGTTAACTAGCGGAGCCATGCCATCCCTCCTCGGAAACATCTCGTATCCGTTGGCAGGCTTTTAACAGACACTTTGCGAGATTTATTGGGGCCACGTGCACCGTCCTCGGCGACATCTCGTCTCCGTCGACAGGCGTCTCACGGATCCAACGCGAGATTTATGGTGTCACAGTCTCAGCTTCCGTCGCACCGCCTGCCGGACCCCCCGCGGGCTGCAGGCCGCGGCGTTGGTCGTTAAACCGATGGTCAATAGGGCGCGTCTTTTTGTTCGAACGGTTATGGGCAGCTGGGGATTGTTCTTTTGTCCCCGCGCTTCCTACATTCGAATCGGGCGTCGCTGCGCTTCGACCCTCGACTACGAGGCTGGCTTCTTGGAAGCCACCTTCTGGGGGAAAGACACAGCTATCCCCCCCCCCCTTCTCGACACGCCGGACCTTACACGCCCTTCCTAAGATTCACGTACGCGCTCCAATGTAGCTACGTGAATAACAACAAAAAAAAGGGACGACGCTAAAACGTCACCCGAGCCCGCGGCCGCACCTCGCGGTTCTCTGAACGCCAGAGGCGTTTCCGCGACACGCACAGTAATTCCTCGGCTGCTGCCGCTAAGCTGTGCTGAACGGACGCCATCACAACTAAACCAACAAACCAAATATGACCCGAGATCACTGAATACACAAGTAAATCAAAAGAACACAAGCAAATCAAAACAACAAGAAAACTTGCGAATGCTTGGGAAATCACAACACAAAGAAAATACACTTCCCTGAAACACGCACACTTCAACACATAGCGCTGATCAAATGTCTCAGAGTTCTCGCACGTCACTCTTAATTACACGAGTGTCCACCACGTGCCTAGTCCTCTCGCGTCTTATCAGCCCCTGAAGCACCGCTGCCATATCCCCAGCGCCCCTTAGGTGCCCTTGACAGTGTGTTCGCGTCAGGGATGATAGTGGGTGGTGGCCAGAGGCCACGGTCATCTGTGCGTCGAAGAGCCAGAGACTGAACTCTCGGATCCCAGCTGACTGCAAAGGTCTCGCGGGCTTGCGTTGGAGAAAATCCGTGAGGCTCAAACGCGAGCGACGTCTCAGCGCCATTCTCCACGCGTTGCGACAGGCAGGCCCCAGTGGCGGCTGCGAACACGTTTCTGAAGAGCCAATATGGCTTTTCGAGATCTGATCTTCTCAATGGTGCTGCCTCACACAGTGCGGCCTCGTGCCGTCGAGACACCCCCTCAGCCCCTGCGGAACCTAGAATTCGGTTCGGAACTCGTCCTCCCGTTAGCTCAGTGGGCGGCCTAGCTACTTCCGCATAATTTTGCCCGTAGCTTAGGTAGTGTCCACACAAACCTAGTACATCCCGGGGCTCCGTTTCTGTGGCCGGCGAACTCAACCCCTTGCTCACCGCACGTTTTTCAGGGTCAGGTGCATGACAACTGGAACCTATAACGCGCCCCAACTCGCCTACTGACGGACGCGTCACACTGCACTCCCCCAACTCGAGAAGCTGGTCTACTCGCCCTGTCGTCTCCCCTTTCCAGTACTTGCTTTTTCGGGTAAAACCCGCCTGCACAACATCTTCGCGCGTCCTCACTGAAGTCACGTTGGGTTCACCGCCGAGCGGACCCCCGTGCCGCCCAAAAACCTCGCTGGCTTGGCTGCGCTTCCGTTTTCCGACCTGCGCTGTTGCCGGCCTCGGTGCACATGCTACGTCGCTAGCCGCATCTCCCTCCTCGAAGAACACGCCTTTTAATTCGCTTCTCGGGCAACGCGGGCGCAACTTACTCCCTCGCACTAGGTTTCGGGGCCCTGTTGGCACCCGCACAAAACACGAGCGCTCGCGGTGTCGCTCAACAATGCCGTCTTGTCCCGCCCCGGTTATCTGCAGCGTTGAGCCGGCCTGCTCTTTTTCGCGACATCCCTCCGACGCGCTTGCCTCTTTCTTGCCCGCCGCTTGTGTTTCACCGGGCGACGCGCGGCTACCCTGAGGGCCCTTGTCGTCCCCGCTCTTCGCGACTGCCTGGGTGATTACCCCTTCCATTGCCGCGAGTTCCCCCTGAGCTTCCAAGACCGGGCTCTCGATCTCTAGCTTCTGTACTTTGCCTGTGGGCAACAGGCCGCTAACGGGCGTCAGCTGTGTGTCGCCTATTTCCTCCGTGCTTTTTGATGTCCTCTCTGAAGCGCCCTCCTCCTTCAGCGATTTCCACGCTTTTTCTGACAGCAGGCCATCGGCCCCTGCTGTCAGCCGGTCAGTTAGCGCGCAAAGCACGGGGACCGTTCCCTTCACGTCAGCACAAACGCCGCATTCACTGGACATCGCTAACGGAACCACCGCGAGCTTTGCCTGCACTTTTTTGCCAAACGCAGATGTTAAGTTAATTGTTCCGTGTGGGTGCACCATCTCAGGTGGGATCGCGCTCTCCCGCAACACAGTAATCTCCGCTCCCGTGTCCAAGACTGCTCCGATACGCATATCCTTGCAGTCGAGAGACACGGGAATAAGTTCACTGTGTGCGGCCACCAGCTCTCCCACCAACACCCGTGCGGCTAAGCTTTCGCTCTTGGCACTCGAAACACCTGGCGTTTGTTGCTGTCGCATCGGGCAGTTCCTCTTCTGATGCCCCGTGGCACCGCACGCGTAACAGCCCCTAAGCTTAGGCTTCGTCTCCGCGCCTGGACTTCTCGCATCGCCACGCGAACTTGGCTGTGTGTCCAGTTTGGAAATGCTCGCGCTCTGCGACTCCGACACCTTCTGCTTCGCCGCGCTGTTCATCCCCTGCGCTTCTTCGAACGTGCGCAGCGACGCGGCTAGCTCCGGCGCATTAACCCACTGCCTACCTTCTTGGAGTGTCACGTACCTCAGTGCCTCCTCTGACAGATTTCTCTTTAATTGGTCAGCGACCAACAACTCGACTAACCGTTCAAACGTCGAGACACCCCTCGCGTCAAGGTAAAAGTGCAGGTAGCTCTCAAGGCGCGTTGCAAATGGTCTCCAGCCTTCGTTTGCCCGCTTTCCTGACCCCAAGAACCTTTTGAGGTATTCACCTGCCGACAGTTTAAGTTCGTCAAGAACTGTCTCCTTGACTTTCTGATAGTTTCTGTGCTCTGCCGGGCTAAGTCGTGTGGACAAAAACTGAACTTTCTCCGCCACTAACGGGAAAACAAGTTGTCCCCAAAACTCCCTCTGCAGCTCATAAGCTTCTAGGGCGCTCTCGACCGACTCGAACCACACCGGTGCTTCAGCCTCGGTTGGAAATTTAGGAAGCACTCCAGTGAGCACTTTTGAATAGCGTCTCAGCTCACCACATCGATCCTGCCTGCCGGACGCGAGCTCGCTGCCTCGAGCGCCACCGCCTATGACTTGCGATAGCCTCTCCATCTCAGCTCGCAACTCCTCCTGCCTGCGCTCTGGCGTGAGGTCTCCGAAACGCTCATTTCCCTGGCTCTCCGGTGCGACAACCACTTGTGGGTTTCCCTGGACACTTTCGTTCTCCGACCCTGACCCACGCCTCATCGCCGGCGAACGCCTGTCGGGGTTCAAATAAGCGAACCTCGTGTCCATAACCCACAAAAAACAGGCAGCGGTACCACTGAGGTGAAAAACACCAGAGGACTCACCACTTGTGAAGGCGCCGCTCGCTGTTGTCACGCCTTGCCCGTCGCCAGACCCTCGCCGTCGCCGGACCGCCTGCTTGGGTCGATGGTTACCGGACCGCCGCCTCCTTTGGTTCGGTGGCTTGCTTCCTCGTTGCTTCAGCCTGACGCTTAACGTCTTGGCCTTCTCCCTGCGTCTCCTCCGCAGCACGACGATCTCCTCGGTACGCAGAGCGTCCCTTGTCGTCGTTGTCTCGATCCTGTCTCGACTGCGCCAGTAAATTCCCACACCTTCTCCCCACTCCCTCTTGATTCCAGAGCAGAGCTCTCTCAGCTGCGTAGCCGCTGTCAGTTGCAGAAGGGAGTGGAAGGTTGGCCGTAGCTGCCTTGCCTCATATCGGGGTTGTTCACTCTTCTCAAGGATGGAGACGACTCTTTCTTTGCAAAACAACTCGATATTTATATACAGGGTATATACAAGGTTTAAATGGCAGCTATGTACATTGGAACTTTCGCAACATCATTCGGCAGAGCCGACAAGTGCATAGCACCGCTCCTGCGACAAGAACCCCCGTGCGGAGCCGGGAGCCAGGTTTTAACCCCCTGATTGCTCCTCCCAATTCTCTCCACGGCAAATCAAAACAACTCAGCCCGCTTATTGGGCCAACCGTAGATTGGTCTGCCGGAGGCCTCCACCCCCTCTCTCTCTCTCTGAAGCCTTTTGAGCCACCAGCCTGAGAGAGAGACGTGGAAGACGTCCGGCAAACGACATTCTCAGAAGTTCACTCAGAAAAACATACACGACGGTGGCGTCGTTCAACTACCCTGACCGTGTTCATACAGTGTGCGGCCGGTTAACTATCGGAGCCATGCCATCCCTCCTCGGAAACATCTCGTATCCGTTGGCAGGCTTTTAACAGACACTTTGCGAGATTTATTGGGGCCACGTGCACCGTCCTCGGCGACATCTCGTCTCCGTCGACAGGCGTCTCACGGATCCAACGCGAGATTTATGGTGTCACAGTCTCAGCTTCCGTCGCACCGCCTGCCGGACCCCCCGCGGGCTGCAGGCCGCTGCGTTGGTCGTTAAACCGATGGTCAATAGGGCGCGTCTTTTTGTTCGAACGGTTATGGGCAGCTGGGGATTGTTCTTTTGTCCCCGCGCTTCCTACATTCGAATCGGGCGTCGCTGCGCTTCGACCCTCGACCACGAGGCTGGCTTCTTGGAAGCCACCTTCTGGGGGAAAGACACAACTATCCCCCCCCCCCTTCTCGACACGCCGGACCTTACAGCAAACAAATTAAGTCAGCGTCCCAAAAACACGACGTATCTCATAGGCGCTTTTGAAAATTAATAAAATTTCCCATAAACGCTTATTTGGTGAGGCGCTGCTAGAAATTCAGCATTATCGTATACTAGGTCTCTCGTATAATCATCATTATCATCAACCTCACTGCGCCCGCTGCAGGGCAAACGCGCCACCCATGTTCCGCCAATGAACCAGGTCCTGTGGTTGCTGCTGCCACGTTATCCCCTCAAAGGTTTTCATCTCATCTGCCCACCTAACATATCTGTCCTTCCCTAGCGCACATGCTTTTCCTTGTAATTCGGTGTGTTCCTCCTATGACCGGCGGTTATCTTGCCTACGTGCTACATGCCGCGTCCGTGTCCATTTATTTTTTTATTTTGACCACAGGCGTATCTGCAGGAGAAAGGAGGGCGGGGCACAAGGAGGGCGCGAGTCCCCCACTCAGAAAAGTAAGCTGAACTGAGCTTCCCGCCCCCACCCACCTTTCGTCATTGACGGCTGCACACTGGGAAAACAACTGAGGCGAAGTTTTCTTTCAACAGAGCAAACACGGAATTGCATTGCGAAATTTTACAAAGTATCTGTCCAAGGCTTCTGCTGTGAAGCTTGTCTTCCGTGTACATTGACCATGTAGTGTAAGCTCTCGGCGGAGCGGGCCGCGTATGCGACGCTTTCGTGACCTGCTGTCCAGCGTTGCAGAGGAGGCCACCACTGAGCTAGGACTCTATAACGTTACAGCACTCTGCCTTGCTTTTATTTTGTTCTGCCCGACCTGAAAATTACATCGCCGGCAACGCAAATATGAGTGGGAACCAGAAAATGTTTCATGGACCGATCAAACGCGGTTCGTGTTTCAGGAAATTCATTTTATTTCTTCCAAAACAGATAGAATGGCCGCTGCTTTATATCCGAGCTGCTGTGAGTCGATGGGTGTGCAGAAGCCTGAATACGTGTCGGTAAGAAAGTGCAGTGCAAATTATAGAAAAGAAAACGTGCCGTCACTCATGCATACGTTTAAAAGTACCTTTTAGATATGATCGAAATTTCATTCGACGAAACGAAACTGGGAAGGTCGCTATTGACATGATTGTATCCATGCATAATGTTGTGTGGTTAAAGCGTAAAAAAATGTTGCTTGTATGTACTTAGGGATCCGTGTTTTTCAAAAAATCCGAAGTAATCCGATAAACAATCGCCGGTAAAAGTTTTGACAATTGGGGTTTATCCGATAAATTTTGATAAACTTCTTCGTCGCGCGCGTAGTCTTCTGGTTCTCTCTGTTTCTGGCGCAAACGTTGACAGGGCATTTTCAAAGCGGAGAATCACCAATCGAAAGAGGCATGCTTTCATGAGTTACAGCATCTTCGTAAAGTATGGTTGCGTCTATCACAACAAGGTTTCACGCTGCAATAGACACACATGGCGGTGTTTTGTACCCAAGCATTCGTGCTCGTTCTGTTTGTTCGTTCAAGCCTTATACACAACTAATGTACCCTTCGTGTTTTCTGATGTTCTCGTGCTCAAATATCTTTTCATCTCTTTGGCAGTATTGAGAAAAATGCAATATTAAACTCCGAATTTCGGAGAAGTGGGGATTTACGAGAACTAAACTCCGATAAAGGACGAATTTCTACCAAGAAAATAGACTCTAAAAAGAACCCCTCCGAATTTCAAGAAAAATAAACTCCGAAAACATGGAGCCCTATATATACTATACAGGCCTGTGCATGCTTCTCTTGGTGTGTGCTACGTAGCACTGACTGTACTTTTAGCAGCGAAGCCGCTCTAGCTCGGCATACTGTGTCATGACCCAAAATTATCATCATCAGGAACCGGCACACACTCTCTTCGTCCTCTTCTTCCTCCTCTTCAACTTCTCCTTCGCTTCCAGAACATGTGAGCCGATTTGTCCACCGTACAGCAATGGGAACGCACTAAGAGAAGGAGAGATGTGAGGGTGAGGGCGAAGAAATAAAGAAAGAAGGAAAGAAAGAAAGAAAGAAAGAAGGAAAGAAGGAAAGAAGGAAAGAAAGAAAGAAGATAGATAGATAGATAGATAGATAGATAGATAGATAGATAGATAGATAGATAGATAGATAGATAGATAGATAGATAGATAGATAGATAGATAGATAGATAGAAGGAAAGAAAGGAAGAGAAAATCTTGTCGAAAAAAATGCCCCCACCTCCCCGAAGGGAATCGTGAGGAAATGGGCATGCATTTCTTGCGCCGAGAGTACACGGCGTAGTAATTTTAATGGCGTAAATTAATGACGAGACGAGGATTTGTACCGTAACCATTTATTTACACATTCATCAGCACCTGTTTGTGTTGTCATTGTACCTCACGGCCATAATCTCAGCCTTGTGGTCGCCGTTGGCGTTTCACAGCGGCGTCTCGAGCACACATTTCCGGATGTTCTTGAGAGGCGCCCAGCCAGCGAACGGTCGAGAGTGAGGCGCGAGCGGACGGGAGAGTGGGGCGCAGGGAGGAGAGACAGCGAACAGCGAGAGGAGCGGCGAACCACTGCACCTACCCTCTCCTGCACTCTCTCGCACCACATGTTGCTAGGGGCGAGGATAAGCGCGCGCGCCCGCAGCTTTTGCTATGGACGAGGGAGTGAGAGCGGAGAGATAACACCTGCCGGCGCGCGGACAACGCCGGACGCCTGACATAGCCCTACTAAGAAATGCATTCTCATTTTAAAAAATTCCTCATGATGGGGCGGTATTCGAACCCGCGTATCAACGATCCGAAGGCGACTGTCTTAACCTCTCCGCTATCCAATCACACTGGCAGAACACAGCATGACCTTGCAGAGTATAGCAAAGGGGTAGAAAAGCGAGGCGAGGGGGAGGAGGGGAGAGAGTAACGCATACCATATAACGTTTAAGGAAGAGAGAAATAGAGAGACAGAAATGCAGAAGGAGAAAGAGAGAGAATTAAAGAATTAGAGAGAGATGAAGAAAAAATAGAGAGAAAAAAAGTGAGACAAAGATAGGAAATAAAAAGAAAGAAACAGAGAAAAAGAAAGTAATAAAAAAGAAAGAGACAGAGAGCAAGAAATTAAAATGAAGAGCGACAAAAAAGACAGAAAAAACAAAGAGAAGATAGAAAAAGAAAGAGAAAAGTAAACAGAAGCAAATAAGGCCGCCCTGCACTATAGAGAAATAGAGAAAAACTTGCCCCCCCCCCCAATCGCGAACAAGTTGATACGCCACGGATTGCGACTAAGATGTCATTTAACACAAGTTTGTTATCGCACCCACTTTGCTCTCTCATTGTCCCTCGAGGTAACACCTACATCCTAAGGCTGCACATTGTCTGAGCAATCGTATTGTAGCTTTTATGTTTAATTAATTGTATACATTGTAGTGCGTTTTAAATGCGAAGCGTTTCTTAAAGAACTCATGACCCTTTGAGCGTTTCTATTCACAATTCCAGCAGTGCTGTGAACTGTAGGTAGGCTAGAACGTAGAGAGGGAGAGAGAGAAATGTAATGCGGAAAGGCAGGGAGGTTAAACAGAAAACATGTCTAGTTTGCTACCCTGCACTGGGGAAGGGGTAAGCGGAAACAGAAAAGTAAGAAAGAGAAGAATGAGATAGGGAGGAAGCACACGCACACACACACACACACACGCACACACACACACACACACACACACACACGCACACACACACGCGCGCACACACACACACACACACACACACACACACAGGAGTGTCACAGTCGTTCAACGAGGCGGGTCACTAGCAGAAACTTCATCAGCGCCTTCGTTGCTTTCTGGCGTGAAGCTCGGTCTTCCCGACATTCCAAGATAGAAAGTAGATAGTCAATTAAAGTATCGAGCCCACCAATTTCACACCTAGTAGGAACGGAAATTAGTGATGAGAGACCGCAGCTGAGATAAGTGCGTAAATACTCCGAGCAAGACTGACTATTCGGGTCGATAATGTTGATGTTAATATCACCACATATAGCAATAACCTTGTTTTCATCAATCAGTATGTTTATCAAGTCATTTGGTATTCACATCATCATAAAAACTCATCATCAAAATGCCAAGTCATTTTGCATTCACATCATCATAAAAACTCGCTCTTACTTTCATCGAAGCATCCTCATGCCTTTATAATACGCGTACATACATAGTCACATTTCATATTGACTTCCAGCTTGGGGCAATACATATGACACACACCTTCATCAGCTTGAACTTGCGCAAAAGCAGGCATTACGATTATTACATTTCAGCCGCATACATCTCCTTCTGCTCCCACATTCAGTTCCTTAAATGTTTTACCTTTGCGCATGTTGTTCAATCATAAGGTGTTACTACTAATTTTTCGTCTCATAAATACTGAACTTAATATTCTGGGTATTTCTTACTCCAGCCTCATTAATAACAATAATGCAAGGTTTTCAAAACAACCTAATTTACTTCTTCCTAAAGGTAGAATAAATTATGGGAAATTTACCATTGCATTTCCAGGCATTTCACTTTGGAATTCATTACCATTAGATATCAAGTCATTTTCATTATTATCATTCAAACATAGAACTAAGGATCATTTCATTGGCATTTTGTCACATACATAGAATTCATTACGTTTTTCTGTTCTACAGCACACTTTGAAAATGTACTATTGCCTACTTGTTAAGTGTTTGAATTTTGGCTTTATTTGATGCTTGTTTGCATTGCCGGTTGCACGGGACATTTATCCTAGTTTAGATTTATCGGAATTTGTCATTTCATTTTTTCTATTTCCCAATTTAAATATCGCATTTTATCATTTCTGATTAAAATAATCAATGATTATTTATGATTAGTGTTCCCTCCTATTGCGGACGCACTAGAAATTATATATAATATGTGACTCACTGTTTGCCGAGATTCTTGTAACCCCCATTTAGTTTTTGTTAGGAGGTCCCCCCGACAGTCTTTACTTCTGGACCTGCGAATGTGCAATTATATGTCTACGTTCTTGTATTTTTTATTTTGTCAAATAAAGCTACGTATCTATCTATCCATTTATCTAGCCGCCTACGTCTTGGTGTAGACCAAAATTAGCGTGGGAGGGTAAGACTGTTTCACGAATATGAAGTTCTGGTCATGACATGAATAACGTGAAAATCCTGTCGTGTAAGTCTTCAAACCTTATCCTCCAGACACGTGTGGCATATACCCGTACACCACGGGCCACGGTAAGCGGGTATGCGCCACAGGTGATTGGCAGTTTGTCTACCAAGGAACTGCGAGAACAGACATTGGCCATTTAAATGCGAGAGTGTAAAGAAAAATCAAAATCGGCAGCGTTGACCCAACGACTGGAAATAGTAAAAATCAGGGCCCCAGCAGGAATCGAACCAAAGCGTTCTTCGTGGCAGTCAGGTATTAAACCACAGAACCACGCCACGTCTTGAAACTGCTTTCGAAAAAGACCCTATGCACGCGTAATGTCGGTGCAGCGTCAGTTATTGCTGCATGGCTGGCTATAAAATTTTATAACTAAGCAATAAACATTACGTATGTACTCTTATGATACGATACATGTGTCATGCCGGGTTAACGTCAATTGTGGTTCCAGAATTGGCTGCGCTTTCATAGAAGCCTAGTAAACATTACGTTTGTATTTCTATGACTCAGCAAGCTATATTCAAACTTTGATCGACCTCGGAGGAATACGCTAACGGAGGTTACGTATGATATTCCCATCATCGCACCGTAATGTCCACTGCGTTTCGATAATATTCACGTCAGTGCTCTAAAATGAGCGCTGGCGTTACGTCAGACCATAAGTTACTCTTTTAACGCCAGTGTAATTCACGTACCTGATAAGGTACGTCAAAAACACGTCGATCCATTTCGTAATGCTTGGCTCAAAGCCAAAAAAAAAAATGCAGCATAGACAAGGACTCACTGATTGCTTCGCCTGAAACTGACTCCCGCAAGCGTGGGATCTGCCCAATTTTTTGTGGTGGTTTTTCTCTTTTTGTTTATTTGTGTTACCCAATCATATATCGCCAGGGCTGGGCAAAGATACTTTGAAATTGTATCGCGATACGATACAAGATACTCGGACAAGAAGTATTTGAGATACAGATACAAGATACTAGCGCAATAATTGTATCCGATACGATACTTCCCAATTGTATCTTAAGATACTTCGATACATTTGCAAATTTACTATTATAGATCGATATAGTGAAGCAGCAAAGACCTATTTACAAAAGTGTTTACTGGAAAATTTCTTAATGCGACCAACTCTGTATAATTTTATTGAAATGCCTGTTTGTATCTCGAAAGTTCCATCCTTCTTGCTGAAAGTACACTCGTTTCATTCTGAAACAAATTATTCAGATTTCTTTGGCTGTTTAATATGACAGCTCTTTATAGACCAAAACACAGCGAATTCCATGCGCATCGCCATATTTGCATCGCGCGTCGCGCCATCTATCGCACACGCGACGAAACAACATGCGCGGGCTGCCACGCCAGCAGACGCTAAGCAGAGCAAACGTGAAACTCCCGAAACTCAGCCCGTCGGAGAGCGTGTTTCGCGTCTTTTCTAGCCTGGACATTTTCACTAATTTTATTGGAACATCAAGAACATCTTGCTCATGCAAGTCCACAATGTATACAGTACGTGCTGAGTGGGCTGCGGAAGCAACCTCGTCAGATACGTACGCTGTTACAATTGTAAAAAAAAAACGTTCTCGCTGTAGTACGCGTGAATCCTAATTGCATTGCAGCTCACGAAAGAGTGAAACGATGTTTTGTTGCCCCATATTACAAGTTGTGCACAAAGTTTTGTGAAAACTCATTATTTCAGCATGCATCGCGTAATAATTAGAGGACGCTTTACAGGTAGTTTCGCGGAACATAATTTTTGTTTCACGAGCGCTCTTACAATAATGCGTCTTGCTCACAAAAGCGTGCTATCAGAGAGTATAGCCTGCAGTATCGTTCAGCGATCCCTTTTGGAAGCTACCTGCGCGATTTTAGTCTTGTAACGACGGTGCTTTACAAGCGAAACTGTGCTACTCTTAGTCAAGCCGGTTAGCTACGCCTGTGACGTAAAGGACACTGGCGCGAGTACTGTTTACTTACGTGCCAATATATGTATTCTGTGCAGCTGGATGCCTCGTGTCCAAATAAATTTGGGGACATCAAACACTGAAATGAAAGCACGAAATTCTGGCCAGATATGGAGGAGCACCGTGACATTTATTACCTTTTGAAGACGAAATGTCGAAGGCGTGGATGCCATCAAAAGCACTAAAGCTTAATACTACGTTGAACGTGGCAAAGCATGCTGATTGCTTGCGCTTGAAAGCACTACCTTGCACTAGATTGTCGTCAAAGGAAACGCTCAAAGGTATGAAGTGCACCCCCACACAAAGCCCGCGCCTGCCTTCAATTAACCCAGCTGCGTGTCACGCAAATTAGGTTCGCAAAATGAAATAGGTGGGCATCACAATGCGGAATACACGCAGTTAGTGTACTTACTGGCGCATTTTCACTCGGCTCCTAGTTATCCACTCGCGGCGAAGCTGAAAACACCGCACCGGCACTATTTCCGTGGCGCGTCGTAATCGTCGCAGACAACGCTAATATTCCCTTGTTGCGCTGCTTGTTTTGTCATCCAAAGACAACGCAGTAGTGCCCAGACGAGCTCTGATACGCTGAAGCGGCGTGAACGGGTACTTTTTCGGACTTTAAAGTCTCAGAACTGCCGCTTGCCCTGTTTACTTGGTGCAGCCCGCGCGCGCCTTGGCAGCCCGGTCAGCCCGGCGTCTGGGTGCGTGAGTATCCGCTCGGCTCGCCAGTAGCCTGGGTGCGAGACAGGCGTGCTCTGGTGTATACACTGCGCTGTCAGTGGTTTTTGCTTCACACTTCTGTAATTGATGGGTGTCGCTGCTCTACTTGGCGATCAGCTAGCGGGTCGCCATCTATTTGCAAGAACACCATTACGAAGCCTCGGCACGATGTCGCGATGGCTGCTGTGCAGTCTTACCTTGTCCGTAAGCGTATTACCGTTTTCGCAATACCGCATCACCCGACAGTTGTAGAGCAGCAACGCTGGTAGCGATATTTCTTGCATCGTTTGAAGACGATAACTACAGAGTCAGTGCTCAAAATTCATTCAGGACATAAAACTGCAATGGGTTTTCATATTCTACTTACCAGCTGGCGTAAAGCGTTCGTTAGCAACATATTCACTAACGTGCAATCTTGCACCATTTCTCCTCCGAGAGGAGTTGTACCACCCAGAGACGTCTCAGACATATAGTATACCGGCAGAAAGCGTCGCAGGATATCGCTGCTATTCACACTATTGCCACTTCTAGCTCTGCTACCTGCTGATTTCTAAAAGTGAAAAAACAAAAAATACGGTGACCTTAACAAGGAAAATGAATATAAGCGAAAAGCAGGGCGGTTCGGTATTAAACAATCAAATTGAATAAGTGTACACGTTTCACGTAAGCAGAACCAAATATTAAAAAAGAAGTGGTTAACCGCGACTGAATGAAGCCGACGGCATATGGTCTACCGTCATGTGGCGCTCGTTGTAGTGTTTTTGTATAGCGTTGAATTGGTTAATTAACTAAGGGCAATTATGCAACATTTTCAATTATCCCTTTAGGCCAAGTGCGCTTCGTCGCGTAATAGAGCGCATTTGAAAACGACCGATAGAACTTTTTTGGCGACGTACATGCTGCGTGGTGAATGAAATCAAACCTCGTCACTGCGCTCATGCACTACCGTACGGCAGCGCTCTGAAACGTGCTTCCACCGAAACAACCGGCGCGCGAACCGTCAGCCTATCGCTTCTCAGGGACGATGGCGTCTACTTGGCGTGTGCGGCAGTCAGAAATGCGGACGCACTATGGAGCCGATGCTTAGAGCAGCCGTGTGCGGCAGTCAGAAATGCGGACGCACTATGGAGCCGATGCTTAGAGCAGCGGCCGCTCATTTCGCCGCGGTCCACTCGCCGTTCGTTGCAATCGATGCACGTTTGAGGGCGCTGCAGTACGATAGCGCACGAAGGCAGTACGTGGTAGTATTTCTCCGGCTTTCTATAAACGCCGGAAAAAGTCACTTCGTAGCATGTACAGTGGGGATGGAAAGAAATGTGAAGAGTGCTGCGCGCTGTTTTCCTCAGGCTGCGACCTTGGTGACAATAAAAAGATGCTAGAATGGTGCTTGATTGTATAATGGAAGACTCCATTGGCTTTTATTATTATTCAGGGTACAATAGCTTGAAAATATATGCGAAACAGTGGAGAATGTAGATGCCGCATGTTCTCGTTTCTTTACATCCCCCCTGTACGTTTCCACAAAAAGTTTGATCGGTCGTTTTGGAATGCCCTCTACAAAGTAACGAAACGCACTTGGCCCTAAAGTGAATATTATACCTGTTGCATAATTCATCTTAGTGAATTAACAAATTAAGCGATATATAAAAATACGACATGGTTTGATCAACCATGTCGTTGGTTTTATTCAGTTGAGGTTAACCACTTCTTTGTAAATATTTGGTTCCAGTTACGTGAAGAACCCTGTATAAATACGATAAAGGCGGCACCCCTAAAAATTATGACAATAGAGCATGATGAATCGCCAACTTAAATCTTAACGTGAGACAGGAGGAGACTCATTGCCTATGGAAAATAGCATGAAACGGCTAGTGGGGACGCTCATGAGAAAAACGGAGTACTTATTACTTTGTTTCTTAAATCCCCTTCCTAACGTTCTTGATTTGTTTTATAATTTCATTTATTATAATGCAAACTCAATTTCGCTATTTTACTATATCGTAAGCAGAATTTTTGTTACGGTGTCATCTAAGCACGCTCAAATTATTCTACTTTTGTCTTCATCATCGCCTTTACATAACAGTAAACTCACATGGAGTTTATATGTGGGAATAGTAGCAATGACGCAGGTAGTTAAAAAATAAAAATAAAGCAGAGAACGAATTTAGGAACAGGTTACAAAAGATATATTACAGTAAACAAGCGAGCAAAAACTATGCAGAAGCCCAGGTAATGCAGACGGAGGACAGCAAAGAGAGCACTGTGCTAACGGTCAAATTATCATTAAAGGATTTCTTGGATAATTCAGCAGGAAGTACAAAGAAAGAGCGCGCCAAAATATCTTCTGTTTCGTAAATGCTCGTCTCCTTCTACTGTATCCAGCATCGGCAACAGATTTGCGACGTTTGTTGTTACCTGATTTTTATATAAATGAATCTCGTCGTACGTAAGTGAAGCTTACATCCACGATATATCACTAATCGCTGATGTGTGAAACCAGCGAGACGCAAAGCAACCCCATTCTTGCATTCCTGAGACTGGAAACGAAGCACAACGTGAGAAAAACTTCGATAACGACACTATCGATAACAATAATGACACATCATAATTTGAGCGGAAGGCGCCGCACGCAATGGAGTACGCAACACAGTGCCGTGACTACGAACAAATGTCATAACACTGACACAACTACAAAGAAAGTAAACATCGAGAAAACAAAAGGCCGGATGCGCGTAGACTTTCGCGCGCTAGTTTTTGTCGAGATGGCCCGAGTGCCATCACGTGACACTGCTCCACCAATGGGGACGCGTAGACCTAATAGCGTGTGCTCGCTGAAGCACTCTGGCGGAAAAAATAAAAGAATGTCACTGTCGCCTAGTTTTATTCTGGTAGCTTAGTGGTAGCAGTATCAGCTTGAGAAGCGGAGTTCAGCCATGTTTATCGTTTCGCTCGGGGGTGTTTCTATAGAAGTATCTTGTATCTTAAGATACACGATACATTATTGAATGTATCGGAAATACAGATACAGATACTCGTTTTGCGGGACGTATCGCGATACAAATACAAGATACCCAAAGAGTATCTAAGATAGTATCTAAGATACATGTATCTTCGATACTGCCCAGCACTGTATATCGCCTATATGAATGGCACCATGCTTTAAAAAAAACACAATATTTCCACATGTAGTTCTCTCACTGCGGAATGATTGGCGCGTACTATTCACAATGCCAGCTGCAATAATTGCCTTAGGGCAGCGTATATAGGTATTAGTACAATGTTTGCCCCTTCAGTTTTTATTAAGAAGTTTTAAACTCAAGGTCATAAAAAAGAATGCCGTTCACGGTTTCAGTCGCTCGCAACACATATTTACACTGATCTTTCACAGCAAGAGCTTTCCCCCATACATGACTGGGTGTCACGACCGTGTGACATTGCATTCGTTGATCTGGTCAGGACCATTTATCCTGGTGCATAATAATACTCCACAGGTAAGCCTTGTGCATTTCCTGGATATTTATTTGTGTAATGATCTAGAAAGATACAAGCATCCTGAATCTGACAGGCCTCTGTGGCGAAAGCCACCAGAGACCCTTCAGCCTAAACTCTGAAGCTGGAAGGTTAGCCACTCATTAATACCTGAAATTACTTTCAGGCGCTATGAATCGCGCGCTGCTTCGAGCGCTGCCGCAGCTTCGAAGACCCGGAAAAGTAAACATTTTTGTTGTTCAAGCGTACGACTTCAATTATTGTGCCAGCTGAATCCGAAAGAGATTCGTGGCCTTGGCACGGAACAGAAACTGGAAAACTATGCGAACGAGCAGTTCAATCTGGGTATATTGTTTCTTTCTTCATTCGAAATACTCTACACAATCAATTCCGCACTGCGGCACAGAGGGTGGTCTGTCTGTAGTGTGCATTTGCCATGGCCATTTATGACCATTTTCTCGACACAAGCGACGGCGATCGAGACACTGTGGTGCGGCGGAATTCCAATCAAACTTGCGCCATCGCGCAACTGCAATCTCCGCCACCACATCCCGAAATACCATTACCGAAACCCGGGCCTCCGGTCCGGCTTCTATAGAATTGTACACACGCAAGTCTTGGCGTTGTCCGAAAGGAAGGTGGAGTCATTAGGTGTAGCCTGTGCCTTGACCAGTAAAGATATTACCGCATCGTCACGCACGGATTACCAACAGCCGAGAGGAAATAGAATTACTACCATAGGCGGCCTTCATTCCTAGAATTGCCACGGCAGTTGCGTTCATATCACCGAAAGGTGTTTACTCTATACAGCCTGCCTAACGCGCAGCTTCTCTCTGTGATCCGCCTTTAACGTTTTCTTACTGTTGTTGCAGTTTGCTTTGTGAAATGCATCGATAAACTTTTTTAGAAGTAATTTTCGCCCCTCAAACTTACTAGAGTTGCGCGTACCTGAACGTTATTCCTCGGAGCGTGTCGGTTTCACGAGTGCAAGCGCGTTTCCTAGCGCTGCACTTAATTAGCAGGAATACCAACTTGCCGCTCGTTCTTCTTAGCGCACCCGGTTTTATCGCAGAAAGTAACTAAGGACTGACACAGAGGAGTTAGCGTTGTTTGTTGTAGCTACAGGAACACGGGCTATCTATGCTCTATCGACGGCGAACACATAAACTAGATTATTTGTGGTGGAACACTGCATAAAGTAGGCGCGTTGACCATCTAGCCGTTATTGAATGACGAGTTCTGGCACTGTAGTGGAGACCGCGATAACGTTTTTGCGCGCAGGGACTGCGGTACAACACAAGTCGAGAGTCCCTAATTCGGTGAGATTGTAATGCTAAGGTATAAAGTTTCGCAGTGGTATAAAACTTCCTTGCTCTTCAACTTCAAATATGAGATTGAGCCCCTAATATTCGAAGAAAAACGGTAACCACTCGCACCGCCGTGAGCAATTTGCCTAGGGAAGAGATCCTCTACGCAGTTTCGAAGATTTAAACCGGGGATTACAGAATGCGCTATAAGTTATGCGCGTTGAACGATGTATACGCCACGGGGATTTTGGAGTATCCGCGTGATTGAGTATGGAGATCGAAGTCATAGTTTGTAACGACGTAGCTTTCGCCACAACGACCTTCTTTTTAAGCACTTTTTATTGCAAATAGCATTGGCGTAGTTTACGAAGGCCAATATGCTTCATGCAAATATTCTCACTTCTTTTTTTTTAATATATCTTTTCCTTGCTGAAAGACTCACTTACCCAATCGCAATTGCAAACTATTTAGGACAACACCAAAGCGGAGCTCACGTTTACATATAACTACATTTCAAACATTAATCCTACGGAATGCTTGCACACAGGAAAGCTTTTTTTACGTATTGAGCAACAGTCACATATGATTATGGTAGTAGCCACCGGTAGACAAAACAGCTTTCTTTACTTATTTCGTCGCAATGGAGCACGCAATGTAGTATTTTTTAAATGCGAAGCATTTCTAAGAGAACTTCTGTGACTTTGAGCGTATCTATCTATCTATCTATCTATCTATCTATCTATCTATCTATCTATCTATCTATCTATCTATCTATCTATCTATCTATCTATCTATCTATCTATCTATCTATCTATCTATCTATCTATCTATCTATCTATCTATCTATCTATCCATCTATCTATCTGTCTATCTATCTATCTATCTATCTAGCCGGCTACGACTTTGTGCTCTCCTGCTCGTGTCGTTAATAGAATGTACACCAATATTGGTATGGCATAACATGACTGTATGACGAACATGAATGACGAGTCATAACATGAAAATCCTGATATGCATGTCATGAACGACATGATATACATGCAACAGTCTTGGTGCTCTGACGGCCGTTTTGTTAACTTGATATGTACCAAAATTGATACGGCGTGACAAGAGTGTACGACGAACATAACTGACAGGTCCTAACGAGCAAATCATGACACGCATGTCATGTACAGCACGTTATACATGCCACGCTCATGGTGCGCTCGCGGCCGTTTCGCTAGCTTGATGTATACCAACATTGGTACTGCGCGACGTTACTGTGTAACGAACGTAAATAACATAAGTTAACATGAAAATCATGACACGCATTTCATGTACAACATGACCTACGTGCCACGCTCATGATGCGCTGGCGGCCGTTTCGATAGCGTGATATATACCAAAAATTGATATCTTGCGACATGACTGTATGACGAACATAAGTAGCACGAGTTAACATGAAACCATGACAGCCCCGCTACGGTGGTCTAGTGGTTATGGCACTCGACTGCTGACCCGAAAGTCGCGAGAGCGAATCCCGGCTGCGGCGGCTGCATTTTCGATGGAGGCGAAAATGTTTGAGGCCTGTGTACTTAGATTTAGGTGCACGTTAAAGAACCCCAGGTGGTCGAAATTTCCGGAGCCCTCCACTACGGCGTCTCTCATAATCATATCGTGGTTTTGGGACGTTAAACCCCAGATATTATTATTAAAACGATGACACGCATGTCATGTACAACATGACTTATGTGCCCCGCTCATGGTGCGCTGGGGGCCGTTTTGCTGGCTTGATCTACCCCGAAATCGGTGTTGCGCGATGTGACTGTATGACGAGCATAATTAACATGACAACATGAAAATCACGAGAGCATGTCATGTACAGCATGACTTACGTGCCGCGCTCATGGTGCGCTGGCGGCCGTTTCGCTAGCTTGGTCTACCCCGAAATTGGTATTGCGCGACGTTACTGTGTAACGAAAATAAATATCATGAGTGGCACGGATTTTCCTCAATGACAGACAATACGATGCATGCAGCTCTTTACTGGCTGCTTCGCATTACATCGATTCCCACAATGCGTGGGATCTGGCGGCTTTTTAAGCACTTTGAAATTCCGGGAAGTTTTCACTGCCTCGCATACTCACAAAGAAATTATCTAAAAAAAGATAACAGAAGCTTAAACTCGTCATGCCCATCAGCAAAACATTCTTTGAGTTCTATGGTTGGTTGTGAAAACAAAAACAACAATCATAATATCGGAACGTTCAATTATAGACTAAATTACATCACCGATTGCGCACAATAGAATAGCCTGCCTCTCGAAAATTTCTACACGGTTGCCTAAAAACATGAAAAAATAGAATGTAAGGACTGACCCTGTAGTCAGAAGGTACAGTCGAGCGCGATTTGAAGGTTATCGCGCGAGCATCAGCCAGGAACTACAGCAGCGCCACGGCCCAGAACCCTATATCGAGGAGAAGGAGGTATCAGGCAAGCTTCACTCGCACTTTTTGCTGTTCCTTAAGGTGCGATCGCTCCCATCTGAGGAAGGCACATTTTCATTTATTCTTTTTTCTTATGACGACGCGACATATTTTGTTCAACTTAAAGTCGTTCAAATGACGCAGTGCCAAGCATCGGCTTTACAATCTTTCCCATCAATTACGTGATCGTCCGCAGAGGTAAGAGCCAACGAAGCACACGCTTGATCGCAGCGAATGGAAAGCGTAAAATAGAGAGAAAGGGTGAAGAGTCCGTCGTAGGGGTGATCGTTGTAGCATGTAACAGCCAACGAGGGAGAGAAGAATGTTAAATTTTGATTTTCACTGTTCCGAAACGCGCCGCTAAGTCCCTAGGACGCTAGGCCGGTCGACACTCGCGGGATAACCTTCAAATCGTGCTCTACTGTGCCGCCTTTCACCCGCGAACTATTAGGTTCCTGCCGAGAAGCTCCCCGCATGCGCTGCGCTGAGCCGAGCGGGCTAAAAATGCTGCGGGCGTGCCATCAGCTATGGCATTGCGCTGCGGAGAACGAGGGCGAGGTTGTGAATTCTCGGCTACGACGGTCAAAATTGCTGAGGGCGAAGTACAAGCACGCTCCTCCAAGGTAAATGTAAATGGTAGCGAAGCTTCCATAGAAGCCCATACGTTCAGAAAATGGCTGCTCATCAGCTGCTCATGGGGCTTAGCGCCATCTGTGTGAGGAGGGAACACTTCCGGCGGAAAAAAAATAAAGCGGATGTGACGCAATATCCGGTAAAAACGTGACGTCATTTTGTTGGCCCTAGCGCGAAATTTGACCTCAAAATATTCTTCTTAGGCCCCTGATCGCTAAGGACTCGCGCTACGGCGAGCCGGCAAGCCCTTGGCGAATGCGCTTGAAGCCAACGCTAGCTAAACTAATATCGACCCGTGACTAAAAAGCGGTGTTTAAGAGTACCGTCCTGCAATTCGCCTTGGTTTTACCAGGAAACTTTATTCTTTGAGCTTTTATTCTGCGTTCGTGTCATCTTCCACAGCGTGAATAAAGTAGGCAACAGCGTACCTCTCATGTTTGCAGCGTTGCTTACTTGCTTCGCACATGCGCAGGGGACTTAAAGAGCGCATTGCATGTGTGCTTCAGTTCTAACGAGAAGAAATGACGCCTGGTCACGCCAATATAATGATATTTCAGTTTTTTTCAATGGTAACAATAACGCCATTACACACCCTAACAATGAGCAAGAAATGTCATAATAAGTGCAAAAAGTGCGTAGACTACGTGCACTATGTTTTGCCTTTTGTTCCGATAAATTACCTTACGTGCAGCATATCAAGACATGCGAATTGTAGTGATTGTAGCGCGACAGACAACTTAGCGATCTGCTCACTGATAACAGGAAATATAGTAGGCACCGCGCGTTCACGAAGGAAACCGGGCAAGGAATACTGATCCATGAAAATCCAGCTAGCAGAATACTCCGTACCGTTGCCCCGGTGTCTTATCTAGAAGAGACGGCTCGCCAGGTGTGCGGCTCGCCAGGCTATTGCATCCTTGGAACAACACATTGTTTTCGCGAGTGCCGAGGAAAGCGTTCGGCATGAAATGTTAGCCGCCTCGTGCTGTTGTCCGTTGAACACCGTAGCCAATACGTTCACCAACGATGAAACGCACTTCGCAACTTCGCGCACACCAAAATCAAATTCTCACCACATCAATTCACAGAACGCATGCAAGTGCGAAACACCAGAACACCTGAGGGGGCGTGTCGTCGCAGACGAACTTACGAACGCGCCTTTCCATGCACTGCAAGGGCTGCCCTGAATGACAATGACGTGCGCCTCTCTTCAGGGGGTGCTAAGAAAAAGGTTTTTCGTAAGAATTAAACACTGTCGTACATTCTTGGCACAGTGCACCTACATAATATTGTTCGGGAAATAAATGTAATTTGTAAAACATAAACATTGCTTTACGTTTGAATAAAACTTAGTTTTTCGCTATTAGTGTTTGTTCCCTCCAAACATAGTCGCGCTTCAATCGCAGCACCCATAATTCGCCTTGCTGGTGTCGTTGGCAATAGGTTCTGAACCGTTTTTCGCCCGAAGCTTCGCGACCTATTTGAATCGACCTTGGCTCCTCTGCTTAGATTTTTAAAATATTTTCAAAGTGAACGTTAAAGAACCCCACGTGTTAAAATTTTAATCGGAGCCCCCCACTACGGTGTCCCTCATAATCCCACGGTTGTTTCAGGCCGTAATCTACCCAACAACATGCTTTTAATTTGATGAAAATCAAGCCAGTGTTATTTCATCTTTCTGTGGGTACGGACTAAGGCCCCCTCCACATTATATCCAGATAACGCGTCCGGTGCTCTATTGCATTTCATCAAGCGTATTGTCGAAAATGCGTTTGGTAGTTTAACAGCAAATAGGCGAGCGCTCTTGAACTCGCTAAACCTCAAGTCGTGCCGAGTCAAATTTGTTGTGCTTGCGTGATTTTCGCTGCACATCTGTGTGGGAAATGAAACAACGTATGTCCCCAAGGTTTGGGGATGCCACTGATAGACACGGCAATATAATCCTAGGGGAGCGGCAGAAAGAAGCAAGCGAAAGCCGCGTACTCAATTTAGGGAACATCTCATGCAAGAACTTCAGCGAGAGTGCTGGCATCACGCATAACATTGCTCCTTAATGACTTATAAGTGTGCATGTTGTTTTAATGCGGTTGTCCCGGTTGTCCCGGAGGTAAGACACCTGCAGTTATAACAAAGAAAAAATACATTTTATTTTCATTGTGCGCGCTGTTCTCTATGAATCTATGGTGAAAAGGACACTTCGAGAAGAGCTTCACAAAAGACTTTTCACTCCGCACCTTCATATCGCTCCAGTGTTTGCAAAAGCTCTATCATGAGTGCAGTGCGTCTAAGTTTAGGACACAAGCTAATTTTTTTACCCACGATCTGTCCAAAAAGTGTGCACTCATCGTCACATGTATTGATCTGTTGGTCAACCTTCTCGATTTCCATATCAACCAGGCTTTTTTTCTTTGGTGAGGCACGCTTCTTCGATGGCGATATGGATGAATTTGCAGTCAGTGCAGCATCCTGGCTGGACACCCACGACACAACATCGAATGGAATAGAGCTGGAATGCAAATGCACTCCATCATCCACCACAATGCTGGAGGGTTCTTGGAGCAACGTGTTGTTGGATTCTGATGCGGCATATTGTGCTTCCATCTCCTGCGACAAGTCTGCACAAATACAAAGCGAAACTTTGAGCTGTATTCCCACTGCCGTCTCCACTTAATATAAATTTGCAATTCAGAACGGTGGAATGTGCACTATATCGGTCATTAATTCGTGAAACGTTCCAGGCAACAATCCAGTAATGTGGCAATACCACTTAGGATCCTTTAGTTGGGTGTTGTATTGAGAACAATTTAAAGACAAGCATGCATGGCGTGAACATTCTTCAGTAGTTCATAGTTGCGCAGGCGGGGTGGCCTTTTGTTCCACTAACTGTTACCTCTGCACGACTTAACGTTTAATAACTGCTCAGCTTGTACTTATTACGGAAATTATAGTGCATTCGAATCTGCCTGTTTCATACCATACCGTCGTTTTCATCGTAGGTTCCCAGGACAATTGACGATGTAGGGCTCTTTTCAGATGCACATGTTTTGGTGTTGCTTATTGTGCTGCAGGCAAACAAAAAGTATGGCTGTCACTGTGATATCTGCAAGGCATCCAGACAAGATAATTGAAAACGACAACACAGACTGCTCTTCGCCTCTGGTTTCACGTGAAGGAGCGTGCACAGAAATCTCGTATCGAACATCGATGGTCGAGAAGCATTAGAAGCACGCAATAAATAGTTCTGTTCTCAGCGCCACTGAATGGGAGAGATAAAAACAAGCAGCATCCGCGAAGTCATCTAAGCTCACCTTCCGACCTTAGCTTCATCCTTTAGAAACATTAGTGATCGAAAATATGGCCAGCGCATTTCCTTGCAGTCATCTGCCTCTGAGCCGCTCGGACATCGAGCCTTCCAAGCTCTGTGCTTTCTTGTGAATGTGTCCCTCAGTCCTTTCCATCGTGCCTGGGGAGTTGAGCAGCCTGCATATTAGAAATTCACGAACGAAAAAAGGGAGTCAGATGTACTTTCCGCTTGTCCTTTACCACCGAGATAATAATGTCCGCGCACTACTTCCAAATATTTTGTCGAGCAGGAACAGCAAGAAGTGTCACAGGGTGTTCTGCGTACATGCACGCTTATCTCCTGCATTTCATAGAAGGACGGAAAGTCGAGACCATTGGTCCTGATTCACCTGATTCACCGTCCAGATTCACCTTGAGCGTGCGAACACGAACACAACCGAAAAGGCGCACGGCGGTGAAATAGTAAGTAGACAAATACCTATCTGCGCATTCGCAGGTAGGGATCGCCAACTGTCACGCAGATCACACGAGTACGCACGCGAAAAATATACGTATACAGGTATTTCATTTCTTCTTTATGCGAGTTAATCGACGACTGGAGCACGCATGCGCTTCTACTGCTATTGATAAGCCAGGCCTCAATAGTTATACGCGTTTCTTAGTTCCTACGCCTGTATAAAAGTGCGCAATCATCAAATTTCAGACTACATGCGCATTTTCGACAACGTGAAGATAGGCAGATGACGCGCCACCAGTCAGACTATGAAACTAAAGCCATCTATAGTTAGGCGTTGCTCTTTCGACCTTCTGCTAACATATAATCTTGATGAGATAGTCCTAACGCCATGAAGGC